>NC_045962.1:51182033-51782033 GCF_010909765.2 Amblyraja radiata | reverse complement strand
GCACGCGGAGGGTGGCCGTGGGAGAGTGGGGGCTGTACCGAGGGATGCGCACCTTCGGCCGCTTACAACTTGGCGCTTGGGTTCAGATTGCCCAGTCACCTATGGCTTGTGTGGAAAATTGACCCCCACCTTCCCATCTCCATCGGCGCCATGTCCACACACGATTCTAACACTGCACACTCAGGCAATTGACAGTGAACAATTAACCTATCAACTCACACGTCTGTAGGATGGGGGAGGAAACCAGAGCAACCAGAGGAAACCCTGAGGTCACAGGGAGAACATGCTAACTCCACGTGAACAGCACAGAAGGTCAGGATTGAACCAAGGTCACTGGAATTATGTTGTAGGAAGGAACTGCAGATGCTGGTTTAAACTGAAGATAGACACAAAATGCTGGAGTAATTCAACAGGACAGGCAGCATCTCTGGATAGAAAGAATGGGTGACGTTTCAGGTCGAGACCCTTCTTCAAACTGAAGAAGGCTGTCTGTCCCGCTGTTATTCCAGCATTTTGTGTCTATCTCTGGAATTATGAGTCTTTATGAGTGAAGGAGGATCCTAGCTGATCCTAGTTCCTCTAGAAAATCTACCCCTGTGAGAGGTAGCATTCTCAGAAACAAAACTAAGAGTGAATATTTCCAGGAATGAAAATGTAATTGATTTTCAGAAGAGTAGGGGATCGGTTTCTCCAGTATCGTCAGGACAGGAAGAAACTTTATCAAAGGGAGATTCAAAATCGAAGTTGCATAGGATCCAGGGAAGAAACAGGGCCATAATTTTATGTTAAATGCAATCTGCTATGAATTTACACTCCTTATCTCCAGGAAGTTCAGATGTATTGACCTCCCCATCTGCTCATTTCTCAAGTGGAGTCTCTGAAAGCCATTCCTGGCATACACTCTTTGTTGGGAGAGCGATTCACCAAGATGCGTGTGTAATCTCAATGAAATAGGATAAATGGATAGATGAGTGGAGAGAGTATTAAACAAAGAGAATGCCCTAAAATTAACTGAAAACTCTTTTTGAGACTGTTTATTAGATTATTAGTGAACATGTATTTGAGAAAAGTGACTCAATCTGTGATTTGTTTAAACAGAGCAAATCTGAAGGCAGCATTCTGTTCAAACTTATTCCAGCATTCCATAGACCAGCAAACTCGTCACAAAATGAGGTAAGGCTCATATTGTATTCATTATCCCATAGGGATACACTGATTTCGTGCAGAGCCTTTCCTGCTGTTGAAATGGAGATATTGTGTAACCTTTGAGCTAAGCTATAGCTCTGCTTTCAATCAGCCTCTCCCCATTTACCCTCCCAGTCACCCACCACCACATGGAAACCATTCTCAGTCTATCAATTTTTTCTCCATCACTCATAGCACTCCAGTTTGAGGTTTCTTTCACTATCACAACTCTTTGAAATGTCTTTTGCCCACATAATTCTTGCTCTCTCGATATCATATTCTTTCTTAATTTCACACTTCTGATCATCTTCTCATTTTCACTCCACCACCTTGTCCCATCATGAGCGCACTTTCATCTTTAGTCACATCACTTTCTGTATTTATTCCCACTGTATTGTATTCTAGTTCCTTCTGAATTTGTACCAATACTGCGCACTCTCTAACAGTGAAACTTTCAAATCTTATGGGTATTCGTGTTTCATTGCTTTAGGTAACTTACTGTCTGCCCTGTACAGATGATAAGTGTCGGGCATTGTATAAGCAGCAGTGTTTGCATAAATTGGTGTTTACAAAAGATGGAGGGTGAGAGACTGGCCAGGAGAGATTTGGAATTGTTGAGACGAGAGATGAGAGAAGCATGGTTTCTTCAGCAGGGGGGTTGAAGTAGGGGTGAAGGCCGATCTTCTTTTAGAGATGGAAGTGGATAGTTTTTATGACTGAGATAAAAGATTAGAAGCAAGGCCCAAAAATAAACTGAAAACTGAGCAGCATCTATCAGTTAATGGGTTATCTTATTGTCTGCATAATAATGCAATTGCTTATGGCACTATCCATGGTGCTGTCCCTCTCGTTGCAAAGACATTAAGCTCTGGAATTCACAACCTAAACCTCTCCACTCCTCCAGCTATTTCCCCTCCTTTAATAGGCTCCTTAAATCATACTTCTGACCAAGAGTTTGTTCACTTGACCCAAAATGTTCTCACTGAATTTTACTGAAATGATTGTCCTCAATATTGTGTAACGATCACATTCTTGGACCTAAGACATTGCAACACAAGTTGATTTAATTATTCTAAGCCCTAATTATTGACCCATCTTAAATTTTCTATGCCCTACCAGAGGTGATGATGACATGATTAACCACTGCTTTGTAATAATCCAACATTGCAAACTGGAGATTATTTGGCTGATTTACAGAACTTGTTCTTGTCTGTGAGTCGACAACAAAATCAATAGCAAGAAGCAGATGGAGAGAACCTTATTCAGAAGAAGCAAGTGGGAGTGGAAAGAATGGTTATCCCTGAAACTATGATAGGTATCAGAGATGGAATCCTGAGAGCATGAACAGCAGATGGTAACTTGAGATGGTCATTATATCACATTCAATACTTTTCTCTCTATATCTTCTTAGAATCTCACAAATGCTATTGGACACCCTTGCTGTTTCCATTCTTACCCTTCTGGCATTTATTTTGATTAAACTTCAAAGGATGGCCATCTATCATATAATCTTGCCTTGTTGAAAAGATGAAACAAATATGAACAGACCTTTTTCTCTCTCAGTTGCTGATTGACTTTACACTTTAGCGTTTAGAGATACAGCGTTAAAACAGCCCTTCGGTCCACTGAGTCCGCACAGACCAGCGATCACCCCGTACGCTAACACTATCCTATGCACTAAGGACAATGTACAATTTTACCAAAGCCAATTAACCATCAAAACCTGTGCTTCTTTGGAGTATGAGAGGAAATTGGAGCACTTGGAGAAAATCCACATGATCACAGGGAGAACATACAAACTCCGTACAGGTAACACCCGTAATCGGAATCATACCCAGGCCTCTTGTGCTGTAAGGCAGCAACTCCACCGTTGTGCCACTGTGCCGCCCGGCTGGCTCTGTATTTTCCTTCAGTTTTAAGGATTTCCTCTGTTTTTAGTTTAGAGATACAGTGCGGAAACAGGCTCTTTGCCCCACACACTAACACTATCCTATACACACTAGGGACAACTTTTAAAAACATTTACCAAGCTAATTAACGTATTTGGAGTGTGCGAGGAAACCGAAGATCTCAGAGAAAACCCACGCAGGTCACGGGGAGAACATACAAACTCAGTACAGACAGCACCCGTAGTGGGGATCGAACCCAGGTCTCTGGCGCTGCATACGCTGTAAGGCAGCAACTCTACCGCTGAGCAACCGTGCTGCCCTCAGTATAGAAACATAGAAAATAGGTGTAGGAGTAGGCCATTCGGCCCTTCGAGCCTGCACCGCCATTCGATATGATCATGGCTGATCATCCAACTCGGTATCCCATCCCTGCCTTCTCTCCATAACCCCTGATCCCTTTAGCTGCAAGGGCCACATCTCACTCCCTCTTAAATATAGCCAATGAACTGGCCTCAACTACCTTCTGTGGCAGAGAATTCCACAGATTCACCACTCTCTGTGTAAAAAATGATTTTCTCATCGCGGTCCTAAAAGACTTCCCTCTTATCCTTAAACTGTGACCGCTAGTTCTGGACTTCCCCAACATCGGGAATAATAATTGTATATTCGTAGTATCTTTGTTTAAAGCTCCTCTCTCTCTGCAGATTTATGTCAGAGCGATGGTGGACTACAGCCCAAGGCACGATCCTGCCATCCCGTGTCCCGAAGCTGGCTTGACCTTCAAGAGAAGAGACATCCTGCAGATTGTGGATCAGAATGATGTACTCTGGTGGCAGGCCCAGAACATCACGACTGTTTCGAGATGTGCAGGTCTAATTCCTTCAAGCAACTTACTCAAGAGGTAAAGCAACTGGTTCACAAGATGTAAGAGCAGGGCTAATATGTGTAGGAAGGAGCTGCAGATGCTGGTTTACACCAACGATAGACACAAAATGAAGGAGTAACACAGCGGGTCAGGCAGCTTCTCTGCGAAAAAGGAATAGGTGATGTTTCTGGTCGAGACCCTCTTCAGTCTGAAGAAAAGTCTTGACCTGAAACGTCACCTATTCCTTTTCTCCAGAGATGCTGCCTGACCCGCTGAGTTACTCCAGCATTTTGCGCCTATCAGTAGGGCTAGTATGATGGTAGAGTCATGTGGTTAATCCTCTCACTAAAGTATTTATGGTGATAGCAAGACCTAGTGGTTTACATGGCAGGAATGAATGATTCAAGGTTGTTGGTGTGTCCAATTTGTAAATCAGATACAATCTCACCCTCTATTGCTGACACCAACATATGTTAGTTGTCTGCCCAGGCCTGCTGAAGATGTTTCTTTCCCCAACCTCCACTGTGTCACCATGCATGTATTTTACTTTATCCTCTATTATTTCCTCAGGAAGCAGAGGGAGTTTTGGTGGTCCCACACCTTTCAATTGCATACCTGCGCCAAATCGACAGCCTGTAAGTAGAAACAAGGAACTGCAGATGCTAGTTTACCAAGGAAAGACACAAAATGCTGGAGTAACGCAGCTGGTCAGGCAGCATCCCTGGAGAACATGGAGAGGTGACATTTTGGGTCAAGACCCTTCTTCAGACTGATTGAGGGGTGGGGGGAAGAAGGCTAGAAGAGTGGATGGGCAGGACAAAGCATGGCAGGTCATAGGTGAACACAAGCAAAGGGGGGGGGGGGGTGTAGTCAGATGTTGCACAACGGCCAGAGTTAAGCACAAAATGATTAGATAGTTGCAAACTGTGCAGCTAGAGGATTGACATAGTGCGAATTGTTGCACCAGCTGCCCCATCAACCTGACAATTTGCAACACTTTTTGATCTAAAAGAGAAGGGCTTCAGACCTCTGTAGACAATGGGTTATAGCTGGAGGAAGAGATATCTCAACAGCCTATATTTATTTAGTGTGTTTCATGTGGAATAAGAGGCATTTCATTTAGGCAGAAAGAAAATTGGCACAATGCCAAAGGAGAAATAATATCAAGTGAACAGTGGTTTGGTTGAAGGAGCAGTAAAGGAATGTGGAGTTATTGAATTTTGGGAGCGGGGCCAAAGTGTGAGATGAAACCATCTTTAGTTTAGTTTAAGGTGAACAAAAATGCTGGAGGAACTCAGCGGGTGAGGCAGCATCTATGGACAGAAGGAATAGGCGACGTTTCGGGTCGAGACCCTGCTTATTTAGTTTAGTTTAGTTTGCAGCATGGAAACAGGCCCTATGCCGCACCAATTCCACCCCAACCAACAATTATCCGTACACCCATTCTATCCTGCACACTAGGGACAATTTACAGAAGCCAATTAACCTACAAACCTGCAAGTCGTTGGCATGTTGGAGGAAACTGGAGGACCCAGAGTAAACCAATGAAGTCACAGGGAGAATGTACAAACTCCGTTTTGGACAGCACCCATAGTCTGGATCAAACCCGGATCTCTGGCGCTGTAAAGCAGCAACTCTACTCCTACCCCAATGTATTACACATGTCTCCAATTGAGAGATGGTGAGAGTTTTGGCACAAATTCCTCTACACACTTGCTGATGAAGTGTCTGGAGATTTTCATTCCTATCGAGACCTAAGGCTAGCTGTAAATATTTTCCTTCAGGAGTATATCATGACTGTAGTAACGTCTTCTTAAAGAAGCCCAGCATAGCTGTTGGCTCTGTGTCTTATTACTCTTATTGTCAGCAAAAACGGCAACACTGAACTTGACCTGATTATCTTTCCTTTGCTGACGGGGATCACACAGTGAGTACAGTGGAAGAGGGTGAGTATATCCATCAGCATACCGAGAGCTTCAATTCTGCTTTCAAGGTTTGGCTTGAAATCCCAACTCATTGGTGTGTCATTCTTGTATTTTCTAGAAGAGGACATAGAGATCGATGAGAAGTTTTTTGAAACAGGTAATAAAGATTTACAGCGCTTCTTTAGAAAGACAATGATCCTTCAGTTTAAACTTTTCATCATCCATGCAAAGTTCCTGGGGTCTGAACATTCCCAAAAGACGATTGAGCAGGAGTAAATGAGGGCCATGTTGCAATATTGTAATTGAAGGACAGGGTTCAAACTTAACAGGCATGAATTGTTTTGAGGGTTTCTTTAATATAATGTATATCGGTGCAACACAAAACTGGATGAATCAAGCTGAGAAGATGCAGCGATGATGTTAAAAGAAGTAGTGATAGGTGGGACGAGGGTGCTGTGAGAAGGTGTTGGGATATATTCACACATGAAGAGGAAAACACTCAATTTCTCAGATTAATTTGAACGCATTCTACCAGATCTAAATTTGAACTCTTGACGAAAACCATTCAAATTTACCTGGAATGAACATTTAATTTATTCAACTTCAGGTAATGTCTCACTTCCCACTACCATGCTGATATCTTTTTCTCATCCCTTTTCATTTAAGTGTCTTACTAATTGTCAGTACTCTTGTCGTTTATCATCTGATCTGTCACCAATCTCTACATAGTCTTTTGTCAGACATCTCATTCCTTCTTTCTGCTTTGAAGATTGTGAATCCTCCACTCTGGGGGTTAGGGTGGGGCTCCACCCAGCGGCTGAGGAAGGGTCATTGACCTGAAACAATAACTGTTTGACTGTCTGAGTTCTTCCAATCTTTACTGATCTTTCAAATTCTGACAGAGAGAACAAACTTGTGGTCAGCCTAGTTGATGAGGGATCCTCAACTCGTTGATATATTTGAGAGTGTGAGATAATGGCTGACATTTGACAAAGAATGACTCAAAGATCGTACATCACACAACTAATACATAATGAAAATTCCAACTCCAAGTATCTTGAAAAGGAAGAGCACAAGTGGAGGACATATTGTGTACCCACTTTTAATGGAGAATCAATAAGGGCTGATAATCTGATGTCATTTTTATGGGTGATATTTATGCTTTCAGATAAGAGCCATTTGTATTGACGCAGGTTCTCAGTCTGCCAGTGTCAAATTTTCTGCCCCAGACTGTGTAGTTTGTTGTCTGTAATATCTGTACTTCAAAAAAGTGTGCTTTCTCTTCCTTACCTCCACAGATGAAGAAACCTTTGAATCAGGTAGGCAAGTCCAATGTGTTTAATCTGCAGTCCTAATAAAATGACTGTAGACTGCAAGTGCCTAATTGGCTAAAATCCTTTGGTGACCAATATTCCCCTGCCTATTTCCTTCGCTCCATAGAAATCTGAAGAAGGGTCTCGACCCGAAACGTTGCCTATTTCCTTCGCTCCATAGATGCTGCCTCGCCCGCTGAGTTTCTCCAGCATTTTTGTCTACCTTCGATTTTCCAGCATCTGCAGTTCCTTCTTAAACAAGAACAATATCCAGTTCTGTTCTTTCTCCCACACTCACCCCCACTACATTGCATCCTCTTTCCCCAGTCCTATTGGCTGCGATTCTCATCCAGGATGGGGAGGAATCTGCCTACTGACAGGAAATGACCCAGCTCGCCTCCTGGTGCCATCGCAACAATCTAGAGCTCAATGCTGTTAAGACAGTGGAATTGATTGTGGACTTTAGGAGAGCTCCCCCTCCCCTCGCCCCACTCGCTATCAACAACACCACAGTCACATCTGTGGAGTCTTTTAAGTTCCTGGGAACCATCATCTCCAAGGACCTTAAATGGGGGGCCACCATCGACTCCACAGTCAAAAAGGCACAACACAGGATGTACTTCCTGCGGCAGCTGAGGAAACACAATCTGCCACAGGCAATGATGGTCCAATTCTATACGGCCATCGTAGAGTCTGTCCTCACCTTCTCCATCATGGTCTGGTTTGGCTCAGCCACCAAGCACGACACCCGGAGGCTGCAGCGAATCGTCCGATCAGCTGAGAAGGTTGTTGGCTGCAACCTTCCCTCCATTGACGAACTGTACACTGCAAGGGCCAGGAAGCGAGCGGGTAAGATCATCTCTGACCCCTCTCACCCTGGCCACACACTCTTTGAATCACTTTGCTCTGGAAGGTGACTCCGGACTGTCAAAGCTGCCACAGCCAGACATAAAAACAGCTTTTTTCCACGAGTAGTAGCTCTACTCAATAACCAAAAATCTGTAGCCTTCTTTTGCTCTGGTATTTTATTTAATTCACATGTTTAATCGATAATGTTTTATTATTAATGTTTAATATTTTATGTCATTCTTAATTGTCACTGTATATCATTTTATGCAAACATACTTGGCCAATAAACTTATTCATTCATTCTGCATAAGGAGGTATAGGAATTAAAACCTTTTCTTAAATAAGAACCCGTTATCCTTCCTCAAAATATGAAAAGCCCTCCCCTGCTCCCTCTCCATACTCTTAAAATATACCAAGGATCTCCTGAATGTGCCCTGACAGGATAAGAAGTGGTAATGTTGCCAAGCATTGGTGAAGGGGAAATGTTTTGTTGAGAAGTAAGATGGAAAGAAAAGTTTTATTGAAATAAAACCATTAATTAATCTCATGAACGTCTAGAGCACTATATAGCCAATTACGGTAGGTACTTTTGAAGAGTAGTCAGAAAGTGTCCCAAGGGAAAGAAACGCAATATAGTCTAATGCAGTCTAGTCTGTTTAAATCAAACTTGTTACATTTGAACCTTTTGTTATTATGCAATATTTGACATGCATTTTTTAAATCATGAAGCCATTATTAATGCTGCAAACTTTCCAAAAAATTATGTGAATGGGAAAATGATAAAATAAATACATTTAAGAAGTTAATTATTTTATCTAATTCCTACCTCTTGTTTGCTTTCTGAAGAGGAACTAAGAGAAGGTACATTTTCAAAATACCGTGGCTTTTATCCCACCTGCCCATCTTTCCATCCTGTTTCAGTAGACCATTCCCAAGATAGACATAAAAAGCTGGAATAAGTCAGCGGCACAGGCAGCATCTCTGGAGAGAAGGAATGGGTGACGTTTCGGGTCGAGACCCTTCTTCAGACTGGTTAGGGATAAGGGAAAAGACAGATATAGACGGTGATGTGGAGAGATCAAGAACAAAGAATGAAATATATGCAAAAATGTAACGATGATAAAGAAAAGTTGTTTGTAAGGTGAAAATAAGAAGCTACTGCGACTTGGGTGGGGGAGGGATAGAGTGAGAGGAAATGCCGGGGCCACCTGAAGTGGAGAAATCAATATTCATACCACTGGGCAGTAAGCTGCCCGTGAAATATGAGATGCTGTTCCTCCAATTTGCGTTTAGCCTCACTTTGACAATGGAGGAGACCGAGGACAGAAAGGTCTGTGTAGGAATGGGAAGGAGAATTAAAGTGTCCAGCAACTGGGAGATCAGGTTGGTTCACGCGGGCTGAGCAAAGGTGTTCCGCGAAATGATCGTCCAGTCTGCGTTTGGTCTCGCCAATGTATAAGAGTCCACATCTTGAACAACGGATACAGTGGATGAGGTTGGAGGAGGTGCAAGTGAACTGCCTAACTTGAAAGGACTGTCGGGGTCCCTGGACAGTCGAGGGAGGAGGCAACACTTTATTTAAAGACTTTGTTCATATTTTCCAATTGCCCCAAGGCCACGCCACCCAAATCTTCTATTCTCCAATTATGTTTAAATTTGACTTCATATCAACACTGTGCCTGGAACTGACAACCCCCCCCCCCCCCCCCCCCCCCCCCACCCCAAGCTCTGACAATTCCACTCTACACTTCTCTCTCTCAACTTTAAGATGCTTAAAATCTCCCCTCGTGACCAAGCTTTTAGTTACCTCTGCCAAGAGCTATATTATAAATGTAAACTGCTGGCAGAGGCACTGGGGAATGCTTAGGTGTTGCTGATCTTTGTCTGTTCCTCAACTAAGGGTACTGGAAAGAAGAGAGTGAGGTCAGGCATGTACCTAGAGGACAGTCGAAAGACTGCAGGAATCTCAGAGGATTACAGGTCTCAAAACCAGGAATTAGGGATGGAGGGAGGCAACGTACAGATTTGGAAATAAGAATAAGAGTTTTTTAACTGTGTTGTTGGACAAAGGCAAGCATGCACAGGGAGGATGGTGCAGGTTGGGAAATGGGCAGCAGAATATTAGTTGACCAATTCTATGGAGCGTACAGCACTGGAGGTCAGTTTGGAGTATATTGGAATAGTTTTATCTAAATGTAGCAGAGATAGAGTCAAGGCAGGACAGGATCAAATTTGATCCAGGCCTGAACATGCTGTCAAGGCTTCCTGTTTTGCAAATGTCAATGGAGTGAAGAACCCGAGAGATCTTAGCCCACATTAACCAGCAGGAAGGTGGGAGATAATGTTGTTGCAGTTTTTATGGTATAGTCGCTTAGGGGAATGGGTTAAGAATAAAATCCTTCACAAAGTGAATTTATAAAATATTGGGATCAGCTGATCAAAATCCAGTATCCACAGTGATCCACCCACCCACACTAAGTCTTGGCAGTGGCTGAGTTGTTAAGATGTATGTATGTGACTCAAAATCTGAAGTAAACAATTTAAGATCCTGCAGAGATTATTTAAAAACTAATGCAAGTGATTTCCAAACTGATTTAATACCTGTTTTGTTCTGTTTCCTGGTGATATCACCTGAGGTGCAGAAGATGCTGAGTTCAATGGATATAAACAAGGATTGTACATTGGTATGATGGAGCTCTGCAGTTGTTTCACATTTGTTTTCTGTTCTGCATCCATCCCACTCCCAGTTCACTTTCTTTGCTGCTCTTCCCGGGAGGAGAACTGACATTGTCATTTCACTCCAGAATTAGCATAAAACAACAAAGACATTGATCTCAAAGTCTCTCCCTACTTCTTCCAACATAAACCATCCAAAACACTGCCAGGGACAGAGATTAAAAGTGTATCAGATGTGGCTCAGCTGGAAGCATTTCACTTCCAAATCAGAGGTCAGAAGACGGAATCATTCCTCAATATCTAAATTGTTAGCACAGATTCCTAGCCCAGTTAAATAACCACCAAATTATCATACCAAATAAACCCATTCACCTGCTCATTTTGATGATTAATCAATAGATAAATAAAGAAACAAAAATTTTATAGAATATTTTTCAGGGTAAAAAATAGTGAAACTGCCTAGATTAAAGGGTATTGGCTATAAGGAGGGGTTGGACAAATGTTGATTGTTTTCTCTGTAGTGTTGGAAGTTAAGGGGAGTACTGATAATGGTACATGAAAGTATGAGAGGGATAGATATGATAGACAGTCAGAACTTTTTTTCCAAAGTGGAATTATCAAAAACTAGAGGGCACACCTTAACGTGAGAGGGACTTTAAAGGAGATGTGTGGGGAAGGTTTTTTTACACTGAGCGTAGTGAGTGTGGAATGTACAACCAGATTTGGTGGTGGAGGCAGATATGGCAGTGGCGTTTAAGAGGCTTTTGAATAGGCACGTGGATATGGAGGAATATGGATTACATGCTGGCAGATGAGATTAGTTCAATTGGGCATCCTGTTCGACACAAACATTGTGGGCTGTTCCTGTGCTGTACTATTCAATATAATGTAGTACTGAGAAAGTGCCACACTCAGGGGCGGAAAACCCGGGGGGGCCAGAGCGGACACGTCCCCCCCATGTTTTGAGAGGTGGGGGACATCCCCCCCAAGTTTTTGTGATCCCGATTTTAAAATCTCCCCTTTTAGCGCTGGATTGAGCCTCCGAAGCCTCGCGCGTGTGTGTGAGTGTGCGCATACGCGCGTGGCCGCCAAAAAATGGTGTCCCCCGTCCCCTCCATGCTCTTGGCCACACTGTAGGAGATACCTTCTATTGGAAGAGATGTTAAACTGTACATAGACACAAAAAGCTGAAGTAACTCAGCGGGACTGGCAACTTCTCTGGAGAGAAGGAGTGGGTGACGTTTAGGGTTGAGACCCTTCTTCAGACTGGTTAGGGATAAGGGAAACGAGAGATATAGATGGTGATGTGGAGAGATAAAGAACAATTAATGAAAGATATGCAAATAATTAACCATGATAAAGGAAACAGGCCATAGTTAGCTGTTTGTAGGGTGAAAATGAGATGCTAGTGCAACTTGGGTGGGGGAGGGATAGAGAGAGAGGGAATGCCGGGGCTACCTGAAGTGGGAGAAATCAATATTCATACCACTGGGCTGTAAGCTGCCCAAGCAAATTATGAGATGCTGTTCCTCCAATTTGCATTATGCCTCACTGACTATGAAGGGGACTTAGGACAGAAAGGTCTGTGTAGGAATGGGAAGAGGAATTAAAGTGTCCAGCAGTAGATTCAGGTGGGCTGAGCGAAGGTGTTCCGCGGAACAATCACCCAGTCTGCCTTTGGTCTCGCCGATGTATGAGTCCACATCTTGAATACAGTAGATGAGGTTAGAGGAGTGAACCTCTGCCTAACCTGAAAGGACTGTCGGGGTCCCTGGAAAGTCGATGGAGGAGGTATAACGACAGGTGTTGCATCTTCTGCGGTTGCAGGGGAAGGTACCTGGGGAGGGGGTGGTTTGGGTGGGAAGGGATGAGTTAACCAGGGAGTTGCAGAGGGAACGGTCTCTGCGGAAGGCGGAAAGAGGTGGAGATGGGAAAATGTGGCTAGTGGTGGAATCCAGTTGGAGGTGGCGGAAATTTTGAAGGATTATTTGATGTATACAACGGCTGATGGGGTGGAAGGTAAGGACTAAGGGGACTGTCTTTGTTTCGACAAGGGGGAGGGGGAGCAAGGGCAGAGATGCGGGGTACAGAGGAGACACGAGTGAGGGCCTCATCTATGATGGGAGAGGGGAAACCCCGTTCCTTAAAGAATGAGGACTCCCATGTCTTGAAGAAGACCAGCAGAATGGTGTAAAACACTTTGTTACATGGAAATCAAGAAATAAATAAGAAGCTTGACAGTAAAATCCCCTCCCTATACCAGAAGGACAAAAAACCTGTTCCCTCTCTCCGACTGTCAGTACTTGATTTTCATTAAAAATTTCAGATGCTGAAGAACCAGTTGCCCTGCCTTGGGCAGAATAGGAATTTATAGCACAAAGAGAATGAATTTGCATTTCTATCACACTTTTCACATCTTATTGTTTGTTTGACACCCTTTCGTTTATTAATATGTTTTCACTGGTTGGTCCCCCCTCCCCAGCGGGGTTCAGGAAGAGCATGCGGCTCTGCCGCAGGAAATCAAAGAGCGGTCAACTGCAGTGCCCTGCTTGCTGCCCGAACAACTGTTATGTCAGCACAATGTCACCATATGAGGAGGTCGTGAGATACCAGCGTGGCTCCACCGACAGGCACAGATTGATTATCCTTGTGGGTGAGTAACAACCAACTCAGATTAGGAGCTGAGTCTATCTTCCCCAACCAGTGTCTTTGTGAACTCACATGGGCTGAACAGGGCCCCCCCGAGGCCCATAGATCACCCAATTCCTCACACTTTGTGACTTGTCCCTCCAACTGTGCCCTCCAATGGGGGTGCGGACCCCGCATGAGGTGCAAGTGGGATGGGTTGACCACAGGGAAAAGAGGTTTACCAGAGCTGCTTCTACCAAAACGATGGATGATGAGAAAATCAAATGTTCTCCCACGGCAAAGTTCAAAGTTTTAGAATACAGTTGTAAGTGTTAGCCGGGTGGAGAGAAATATCCTGTTGGATATTTGGGAATGCTGTGTCAAGAACTGATACTATCTTCGCTTCCATGTTTCCCAATTCTCTAGGACCCTCAGGTGTGGGCGTGAATGAACTCAGAAGAACTCTGATTGAGACTAACCCACATCTGTTCCAAAGTCCAGTACCACGTAAGTATGCAATTTGTGGGACAGCAGGTACTGAGGCATCAAAATTTGCATAAGATCAGCTTCCATTGTGGAAATTTCTTTTTGTGTTTTTGAGGCTGGAGAGATCCTTCTTTCAAGAAGGTTTGCATGGGGTGTGATGTGGTGGGTGATGGTTAATGCAAGCTGATTAAAAAAGATGAAAGACGTTTCCTTGTTTCATATATTCTTCGTGTAAAGTAGTTGTTGGGGTTTGTTGTGTAATTTTACTTTTAAGGCTCCACTTTATGTCATGGTCATAATTAGAGCTGCTACCGTTTATCCAACTTGCAAATGGAGGCATTATGGTGATGAAGGGTTGGGGTCAAGGTGAAATTTTTAAATAACACATGGATCAAGAAGCAAGTCATTTCATCTGATTTTCAGTTACAAAGTTTGATGGGCACCTTTCTCCAAATTAGATTTTGGATATATGGCAATTAGAAATAGCACCAATATTGCCGAAGTACATTAACCCAGAGGCAATTAGATCTCAATGTGCTGTGGAAAGAGACGCAGTCCAAAATATAGTGCAGGGAGTTCCAGCAGGGAAAGTGGAATGAAGAAATGCTCGGAGGCAGAGGGGATAGCAGAGGGAGAATGTTTGATAACCTCCTGGTTAGTAGTCCATGCCCAGCTCATATTTCTTGACTACCATTTAACCTGATAACTCTCCCTTCTCTGTTCCTGTAGATACCACCAGGCCACCAATAAGCTATGAGGAAAATGGCCATGAATATTACTTTGTTTCCAGGGAAACATTTGAAGCCATGGCACTGAGTCATAGGTAGGTAGGTAGGTATATCAGTTATTTGGGTCAGACTCAAAAGTGATGAATACAATGGCTTTTGTTGAAACAAAACTTCAGGAGGTCTTCTTGGTAATAAGGAACCAGTGGGATGAGATCTGCTTTGCAATATTTACAGTTATGACATTTAAAATAATACTTGGGTAGTTGCATGGATAGGAAAGGTTTGGAGAGAGATGGGCAATGAGAAGATAAGTGGGACTAGCTCATTTCGGCAACGTGGTCAGAATGGATTAGTTGGGCCGAAGTGTCTGTTTCCATGCTATATTATTTCTATCACTATGTGATAATAATGCTTTTGAAGAGGTTCCCTTTCTGAATTACCCACCATGATAAGTCGTGACTGGAAGCCATTTTCCATGCCTTCTTACACCAGTTCCCACTCCAACTGTGAAAGTTTGTTTCTTAAAAAGCAGACGTTTCTTAAAAACAAACGTTGAAGGTAGACCATGGCAATCTTTAATTGATACGTCAGACGGAAGTGGCAAAAGATCTACAATGAGCACAAACATTGCTCAGTGCTTCTCAGGCTCCCACTCACAGAACAAAGGCGAGTTAGCACAATTATACATTTTTCTTATCGGTAAAACACTCCTACCAAGTCTGAATATGGCATGACTGAAAGATTCTGTCGTCTTTCACAATACAGGAAAGCTAGGTCCAAATCTAGCTCATCCAACAACAAGTTATTACTTATCTCTGGAGTGTCAGCTATTTTTTTCAATCTTGGCTTCTTTATGGCCTTGAAGAAGCCCATGTTATTACTGCAGGCTGCCATCTTAATGTCTTTATTGACAGGACAACCTGTCCTCCATATTGTGTTCCATATAATTTACAAAGTCATTCAGACTTGGCACCGAGCCATTCTTTTATTCTACCCGTCCATGCTTTTGTAGAAGAACGACTCCATTTTAGATTTGACTATTAGATTTGACTATTAGCTCTTTCACAACCACATAAGATGAGCAAAGATATAAATCCACACATGTGCAAGGTTAGCAATGGAAAATGCCATTGGTTTTCTCAAGAGGTGTCTTGTATGTACATCCAAAAGTTGCAGAGACATCACTGCAAGCTGCACAACCTTGCAAACTGCAATGATGTTAGACCAAATGAAGAACGGTGATCTGTAGCCTGAGACCAAGATGTGGACTGTGAACACCAGCAAAAGCAAGAGGGCGAGGAAGGATCCCAGAAGAATACCTTTACCCAGCATCAGCAGCCTCGTCTCCCAGTGGAGAGAAGAAAACAGGCATTGTCTGAATGAACAACAAGGAACTCCCTGATAGAGAGACATTTCTGAACAGGCTGAATAATCCCTCTCAAAACCAAATGACCACCAATTTAGTAAACCAATAATTAGCTTGGAGAGCCTAGAAGGGGATTCAGCTTGAAATCTTAACTCGATTTTCTATTCCCACAGATAGGCCCTAACGTGCTAAGAATTTCCAGCATTTTTTTTGTTTTAAATTTCCAAATTTTATTTCTGATTTTATGTTATTTGGATAGCAATTGAACATTGCAAGGTATATAAAGGGAAAACTGATGAAATCCCACTGTTTATAACAGCTGGATGTGATAATAATAATAATAATAATACATTTTATTTAATGGGCGCCTTTCAGACATCTCAAGGACACCTTACATAGTAATCGGAATAAAAACATATAATCGGAATATAACAAGTAATAAAGACATCACAGATTGTACACAAATTAAAAACAGAATTCAATCCAAAAACAGAAAATCAAAAACACAGTGTGAAGAGAGAGCAGCGGCAGCCAAAGCGCGCCAGCGTCCACTCTCTCTTCACGGCAGCCATCTTGGACACAGACCTACAGGACTACAATTAGACAAAAAAATCATCCCCCCACAGTGGGTAGCACTGTGGGGGAAGGCACAATGTCCATTCCCCACCCCATGTTCACCCCAAAGTCAGGCCTATTGAGGCCACTGCAATTGCCTCTACGGAGGCCCGATGTCCCTGGCCGTTCTCACCGGGTGGTCTTGCCCCGGCGTCGGGAGAGTCCTTTCGGCGGCTGGGCCACCTGGAACGGCCGCTTCCTGGTTGGAGCCCGCGGCTGCCGAAGCCGACAAGGCCGCGCCGGTTTGGAGCTCCCAGGCTCCCTGTATGATCACTGTAGTGTCTCGATTTCTTGCATATGCCATCACTTTTGATCAGAGCTTCGTCGTTTTTTTGTCATTGCTAATCCTGCACAAAGAAGAGGGTTCCAATGGACAGTGGGATTAGAGTGTTATGAGAGGTTAGAGTGGATGAAGGGGTATGAGAGGCTGTTATTCTGTTGGTGAATTATTTCTTCCTGGCCCCAGGTTTCTGGAGTATGGAGAATACAAAGGGCATCTTTACGGTACCAGCAGGGAGGCTGTCCGCTTGATTCTGGATTTAGGGTTAATTTGCATAATTGACCTTGAACCACAGGTAAGTGTTCACCTACCAATAGAAGAGCACAGAATGGTTGTGTTCTTTACTGCTCAGCCTGGTCATGTAGCTGGGACTGATTAGCGATAGTCAGTGTAGTTTTGCACATGGGAAATCATGTCTTATGAATCTAATTGAGTTCTTTGAAGAAGTAACCTCATCTTGATGAGGGCAAAGACATAGACCTATCTATTTGGATTTCAGCAAGGCAGTTGGTAAGACTCCGCATGGTAGGCTGCTCTGAAAGGTTAGATCTTATGGTTCTTGATTAGTAAGGGCATCAATGCTTGCAGGGAGAAAGCAGAAAAATGGGGTGAGAGGGAAAAATAGATCAGCAATGGTGGAGCAGACGCGATAGTCCGAATGAACTAATTCTGCTCCAATGTCTTATGGTCTTATGGAGAGGGGAAAGATTTAGAAACATAGAAACATAGAAAATAGATGCAGGAGTAGGCCATTCAGCCCTTCGAACCTGCACCGCCATTCAATATGATCATGGCTGATCATCCATCTCAGTATCCCGAACCTGCCTTCTCTCCATACCCCCTGATCCCTTTAGCCACAAGGGCCACATCTAACTCCATCTTAAATATAGCCAATGAACTGGTCTCGACTACCTTCTGTGGCAGAGAGTTCCAGAGATTTACCACTCTCTGTGTGAAAAATTTAACAGGAACTTGAAGGACAACATTTTCACAGAGGGTAGTGAGTATATGAAACAAGCTGCTAAAGGAGGTAGTTGAGGCTGGTGCTATAATAACATGTAGAAAACATTTGGACAGGTAAATGGATAGGAAATGCTTAAAGGAATACTAGACCAAGTGGGACCTGTTGGGCCACGTCCCCCAACGCGGGGGGTGGCGGGGGGGGGGGGGGGGGGGGGGATGCAGCTTCACACGGGAGGGCTGGTCCCCGAACGCGGCGTCGGCGCTCAACCCGAAGACAGGCGTTTGATTCTATAATAATCTTATTGTCAAATTCTGTGTTGGTTGAGTCAGAAGTTGTACTTGGTGAGTGGTTTGTCAGGGTAAATTGTATATACATATTGTAGGTCATATACTGCATGTAGAATCACCAGCGCAGCTAGGGGTTATTGGTACATGATTCACCAGTATTTCATCAAATGCTTTTAATTGTATTGCTCACAGAGAATTCGAGAGGCACGAACCAAGGAGCTAAAACCTTTCATCATATTTATAAAACCCCCGAGCATTAGTCGTCTGCAGCAGACTCGTGCACAAGGTCGTATTATCACTGAGTATTTTGTGAACAGATCTTTCAAGGTGAGTTAATCCAGTGTATTGACCAGCGCTATGAATTACGGCCTCCGTGTCATAATCCCAGTTTCTAAGGGATTTATTTTTATGGCGAGGATTTTATCAGGACAAAAGAAGTTTCTTTCATTATGCATGATAAACAGATTTTAGGGATTCTCATTGCAGGCACAAGCACTTTAAATAAAGGTACAAAGAAGAAGCCAGAAAATGTTAGTCAGGACCTGCCACTAAATTCAACAGTTTTGGGGGGAAATCAGTCCTGGGTTTCCCCAAAGCAAAACAGTCATTCCCATCATCCATACCTCACTACCCGGTTGCCCATTTATGTCATGGTCACCCTTGTCCCCATCCTATTACTCACTTTTCACTCTACTTCAATCTCTTCCTCATGTCAGTTTCTATCTTCCTAACATCGCCTCTCTTCCACTGTGTCATGCTTTGATTTTTTGTGAACAGGAGGAAGATTTACAGGAGATACAGGATGTATCTGAGAAGATGCTAAACTACTTTGGACATTTGTTTGACTCTACAATTGTGAACGATGACCTTCAGGACACTCGCATGCAGCTACTCTCTGTTGTAAACGAGGCGCAGGCTGGTTCACATTGGGTGCCTGCAGCTTGGCTCAGTTCAGACACAGGCTCTTAATTTCTTTTGTGGGGGTGACTTGTTTAGTGGGGTATCCAAACCGTGCAGATTGACGACATAATGTATGCACTGCATGTAAACGTGTTGTAGCTGGTCCAAAACTACAGAATAGCTCTGTGTAGATGAGATTAACTCCAAAGCTCTCTTGCCAACGAGATGTGTGATTCGATGGGAGAATCTAGATGATCCTTTCTCTGCATCTAACATGCTGTCCATTGCTTGGGTGTTATTGATGCTTTATCCTGATGAGCAGAACATTTCCTTGAGATGTTTTGCTAAATCATAAGTACTCTCCCACACCGTGGACATTTATACTGGTGAGGAGTGGCATGTGGGTCTGTAGAAGTAATTCATTATTAATAATAAAAACAACATGATTGGTGGTTTCACTTTGTTGGTTGTCTGTTTCATTTTATATGTGTTGTAAGACTTGGTACTATGTAGTGCATGCAGAAAGTATTCAGACCCCTTCACTTTTTCCACATGTTTGTTTTTTGATCTGACATGCACTGTCAACTGTGGGACCTTATATAGACAGGTGTGTGCCTTTCCAAATCATGTCCAATCAATTTAATTTACCACTGGCAGACTCCAATCAAGTTGTAGAAACATTTCAAGGACAATCAATGGAAATAGGATGAACCTAAGCTCAATTTTCAATGTCATAGCAAAGGGTCTGAATACTTATGTAAATGTGATATTTCAGTTATTTCTTTTTAATTACTTTGCAAAAATTTCTAAACACCTGTTTTCACTTCTTCATTCTGGGGTATTGTGTGTAGATTGATGATAAAAAAAATAAGAATTTAATTTATTTTAATATAAGGCTGTAACGTAAAAAATGTGGAAAAGGTGAAGGGGTCTGAATACTTTCTGAATGCACTGTACATCCTACAACCTTTCCTAATTCAATTTCGAGACATTTTCAGTCTTTTGTCCTGTTCTAAAGTTGCTGACTCTTGTCTTAACTGAGGAAATGGAAAAGATGAGAGCTGCAGTAAGACTTGAAACAAAATAGTTACTTCAGCAGTGCTCCTGACACAGTCATAGAGAGCCATTGAGTCATACAGTGGGGAAACAGGCCCTTCAGCCCAACCTACCCAAGCTGACCAACATGCACCATTTATACTGGTCCCACCTGCCTGCATTTGGCCTATATTCATCTAAACATCCTATCCGTGTACCCGTCTAAATGTTTTTTTAAATGTTGTGATAGTACCTGCCTCAACTAACTCTTCTGGCAGCATGTTCCATATTCCTACCACACTTTATGTAAAAAAGTTGACACTCAGGTTTTTATTAAATCTTTCCTCCCTCACCTTAAACCTATGTCCTCTGTTTCCTTTACTCTTGGTGAAAGTGTGCATTGACCTTATCTATCCCTCTCATGATCATATACACCTCTATAAGATCATCCCTCATCCTCCTGCGATCCAAGGCATAAAGTCCTGGCCTGTACAACCCTCCCTATAGCTCAGGTCCATGAGTCCTGGCAACATCCTAGTAAATCCTTTCTGCACCCTTTCCAGCTTAACAATATCTTTCCCATAACTCAGGGTCAGGGTTATGAAAACTGAACACAATACTCTAAATTTGGCCTCAACAATGTCTTGTAATGACTGTAACCTGGCCTCCCAACCTACTCTCAATACTCTTGACTGATGACGGCTAATGTGCCATCTACCCTATCTACCTGTGACACTATTTTCAAGGAAGTATGTACCTACACTCCCAGATGCTTCCGCTCTACAACACTCCCCAGAGCCCTGCCATTCACTGGGTATGTCCTGGCCTGGTTAGACCAAATGCAATACATTAACATATCTGTATTAAACTTGATCAACCATTCCGCAGACCACCTGCCCAACCAATCAAAATCCTGCTGCAATTTTTGATAAACATCTTTGCAATCTACAATATCACCCACTTTAGTGCCATCTGCATACTTACTAATCATGTCTTGTACATTTGCATCCAAATCATTGAAGTAGATTACAAAAGTCAATGGACCCAGCGCCGAATCCTGGAGGCATACCACTAGTCACTGGCCTCCAGTCCGATAAACAACCTTCCACCGTCACTATCTGCTTCCTTCCACAAAGCCAATTTTACCTCAGCAACTGAAAACAATGGACTTATTTTCTAATTGTGTTTTACACTAATGTCGTTGTCTTTTTACTGCTTTGGAGAATGTATGATTTATGTTTTTGTATATTGTCAAGATGCACATGGAGCTGAAGGCCACTCTTCACAGTGGCCATTTAATCTTTGGGATGTGGGTGAATACTGGTGCATCCATACAGCCACAAGGAGAACATGCAAACTCCACACAGACAGCACCCAAGGTCAGGATTGAACCTGGGTCCCTGGCGGTGTAAGGCAGAGGCACTACCAGCTGCACCGCTACAATGATACATTGTCTTTGGCTGGATTCAAGAAATTCCATGATGTTTGTTTGAAGAAGAGCAGGAGAGTTCTTCAAAAGCAGATGATCTGATTATTGATTTCCTTGCTGTTGAGGCCTTTTGGGTATGTGAAAATTGCACATTGCAATATTGACTCCAAATATCAAATGTTATTAGAGCAAACAAATATTTTTCAACATTGTAGGTACAACCCACTGATCCTAACAGCCATAGAATAGGTCCAACAACCTCTTGCTTCCTTACATCTGTCCATATGAGCTGGTACTCTTTTTTTTCCAAGCGGAATGATCCCTTCTCAGTTTTGAACCTAAGATTTACTAGCTCCAAATCACAAATAGCTCCCTGTTGCTCCTAGCGTGTATCTGATGTGTGAGTACCTGAGAGGTTAATTGCAATTCACCCCAATGGATATTATATGTGTAGGAAGGAACAGCAGATGTTGGTTTAAACCGAAGATAGACACAACATGCTGGAGTAACTCAGCAGGACAGGCAGTATCTCTGGAGAGATGGAATGGGTGATGTTTCAGGTTGAGACCCTTCTTCAGACCTGAAGGGTCTTGAACCAAAATGTCATCTATTCCTTCTCTCCAGATATGCTGCCTATCCCGCTGAGTTACTCCAGCATTTTGTGTCTATCTTCGGTTTAAACCAGTGATACAGTGTGGAAACAGGCCCTTCGGCCCAACTTGCCCACACCGGCCAATGTGTTCCAGCTGCACTAGTCCCACCTGCCTGTGCTTGGTCCATATCCCTCCAAACCAGTCCTATCCAATGTTCAATTGTCCTTTATTGTCATGTGTACTGAGATACAGTGAAATTTGATTTGCCATACAGTCATACAAAAAAAGCAACAAGATACAAAACTACATAAAGATTAAACTTAAACAGCCACCACAGACCATCCATGTACCTAACTGTTTCTTAAACGTTGGGATAGTCCCAGCCTCAATGACCTCATCTGGCAGCTTGTTCCATACACCCACCACCCTTTGTGTGAAAAGGTTACCCCTTAGATTCCTATTACATTTTTCCCCTTCACCGTGAACCTATGTCCTCTGGTCCTCGATTCCCCTACTCTGGGCAAAAGAGTCTGCATCCACCCGATCTATTCCTCTCATGATTTCATACACCTCTCTAAGATCACCCCTCATCCTCCTGCGCTCCAAGGAATAGAGACCCAGCCTACTCAACCTCTCCCGATAGCTCAGACCCTCTAGTCCCGGCAACATCCTCGTAAATCTTCTCGGAACCCTTTCAAGCTTGACAATATCTTTCCTATAACATGGTGCCCAGAACTGAACACAATATTCTAAAATGTGCTCGGTGTGAGGGAGCCAATGGGATGAAATATTATGAAATAAGGCTACCTTTTGTAAGCATTCATGTCACTTTTGTGACTCGTATATATTTACATTAATTGGATTCACCTACCAACCATCAATATTTTTCTTGTGGATATTTCTGCACTTTGTCCTTCTCTGAACATCATGATTGCTCACACAATTTGGTCATCATCTGTAAAATTAAGTGTTATTAAAAGCTGCATTAGGCTCTGCACAAGAGCCACAACCCTGAGCTAATTTCTGAGGTGTTGCATTGATGGCAATGTCAAAGTTAGATGGACTGCTTTCTCACATGTTAACTGGGAAATTCAATGTAATTAAATGATCTGGTAAACCTGGTGAATCATCACTGCAAAAGCTGGGAGAGCAACTGGTTTTATGCAGAGGCATCTAAAGTAATAAAATAGAACAAATTGTTCTATTTTCGTCATGTTTTGGATTTGTAGAACTTTGGTTTGGCTACATTTGGATTATTATTTGCAGTTCTGGTAGCCCCATTACAGGAAAGACCTGGTGGTCTTGTGGAATGTATAATTTATGCAGAGGCATAAATATTTTTGTGTGTCGTCTGAATCTGTGTGCCTGTGATGCTGCTGCGAGCAAGATTTTCGTTGTACCTGCATCTCACAGTACTTGTGCATGACAATCAACTACTTAACTCATCAACCCTTTCATGATTCCTCTGCAGTAGAGAATATATTAATTCCCAGTAACTACCTTGCATTATCTCCATTTGGGATAGAATAGATGCCCAGTATCTCTTGCCCAGAGTAGGTGAATCCAGGACCAGAGGACATAGGTTTAAGGTGATAGGGAAAAGATTTAATAGGAATCTGAGGGGTAACTTTTTCACACAAAGGGTGGTGGGTGTATGGAACAAGCTGCCAGAGGAGGTAGTTGGAGCAGGGACTATCCCAACATTTAAGAAACAGTTAAGATCGGTACATAGATAGGACAGGGTTGGAGGGATATGGACCAAACATGGGCAGGTGGGCTAAGTGTTCGGCTGGCGACCGGAAGGTAGCCGGTTCGAATCCCGCTTGGAGTGCATACTGTCGTTGTGTCCTTGGGCAAGACACTTCACCCACCTTTGCCTGTGTGTGAATGTGTGTGAGTGATTGGTGGTGGTCGGAGGGGCCGTAGGCGCAGATTAGCAGCCATGCTTGACAGTCTGCCCCAGGGCAGCTGTGGCTACAGAAGTAGCTCACCACCACCGAGTGTGACTGAGGAGTGTATGAATAATGCGATGTAAAGCGCCTTGAGTATTCTAGAAAGGCGCTATATAAATCCCATCCATTATTATTATTAGTGTAGCTGGGACATTGTTGGCCGGTGTGGGCAGGTTGGGCCGAAGGGCCTGTTTCCACACTATAACTCTAATATGACTGCAGCGAATTAAAAGCTCATTTTTCGTTGTATAACGTGTGCTATAACATCACGCGTTATAGTTTATTCAAGTGAATTTGGCACTACCAATATTTGCAGTGGAGTTACCAGCCACGCCGTCAATCACAGCTGACATCCCGCCCTCCGCGACGCTCTACACCAATGATCGGTCCCAGCACCTTCCTCTCCCAATCAAAGATCTTATAGCGGGCTCCGCTATAGGATCTTTGCTCCCAATTTGGACGCAAACTCAGTGACTCCGGATGCAGATGCGTGTGACCCCGGGTGTTTGTGCTGCCACAGCAACGGGACGAGAGAGATGGAGGACGACGAGGAGGTAAACTGTGAGCGGACGCGAGAGGACTGGACTGCTCTTGGCCTCATGACCAGGGCTACATTGGGAGGGATGGGAGAGGAGGGTGGGTTGGTTTGCGAGGAGAGACTGCTCTTGGCTCCATGATCCAGAGAGGATGTAACAGGGCTCTGCTTGGTTTCAGGCTAAAGCAGCTGTTTGGCCACATTATCCTGAATGGAGAGGAAATATTTTTTAGCTTCAGCGCCGTGGGCTAAAGATACAATGTCGTCTGTTGTCCTCATCCCAAGTTTGTACTGTTGAATGGGGAAGGAATGGCCATTTGGGACTCAAGAGAGTGCAGATACTGCATTCTGGAGCAGACTTAGGCAGCATCTGTGGAGGGAAATGGATAGTGGGTGTTGCGGGTTAGGATCCTACATCAGGACTGATATTGTCGATGGGAGATAAGATATAAAGAGGTGAGGGGAAGGAATGAGGTAGGAGCAGGCTGGGAATAGAGTGATTGCACAATGTCAAAAGAGACCCACGGAGTCTCTCAAGCTTTCTGGAGGACAAGCAAGCCTCCAACATACACTCGTTACACACACAACACTTACTTTCTTACCTGGAAAATACCGTCAAAATGGTCAGTTTTTGTGCTGTTAAAAACACCATGCCCATGCAATTATAGATTGCTTCGAAGTATTTTGTAATAGACCTACGATTTTAGAGGCGCGCGCCCAGATTTGGTCGAACTATAAATATAACACCATTAAATTTTGTGGTGTAACACCATATGGAGTTATTTCATTTTTATCTGCTGCATGGGGGGCAGAGGCACAGATAAAACAATCACACTTTCATCTACCTTTTTTGACCACCTGCTCCCCAGAGATGTCATTTTAGCTGATCGTGGTTTTGACATAAAAGATGATGCTGTATTTTACGGTTGTGAAGCAGAAATTCCTGCATTTACAAGAGGGAAAGAACAACTATCTGTGCTGGATGTGGAAAAAAACTAGCGAAATTGCATATTTACGCATTCATGTAGAGTGTGTGATTGGTGCTGTCAGGCAAAAATATCTAATTCTAAGTCATGCTGTACCACTGGAGTACATGATAACCAACTCTGAAATTCAAGGACCCAAAATTGATAAATTGCAAGGATCTGTTGTGCACTTTTCAACAAATGAATCCATAGTCTCACAGTAGGTGCAGATCGTTGTGCTTTCGTATGGGGCATATATGAACAATCACCACTTACAAAAAAGTAACTTAGCTCATCTGCATTTACTATGAATGAAAATGTAGGAAATTGGCAAATCATTGAATCACAAACACAGAAGGAAAAGCACATTTTGTAATTTTAAGATAATAACAAACTCGTATTCCATTCATGTTAATTTAAAATGTTTCATCATGCAATTTTGTCTTGTCTCCTTTGTCTCTTTTATGAGTTCACTGCAAGGCCTGGAAAAAAAACTTCTCAATTACCTTGGCAATGTTGACATCAACAAGCACACTTGAAATAAATCATTTTTTCTCCCATTTTTCTTAGAAAGCACACTTATTTTTATATTGACAGTTTGTTTTGTTTTTTTCACACACACTTGAAAGAAAGTACAGTTTACCTCAACAGCACACACTTTATATACCTTTGGAATATAGACTATACTTCACAGAAAGCACCATTAATGTAATAATTCAATAAAAGCACACAAACATGTATGATTTACTTAGGCATACTTCAGAAAACACCATATTTTTCCTCCCACGCCCCCCCCCCCCCCCACTCTCACATCAGTCTGAAGAAGGGTTTCGACCCGAAACATTGCCTATTTCCTTCGCTCCATAGATGCTGCCGCACTCGCTGAGTTTCTCCAGCATTTTTGTCAAGCTTCGATTTTCCAGCATCTGCAGTTGCTTTTTAAACATATTTCCTTAAACAGCACACTAAAATTAAAGAAAGCACTTTTTTTTAATTAAGGAGAGCACACTCAAATTACTTTGGTATCTTTTTTGAATACCATTGTTACATTTTTAAATGAAAACATAACAGACCCTATGCCAAAAGGGAGCATACTCATGCTTAACTCTGCACGTGATCATTTCCCCGCAGTCCACCTCCTGTAGCACCATTTTTGTTCATCCTGGTCATCCATGACATACTCTGACATATTTTTGGGAGGACAGGTAAAATGCTTCCCAAAAAGCTCCGGCGACAATTCAAAGGCTTGTTGCCGAAGACGGTCCCGCTGTACTGGCAGCCATAGTAATCAACACACTCTTGCTTGCCTGCAGTATACCACTTGTCCTCCAGAAGGCGTTGCATGGCAACAGTACGGGTCAAGTGTCAACCATGAAATCACTCCATAGGTAGAACCAGGTGAGGTGGGGGGGGCGATGATGGGCAAGTGGCAGAGAGAGAGTGGAGCCAGTGGTTGGTGGGTGATAGGTAGAGGCAAAGAAGGAGAGAGAAAAGAGGCACATGGAATAAAATGAACTGCAAATGCTGGTATATACCAAAGATAGACACAAAATGCTGGAGTAACTCCAGCGGCACAGTGGCACAGCGGTAGGGTTGCTGCCTTACGACGCCAAATACCTTGGTTTGATCCTGACAATGGGTGCTATCTGTTTGGAGTTTGTACCTTCTCCCTGTGACCACTTGGGTTTTCTCTGGGTTTGCCAATTTCCTCCCACACTCCGAAATGGTACACACTTGTAGGTTGATTGCCATTGGTACAATCGTCTCTAGTGTGTAGGATAGTGTTAGTGTACAGTGCGATCACTGGTCGGCGCAGACGCGGTGGGCCGAAGGGCATGTTTCTGTGCTGTATCACAAAAAAAAGACTGGGTCAAGCAGCATCTGTGGAAGAGAGAACAGAAATAAATCTCCATCCCATCCCCCTTCCCAGTTCTCCTACTGCCTCTGCCTACATACTTTCTTTGTCCCGCCCCCTTCCGTGACATCAGTCTGAAGAAGGGTTTCGACCCAAAATGTCGCCAATTCCTTCTCTCCATAGATGCTGCCTCACCCGCTGAGTTACTCCAACATTTTGTGTCTACCTAGTGATGTTTTGCGTTGGGACGCTTCTTCAGACTGATTGTGGAGTGGGGGGGGAGAGGAGGAGACTGGAATCAAGACAAGACCAGGACAACTCGGATACTTTGTTACGAACCATGGAACTGATTAACCCTTTAGAGGGAAGGGGGAGGGGAGCATTTGTATGTTATCTAAAATTAGTGAATTTGCCGTTCATTCTGCAGGATTGTAAGCTACCCAAGTGAAATATGAGGTGCTGTTCATCCAATTTGAGTGTGGCTTCACTGTGGCAACGGAGGAGGCCCCGGATAGAATGGTCATAATGGGAGGGGGAGTTAACATGGTAAGCAACCAGGGGATCTAAGGCCAGATCTCTTGCAGTTGCTGGGGAAAGTCCCTGGGGAGGGGGTGGTTTGGGTGGGAAGGGATGAGTGAACCAAGGAGTTGTGGAGGGACTGGCTTCTGTGGAATGTGGAAAGGGGTGGAGATGAGATGATATTATTAGTGGTGGGATCACGTTGCAGGTGACGGAAAGGTTGGAGGATGATATGTTGGATGCGGAGGTGGAGTGAAAGGAGAGGGCCAGGGGAACTCTGTCCTTGTTGCGTTGGGGGAAGCTGGAGCGAGAGCAGAACTACGGGACACAGAGGAGACATGTGAGGGAGCCATCTATGACGGAAGGGGGAAAAGCACGTTCATTAAAGACTGAGGACATCTTGGATGTCCTTGTATGGAAAACCTTATCTTGGGAGCAGATTCGGCAGAGACGGAGGAATTGAAAGTAGAGGATAGCATCTTTGCAAGAAGCAGGGTGGGAAGAAGTGTGGTCCTGGTAACTGGGAATCGGTAGATTTGTAGTGGACATCAGTCAATAGTCTGTCTCCTGTGATTGAGATGGAGAGATCAAGAAAAGGGAGAGAGATAGTGCAGGTGAATTTAAGGGCAGGGTGGAAATGAATAGTGAAGTTAATAAAGTCCATGCGTCTGCTCGGTTGCGGGAGGTAGACCCGATACAGTCGTCGATGTAGCGGAGAAAGAGCTGATCTCTTGATCTCTCATGCTAGGTCCGTCCAGGCCTATTGGATCTCCCAGTTGCTAACCTCCCTCAATAGACAATAGGTGCAGGAGTAGGCCATTCGGCCCATCGAGCCAGCACCGCCATTCAATGTGATCATGGCTGATCATCCCCAATCAGTACCCCGTTCCTGCCTTCTCCCCAACATTGTGTCTTATCTTCAATGTTCATACTGTTGGATTGTAAGCTGCCCAAGTGGAATATGAGATGTTAGACAATAGGTGCAGGAGTAGTCCATTTGGCCCTTCGAGCCAGCACCTTGTTGTTCCTCCATTTTGTTTGTGGCCTCGCTCTGGCAATGGAAGAGGCCCAAGACAGAATGTTCAGATGGTAATGGGAAGGGAGTTAAAATGGTTAGCACTGGGAGATCCAGAAGGCTTTGGCAGACCATGAGAGATCAAGAGAGGGCCTATCCCTCTCTTGACAGAGAGTGGTGCCGATGTACAGGAGGCCACAGGGAATACTGGATGTAGTACAGTTTCACTTGGAAGGATTGCTGCGGTCCCTGGATGGAGGTGAGGGAGGAGGTGTAGGGACAGGTGTTACATCTCCTGTGGTTGCAGGGGAAAAGTACCTGGAGAAGGGGTGGTTTAGGTGGAAAAGGATGGGGGGACCAAGGAGTTGCGGAGGGAATGATCTCGGGAATGGAAAGCTGTGACTGGAGGTGGGATCATGTTAGAGGTGACAGAAATGTTGGAAGATGGTGTTGTATTGGAGGCTGGTGGGGTGAAAGGTGAGGACCAGGATAACACGAGAAGGGAGAGCAAGAGCAGAAGTACCGGATACAGGCCCCCTGGATGAGAGATTTATCTCTGACAGCAGGGGGTTTACAAAAGAAAGATGACATCTTGGATATCTTGGGATGGAAAACCTCATCTTGGGAACAGATGCAGTGGAGACGGAGAAATTAAGAGTAGGGTATAGCGGCTTTGCAAAGGGCAGGGTGGGAGGAAGTGTAGTCCAGATAACTGTGGGAGTGGGTAGGTTTGTTGGAGATGTAGGTCGATAGTCTGACTACTGTGATGGAGACAGAGAGATCAAGAAAGGAGAGAGTGGTGTCAGAAATAGTCGAGGTGAATTTAAGGGCAGGGTAGGAAGTAGTGGTGAAGTTAATAAAGTCCATGCGATCTGCACGGTGTGGGAGGCAAAATGAAGGTATTTTGGAGATGGGTTTTGCAGGGCAGTCCTGTTTGTGGATTTTGGGAAGGAATAGAAGGCAGTGCGGGGCTGGGGAATGATAAGGTTGGAGCCTGTGAACGGAGGATTGCCAGAGGTAATACGATCGGCAACAGCCTGGGAGATGATAGCCAGGTGTACATCTGTGGGTCTTGGTCAAGGGGTAGGTATGAGGAGGTGTCCGTGTTTGGTTCCTGGCTTCAGCATGGTAGAGGTCAGCCTGCCAGGCTACAACACCACCTCCCTATAAATACAGCGCGGGGTTTGCTTCTACAGAGGCCCGGGGAGCCGTTGGTGAGAGGAGGACTTACCTGCAGCTGTAAGTATAAATACAGCGCGGGGTTTGCTTCTACAGAGGCCCGGGGAGCCGTTGGTGAGAGGAGGACTTACCTGCAGCTGTAAGTATAAATACAGCGCGGGGTTTGCTTCTACAGAGGCCCGGGGAGCCGTTGGTGAGAGGAGGACTTACCTGCAGCTGTAAGTATAAATACAGCGCGGGGTTTGCTTCTACAGAGGCCCGGGGAGCCGTTGGCGAGAGGAGGACTTACCTGCAGCTGTAAGTGTAAATACAGCGCGGGGTTTGCTTCTACAGAGGCCCGGGGAGCCGTTGGCGAGAGGAGGACTTACCTGCAGCTGTAAGTGTAAATACAGCGCGGGGTTTGCTTCTACAGAGGCCCGGGGAGCCGTTGGTGAGAGGAGGACTTACCTGCAGCTGTAAGTGTAAATACAGCGCGGGGTTTGCTTCTACAGAGGCCCGGGGAACCGTTGGTGAGAGGAGGACTTACCTGCAGCTGTAAGTATAAATACAGCGCGGGGTTTGCTTCTACAGAGGCCCGGGGAGCCGTTGGTGAGAGGAGGACTTACCTGCAGCTGTAAGTATACCCAAATCTGTAACGTTCCATCTCACTTCCAGAGAAGGATTCTGGTGGAAGCCTCTGATTGGTGGAAGCCTCTGATTGGTGGACGAGGATCAGAGGAAGCAGCTGATTGGCTTGTATCCCGGGTAAGGCTTTATTGTATTCGGATAAAGGGGGAGAATGAGGGCCAGGGCAGTTTACTGTTCTGGATGTCAGATGTGGGAGGTCATGGAGTCTGAGTGCTCTCCAGACGTCCACATCTGCGCCAGGTGCGTCGAGATGGGGCTCCTAAGGGACCGCGTTAGGAACCTGGAGCAGCAACTCGATGACCTCTGTCTGCTCAGGGAGAGCGAGGAGGTCATAGAAAGGAGTTACAGGGAGGTGGTCACTCCAAGACCACGGGAGACAGAAAACTGGGTCACAGTTAGGAAGGGCAATGGGCAGAGGCAGGGACGGATGAGTACCCCGGTGGCTGTACACCTTGAAAATAAGTACTCATGTTTGAGTAAGGGTGGGGGAGACAGCCTACCTGGGGGCAGCGACAGCGGCCGGGCCTCTGGCACAAAGACCGGTCCGGTTGCTCAGAAGGGTAAGGAAAAGAAGGGGAGGGCAATTGTAATAGGGGACTCTATAGTCAGGGGGTCGGATAGGCGATTCTGTGGACGCAGACAGGAGTCCCGGATGGTAGTTTGCCTCCCTGGTGCCAGGGTCAGGGATGTGTCTGAACGTGTCCAAGAAATCCTGAAATGGGAGGGAGAGGAGCCTGAGGTTGTGGTGCATATAGGTACCAACGACATAGGTAAAAAAAGAGAAGAGGTCCTGAAAGAAGAATTTAGGGAGTTAGGTAGAGAGTTAAGGAGAAGGACTGGAAAGGTAACAATCTCAGGATTACTGCCTGTGCCACGCGACAGTGAGAGTAGGAATGGAGCGAGGTGGAGGATAAATGCGTGGATGAGGGACTGGTGCAGTGGGTATGGATTCAAGTTTCTGGATCATTGGGACCTCTTTTGGGGAAGGTGCGACCTGTACAGAAAGGACGGGCTGCACTTGAACTCAAGGGGGACCAATATCCTGGCGGGGAGATTTGCAAAGGCTACTGGGGAGACTTTAAACTAGTATGGTTGGGGGGAGGGACTCAAATTGGGAAAGCTAGCAGTCAGTGTGTGAAGCAGGGGGCAGAGAATGGTAGCACTCTGACCCAAAATGTAGGGGAGAGAGAAGAAAAAGAAAATAATCAGAGAATAAGAGAGGGTGGGTTTCTTAAATGTGTATATTTTAATGCTAGGAGCATTGTAAGAAAAGTGGATGAACTTAGAGCCTGGATTGACACCTGGAAGTATGATGTTGTGGCGATCAGTGAAACATGGTTGCAGGAGGGCTGTGATTGGAAACTAAATATTCCAGGATTTCGTTGCTTCAGGTGTGATAGAATTGGAGGGGCAAGAGGTGGAGGTGTTGCATTGCTTATCAGGGAAGATATTACAGCAGTGCTTTGGCAGGATAGATTAGAGGGCTCGTCTAGGGAGGCTATTTGGGTGGAACTGAGAAATGGGAAAGGGGTAGCAACACTTATAGGGGTGTATTATAGACCGCCAAATGGGGAGCGAGAATTGGAAGAGCAAATATGTAAGGAGATTGCAGATATTAGTAGTAAGCACAAGGTAGTGATTGTGGGAGATTTCAATTTTCCACACATAGACTGGGAAACACATTCTGTAAATGGGCTGGATGGGTTGGAGTTTGTAAAATGTGTGCAGGATAGTTTTTTGCAACAATACATAGAAGTACCTACTAGAGAAGGGGCGGTACTGGACCTCCTGTTAGGAAATGAGATGGGTCAGGGCAGAGGTATGCGTTGGGGAACAGTTCGGGTCCAGTGATCACAATACCATTAGTTTCAATATAATTATGGAGAGGGACAAAACTGGACCTAGGGTTGAGATTTTTGATTGGAGAAAGGCTAACTTTGAGGAGATGCGAAAGGATTTAAAAGGAGTAAATTGGGACAGTTTGTTTTATGGGAAAGATGTGGAAGAGAAATGGAGTACATTTAAAGGTGAAATTTTAAGAGTACAGAATCTTTATGTCCCTGTTCGGTTGAAAGGAAATCGTAAAAATTGTAAAGAGCCATGGTTTTCAAGGGAAATTGGACACTTGGTTCGGAAAAAGAGGGATATCTACAATAGTTATAGGCAGCATGGAGTAAATGAGGTGCTTGAGGAGTATAAAGAATGTAAAAAGAATCTTAAGAAAGAAATTAGAAAAGCTAAAAGAAGATATGAGGTTGCTTTGGCAAGTAAGGTAAAAGTAAATCCGAAGGGTTTCTACCGCTATATTAATAGCAAAAGGATAACGAGGGATAAAATTGGTCCATTAGAGAGTCAGAGTGGCCAACTATCTGCAGAGCCAAAAGAGATGGGGGAGATATTGAACAGTTTCTTTTCTTCGGTATTCACCAAGGAGAAGGATATTGAATTATGTGAGGTAAGGGAAACAAGTAGAGTAGCTATGGAAACTATGAGGATCAAAGAAGAGGAAGTACTGACACTTTTGAGAAATATAAAAGTGGATAAGTCTCCAGGTCCGGACAGGATATTCCCTAGGACATTGAGGGAAGTTAGTGTAGAAATAGCAGGGGCTATGGCAGAAATATTTCAAATGTCATTAGAAACGGGAATAGTGCCGGAGGATTGGCGTACTGCGCATGTTGTTCCATTGTTTAAAAAGGGGTCTAAGAGTAAACCTAGCAATTATAGACCTATTAGTTTGACGTCAGTGGTGGGCAAATTAATGGAAAGAATACTTAGAGATAATATATATAAGCATCTGGATAAACAGGGTCTAATTAGGAATAGTCAACATGGATTTGTGCCTGGAAGGTCATGTTTAACTAATCTTCTTGAATTTTTTGAAGATGTTACTCGGGAAATTGATGAGGGTAAAGCAGTGGATGATGTGTATATGGACTTCAGTAAGGCCTTTGACAAGGTTCCTCATGGAAGGTTGGTTAAGAAGGTTCAATGGTTGGGTATTAATGGTGGAGTAGCAAGATGGATTCAACAGTGGCTGAATGGGAGATGCCAGAGAGTAATGGTGGATGGTTGTTTGTCAGGTTGGAGGCCAGTGACGAGTGGGGTGCCACAGGGATCTGTGTTGGGTCCACTGTTGTTTGTCATGTACATCAATGATCTGGACGATGGTGTGGTAAATTGGATTAGTAAGTATGCAGATGATACTAAGATAGGTGGGGTTGCGGGTAATGAAGTAGAGTTTCAAAGTCTACAGAGAGATTTATGCCAGTTGGAAGAGTGGGCTGAAAGATGGCAGATGGAGTTTAATGCTGATAAGTGTGAGGTGCTACATCTTGGCAGGACAAATCAAAATAGGACGTACATGGTAAATGGTAGGGAATTGAAGAATGTAGGTGAACAGAGGGATCTGGGAATAACTGTGCACAGTTCCATGAAAGTGGAATCTCATGTAGATAGGGTGGTAAAGAAAGCTTTTGGTGTGCTGGCCTTTATAAATCAGAGCATTGAGTATAGAAGTTGGGATGTAATGTTAAAATTGTACAAGGCATTGGTGAGGCCAATTCTGGAGTATGGTGTACAATTTTGGTCGCCTAATTATAGGAAGGATGTCAACAAAATAGAGAGAGTACAGAGGAGATTTACTAGAATGTTGCCTGGGTTTCAGCAACTAAGTTACAGATCAGCGGGGGTGGGGAAATGTTGGGATTATTACCGAGTGTGCGGATGGCTGTGTGTTCAGAGGGGAGGGGGTGAGATTGGGTAAGGGGTGTGGAGGGAGGGTAGAAGACCAGCTGTGGGAGTCCATGAGAAGGAAGAATTTTGGAGACAAGCAAAGGAGTCGTCTTTGGGAGGCAAAAACTCCTTACCAGAGAAAAAGGTCCATAAGTAGGAAGAATGTTGGAGACACTCTTCCTCCTCTAGGGTTGACACTACGAGGGCCTCACCATGGGGTGGATTGATATAGGCCGAGATTGATAATCAAAAGAATTCAGAACCCACAATATTGTCGGAGCATTGAATTTAATTTAATCAAATACAGGTTCTCCCTAGGTTTTGACGGGGTTCTGTTCCGTATACAATTTATAACCTGAACAGCTTGCAAGTCAGAAATGCTGTCGTGAGCCTAGTTCCCACAAGCAGAGGATGTCTGCAGCAGCCACCAAATCCATCCTGCTGATCTACTAAATGCTTGTTCTTATGTACGGGTCGGGCGTTCGTAAACTGGGGAGACCTCTATATTTTGATGATCGTGAAACCGTTAAGATTGTTCACGAGAAAAGGAAATCTGCTGTCCTTACCTGATTAACACCGCACCGCTGCAATGAGTCTCAGCTGCCCTCTGAAATCCTGTTGAAGGGCAATTCGGGTTAGGCTTTCATTGCACATTTTCTTATCAGTTAGCATGAATAATAAAAGATAATTGGTAATTTACACACTGTCATTATCAACTGAGTTGTGCTGGAAGGTGACCTAAATCGTAAGTTGATTTTGTTGAACAACTTGATTAGGTTGCACTGTAACTTACATGGAATTGGGAGCTGGAACAGGTTTGGAGAGTGGGTTGAGGTGTGCTGGCAGGCGTATTTTTAGTGTTAATTCTATTCTCTTGTGCTCTTCAAATGTAGTGTTCCACAAGAAATGATCGCAGTTCGAAGAGGAAAAGCTTAGCAAAATGGCAACATGTCACATTTTATTTCCAGTTATGAGGTTTCCAAATCCCTTTGTCACTGACAGCTTTCACGTGGAACAGTCACCCGACTAATCCCATGGGCCAAGTGTTTCCAGAAGGTGGATTTAGTTGCAGATTAGTTCGAGGCACTGCAGCTGCCAGCCACTTGCTGAGGCTTGAGAATCACAGACAGCATGAAGAAAAAACAAGTGGTGAGGAACTGATATTCAGTTAGGAATGAACAAAAATAAAGTGTCTGGATTCTAGGAATATGCCTGCAGCATCAGGAGAAAAGGATAAGATGGCGGTGAGCATGGGCCATGGTCAATAATTCCTTCTGGCATGAATAGAACTGTAGATTTCTAGCTTTTCCAGCTCAATTCTGATGTTATAAATTGTGTGACAGACGTTCGCAGCAAAAAAACTGTGGGTTCAGTGTGAACAACACATTATCAACGTACTTGTTATATGATAAGGTGTAGCTAACACAATGAAAGCATCAGTAGTTGAGTATGATACTGGTTAATAAATCTGTTGCTGCTTAAACACGTTGACATTGCTGATGAGTTAAGTGAATGCAATTGCAGATAAATTGTTTGTTCGTTGTCGGGACTAACCATTGAGATTATGCTGAACAGAGTGATTGCTGATGACGAGGTAGATGTGAGAAAGGGAATATTTGGCCATGCAATGCCAGTAAAATGGACTATTTTGATCAGTGTGAGATGGTGAGAAGGATTATTGTAATTGTGACAGAGGTGAATTGTTTACTTAATGTGGTCTTTTGATAGAAAAAATATTTCTGTGCATGCCAGTGTTGGTTGGAAGAAATCCTTGGGCAGTGTGATTGTCAGCAAGAAGTTATGTTGTTTATAGTGGCAAGTGTACAGATGCACAAATACAGTGAGAGTGGGGAATTTAAATTATCCTAATGTTAACTGAGATACAGTAAAGGTTTAGTCTGGTTTAGAGATGCAGCGTAGAAAGTATCCTTTCAGCCCACCTAGGGACAATCTGCAGAAACCAATTAACCTACAACCCTGCATGTCTAAGGAATATGGGAGGAAACGGGAGCACCTGGAGAAATCCCACACGGTCACAGGGAGGGTGTTTGGTCCTCTGGTGCAGCAGGAGACATGTTGGTGGAAGTTAGTGAGCGATTCGTAAGGTTTGCTTTATTATTGCAATGAGGGTTGTTGCATGAGGTGTGTGTGATGTTCTTTGCATGGATACCAGTAAGGCTTTTGACAAAATCCTATTTGGTAAGCAGATCAGCAAAGTAATACCAATCTAATTTTAAAGAACTTTACAACATCTAATAATTACAGCAAATTAATTATTTTTGAGGTGTAATTATGAAGATCTCTCAAAGAGCGGGAAGATGAGGGATCAGTTGAGCTGTTCTCGTTGATTGAGGGGTGCTTCCCTGTATCTCTGCAAAGAGTTCTATGATATGGATGCTTCTGTTCAACGTCCCATTTAAAAAGTAGCGGCACTCCAATATTGGCTAAGATTATGGGTTCAAGTTGCAACGATGTGTGCGGAGATGTGATAGCACATCACTGACAGATAGGGTGGTAAAGAAAGCTTTTGGTGTGCTGGCCTTTATAAATCAGAGCATTGAGTATAGAAGTTGGGATGTAATGTTAAAATTGTACAAGGCATTGGTGAGGCCAATTCTGGAGTATGGGGTACAATTTTGGTCGCCTAATTATAGGAAGGATGTCAACAAAATAGAGAGAGTACAGAGGAGATTTACTAGAATGTTGCCTGGGTTTCAGCAACTAAGTTACAGAGAAAGGTTGAACAAGTTAGGGCTTTATTCTTTGGAGCGCAGAAGGTTAAGGGGGGACTTGATAGAGGTCTTTAAAATGATGAGAGGGATAGACAGAGTTGACGTGGATCAGCTTTTCCCACTGAGAGTAGGGAAGATTCAAACAAGGGGACATGACTTGAGAATTAAGGGACAGAAGTTTAGGGGTAACATGAGGGGGAACTTCTTTACTCAGAGAGTGGTGGCTGTGTGGAATGAGCTTCCAGCGAAGGTGGTGGAGGCAGGTTCGTTTTTATCATTTAAAAATAAATTGGATAGTTATATGGACGGGAAAGGAATGGAGGGTTATGGTCTGAGTGCAGGTATATGGGACTAGGGGAGAATAAGTGTTCGGCACGGACTAGAAGGGTCGCAATGGCCTGTTTCCGTGCTGTAATTGTTATATGGTTATATGGTTATCTGGGTACATAATGGTTGTATTAGGAATTGAGAATGCAGCAAACTGTGTAGACCAAAGTAACTGATCATTCAAATTTTCTTTCAGCGCCCACCACGTGCCCTTCCACCGTTGCCAAGGTATGCCTGCTGAATATGAAGGTGCAAATATTTCATGTGGTACAATAGTGCATCATAACATTGTTCCACGGGTAAATAATAATTCTGGTTGTGAACATAAATATTTAGAAAAGTAAGAATTGATTGCAGATGAACAGTGTGACACAGTATTGGACATCAGGTACTGAGGCAGGTGGTGGATATTCAGCCTGGAAAGTGGGACCTAATGTATGGTTAGGTTTTTTCTCGCGTTATTGGAATAAAATTGGTTATTTGTTTCCTGCAGTTTGGTAGAATACATTAGAGGAAGATAGATTTCCTGCGGGCAGAGAGGTCTTTATATAACTATTTGTGGAAATAATTATCCATTGAGGAAAAGCGCTGGGATGTAATCAATAATGACTAAACTAAATTGCCCAGTTATTTATGATAAAAGATCTGAGGGGACATGGTAATTGGTTTTACAGCGTTATGTGACAGGAAGTCATAGCTTTGATCCTCGGCATCATTGAAAGTGGTGCTACCATTAATCCCATTGGGTTGATGTGGAAAATATTGCAGGCTTTCTGTTTCTGAGTACCATCCAGGGATCCTAGTTGCTTAATGGATGTGAAATAAGAATGAGATTGGATTTGGCATTTGAATATCCCACCAAAATGTAATGTTTGAGTTCATGCAAAGAGATGGTGAGATATCAGGTGCTGGACAGTGCCCATGAATCCACACTTCAACCCCTTAAGGAATGGAGAAAGTTTGATGAAATAACTGCAACATAGAACATGCAGTCTGGCAAAGAAGGTCTTGCCAAATCTGACAGGATATATTTTTTTTATTATTGGTGAATGTTGATAACTTTAACACAGATGAACAAAAGAAAATTCATTTTTTAATTATTTGAGTTCAAAAATAAATTGACCATCAGACAAACCTTTTAACAGCTGTCCCAAGGAGATTTTACTTGCTGTTTCCAATATTTCTTACAGATATAACTACCAAATGAACACTAATGTAAAACAGAAGAGATTTATATTATTGACTAGACTAAGTAGGACCCGTTGGGTCCCAGCCACATGGGAGGCCTGGTTCCCCAACACAACCCATTCCCCAATGCAATATTCCACCACTCACCCGTTCCCCCAACGCAATATTCCACCACTCACCCATAGCCCCTAACTGCGCAGGCGCAGCTCATTTCCCCTCATCCCCGAGCACTCCCTCCCCCTCCTCTTCATGTATGGGAGGGGAGGTAGGGAGGGAAGTGGGGTGTGAGGGGGGGTTGGTGTGTGGGGGGGGGGGGGGGGGTGGTGTGTGTGGATGGGGGTGTGTGTGTGGGTGGGGGTGTCGGTTTGTGTGGGGGTTTGTGTGGGGGGAGGGGTGTGGGGGGGAGAGCGGTGTGTGGTCGGGGGAGTTGTAGGGGAGAGAGGAGTGTGTGGGCGGGGAGAAAAGACGGGGGAAGAGCCATGGGGGAGTGTAAAAGGTAGCTGTAAAAGGTAAGATGACATCCTGGAGTAAGAAGGGAAGTTGGGTGAGATGTTTTAACTCAAAGGTAGATTATATTACCACGGAAGTCTTTGAACGCTATAGAATAAACATGGCTCAAGGACAAATAAGTATCTGGAGCGAGAAGGAACAAAGTAGATTGGGAGAAATGATGAAAAATTGAGTTGGAGATATAATCAGTAGATATATAGGGTTGGGGACGGTGAGCAGGATTGGTGTCAGTGATTGGATTTGATGAGAAGGTATTTGGAGCATTAAGTATTAAGGTGAAAAGGCAGATGGGTGGGTTTGAGCGATAAGGATTGCAGGTGGGTCTGAGTGAGGGATATGTGAGAAGGTAGGTTGGGGAGTGTGATAAAGTGAGAAGCTAGGAAGATGGGGATAGAGTGAAGATTGTTGGTTTATTTTCTCAGCAATGTTTTGAACAATGCCTATGTATGTTTATCTTGTTTCCTTTCCTTTAAATGGGCTGATTGGAATGAAGCAGCAAAACTAAAGGTAGGAATCGTTTGAACGTCACACTCCCACTTATTTCTCCATTTACTGATGTTATTTCAAAGGCATCTATTACGTTGTTATTAAATTAAAGTTGGCATCTCGACTCCCAACAGAGGAAGCGACGCCACTAACTTGAGCTGTTGCTGCTGTTTATTACAAAGGTAGGGCGGTAGAAAGTTGTGCAGAGGTCCATTGAGTAAAATGTAGCAGGGTGTTGGGACTGCCAACTTTAACATCGTGGAGCTGTGGTCTGCGGAGCTTACAGCCGCGTGCGGCGCTGACTTTAACATCGCGGAGCCTGGGATCTTTTGCTGAGGATCGGCAGTGTTGGAGCTCCACCCAGCTCGGCCTGTTGACTTCTGAAGCCGCGGTCTCCGGTAGGAAGCGGCCGATTCGGAAACTCCAAGCCGCTGAGAGTGTTCTTCCGTTCCGACGCCGGAACTCCATCATCCCGGCGAGAGGGCCTGAAACATCGGGCCGCCGTTGTGGCGACTGCGGAGGCCTCAATAGGCCCTGACCATGGGTGAACGGGGGAAGATGACTGGACTTTGTTGCCTTCCCTCACAGTGGGAAACGTTGATTCTGCTGTGGGAGGATGTTTTTATGTTAAATTCTATAGTGTTGTGTTTATCTTATCTGTGTGCTGCATGGTAACTCAAATTTCACTGCATCAATTGGTGTATGTGACAATAAATGTCCTTTGTCCTTTATCCTTTTGTCCTTTGATTTGACTGCCATGATTGAATGTGTGCTGAAGCTCACTTTCTTGGCCAGTGAATGAAGAATTGCCATGTGGATTAACACTGGGATTGTGTGGTGTCAGTTCCTGTACCCATCTTGTCCAGAGGGGCAGTAAATGACCAAACTGAAATAATTTGTGCCTCACTGGTTCATTTTGCAATTTCAGCACAAATTGCACTGGAAACTTGGCTTATTCATTTCTTTGCGCCCGCCCCCTCCCCCTCCCCCTCCCCTTCGCTGCCAACACCACTGTTGTTGGTAAAATCATGGGTGGTGATGAGCGAATGTACAAAAGAGAGATAGAATACCTGGTTGAGTGGCGCTACAACAGCAACCGATTGCTCAATGTCAACAAAACTAAGGAACTTATCTTTGACTTGAGAAAGGAGAGGTCAGGAGACCACAAAGAGAAGGCAGGTACGGGATACTGAGTTGGATGATCAGCCATGATCATATTGAATGGCGGTGCAGGCTCGAAGGGCCGAATGGCCTACTCCTGCACCTAATTTCTATGTTTCTATGCCAGTTTTCATTAGTGGGTCGGCAGTGGAGAAAGGTTCAAATTCTTAAATGTTAACATCTCAGATAAACTATCCTGGGTCCTGCACATCAACATAAGAAGAAAACATGTCAACGCCTCTACTTTCTTAGAAATGTAAAGAGATTTGGCATGTCACCAAATACTCCAACAAACTTCTATAAATGTACTGTAGAAAGTATCCTGACTAATCACATCCTGGTATGACAATTCCAATTCATAGGAATGCAAGAGGCTGCAGAGAATGATGGACTCGGTTCAGTGCAGTCCATCATGGCACAGCTCTCCCACCATTGAAAGCATCTACATGAGGCATTATCTCAAGAAGACGGCATCTTTCATTAAGGATCCTCTCTATAGAAACATAGAAATTAGGTGCAGGAGTAGGCCATTCGGCCCTTCGAGCCTGCACCGCCATTCAATATGATCATGGCTGATCATCCAACTCAGTATCCTGTACCTGCCTTCTCTCCATACCCCCTGATCCCTTTAGCCACAAGGGCCACATCAAACTCCCTCTTAAATATAGCTAAGAGGAAGTTAGATGTGGCCCTTATGGCTAAAGGGATCAGGGGGTATGGAGAGAAGGCAGGTACAGGATACTGAGTTGGATGGTCAGCCATGATCATATTGAATGGCGGTGCAGGCTCGAAGGGCCTTGCTCTTCTCACTGCTTCTTCTTCTTGCGTAATACTTTTCTACAATCATCAGGTTCTTGAACAGACCTCAGCAACAGAATGCTACGACCACTTCTTTCGCTACCATAGATTTGATTTCTAATTATGTTTTTACACCAATGTCTTTTTTTCAGCATAGTCTTTCTTTTTGATGTCTTGGATAATTTGTTTTTCTGTATTGTTTCAGTTTGTGTCTGTGATGCTGCAGCAAGCAGGATTTTATTGTATTTGTATATCACAATAAATAGATAACTTGAATTCTCCAAGTGTTCATTGAAATAGTAGAATGAGAACTTTACCTTCTTGGCTTAGATAAAACAACTATGTGACTCATCAGATTGCCAGCATATCTCTGTGGGTAGTTATCCTTTATATCTATTCTGGCATCAGTTTATATAAGTCTTAACTCTGCTCCATGTTGTAGTTTTCTTATATTGCAGCCTCTTTAGATCAACCTTTCATGAATTCCTCCATCAAAGCAGCTAACTACCTCTGAAATGACTCTACCGTTGCCTCTACAATGCTAAAAGTGTAGGGTGAGCCAGAAGATTGGGGTGGGGGAGAGACTTTTAATATTGATAATTTTTCTTGAGGTTTGTCAATATTTTCTGCTTGTGCTGAACATATTGTCTAGGTTTAGACATGTAGGGTCGTGAACTAATCTTATTGATACTCATTAATCAAACTGGTGCGATGGTAAGTGCTGCTGCTTCACAGTTCAATAATGACAGATTGAGTCCTGACCATCAATTTTTTAAATATGGAATTTACATATTCTCTGTCTGACCACATGGGCTTCCACTGGGTATTCTGTTTGCCCCTCATGTCCCAATTACATGCTGGTAGATTAATTGGCTATTGTGAGGTATCACACCACCATGTTCACAAACAGCTACTTTTCTACAAGCATCGGGTTCTTGACCCAACTTTAGCAACAGAATGCTATGACCACTTCTTTCGCGACCCCATAATGTAGGAAAGTGCTTAAAGAGAATATGTTTGTTCTGTTGAGAGGTAGCATGAAACCAATCAGCCGTGTGACCTGTCTCATACTAAACAAGTCAATAGCCATCTGTTGCATTGAACCAAATGATCCTATCTGTTGTTTCTATTGCAGATGTATCTATGAGCAAAACCAAAAGGAAAAAATCCAGAACAAGCAATGGAGTAGGTAAGCTGATTGTAAGTGTATTAACATCTGGTATGTTTTGCTTGTTTAATAAGTATACACACACATATGAGGTAAAATCTTGCATCCAAGAAATGGACGCCAACTGAAAGGAATGATTGGAAGTGAGGCCAGGACTAAAAATGCTGGGCTGTTTGAACCTAAAGCGGTGCTAAGCCATCGATAGATCAGGAATAATTTTGCAGGGTAGTATCAACAGCATGGACCGCATTGTCTGAGGGACGGATTGGCAATCAACTGGAGTAAGCGCCAGGCTTTAACTTTTTTTCCAACTAGAAGGGGCCAGTTGCCAGGTGAGCTATCTTCTGACCACCCGCTTGCTGATTAAGCTAGTCCCTCACTGGGTTGCCAAGAAAGGAAAGTAGGTGGATTCTCCCAGCATTTATATTGGTGAGCAGTCCCTTCCGTTCAGCGATCCAGCTCTGATATTTTATGGCACAGCTGTACCGCTGAATGATGAGAGGTTCCAACTGAATGACCCTCTGGCCTTCCCCAAGCATACTGGCTCAGTCCAGGACTCGGAGGATGCAGGCTGGGTGGCAAAGATAATTAATTTGGTTCGCATTGTTGATTAGACTGCCCACAATACTGGTCAACAAGGTAGAAGTATTTTGGCCAAATAGTCACCACATAATAATCAACACATTTTGTAATTTTTTAAAACAATTTATTCCCAGGTGATCGATGTGGAAACCCTGGTAACGTTTCTCAGCCATGTCCATTTTTTGGATGGTCCAGCCACGGCTATCAAGATAAAGATAGTATTAGATGAAAGAATGTCTTAATGTTGCAAAAAAACAAACAAATCTGGGAATTAGGAAAAATCCTGAACTCAACAACCAGGACCAAAGAGATGATGTAAAGGGAAAGTTAGAAACCAATGAGAAAACACCAGATTCTATAAGAAGAGCTTCTAAAGATATGTACGAATAAAGAGTGGCAAAAAATAATGTGGGTTTGTAGTGATTGAAACAAGTGAGATTATATTGGGGAATATGTGGAAAGAAATTATATAAATATTTGTGTCAAATTCATGGAAGTACATATAAAAATACTCTGGAGTAAGCGAGGAGCTAGCCTAACATTAGTTAATACAAAGTAATGGTGGAGAAGTTGACGGGATGAAAATGAATGAGTTGCTTTCTTGCTTTCCAAGATTTTGAAGATAATTTTTGGAGATTGTGGATATACTGGTGTCATCTCCAATAGATTCTGGAACTTTTCTCAATAGTTGCTGAGTATGTTGAAATCGGATTGATAAATTATTAGATATTAAGGGTGTCGAGTAATATGAGGTTAGTGCAGGAAAGGAGCATTGTGGGGCAGTCATCTGTGATTGCTTTGAATGGCGGAGCTGGTACAAGGAGCCAAATAGCCTATTTCCATTTTATATATTTCTATGCTGACTGGAAGCTAACCTTTCCCTTCGGTCTCCAAATAAAAATGGAAAGTAGACTGGGGCTGGTTAGAGAAAGATGACAGAACTGAAACAAAAAAGTTGCCCTCTCCCCAATGCCAAACTAATAATAAAATATGCTATCTGTTTTAGTGTTGTAAATTATTGCTTATAACCAGTGAGGATTAACTTTGTTTATACACGTAAATTTATCTTCATTTAACCAGTGATGAATTGCTCTGGTATCTGCCACAACTCTACATCCCTCCCCTACTCAACAAATTGGCCATGTGTGAGCTTACAAACGTTCAGCTTTGGAAAACTAACTGAACTGCTGACTCAACTAGCCACCCAGAAAAAAGGCAATTCTGGATTTAGTGTTGTCCAATGAACCAAATTTGATAAGAGAATTCGAGGTAAAGGAACCACTTGGAGGTAGTGATCATAATATGATTAGTTTTAATCTACAATTTGAGAAAGAAAAGGTTAAATTGGAAGTGGCAGTGATGCAGTTGAACAAAGGGGATTATGAAGGCATGAGAAAGGAGCTGACCAAGGTAGACTGGAAAGGGATACTAGCAGGAATGATGGTGGAACAGCAATGGCAGGAATTTTTGGGCATAATCCGGAAGACGCAGAATCATTTCATTCCATAAAGAAAGAAAGATTCTAAGGGGAGTAGGAGGCAACTGTGGCTAACAAGGGAAGTTTAGGGATAGAATAAAACAAAAAGAAAAGACGTATAACACAGCAAAGAGTAGCCAGAAGCCAGAGGATTGGGAAACTTTCATAGGACAACAGAAGGAAACAAAACGAGCAATACGGGCTGAAAAGATGAAGTACGAGGGGAAACTGGCCAGGAATGTAAAGAACAGTAAAAGCTTCTTTAGAAATGTTAAGGGAAAAAGAATAGCAAAGTCAAATGTGGTCCCTTGAAGGCAGACACGGGTGAAATTATTATGGGTAACAAGGAAATGGCAGAAGTTGAACACGTACTTCGGATCTGTCTTCACTAAAAAACGGGGAATTACAGACCCGTTAGCCTGACTTCGGTGGTGAGAAAGATGCTGTAGCCAATTATTAAAGAGGTAATAATGGGGCATTTGGATAGCAGTAAAAGGATTAGTCCAAGTCAGCATGGATTTATGAAAGGAAAATCATGCTTGACTAATCTTCTTGAATTTTTTGAGGATGTGACAAGTAAAATGGATGAAGCGGAGCCAGTGGATGTAGTGTATCTAGACTTTCAGAAAGCCTTTGATAAGGTCCCGCACGGGTGACTGGTGACTAAATTTAGAGCCCATGGTATTGTGGGTAGGATGTTGACGTGGATAGAAAATTGGTTGACAGACAGGAAGCAAAGAGTAGGAGTGAACAGGTCCTTTTCAGAATGGCAGGCAGTGGCGAGTGGAGTGCCGCAAGGCTCGGTGTTGGGGCCGCAACTGTTCACCATATATCTATATATATTAATGATTTGGAAGAGGAAATTAGGAGTAACACTAGCAAATTTGCGGATGACACAAAGCTGGGTGGCAGTGTGAACTGTGAAGAGGATGTTAGGAGGTTGCAGGGTGACCTGGACAGGTTGAGTGAGTGGGCAGATGCGTGGCAGATGCAGTATAATATAGATAAATGTGAGGTTATCCACTTTGGTGGCAAAAACAAGGGGGCAGATTATTATCTCAATGGGGTTAGGTTAGGTAAGGGGGAGGTACAGCGAGACCTGGGTGTCCTTGTACACCGATCACTGAAAGTTGGCGTGCAGGTACAGCAGGCAGTGAAGAAAGCTAATGGAATGTTGGCCTTCATAACAAGAGGATTTCAGTATAGGAGTGGAGAGGTTCTTCTGCAGTTGTATAGGGCTCTGGTAAGACCACATCTGGAGTATTGCGTACAATTTTGGTATCCTAATTTGAGGAAGGACATCCTTGTGATTGAGGCAGTGCAGCGTAGGTTCACAAGATTGATCCCTGGGATGGCGGGACTGTCATGAGGAAAGATTGAAAAGACTAGGCTTGTATTTAGTTTAGAAGGATGAGGGGAGATCTTATAGAAACATATAAAATTATAAAAGGACTGGACAAGCTAGTTGCAGGAAAAATGTTCCCAATGTTGGTCGAGTCCAGAACCAGGGGCCACAGTTTTAGAATAAAGGGGAGGCCATTTAAGACTGAGGTGAGAAAAAACTTTTTCACCCAGAGAGTTGTGAATTTGTGGAATTCCCTGCCACAGAGGGCAGTGGAGGCCAAGTCACTGGATGGATTTAAGAGTTAGATAGAGCTCTAGGGGCTAGTGGAATCAAGGGATATGGGGAGAAGGCAGGCACGGTTTATTGATTGGGGACGATCAGCCATGATCACAATGAATGGCGGTGCTGGCTCGAAGGGCCGAATGGCCTCCTCCTGCACCTATTTTCTATATTTCTAACATGGAGCACCTTGGACATTCCTGTAAGGGAACATTGTCAATTATTATTGATTAATTTTCTTGGATGGTTTTTTTATGTTTGTTAATTTGCTCTCCTGTGGCAGATAAATTGATGAGCTCAACGGGAAGGCACCAGTCTGAAAGTAAAGAGCCCCTTACCCCAGATCTTCAGGACGCTCCTCCTCTAAAGAAAAAGAAGAAGAGAAAACTACTACCAGTGGGTGGTGAGTAGGGTCAGCCTCCTCAGAAATACACAGCACAAACACTGCAGACTACAAACAGCACTAACACTGCAGACTACAAAGATTGGATTCTGCTGAAGTAGTTAAAAATCTATTGGAAATCCAAATCCAACACATTGCATTCAGTAAAACAGACTGGGTTATCAAACCCGCCGATAAGGGAGGTGCCATGGTAGTCTGGCGCGTCGATCTGTACAAAGCTGAGGCCACGCGCCAACTCTCGGACACCTCCTCTTACTTACCCCTGGACCATGACCCCACAGACGAGCACCAGGCCACTATCTCTAGCACCATCACTAACTTCATCCACTCAGGCTCCCTGCCCCCCCCCCCCGAGCCTCCAACCTCATCGTTCCACAGCGTCGCACGGCCCGATTTTACCTTCTCCCCAAAATCTACAAACCTGACTGTCCTGATAGACCCATTGTCTCTGCCTGTTTGTGCCCTACCGAACTTATTTCCACATACCTTGACTCCATCCTATCCCCCCATGTTAAATCCCTCCCTACCTATGTTCAAGACACCTCAGACACTCTCCGTCATCTCCAGGCATTCCATTCTCTAGGCCCACATCCCCTGTCTCCTCCCCTTCTCAGCTCTCCCTCAGCCCTCGGGCTCCTCCTCTTCCTTTCTTCTTTCTTCTCCCCGCTCGCCCCCACCCTACATCAGTCTGAAGAAGGGTTTCGGCCCGAAACGTTGCCTATTTCCTTCGCTCCATAGATGCTGCTGCACCGCTGAGTTTCTCCAGCACTTTTGTCTACAGTAAATTACCCACTCCAGGTATAATGTCAAGATAGGATTAGTGAAGAATGGATTTTAGAATTTGCTTTTAATTCAGTGATCAAAGTGACTCGTGTTTAAAGCCAATGTAACTTATGGGTTCTAACTTCGTGAGGGAGTGGGATAGGTCTGTCATGTTAAAAACCTCACAAGTAATCAGAGCTATGAATGTGGCTATCCTGACAGACTATATGCTTGCAGAATATTCCAAGGATAAAACCTGGGTGAAGGTTTTGCTTCTGAATTCCATTCATTTGTGGAATCCCCAGACATGCTTCCTTCTGCAGATGAACTGATCCTGCATCCGACAGCTCAGCCAGATAGCAGTCAATACATAATAATTGTCAGTCTGCATTGTGGTGACAACGTGATTAGTTTATAGACAAGGATTTGGCAGGTGTGATGGGGATACTTGAAAATATGGTAACAAGGTATAAAGTTGCTGCTGCTCCTTTCTTTTCCTCTTGTGTCTATATTCTGATGCAAGTTCTGAAGACTGTTCTGTATCAAAGATCTGTGATCCGCAGAAATAAAACAACAAAGTGCTGGAAACACTTAGCAGGTCAGGCAGCATTTTATGAAGAGAGAAAAGAATTAACTCTTTTGAGTTCATGAACTTGCATCAGACGTGGAGTTAAGCTAGCCAGTGACATTTGTCCACTGGGTCTTTGTGAAGTCTGAGATCAAAATTGTGAACAATAAAAGCAGAAGATAAGCAAAAGTTAACCATAAATTTACTGTATGCTGTAGATTCGGAAACCACCTTCATAGACCAGAATGTCTCTGAAGTGTGCAAGTTGTATAGTGGACCAAACAATGAATTATTACGTAAATCCAGGAAGCGAAACAAGTGAGTATTGAGGAGCTATTATAATTTTCTAACCTGTTTTGTATTATTTTCTTGAGTACAGTGATGCTGGTACATGTCTGCACATGATACGTCCTGTGTTTCAGGTTGTACCTATATCTCCCAATTTGATTAATTAATTAAATAAATTGATCATTTTCCTGTCACACCAGTTTCGAAGAATGAGCGGGGGGACTTCATTGAAACATACAGAATAGTGAACGGTTTGGATAGAGTGGATGTGGAGAGGATGTTTCCACTAGTAGGAGAGTCTGGGACTAGATGTATTCAAGAGAGTGTTAGATATAGCTCTTGGAGCTAACGGAATCAAGGGATATGGGGAGAAAGCAGGAACGGGGTACTCATTTTGGATGATCAGCCATGATCATACTGAACGGTGGCGCTGGCTCGAAAGGCCAAATGGCCTACTCCTGCACCTATTTTTTATGTTTCTGGAGGTCATAGCCTCAGAATTAAAGCATGTTCTTTTAGGAAGGAGATGAGGAGAAATTTATTTAGTCACAGGGTGGTGAACCTGTGAAATTCTTTGCCGTGGAGGCCAAGTCAATAGATATTTTTAAGGCAGAGGTAGATAGATTCTAGTACAGGTGTCAGAAGTTATGGGAAGAAGGCAGAAGAATGGAGTTAGGAGGGAGAGATAGATCAGCCATGATTGGATTGCGGAGTAGATTTGATGGTCCGACTGGCCTAATTCGACTCCTATCACTTATGACCTTATGACTTACAGTGCCCTCCATAATGTTTGGGATAAAGACCCATCATTTATTTATTTGCCTCTGTACTCCACAATTTGAGATTTGTAATATTAAAAAATCACATTTGTTTGAAGTGCACATTGTCAGATTGTATTAAAGGCCATTTTTATACTTTTGGATTCTCCATGTAGAAATTACAGCAGTGTTTAAACGTAGTCCCCCCATTTCAAGGCACCATAATGTTTAGGACACATAGCTTCACAGGTTTTTGTAATTGATCAGGTGTGTTTAATTGCCTCCTTAATGCAGGTATAAGAGAGCTCTCAGCACCTAGTCTTTCCTCCAGTCTTTCCATCACATTTGGAAACTTGTATTGTTGTTAACAACATGAGGACCAAAGTTGTAGCAATGTTACAAAATTTTGAGATTTAAAAAATCAAGTCTGCAATTTATCCCATCAGATAAAGCATAAAAAAAGTTTAATTTGACACCTAATTCACTTTCATATCTCAAGTATTAAAAAAGTTATGGCCATTTTCATACTCGGAAATTAGCATCTTGTTCCCTATTGATTTTCTATGGACATAACAAAAAAGCTGTGATCGTGAACAGTCAAAAGCCCATAACTTTCTTAAAAATTAAGAGAACTGAATGAAATTTTCAGTTATCATAGATTGAAGCATTCTGAAACAAATATAAAATAACCTTACTTGGATGACCTGAAATTAAAGCATATAGTTAGTTAGTTAGTTACCCAATTGTAGCTAATTCCAAACTTCAATTACTAGATCTAAACATCTATCCATTTCTTAAGAAATGATTAACATTTTTAAATAGCCTAAGTGTCCAAATAATATTCACAAAGAATTCACATTAAAACATGATTTTAAAATCTCATTTACATTAATTTATAGGCCAAATGGAAGGAATTTAGTGTTCAATTGCTGTAAATTAATGGCATTGAAATCAGCTTTCCCTGTGGAACGCGCTGGTTTAGAACGTTCACATTGCGGTAGATTTGTGCCCCAAATGCCCAGAAAAATACTGCGGGATAGAATGGGCCCCAAATTAGCTACTCGCAATATAAAATTTTGTATAAAGGGATCTTAAGAAGCCCTTTTTAACGTAAAAATAAACAACCTACCTGTATGAGATCCGGCCCGTTGTCGGCGGTCGCGGGTTTAGAGGTTAATTTTTAACCTACTATAACAAGTAAATAAACCCCTTAAAACTAAAAATAGCTCAAGCGACGGAATCTTCCAGCGATTTTTCGTTAATAATTAACTAGGCTGAACATCCTCGATTTGAACAGCCTAGGGAAAATCGCGTTTTAAACCCGCCCCCCTCTAAACGGCGCCAAAATCGCGCACACGGGCTAGGACAGATTTTCAGCGACGCTTCAGGTACGTTTTACAACATACCTAAAAGTTGTGCTAATGAAAGTCAACAAAGCCATTATGAGACTGAGAAACAAGAATAAACTGTTAGAGACATCAGCCAAACCTTAGGCTTACCAAAATCAATTGTTTGGAACATCATTAAGAAGAAAGAGAGCGCTGGTGAGCTTACTAATCGCAAAGGGACTGGCAGTCCAAGGAAGACCTCCACAGCTGATGACCGAATGATTCTCTCTATAACAAAGAAAAATCCCCAAACACCTGTCCAACAGATCAGAAACACTCTTCAGGAGTCAGGTGTGGATTTGCCAATGACCACTGTCCGCAGAAAACTTCATGAACAGAAATACAGAGGCTACACTGCAAGATGCCAACCACTGGTTAGAGCAAAAATAGGATGGCCAGGTTACAGTTTACCAAGAAGTACTTAAACGTTTTGGAAAAAGGTCTTGTGGCAGATGAGATGAAGATTAATTTATATCAGAGGGATGGCAAGAGCAGGGAAGGATGGAGGAGAGAAGGAACTGCCCAAGATCCAAAGCATACCACCTCATCTGTGTAACATGGTGGTGGGGATGTTATGGCCTGGGCATGTATGGCTGTTGAAGGTACTGGCTCACTTCATTGATGATACAACTGCTGATGGTAGTAGCATCATGAATTCTGAAGTGTATAGACACATCCTATCTGCTCGTTCAAACAAATGCCTCAAAACTCATTGGCCGGCAGTTCATTCTACACCAAGCCAATGATCCCAAACATACTGCTACAGGAGTTTTTCAAAGCTCAAAAATTGTTAATTATTGAGTGGCCAAGTCAATTGAGTGGCCAAGTCAAGCCCGATCTGAACCCAATTGATGCCTTTTCAAGGTCAAGTTCAAATTTATTGCCACATGCACCAATTAAGGTACAGTGGAATTTGATTTACCATGCAGCCACACAATCAAAAAGAGCACAATACACAATAGAATTTAACACGAACATCCACCACAGTGGAATCAACATTCCTCACTGTGGTGGAAGGCAATAACATTCAGCCAGTCCTCCTCCTTTGTTCATCCGTGGTCGGGGTCATAAACCCTCCGTAGTCGCCGCTATGGACGACCCGATATACAGGCCCTTGCGTCAGGATGATCAAAGCTCCGACGTCGGGACGGTCGAACACAGTCCGCGGCTTGGAGTGCCCGAATTGGCAGTTTCCTACTGGAGACCGCGGCTTCAGGATGTTATAGACCGCAGGCCGGCAGTCGGAGCTCTTCTCCGGCGATCCCGGCAAGGGATCCCAGACTCCGGATGGCAAGTCCACGCCCGCCGCTAGAAGCTCCGCAGACCACAGCCCCATGATGCCAAAGTCACCAGGCCAGCGATTGGAGCATTACTCTCTGGCTGAAGAGAAAACTGAAGGGTACTAGCCACCAAAACAAGCATAAACTGAAGATGGCTGCAATACAGGCCTGGCAGAGCATCACCAGAAAAGACACCCAGCAACTGTGATGTCCATGAATCGCAGACTTCAAGCAGCCATTGCATGCAAAGGATATGCAACAATATACAAAACAAGACTACTTTCATTGACATGACATTACTGTGTCCCAAACATTATGGTGCCCTGAAATTTGGGGGGGGGGGGGGGGGGGGAGAGAAACTATGTATAAACACTGCTGTAATTTCTCATGGTGAAACCAAAATGTATAAAAATGGCCCTTATTAAAATCTAACAACGTGAACTTTAACCACATGTGATTTTTTTCTATTACAAATCTCTAATTGTGGAGTACAGAGTCAAATAAATAAATGATGGGTCTTTGTCCCAAACATTATGGAGGGCACTGTATGACCACCTTGTACTGTATGTAATCTGCTGCCATCTCTCAAAAAGGGGACTGATAAAAGCACTTGCTTATTTTAAAAGTACATGCACAGAGTAACAGTTTCAATTGAATATCCCTTTTCACTTCCTTTTGCAAATTAGTTGATTTTCCATCACCTTTCTTGCAGGCAAGTTTTGTTTTTAAAACTTGGCCTCTTACAGCTAAGCAATTAGTCCAGGCACAGTTTCTATTAAGCGTTATCCACATGCCAAAGACTCCACACCCCACTGCATTTTTCTTGGTCTGTACTCAAGGAAACGGGTATCCCTGATGCATTTTTGCTATTTTTATAGCTATATGTTTGCTTTTTGAATAAATGCAGAGCTACAATGTCTGTGGGGAAAATTAATTCTATACATGACAAGGATATGAAAGGATGCAGTGGAACATTAATATACCATTGGCACAGGCATGGTACGCTGAATGATCTTTGTTGTGATTTCCATAATCTCTATACAAGCATTCTTTGTCTGAAATATCCTGGCTTGTCAGTATCCTAATTTATATTTCCCATTTATGTTATTCTCTGTTAACCCTTGATAGTAATATTTAATTAACTACCAATCACTTTTATCCGAATATATTCCAAGATCCTTCCATGATGGATTTGTAAATTCTGTAAAATGACACTGCTGTCCAACCCTGTTGAATTATGGATTATTGCATGTAAGAGTTGAATGCACTTGTCATTTAGATACCCTTGTATAACGAGTTTGCCAAATTGATGTAATGCAGATAGAAGAAAATTCATATGAATGATGAAAAACTAACAAAAGTATGACAATAGAACATTTTCCAGCATTTGGAAGCACAGTTAGTTTTTGGATATTGGCTCACTGTCACCGTCATCAGAACTGAATGGAACTTTTGTGAATTTGGACCAGTCAAAATCACTTTATAAAACTGCGGCCAATTTGTACACAGCATGAACTCATAAATAAATAGTTATATGATCATATCAGATAAACCTTCACATGGTTGAAGAAGATAGAGGGTACCTTTGATAGATGCAAAAAAAATGAAATAAGGGCAGAAAAGCTGAAGATATTCCTTGGGTGGACAGCATCTGTGAAGACAGAAACAGAGTTTACATTTCAGTTAGTGACCTTTAATCTGTCAACTCTTAACTCTGTTTTTTACTTTACAGATGCTGCCTGACTTACAAAACATCTCCACCACTTTGTTTCCCATGTCAATGACTGAGCTATTGTTATTTAACTTGTCTTCCCTTGTGAGTTTCCTTTAAATGAAATAGTACTTTCAAAGAATCGTTTCAACAACATCACATAAGATCTCTTTTTTAAAACAACGAACAGGAGATCGCGCCCAACAGTTCACAGCAATGAACTTGATGTGGAGGAAGACGACATTATCGATGCTGGGCAAGTTCCCCGGCCTCAAGGTCCTTTTTTTGCCACTACCTCTGGTTCCAGCCAGCCTGTGGATAAAGTATTTCTTGAACGAAACCGTGAGTTTTTACTACATACAGTCTTAGTGGTGATAAATAGAGAGCAGGTTAGCCATGGATGTAGCTATGAAACTATAACCATGGTGGAACCATAGAAAAAACTTGGAGATTGTCAATGTTGTATATAATTCACAATATTGAAGCAGATCATTTTGCCAACATGCCTCCTTTCATGTGTAATTCCATCTTTCTTCTTTCACTCCATTCTCCCTTATCTCTTTATTTGTTTTTACTTTAAGTACATCTTTGTTAGATTGTTTAGTTTTGTTTTGAATACAGCGTTGATACAGGTCCTTCTGCCCACCACGTCCGCGCTGATCGATAATCGCCCCGTACACTAGTTCTATCCAACAATCTAAGGACAATTTTCAGAAGCCAATTAACCTACAAACCCACATATCTTTGGAATGTGGCAAGAAACCAGAGAACCCGTAGAAAACCCACGCGGTCAGAAAGAATGTGCAAACTCGATACAGACAGTCTTCCACTGGCCTCCTGTGACCAGGATCTGACTTGTCCAAAGAGCTTATCCTAATGATTGAGCTTGCAGCCACCCCTGCGTGGCTCACGGTCCAATTTTAATATGTTGCTGATTGCTTCTGCAGGTCGCTTTCAGGCTGCAGACAGGATAGAGGCAGAGAAAATGGCCAAACAAGTCGAGGTGTACATGGAGGTTAAGTCCACTTGGACAACCAAAGATGTCTCTTTACAGGTACACCGTGGATTCAGGTAAGGGGGTCTGATGCCTGTCCCCAGAAGCAGTTTAAATTCTGGCAGGCTCTTGCAGCTATGTATTTTTCTTAAACTCCTGTACACTACATAGCCTTGGGACTTGCACTATTTTCAATACAATGTACCATATTTGCTGTTTCTGATATGATCCACTGTGTTTTGAGACAAAAAGTAGAAAGGATAACTGTTTTGCAGAGATCAGACTGTAAGCAAGACCCCCTGCTTCTAATTGCCTGTTGTTTCAATTCCCTTTCTTTCTGCCAGTTGCGCATCTGCCATCAGCATCTCAATGAAGTGAGGAACACTTCATCTGGCTCCTAGACACATTACAGCTTTCTGGACTCGCGGTTGAGTTCTATAATTTTGGATAATAATTCTGCTCCCAGTTACTTTAAGTAGGTCATGTCGGCTAAGTAGGTTTGCTTGTTCCGATCCAACTTTTTCATTTTGCACAATCATCTGTTTATTTGTAACTCACTCCTGTGTTATATCTTATTACAGACCTTCCTTTTATATTCTCTATCCCTTCTTGCCCTGTCTCAGCACTTAACTTAAATTTCTAAATTGACTCTCATGCTGATTGGCACATTGTTGATTGACTTATGGAACATTAGTTACAATGCGGTTGATTCCCACATTGCTTAATGACTTATGGAACATCAGTTATATCCAGAGGCTGTTTTCAGTCTTTCACTTTAATAATCTTATTTTGTAAAGTTAAGGATGCTTGGCAGATATACTGTATAATGGAGAAAATCATGTTGTGCAGTGTTGCAATGCCCAGATCTAAATCTATTTCTGTTCTTCTCGCAGGATAATCGGGCTTTTCTCACAAGGGTTTCTGGCTGGATACATGGTGTGGAATATTGTTGTAATTTATGTGTTGTCCGGTTACAATTTCTCCTCGATTACAAATCTACTCCACCAGTATAGCTTGCTTGTTTACCCAAGCCAATGCCTCTTGTATTTTTTGCTCGCCATCAGCACTGTGTCTGCATTTGACAGGTAAGAAATGAACAATCAAGAGAAGTTGGATATTTGCCAATCACGACCAATCTCTCTGTAATTTTCAAGATATAAGCCCAACACTGGGGTACAGCTTCCACACTGAATATGTGCAATGTGTTCCCTGCTAGGAAGGCAGCTGCAGTTTTATGAAACTCTGATTAGGCTACATTTGGAGTATTGTGTGAAGTTCTGGTAGCCCCATTACAGGGTGGATGTGGAGACTTGAGAGGATGCAAAAGAGGTTTATCAGAATGCTGCTTGCATTAGATGGTATCAGCTATAAGGAGATGTTGGACAAACTTGGATTGTTTTCTCGGGGGCATTGGAGGCTGCGGAGAGACCTGATAGAAGTTTATAAAATTATGAGAGGCATAGTTAGGGTAGACAGTCAGAACATTTGATGGGTTCGAAATGTCAAGGACTCGGAGGGAAACTCAAGTCTTTGATTTGAGAAAAAAAAAGTTTAAAGCAGATGTGCAGGGCAAGTTGTTTTTACTCAGTGTGGTGGGGGTGGCTGCCTCAAATGTCTATGACAATCATAAGTTAAAATAAACTCCTTTGCATGTGATTCATATCCTTTGTTCCCCACACACTGATATGCATATTTAAAATCCTCTTAAATGCCACCATCAGATCTATTTCCACCACCAGGCTGTTCCATGTTCACTCAGATTGTTGGTGTTGCCAGAGGCTGTCAGCCTCTTGATAAAGAAATGCAATCCCTGACATTGCTGCCTTTGTTTGTGCTCCTTGGGTAACGCTACTCCATAATGCTTGACCATAACGGTAGATGATTTGTACCTATTGTATCTTTGCCATATGTCTGCTGCCTTTATATTTCTGAGTCAGGCATGCCCAAGTTCTTGGTCGAGAGGACCATTTAAGTTAGTAGTAGTAGAACTGATGAGCAAAAATTATTGTACAATGCATTCAGAAAGTATTCAGACCCCTTCCCTTTTCCACATTTTGTTACGTTACAGCCTTATTTTAAAATGGAATAAATTCTTTTTTTTTATTATCAATCTACACACAATACCCCATAATAAAAAATGTGAAAACAGGCGTTTAGAAATTTTTGCAAAGTAATTAAAAATAAATAACTGAAATATCACAATCACATAAGGATTCAGACCCCTTACTCAGTACTTTGTTGAGGCACCTTTGGCAGCGATTACAGCCTCAGGTTTTCTTGGGTATGATGCATACCTGTATTTGGGTAATTTCTCCCATTCTTCTCTGCAGATCCTCTCAAGCTCTGTCAGGTTGGATGGGGAGTGTTGATGCACAGCTATTTTCAGGTCCCTCCAAAGATGTTCGATTGGGTTCAAGTCTGGGTTCTGGCTGGGCCACTCAAGGACATTCACAGACTTGTCATGAAGTGACTCCTGCGTTGTCTTGGCTGTGTGCTTAGGGTCGTTATCCTGCTGGAAGGTGAACCTCCGCCCCAGTCTGAGGTCCAGAATGATCTGGAGCAGGTTTTCATTGAGGATCTCTCTGTACTTTCCTCCGTTCATCTTTCCCTCGTTCCTGACTAGTCTCCCAGTTCCTGCTGCTGAAAAACATCCCCACAGCATGATGCTGCCACCACCATGCTTCACCGTAGGTATGGTATTGGTCAGGTGATGAGCAGTGCCTGGTTTCCTCCAGACATGATGCTTGGCATTCAGGCCAAAGAGTTCAATCTTGGTTTCATCAGACCAGAGAATCTTGTTTCTCATGGTCTGAGAGTCCTTTAGATGCCTTTTGGCAAACTCCAAGCGGGCTGTCATGTGCCTTTTACCGAGGAGTGGCTTCCGTCTGGCCACTCTACCATAAAGACCTGATTGGTGGAGTGCTGCAGAGCTGTTGTTGTCCTTCTGGAAGGTTTTCCCATCTCCACAGAGGAACTCTGGTGCTCTGTCAGAGTGACCATCGGGTTCTTGGTTTCCTCCAGACGTGACGCTTGGCATTCAGGCCAAAGAGTCACCTCCCGGACCAAGGCCCTTCTCCCCCGGTTGCTCAGTTTTGCCGGGCGGCCAGCTCTATGAAGAGTCCTGGTGGTTCCAAAGTTCTTCCGTTTAAGAATGACGGAGGCCACTGTGCTCTTCGGGACCTGCAATGCTGCAGAAATTGTTTTATACCCTTTCCCAGATCTGTGTCTCGACACAATCCTGTCTCGGAGGTCTACGGACAATTCTTTTGTCTACATGGCTTGGTTTTTGCTCTGACATGCACTGTCAACTGTGGGACCTTAAATAGACAGGTGTGTGCCTTTCCAAATCATGTCCAATCAATTTAATTTACCATTGGTGGACTCCAATCAAGTTGTAGAAACATCTCAAGGATAATCAATGGAAACAGGATGAACCTAAGCTCAATTTTCAGTGTCATAGCAAAAGGTCTGAATATTTATATAAATGTGATATTTCAGTTTTTTCTTTTTAATTACTTTGTAAAAATTTCTAAATACCTGTTTTCACTTCTTCATTCTGGGGTATTGTGTGTAGATTGATGTTTAAACATTTTTTTAAAAAATCAATTTTAATATAAGGCTGTAACGTAAGAAAATGTGGAAAAAGTGATTACTTTCTGAATGCACTACATGTGTGATATGCCTTTACACAAAGACTCTCAGCATGTGCAGTAACCTCGTATGGTATACAAAGCCAACAAAACATGGAAGCAAGCAGGTAAGGTCTGCTTGCAGTATTGACTAAAGCACCACCTTTAAGAGCCCTATACCTTACCTTGGTCTTGTTTGAGGACCCTAAAACATTTATCTTCCTCTCTGTCAAATTATTTCCATTGTTAACTGCCATGTCATGACTGATTACACTGATTACACGTTGTTGCCTGTGTCCTTCACACAGTCTTCTCCAGCTCCAGCTCCCTCTTTGCCTAACTTCACCCATTAGGTCCCCTTGTCAATGCTTCCTCCAAAATATTTGAACTCTGGGGGGATCTTAGAAGAACTAGTGTGAGAATAGGGGAGACCCTATGGTGGGCCATTGGAACAGTTGCTACATTTACCCCTCTCACAATCTTGTAAAGCACAATAAAATCACATTATTCTAAACTGTTCTGAATGTAGACCAACCTTTTTTAGTCTTTCCTCTCAGGACAACTTTTTCGCTCCAGGAATCAATGTAATGAATCTACACTGCCCTGACGCAAAAGCATAAATATCCAGCTACGGAAACCAAATATGTAAGCAATACAAATTAAGCCTGAACAAAGCCCATTCACTTAGCCAGCCTACATCCCCATGAAGTCTCTCTGCATCCTCTTCACAGCTCACAGCTCCACCTCCACCCAGTACAGCTGGCAAATCAAGAAAATTAAGGACCACGGGGATTGTGTGTGAAAGTGGGATAGAAGTACAGGTTCAACTGTGATATTGGAAAATGGGAGGCACAAGTAGCTGTCTGGTCTCTTTTTCATCCTGCATTTATGGAATAATAGAAATCCAATGATGGTTTTGGAGAAAAGTATGTTTTGAAGGGGTCCTGGTATACTTGTAGTGATATTTTTGATCTGTGAAGTGGATGTTGCAGGTTGATGAATCCTATAAAATAAATGAGTTTCACTGATTTACTTAATTTACTTTTACATGTTATGCTCTCTCCAGACTGAACATAACTGATGCATCAATGGCACTCCGCAGAATGGTGACACTAGACACCACAGCACTGGCCTCTTTCTGTAAGTACCTGCGCTGTCCATGCAGTTGAAGATGTGGAACCAGCTCGGTGCTTACCTGTTTCATGGCTCTCTTTATGGGTATATGGATGTTTATAATTGATTTTGCTTTGTATAACTGGAAACGCAGATTAACAATTCTCAAAGAGGATGCATCATGGTTGATGAAATAATCAAGAGAAGGAAAAAATATTTGATTTTGCATACACTCAAGCACATGCGTGTAATTCCAAAGGTGCCCATTTCCCTCTTGCCTCAATTTCTTATGATGTGAATTGTTGACAATCCATTACATCCAAGCTTGAGCACATTCTGCCACATAAGCAAAGGTGTACTTTCCTGTTGAGGGTATTGATTAAAGTAGTTTGGTATCGTTCTCTCCTCCTGGCCTTTCTGCAGAAGCATCATCAAGAGAAAAGTTAATTTAACAGAGATTGGTGATCAAAACTAAGTGCTTTTAATATTTATTAACTTCAAACAGCATTTGTAATAATGAGGACTGCATTTCTTGATCTGTTGATGTTTAGTTTTCTTTCTGTGTGCAGTATATGTTTCAGCTCTGATCCTATCACTCAGCCAGCAAATGACCAGCGACAGGTTTAACTGGTACCGGTCACCACAAGATATCACCAATATCACCCTTTGGTAAGTTGCAGGCCACACCCGAGTTAAAATGACCAGCAAAGTAATGAATTTTGTTTTGGCATGTGTCCTGTTTACAACTAAAATCTGTGCGCAGTACTGACTAAACTATCTAATAAGTGTTTGCAATCATATTCCTCATGTAACAGCATGGAAACTGGTAATTCAGCCCACAATGTCCACACCAACCAGAGGCCACCTTTCCATATTAATCCTGTGCTGTACTGCTCTGTGTAATCAATTGGAATGATGTCCATTTGTGATCCCTCGAAAATTACCACCTTAACTAGGAGTAGAGTGTTGCTACCTCAGCATTCTGCTCCAGTAGTACATTTTAAACTATATAATTTATTGTGTGTCAGTGCATTCCTTCTTGCTAAATGAATTTCCACTTGACATCCATACAGGCCATCTGGATCAGAGATTTTGACATTGCACCCTTGGGTTGTAGTGAACCTAGTAGCTGCTATCTTAGTTGGACTTGCCTGGATCTTCCTGTCATATCAACCTATGCTTGACCATACTGAAGGTATGTGAGCAAAGATGTGATTAATGGTGAGAAATCAATGAAAGCACAAGTCCCACAGTCTGGGTTATTGCCATCTCGTGAACTGGATAAGATAAGGCTAAATCAGAAAGTAGTAATTAGACCTTGCGACACTTGGGTTTGAAATGCTACAAGAATATTAAATTGTACGTTGGATAGAAAAAAGACAAAAAGACAAATAAGAATTGATTTACAGATTATGCAGAACAAGATCTGATGTTGTTGGTAAACAGAAGGTTCTCACAGTATGTAAGGAAAAGGCACAGATTGATTTTGTTACTGTTTGTCATCCCTTTGTTCTTTGCTTGTTGATAGAATGGTGCATATTTCCACTGCTTCACTTATGCAAAAATAGATGTTTTCCAATGAATTGAAAACCCATGTATTTATCAAGGAGATCAAATGTTAAGAGTGTTTAATTGTCATATGTACAGAAACGGAACAATGAAATTGTTACTTGCAATCAATTGCCTCCCATGGACAGCATATTATGTACTGGTTTAACCTAAGCAATAAAAACTCTCTTCCAAGAATGAAAATGAGGACAGCCAAAGATGTGTATGCTAATTGTCTCATCACTTTAAAAGTTTAATACAAACACAGATACTGCGGGGAAAAAAAGAACAGGAAGGTCGAAGCTTGTCTCCATCATACTCCACGCATTTTGTGTTATATATAATTAAAAGAGTTAAACATTGCCCAGAATGTCAAAGTTATTTTCTGGCTAATGACCCATTATGACAGAAATAGTGTTTAATTGTGCACTGCAATAATGTTTTTCATTTTTCTTTGCAGAAGCGGAGTATGGAGCAGCTGTGAATGATGTGGTCGAACCTGATGATAAATGCAAAGCATAAACTGATATTGAATATTTAATATTGAAATTAGTTATAAAATATTCAATCTGAATGGTTTGTCTTTGGTTACTTTGAAAATCATTTTGTGTTGTGTATAATGAATTTATATTGTGCAGATAGTCATGTGTTTTCTATCAAAGACAACCTCCAGCTATGTTAGAAAGTGGTTGTTTCAACATAACATTAAAGTTTCTTGTTCAATAAATTTGCAGATTTAATGTTGAGCATATTTAAATGCAGCTTGGTTTATGGAATAGAAATTAGTTCTGCTAATATCACATTGGATTAGTGCAGGTCAACCATATCATTCAAAAGAACCCCTCATTTGGCACTATTAGCCACTAACATAGCATTCTGGCAAAACTATAGGATTGGTGTTTGAACAAAAGGGTAAAACAATTATATTGTGGATGATTGAGGCAAAGGAGCATTTTGAGACACTATAGAAACAGCCTCATTCATTATCCAGCCTGTCTTGAAGAGTGAATATGAATCACAGGATATGATTCTGTGATAAATACATGGGTTTTCAATTCATTGGCAAACACAGCCTCAAAAGCTGCCTACCCCCCACACTGGATCCCTATCAGTTTGCCTACCGCAAGAACAGGAGTACGGAGGATGCCATCTCAACGGCACTTCACTCCGCCCTCTCCCACCTCGACAACAGAGACACTTACGTAAGAATGCTGTTCATCGATTACAGCTCAGCATTCAACACCATTATACCATCAAAACTGATCACCAAACTCGGTAACCTGGGCATCGATTCCTCCCTCTGCAACTGGATACTGGACTTTCTAACCAACAGACCCCAGTCTGTTAGGTTAGACAAGCACACCTCTTCAACCCTCACCCTGAACACCGGCGTTCCACAGGGCTGTGTGCTGAGCCCCCTCCTCTACTCCCTCTTCACCTATGACTGCACACCTGTACATGGTACTAACACCATCATCAAGTATGCAGATGATACAACGGTGATTGGCCTCATCAGCAACAACGATGAGTCGGCCTACAGGGAGGAGGTCCAGCACTTAGCAGCATGGTGCGCTGACAACAACCTGGCCCTTAACTCCAAGAAGACCAAGGAGCTCATTGTAGACTTCAGGAAGTCCAGGGGCGGCACGCACACCCCCATCCACATTAACGGGACGGAGGTGGAACGTGTTTCTAGCTTCAGGTTCCTGGGAGTCAACATCTCCGATGACCTCTTTTAGAAACATAGAAATGAGGTGCAGGAGTAGGCCATTCGGCCCCTCGAGCCTGCACCGCCATTCAATATGATCATGGCTGATCATCCAACTCAGTATCCCGTACCTGCCTTCTCTCCATACCCTCTGATCCCCTTAGCCACAAGGGCCACATCTAACTCCCTCTTAAATATAGCCAATGAACTGGCCTCAACTACCCTCTGTGGCAGAGAGTTACAGAGATTCACCACTCTCTGTGTGAAAAAAGTTCTTCTCATCTCGGTTTTAAAGGATTTCCCCCTTATCCTTAAGCTCTGACCCCTAGTCCTGGATTTCCCAACATCGGGAGCAATCTTCCTGCATCTAGCCTGTCCAACCCCTTAAGAATTTTGTAAGTTTCTATAAGATCCCCTCTCAATCTCCTAAATTCTAGAGAGTATAAACCAAGTCTATCCAGTCTTTCTTCATAAGACAGTCCTGACATCCCAGGAATCAGTCTGGTGAACCTTCTCTGCATTCCCTCTATGGCAATAATGTCCTTCCTCAGATTTGGAGACCAAAACTGTACGCAATACTCCAGGTGTGGTCTCACCAAGACCCTGTACAACTGCAGTAGAACCTCCCTGCTCCTATACTCAAATCCTTTTTCTATGAAAGCTAACATACCATTCGCTTTCTTCACTGCCTGCTGCACCTGCATGCCTACTTTCAATGACTGGTGTACCATGACACCCAGGTCTCGCTGCATCTCCCCTTTTCCTAGTCGGCCACCATTTAGATAATAGTCTGCTTTCCTGTTTTTGCCACCACATTATACTGCATCAGCCAAACATTTGCCCACTCACCCAGCCTATCCAAGTCACCTTGCAGTCTCCTAGCATCCTCCTCACAGCTAACACTGCCCCCCAGCTTAGTGTCATCCGCAAACTTGGAGATATTGCCTTCAATTCCCTCATCCAGATCATTAATATATATTGTAAATAGCTGGGGTCCCAGCACTGAGCCTTGCGGTACCCCACTAGTCACTGCCTGCCATTGTGAAAAGGACCCGTTTACTCCTACTCTTTGCTTCCTGTTTGCCAGCCAGTTCTCTATCCACATCAATACTGAACCCCCAATGCCGTGTGCTTTAAGTTTGTATACTAATCTCTTATGTGGGACCTTGTCGAAAGCCTTCTGGAAGTCCAGATACACCACATCCACTGGTTCTCCCCTATCCACGCTTCTAGTTACATCCTCGAAGAATTCTATAAGATTCGTCAGACATGATTTACCTTTTGTAAATCCACGCTGACTTTGTCCAATGATTTCACCACTTTCCAAATGTGCTGCTATCCCATCTTTAATAACTGACTCTAGCAGTTTCCCCACTGTTAGACTAACTGGTCTGTAATTCCCCGTTTTCTCTCTCCCTCCCTTCTTAAAAAGTGGGGTTACGTTTGCTACCCGCCAATCCTCAGGAACTACTCCAGAATCTAAAGAGTTTTGAAAGATTATTACTAATGCATCCACTATTTCTGGAGCTACTTCCTTAAGTACTCTGGGATGCAGCCTATCTGGCCCTGGGGATTTATCGGCCTTTAATCCATTCAATTTACCCAACACCACTTCCCGGCTAACCTGGATTTCACTCAATTCCTCCAACTCCTTTGACCCACGGTCCCCTGCTATTTCCGGCAGATTATTTATGTCTTCCTTAGTGAAGACGGAACCAAAGTAGTTATTCAATTGGTCCGCCATATCCTTGTTCCCCATGATCAACTCACCTGTTTCTGACTGCAAGGGACCTACATTTGTTTTAACTAATCTCTTTCTTTTCACATATCTATAAAAACTTTTTTTGTTTTTATGTTCCCTGCCAGTTTTCTTTCATAATCTATTTTTCCTTTCCTAATTAAGCCCTTTGTCCTCCTCTGCTGGTCTCTGAATTTCTCCCAGTCCTCTGGTATACTGCTTTTTCTGGCTAATTTGTACGCATCATCCTTCGCTTTGATACTATCCCTGATTTCCCTTGTTATCCACGGATGCACTACCTTCCCTGATTTATTCTTTTGCCAAACTGGGATGAACAATTTTTGTAGTTCATCCATGCAGTCTTTAAATGTCTTCCATTGCATGTCCACCGTCAACCCTTTTAGAATTAATTGCCAGTCAATCTTGGCCAATTCACGTCTCATACCCTCAAAGTTACCTTTCTTTAAGTTCAGAACCATTGTTTCTGAATTAACAATGTCACTCTCCATCCTAATGAAGAACTCAACCATATTATGGTCACTCTTGCCCAAGGGGGCACGTACAACAAGACTGCTAACTAACCATTCCTCATTACTCAATACCCAGTCTAAAATAGCCTGCTCTCTCGTTGGTTCCTCTACATGTTGATTTAGATAACTATCCCGCATACATTCCAAGAAATCCTCTTCCTCAGCACCCCTGCCAATTTGATTCACCCAATCTATATGTAGATTGAAGTCACCCATTATAACTGTTTTGCCTTTGTCGCACGCATTTCTAATTTCCTGTTTGATACCATCTCCAACTTCACTACTACTGTTAGGTGGCCTGTACACAACACCCACCAGCGTTTTCTGCCCCTTAGTGTTTCGCAGCTCTACCCATACAGATTCTACATCATCCAAACTAATGTCCTTCCTTTCCATTGCGTTAATCTCCTCTCTAATCAGCAATGCTACCCCACCTCCTTTTCCTTTCTCTCTATCCTTCCTGAATATTGAATATCCCTGGATGTTCAGCTCCCAGCCTTGGTCACCCTGGAGCCATGTCTCCGTGATCCCAACTATATCATAGTCATTAATAGCTATCTGCACATTCAACTCATCCACCTTATTACGAATGCTCCTTGCATTGAGACACAAAGCCTTCAGGCTTGTTTTTACAACACTCTTACCCCTTATACAATTATGTTGAAAAGTGGCCCTTTCTGATTTTTGCCCTGGTTTTGTCTGCCTGCCACTTTTACTTTTCACCTTGCTACCTATTGCTTCTACCCTCATTTTACACCCCTCTGTCTCTACGCTCACACATTTAAGAAACCCATTCCCTTTAACTCCATCCTCCACTATCCCATTCGACACCCCACCCCCCTTATTCAGATTAAAACCACCCGTGTAGCAGTGGCAAACCTGCCTGCCAGAATGCTGGTCCCCCACCTGTTTAGATGCAATCCGTCCCTTTTGTACAGTTCCCCCTTACCCCAAAACAGATCCCAGTGATCTAAGAATCTAAATCCCTGCCCCGTGCACCAGTTCCTCAGCCACACGTTCAGGTCCCGTATCTCCCTGTTCCTGCTCTCGCCAGCACGAGGAACTGGAAGCAAACCGGAGATAACAACCCTGGAGGTCCTGCTTTTCAGCATTTTTCCGAGCTCTCTAAAGTCACGCTGCAGAATATTCATCCCCTTCTTTCCGACATCGTTTGTGCCGACATGCACTACCACTTCCGGATGTTCACCTTCGCCCTTGAGGATTTTTTGCACTCTGTCCGTGACATCCTGGATCCTGGCACCAGGAAGGCAGCACACCATCCTCGCATCCCGTCTGTTGCCGCAGAAACCCCTGTCCGTACCTCTCACAATGGAGTCTCCCACTACAATGGCGTTGCCTGCCTTAGGCCTTTTTGGTTTTGGCTCAACAGCCCTATTCGCATCACAATACCTCAACTCTGATCAAGAAGGCTCACTAGCGTCTCTTCTTCCTGAGGAGACTGAAGAAGGTCCATCTGTCTCCTCAGTGAGACAGATGGACCTTCTACCGCTGCACCATCGAGAGCATCCTTACCAACTGCATCACAGTATGGTATGGCAACTGCCCTGTCTCCGACCGGAAGGCATTGCAGAGGGTGGTGAAAATTGCCCAACGCATCACCGGTTCCTCGCTCCCCTCCATTGAGTCTGTCCAAAGCAAGCGTTGTCTGCGGAGGGCGCTCAGCATCGCCAAGGACTGCTCTCACCCCAACCATGGACTGTTTACCCTCCTACCGTCCGGGAGGCGCTACAGGTCTCTCCGTTGCCGAACCAGCAGGTCCAGGAACAGCTTCTTCCCGGCGGCTGTCACTCTACTCAACAACGTACCTCGGTGACTGCCAATCCCCCCCCCCCCCCCCAGGACACTTATTATTATTTATTCAAATCATTTGCTATGTCGCTCTTCCAGGGAGATGCTACATGCATTTCGTTGTCTCAGTACTGTACACTGACAATGACAATTAAAATTGAATCTGAATCTGAATCGGATGAAAACAATACCTTGAGAAATACTGTCCATTGTGTAGAAGTTATAAAAATAGTTTTTGCAGGAAAGGTTTGTAGAAATATCTAACTCTCCAGATAAATGTTCCTCCTTTGAACAATCAATATGTATCTAAATAGTTACCTCTCAAATGTGTTTAAAATGCAGTCTTACACGAGGAGAAAATGAAATTTGAATGATATGTCATTATGGTCTTTATGATATGTCATTTTTTGAACTACAATTACTTGAACAATTTCTCCCCTTTCCTGAACTCAGCTACGATTGATGCAGCAGTTCAAGAAAGGCCTCCGGTACATTGGCGAGACCAAGTGTCGACTCGGTGACCAATTGTGCTGAACACTTGTGCTCGGTCTGCCAAGGCCTGCTGGATCTCCCAGTTGCTAAGCATTTTAACTCCTCTTCCCATTCCCATACTGACCTTTCTGTCCATTGCGTGAATTAAGCTACTTACAAACTGGAGGAACAACACCTCATATTTCACTTGGGTAATTTACAATCCAGTTATATGAACATTGAATTCTCCAATTACTTGACAAATTAAGGGAGCGAAAGGCTGACATGCCTCCTGGACTTGATGGTCAACATCCTAAAAGATGTGTCTGCAGGAAGACAGAACGTGTTGGATATAATCGATCAAAACTTTCTGGATTCTGGAAGTGTCCTAGAGGTTTGGAAAACCATAAATATAAAAGTTCTAATCTCTCAAATTGGTGGAAATAGCTTGTCAATCCCTCTCAGAATTCTGTATCTCTCGATGAATCATCTAAATTTTCTCAATGCCAGGGCCAATATTCCCATCTGTAGAAGGGTCTCGACCCGAAATGTCACCCATGCCTGTCCCGCTGAGTTACTCTAACTTTTTGTGTCTATTCCACAATCTGTCTTTAAAGAACAATTCCCTCATGTCTATTAAAACCATCCTAAACAGAAGCCAAAGTGTGTGCATCCTTTCCTTGGTAGCGAGATCAAATCTCCCCTCAACACGCCAAATGACGTCCCTACATCACGTTGCCAAGACTTCGTGTTCTTGACATTTACACCCCAAACCGCTACCTTTATTGCAAGAAACCAACCACAAACCACTTTTCCTTCCAAACTGCTTGTATGATCACTTTCTGCATTTTCTGAACTAGCACATCAAAATCTAGTAATTTGTAACATTTAGCAATTTCTGGCCATTTGAAATTAGAGAAATCTTTTTTATTCTTCCAAAGTGCTCAACTTTATATTTTCTCATATCTGACTTGCTACTTTTTTTCTCCTTTTCTTGAACCCTGTAAATGTCAGCATAAAGTAATTGCTTAAAGTATTACAGGGTGGATGAAGAAAATATTTTTTTCATCCAGAAGGGAATTGGGTACTGGAATTTGCTGCCAGAAAAGGTGGCAGAGTTGAAAATCCCAATCTCATTTTCTAAATGTGTATTTAAACAATAGGTGCAAGAGTAGACCATTCGGCCCTTCGAGCCAGCACCGCCATTCAATGTGATCATGGCTGATCATCCCCAATCAGTACCCCATTCCTGCCTTCTCCCCATATCCCCTAACTCCGCTATCTTTAAGAGCCCTATCTAGCTCTCTCGTGAAAGTATCCAGAGAACCGGCCTCCACCGCCTTCTAAGGCAGAGAATTCCACAGACTCACAACTCTCTGTGAGAAAAAGTTCCCTCTTCTCTGTTCTAAATGGCTTGCCCCTTATTAAAACTGTGGCCCCTGGTTCTAGACTCCCCCAACATCGGGAACATGTTTCCTGCCTCTAGCGTGTCCAAACCCTTAACAATCTTATATGTTTCAATACAGAGTGTACAAGCCCAGCTGCTCCATTCTCTCAGCATATGACAGTCCTGCCATCCCGAGAATTAACCTTGTAAACCTATGCTGCACTCCCTCAATAGCAAGCATGTCCTTCCTCAAATTAGGGGACCAAAACTGCACACAATATTCCAGGTGTGTTCTCACGAGGGCTTTGTACAACTGCAGAAGGACTATACTCCTATACTCGACTCCTCTTGTTATAAAGGCCAACATGCCATTCACTTTCTTCACTGCCTGCTGTACCTGCATGCTTACTTTCATAGACTGATAGTCTATGAAACTTATGAGACTCATAGAACAAGGTCCCCCAGATCCCGTTGTACTTCCCCTTTTCCCAATTTGACGCCATTTAGATAGTAATCTCCCTTCCTGTTTTTGCTACCAAAGTGGATAACCTCACATTTATCCACATTAAACTTCATCTGCCAGAGTAATTTGAAGAGTAATTTGCACGATTTGCAGTTCAAAGGCAGGAGGTGGCAATAGATTAGCAAATACAGTACCTTTTCAAGTGGCATGAACACAGTGGGTTGAATGACTGACCATTTCAATTGTAGATTTTCTGTGATTCTGTTTGCAGACTAATTGTGTCTTTACCTTTCCAGCCCTCTTTAAATCATCACCATACTTTAATGTTTAATAAAGAACTGCAGATGCTGGAAAAATCGAAGATAGACAAAAATGCTGGAGAAACTCAGCGGGTGAAGCAGCATCTATGGAGAGATGGAATAGGCGACGTTTCGGGTCGAGACCTTTAATGTTACATTCTCTCCTTTCAACAATACCGTTAACTTTGAGTGTGAATAACTGGCTGACGACTGAACCTGAGTTGCATGTCAATGATTCATTCAAGCAAGGAATGAAATTAGATCTACCAAGATATCAGCACTTCCTAATGTAAATTATAGAAAAAAGGGATATTTTTGCTGACAATAGCCTGACCAGTGCTGTGCCTTTGGTGCTTCGATTCACTTGGATGTGCGGAGCAGGGTATGGTCAGGAAAATTAGCAATAAGAATCCTAAAATGTCCAATACGCACAAAGTGGATTTCCTCTCAGCCAGTTTGCCTCCATCTGAAATTATTCACACCTAGATTTTTTTTACCTCTGTACCCTATACATGGCTTTTGTCTTGAAGAAGGGGTCTGACCCAAAACGTCACCCATCCTTTTTCTCCATAGATGCTGCCTGACCTGCTGAGTTTCTCCAGCACTTTGCGTCTGTTTTCACTTGTCAGGATTTTTTGTGATTGCACAGTGAAATATTGTGATTGTGACACTGGCAGGTAGGAGAATGAAGGGTCAGGATTACCATTGAAAAGTCTAAAATGCGATTGACACATTGATGAATTGGTATTGGGAAACTGAAGTATCGCTTTACGATTTGAGAATGATAATGTGATTATAATGGAGGTACTCATGGATTGAGAGTTGAAGACCGAAATATGTGGATTGTGATTGATGTACAGATCGACTGGGATTGAAGATTGTGAGGTGGGGATGTGAATTGAGATGCGGATGAACTGGAATTGGAAAAGTGAGGGCACCTGCTTTGGGATTGTGACAGGTTGTAATTGGGACTCTGAGTTGTAGAATAAACCAAAAATGTGGATTGGATGTGGGAGGTAGAAAAATGGTGATTAGGAACCCAATTGAAATAACCGGATTGTAATTGTGCCGCTATTTATTGGGTTAGTGGCAAAGTGGAAGATCGGAATGAGACTGAAGCGATGTGGACCAAATATATGTGGACGGGGGGCGAGCCTAAACTCGGGTACCGGTTTGTGGGGTAGCCGAGGCCACGGCTGGGCTGGGCGTTTGGAGCAGAGCCGGGTTGCTGTGGAGACAGGCGGGGCGGGGCGGACCGTGCTGGAGGAGGCGGAGTTGTGGACGTGTCCCGGCGGGAGGGAAGTGGCCTGAGTCGAGCGCTCCGGCTCCGGCTCCTGCCGAGACAAGTGGCCATGCTGGACTTCGCGATCTTCGCCATCACATTCGTTGTGTTCCTGATCAGCGCCGTGCTGTACTTGTACCCGGTAAGGCCCGGAGTCCGGGCACCGGAGAGCTGGCGGTGGCCCGCACCTCTCCCGCTTTACTGTTGGTTGCAACCGAGGGCCCAGCAGACCGGAGCACCTCGTCCACCGGCACCAGGCCTCTCCCCGGACCTCAGCTCCTTGCACTCCACCTGTGGTCTCTATCTCATCCCCAATATCCTATCAACTCCCGGTCTCAGATAGCAAATTAATAAGTTGCTATCTTATTAATAAGTGCTTAGTAGTTTTTATTGACTTCGTCCTGCACAAAGTGTTGGAGAAACTCAGCGGGCAACATCTGGGGAGGGAAATGGACAGATGTTTCAGACTGTCCCATCAATTCGTCCTCGAACGCCGAACATGATGCAAAAATAAATTAATCTCTGCTTGCACATGAGCCACATCGCTCTATTCCCTGTGTGCCATCATTAAAGGCCTCTCAAATGCCTCTATGGTATTTGCCCCCCACCACGACCTCCTGGCAGTACATTCCAGGCGTACACCACTCGCTGTGTACAAAAAACGCCCAGCACATCTTTTCACCTTTGATCTCAAAGCTCTGCCCTCCAGTTTTTGACATTTTCACCCTGGGGGAAAAAAGTTTTGACTATCCTATCTATGCCTCTCATAATGTTATATATCAGGTCTCCCACAACCATTGACACCCCAGAGAAAACAATCCAAGTTTGTCCAACCTCTCCTTATAGCCAACATTTTCTAATCCAGATAGCATTCTGGTAAACCTCTTCTGCACCACCTCCAAAGCCTCCACATCCTTCCTGAGATGGAGCAAACCAAAATACACACTATACTCCAAATGTTGCCTAACCTATGTATTACAAAGCTACAACAAGACTACGTGACTCTTGTACCCAATACCCTCTTAAAGGTCCGCTTGCTTACGGTAAGTGGTTACAGTCGACAGTAACGTTTCTGCCAGGTGATTAAGCAGTGACTCGAGTCCCCTTGGGTCTGGCCACAGTTATTGACGAGCTAAAAATCTTTACATTTAAGCAGGCACATGAGCAGTCAAGGAATTAGGGAATATGGATCGTGTGAAGGCAGATGAGAATTAGTTTAAATTGGCATAATTGCTTGTCACAGAAGTCATGGTCTGAAGAGCTTATTCAAATGCTTTGTTCTGTGTAAATGCTAGAAATCTCAAAAACAGAAAATGCTGGAAATGTTCAACGGTTCAGACAGCCTCTGCGGAATAAGAAAAACATTTTACGATGTTTACAGTTTAAAAGTCGCTGCACTTTTACCAAATGATCTTCCATCATGTTTTGTTTTTTATTCCATGCTCCGGTACGCAGATTTGAGTTCTGGTCTGTGTTATGACAACATGCATTCTCCAGTCCCAAAATGGACTCCGCCCCCCTCTTCATGGTTTTCCTTCTCCCTTTTGGCCTTCTATCCTCTCCGGACCTTTTTATTTCCAACTGCTGACATGACATCAACCATCTTGATTTCTCCACTCCCCTTACCTATTCCAATCTCACCCCCTCTGAACACACAGCCCTCCACTCACTCAATAATAGCAACAATCCCGACATTGTTATTAAACCTGCTGCCAATGGGTGGTGCTGTTGTAGTCTGGCAGGCTGTCCTCCACCGTGTAGAGGCCAGCCACGCGCTAGCTCCCGGACACCTCCTTATATTTGTCCCTTGACCATGACCCCAAAGACGAACATTATGCCATCAGCTGTCAGACTGTTTCCGATCTCATTACCTCTGGCGATCTCTCCTCCACAGTCTCCCCAGCCCCGCACTGCCTGCTTATCTCCTTCCCAAAATCCATAAATGGGACGCCTTGGCAGACCCATTGTTTCTGCCTGCTCTTACTCCACTGAACTCATTTCCAAATAGATTTTCCAGTCCTTTTTGATCCTTGTCTCTGTGTCCTGTAGTTCTGCTCTCGCTCCCACCCCCAGACAGAACAAGGATAGACTTCCTGAGGTCCTCACCTTTCACCCCACCATCCTCCGCATCCAACATATCATCCTCAGACATTTCAGTCACCTGTCCCTATCCCTTCCCCCTTCAGCTCCATCCAGGGTCTCCAGCAGTCCTTCCAGGTGAGACAAAGACTCATTTGTATCTTGTCTAACTTCATCTACTGCATCGGGTGCCTACAATGTGGCCTGTACATTGGCAAGACCACGCGTGGACTCAGCGACTGTTTTCCCTGAATAATTGTGCTTGGTCTGCCAAGGCTGCAGGATCTCCCGGTTGCTATCCATTTTAATTCCTCTTTCCATTTCCACACTCACCTTTCTGCCAGCCTCCTCCATTGCGAGAGTGAGGCCACATGCAAACTGAAGGAACAACACCTCGTATTCCTCTGGGGTAGCTTGCAACCCAATGGCATGAACAATGAATTCCCCAATCTTAGGTAAATACAGACCTCACCACTTCCTTCTTCCCCACAACTCCCTTCCTTCCTCCCCCCCCCCCCCTATGCTCCACCTGGACTTGTACATATTTCTCCCCTCTCCATCCCCTTCAACCAACATTCAACCCTCCTCACCTGAGTTGGCCTATTACATACAAGGCTTTGTTGTGCCCCTTCTTTCTTCTAGCTTTTGGTGCCCCCCTCCCCTTCCACAATACAATCAGCCTAAAGAAGGGTCCCAATCCGAAATGTCACCTATCCATGTTCTCCTGAAATGTTACCTGACCTGCTGAGCTACTCCAGCATCTTCTTTTGTAAACCAGCATCTGCAATTCCATGTTTATACACCCTAAACATACATGATCAGCAAGGCTTGTAATCAGTCTAGATCTCTGCAGCTTGCTGTCAGAAAGTACATGAGCATGGGTTGTGCACAAGGCTTTCAGTATGTTTATGAATCTGCATGATTTTACGTGTGTGTGTATGAATGAATGTGTGAGAGAGAGAGAGAGACTGGGTACACGTGCAGTTGTGAAGCGCAAATGTGCATGATTGCAAGGATAAGGGTCTCCACATGTCAGCTGATGTCTATGTGCTTCTGGACATATGGCTGAATTTACCATGTACGAGTTGGATGCCATTTTGTTACTTACACACAAATTAAATTGCCAGCTGAGCTGTGTGGTGTGATGGTACTTGATATCCTTGAAGCAATCGCCCATATCTGAATTGCAGTGACTGCATCTAAAATATGTAATAACAGTCTCGTGTGTTTGTGCAGCTGCTTTATCAGCTGTCAATGATTTATAAGCCACCATGTATGTCTCTTTCAACTAGGCAATCCAGGACTAGTGTCTTTGATGCAAAAAATGGAAATGTCATGTCTATATTGAATTGGTTCATTGATTTTGCATTAAATGTTTTATATTCATACTGGATGTGATAAATGGGAAAACCCAAGTGCCAGAACTGCCCAGAATTTGAAAAGTAGTAGTACACTCGCTTAAAGCCCCGTCCCATGGTACGAGTTCATTCCAAGAGCTCTCCCGAGTTTGCCCTGATTCGAACATGGAGATTTACGGTAATGGCCACTCATCGGTACTCGGGGCTCTCGTGGACAATTTTCAAAATGTTGAAAAATGTTCACGAGTCTTCCCGTGCTTACCTGCCGTTAGCGAGTCTTCCCGAGTACATGCCGTTAGCGTTACGAGCCGCTAAGAGACGTCCCCGAGCTCTGACGTACCCGCTACGTTCATTCTCCGTGCTTACCACGAGTTTTATTTTTTTTTAAACTCAGGAGAGCTCTTGGAATGAACTCGTACCGTGGGACAGGGCTATTAGTGTACCAGTTTACAATTGACAAATTTGTGTTCTTATATCAATGTACTTTAAAAAACTCAATGACCTCCTGAGGTTTTGCCAATTACCTTAAATTTAATTATTGTTAAAACACAGAGTACTTGTGCTATACCAGGATAAACACTCAACCAAAAAAAGGAAGCCCAATGCCAAAGTAGCCAATGCCAATGCTAAATTGCTTACGCTATCAGATAATACACACTTATGCTATCAGATAATAACTAACTCCACATTCAGTAATAAGCCATCTACATGTTAACAGACACAAAAGCTAAATGTTTAACCAAGAAACACAATCCCACTGCCACATGAACTTCTCCACTCCCCTTTCTCACTCTAACCTCTTCCCCCCCTGAACGAACAGCCCTCCACTCACTGCAACAATCCAGACTGGGTGATCAAACCTGCCGACAAGGGAGGTGCCGGGGTAGTCTGGCACGCTGATACAACTAGTCTGAGGCCACGCGCCAACTCTCAGACACCTCCTCCTACTTATCCTTGGACCATGACCCCACAGACAAGCACCAGGCCATTATCTCTAACATGATGCTGGCTTCATCACTTCCGGCTCCCTGCCCTCCCAAGCCTCCAACCTCATCGTTCCCCAGCCCCACACGGCCCGATTTTACCTTGTCCCCAAAATCCACAAACCTGACTGTCGTGGCAGACCCATTGTTTCTGCCTGTTCGTGTCCAACCAAACTTATTTCCACATACCTTGACTCCATCATAACCCCCCGGTTAAATCCCTCTCTACCTATGTTCATGACACCACACACGCTCTACGTCTCCTCCATGACTTCCGTTTTCCAGGTCCCTATTCCCTCATCTTTACCATAGATGTCCAGTCACTCTACACCTCCATCTCCCATCAGGAGGGTCTTAAAGCCCTCCATTTCTTCCACGACCGCAGAACCAACCAATCCCCGTCTACTGATACTCTCCTCCGCCTAGCGGAGCTGGTCCTCCGTTTGACTCCTCCCATTTCCTCCAAATCCAAGGCGTAGCTATGGGCACGCGCATGGGCCCAAGCTATGCCTTCCTCTTTGTATGGTACGTCGAACAATCCTTGTTCGAGGCGTACCGTGGCCCTATCCCCAAACTCTACCTCCGCTACATCGACGACTGCATGTCCTGCACCCATACAGAACTCACTGACTTCATCCATTTCACCACTAACTTCCATCTGGCACTCAAATACACCCGACATCTCCCTACCGTTTCTAGGCCTCACTATCTCCATCGCAGGTGACAGACTACTGACTGACATCTACTATAAACCCACTTACTCCCATGGCTATCTGGACTACACTTCTTCCCACCCTGCTTCCTGTAAGGACTCCATCCCCTACTCCCAATTCCTCCGTCTACGCCGCATCTCCACCCAGGATGAAGTGTTCCAAACCAGGGCATTGGAGATGTCCTCATTCTTTAGGGAACAGGGGTTCCCCTCTTCTACTATAGATGAGGCTCAACCCAGGGTCTCTTCTATACCCCGTAACTCTGCTCTCACTCCCCATCTCCCCCACTCGTAACAAGGGCAGAGTCCCCCTTGTCCTCACCTTCCACCCTACCAGCCATCACATACAACAGATGATCCTCCGACATTTTCGCCACCTCCAACGGGATCCCAACACTGGCCACATCTTCCCATGTCCTCCCCTTTCGGCTCATCCCAGAGACCGCCCCCTCCGTAACTCCCTAGTCAATTCATCCCTTCCCACTCCTGGCACTTTCCCTTGCAACCGCAGGAAATGCTACACTTGTCGCTTTACCTTCCCCCCTTGAGTCAAGGACCAAGGACCCAAGCAGTCTTTCCAGGTGCGGCAGAGGTTCACCTGCACCTCCTCCAACCTCATCTATTGCATCCGCTGCTCTAGGTGTCAACTGCTCTACATCGGTGAGGCCAAGCGTAGGCTTGGCGATCGCTTCGCCCAACACCTCCGCGCGGTTCGCAATAACCAACCTGATCTCCCGGTGGCTCAGTACTTCAACTCCCCCTCCCATTCCGAATCCGACCTTTCTGCCCTGGGCCTCCTCCATGGCCTGAGTGAGGCCCACCGTAAATTGGAGGAGCAGCACCTCATATTTCGCTTGGGTAGTTTACACCCCAGCGGTATGAACATTGACTTCTCCAACTTCAGGTAGTCCCTGCTTTCTCCTTCTTTCCCCTCCCTTCCCAGCTCTCCCACAGCCCAGTCTCTGCCTCTTCCTTTCTTCTTCCCGCCCCCTCCACCCCCACATCTGTCTGAAGAAGGGTCTCGACCCGAAACGTCGCCTATTTCCTTTGCTCCATAGATGCTGCCTCACCTGCTGAGTTTGTCCAGCATTTTTGTCTACATGAGAATCTAAGATGCCTTTACACATTTAAACTATAGGACAACAAAAACTAGGTATGCGGATGCCAGTATATCAAGTGTGCACTTTCCTTCACTGGTGTTTTGTTGAGTTAGGCCCGCGATACGTTGGGAAAGCTCAACATTTAGTTCTGGTGTCCCAGAACCATCCCCCTCAATACCTGCTCTCACCACCTATGCTACCAATATGCACTTGTAAGCAGTTAACTATGTAAGTATCTGCTCTGCAAACCAAACTACAGAACATAGATTTAACACTCAAATAAATGCTAAGCACTCATGTCCTGTCTTGCACTTCCATCGAACAATCGTAGCGCCACTAATATCAACCTCGCATATCAAACCGGAAAGAACACAACACACATACCACACTTCATACATGTCCTTTCTCCCTCCCAACTGACACTGTTTCTTCTCCACCAAATCCAACTGCTGCCCTGCTCTGCTGTCTCTGACATCTCCTTTATGGCCTGATGCAAACTGCCTGTGAATTCCTAGTTCTCCAAATAGCAATGTATTCGATCGCACTATGAAACCTCTACAACCCACCTCTACCAGATGTACAGTTGCTTTCCATCCTTGTTGCTCAACTTCTGTTGCCAAATCGACATATCTAAGCTTTTTCCTTTCATCCACTGAGTTCTCCCAAGACACCGCTGGTTCTATAAAATACACTATCCGCTCACTAACTGACCATAACACTATATCTGGCCTCAAACTAGTACTAATTATTTCCTGTGGAGCAACAAGCTTTCCTCCTAAGTCCACCTGCACGTCCCAATCATTGTCTCTCCTTAGCTGGCCTAACTAATGCTTGTCTGAAATGTTTCCTCCTCTGCCTTTCTCTCCCTCATGGACAAAATCTTCTTCTTCTTCTTGCGTATGGCGTGCACAGCCTAAAGTTGTAGGGCAACTTGTTCTATTTGATCTTATTTGATTGTGCACACTAGGTTAATTGCATTCGTCGAAACAAGGCGGACCACGTTGCAATCTCCCTCCCCATGGACAAAATGAATAGCTACAATCTCAGTCCTAATGCATACTGAATTCACCTGTGCTCCCCTCTCAATTGCTGCAGCCATACACTTCAAAACCTGGTTATGCCGCCAAGTATCCCGACCTTGAGAAAGGCTAGTCTTGCATCCTGACAAAATATGCCTCAACGTTGCCATCTCTGAACACAGCGGACACACCTACCCACTGTATGAGGTTCTGTGGTGATGGTGGCACATCATTAATAGCCCCTATAAGGAAACTTACCTGACCCGCCTCCATGCACCACAGGTCCCTCCAGCGAAACCTCCTCTTCACTACACTGTATTCTCTTATTACCAACCTCATCTATCATTGCAAGCAGATTCTCATTAAAGTTCATTGACATTGTATGAATTCCAGCAACTCGTCTGCCCACAACGTTCTCATAAACATCAGTTGGTGATCAGATAGTCTGATTTATCTGATGGATAAACAACAGCCTGGGCAACAGTGATGTTGGGAAAGATTTCTCCTGCAAAAACAGTACAAATTATTGCTGTTATGTTTTGTTTACCAAAGTGTTAGATGAGCAGCAAATGCTGGCTCATGTGGTTAGGTCATGGAATACATGTGATCTCATGGAAGGACAGAAAATATTGGGAGCGACGTTGCACACTCCTGTTTATATTTGTCGTTTCTGGCAGATGATGGTATGTTACCATAACTGTAATATAATTTTGTTGGATGCAGATCATCATTGATTTATTTATCACTGAGTTTATAGAACATAGAATAACACAGCACAGTAACGGGCCCTTCAGCCCACAATGTTTGTGCCAAACTTGATGATTAGTTAAACTGATCACATCTGCCTCTTAATGATCCATATCCCTCTATTTCCTGAACTTATATGTGCCTATTTAAAAACCTCTTAAACATCATTATCGTATCTGCCTCTACCACCACATCTGGCAATACATTCCAGGCCCTCACCACTCTGTGTAGGAAAAAAACGAATCCCGCGCATCTCCATTAAACTTTTCCCCTCTCACTTAATAGCTATGCCTCTAGGGTTTTGACATTTCCACCGTGGGAAAAAGATTCTGACTGTCACTAAGTGGAAGAGGATGGGAGAGGGGTGATAAAATGAAATTGAGGGAATTGGGAGGGTAGGTGAGTGTACAAAGGAGAGGAAAGGAGCAGGGTGAGGGGAGGGGCATAGTGAAAGAAATGGGTGTGCACCTGGATGAGGGGGATATAGGAAGGAGAGGGGGTGGGGGGATTACTTAAAATAGTGGTCATATCAAGGTACTCCAAGCTACCCAAGCAGAATACAAGGTGCTTTTCCTCCAGTTTGTATGTGGCATTCTGGCAATGATGGATGTCCAGGACAGAAATGGTAGGTAAGGGAAAGGGAGTTACCAAAGGGGAGATCCAGCAGGCCTTGGTGGACAGAGTTGAAGTGTTGGGCGAACCGGTAGCCTAGTCTTCACTAGTAGGCTGAACGGTTTCCTTCAATGTCATTAAGAATTATGAAACAAATCTCATTGTTCTATGTAAAACCTTGCAGTGCACCAAATGGCTGCCAGATTTCTGTTATTACCACTGGGATTACATTTCTAAAGTACTTTAAAAAAAACTTGCTTTAAATTTGCAAGTACAGCCAAAATACATTAGCCCAATTGTTTACTTTAACCTCTTGAAACAGGTCCATGTCTTAATTTGATATTTTATATGTAGATCAAACTGTATTGCTGATTTGATCTGTGTCTGGTTTTGCTGCTGATGACCTATTCCATAATCCATGTTAGGTTTCCCACACCACCGCCACCTTGTGCATGCGGGCAGCCATGTTGGGTGTTAGTTTTAACTTACGATTCGGAGCCTACAGTACTCATCTTGATGGTCTCTGTATGTATACAAATTAAAGTACGTTATGATATATAATGACTCTGTATCATAAGTACTTTGCACATTATACACTTTTTTTCATTCATGAATTCAGCATGTTACTGATGGGACGAGGGTGACAAAAATGACTTCTTGTACATCCCACCTGTTGGCTGGAAAATGGAACGCAGCATGATTCCTCTGCATGAACTCCGGTTGGATCATGTATGGACAAGTTGTTGCTGGGAATCAGATGACCTGGCAAAAAGTGACAATATTAGTGTAGTCTAGTATATAGTCAATTTTCGTTCGTCACATACACCCGAAGGTGCGGTGAAATGAATTTGCCAGCAGCGGTACAATTAAAAGAACACACAATACACAATAAGAGTTAACACAAACATCCACCACAGCATTCTTCACTGCGGTGGAAGGCACAAAGTTCAGTCAGTCCTCCTTGTTCACCCGTGGTCGGGGCCATAAACCCTCCGCAGTCGCCGCTACCGACGACCAGATATACAGGCCCTCTCGTCGGGACGGTCGAACACGCTCCGTACTTTGTACTTCATTACTTTGGAAGGAATGATGTAGGAATAAATCCCCTAACTTTCCATTCTATCATTTGACTGGTAGTGAGAGAGTTAGGAAATTTGTTTTGCATAATTTATCTTCAGTTGATTTACTCTCAATATTTATCCTGTGTTTTATCAATAGGCATCCAGGCAAGCATCTGGCATTCCAGGGATGACACCTACAGAGGAGAAGTAAGTCACTGCAGGCTGGAAATTTTGTTAAAAATAAAAATGTTTCTCTTCACTGTATGAGAAGATATTCTTTCAAACCAATGAAGTCGTTTTGTACTGTCATTGCTTGTAATGAAAGACATTTGGCACCTATTTTGAGCAGTGCAAGAGCTCAAGAAAACAATGAGAATTGTTTCATATCTCTTTATGACATGGCAGACAATTCAGCCCATCAAGTCCATGCTTGCTCTCGAGGCAATCCCATTAATTTGCCTGCAACATGTGCAACACATGCCCATCAGACGCTCTCCTCTTCGCCCATAAACACCAAAGACAATTTACAGGAAACAATTAACCTACTACAGGTAGTAGATGCACATTATGTCTTCCATGCACAGTCACTTCACTAATATCTGGGATTTTGCATCTCAGCTGTCCTACAGTTCAGTCAAGCAATAACTTATTATTCCATCGGGCATCTCCATCACTGCCTTGTGAATGTGGCCCTGACTGTCCTCAACTTTGAATTCAGAGCACAGAAAGTTGGTACAAGGCAGTTGCATATCAAAGGCATCCTGTCATTTGGTACAAGGCAGTTGCATCAAAGGCATCGGTCATTGTCTCAATACACAGCAACCTGGGGCAAGCCTGGGCTTGTTCAATACAGAGTCCCTTTGAGCACATTAGTCATTGGCTGAATACACAGCAACCTGGGGGAAGTCTGGGCTTGTCTTTCTGTATCGATCTACTGGAGAAAAGCCTGCTTTGAGACAAAATGTAAGTTGTAATAGTCCAGGATTCCATTATATATATTTAAAAGCATTTGACCTTATCAAAAGCTCCAAATGCATCTGATTATTTCAGAATTTTCCAAACTGCTTCACAATGACTTGTAATTTTGAAGATATTGTTGTGATGTTGGGTCTATGGCAGCCAGTTTGAACATAATAGACTCACCAGAACAGAAATCGTCTTCTGAAAACTTGCACATAAAAGAAATATTGTGACTGGTGATAATTCCTCTTCCATTCAAAACATTGCTGTGAGGTAATTTGGGTTGACTTTATCTGAACATTTCCCGCTGCCCTATTCCAAAGCTCGGCTCTCTGTTTCCTTGCCTCGCAGCTCCCATTTATTCCTAATTTATCTGACCACAACTATTTATTCTGACTCCTCAGGGATGGAAATCTTCCAGATATTGTAAGCACTGGCAGTCTTCATCAATTCCTAGTTAATCTTCATGAAAAGTATGGATCCATTGCATCCTTCTGGTTTGGGCGTCGGCTGGTGATCAGTTTGGGTTCCTTGGACTTCTTGGAAGAACACATCAATCCAAACCGAACCTGTAAGTACTGCTCATGTTACTGTTCATCTGTTTGGACAGATACTGAGGCCAATTCCGATGGCCCACCTCTGACACAAAGTTGGCTGTTAAAACAGTGCAGGTTAAAACTCGAGTCATCTTGGGGACATAGAGCATGGAAATAGGCCCTTCGGCCCAACTCGTTCATGCCATCCAAGCTTTCCCATCTAAGCTAATCCCATTTGCCCGCATCTCCTCCTATCTCTCTAAACCTGTCCACGTCTTTTAACTTGTTATTGCAAATGCCTAAACTACTTCCTCTGGCAGTTCATTCCATATACCAACTATCCACTGTAAAAAAAATGCCCCTCAGGTTTATTTTAAATCTTCCGCCTCTCACCCTCTAGTTCTTGATTCTGCAACCCTGAGAAAAAGACAGTCCCCTGCACCCCAAGGAATGAAGTCCTAGCCTGCCCAACCTCATTCTTAGGCCCTTGAGTCTTTTCTACGCTCTTTTCAGCTCAAAGGCATCTTTCCGATAGCAAGGTGCCCAAAACTGAACACAATACTCCAAATGCAGCTCTACTAACGTCTAGTACAACTGTAATACAACATCACAACTTGTCTACTGGGTTCCCTGAATGATGAAGGCCAGAATGTCTAAAGCCTATCTTCCTATTTTTACCCTCACTGGCATGTAATGTTGATTCCGGTTATTTTACCCCCTCCCAGTCTGGGCCAGTAAAACACTGATTTGAATACCAAACCCTTTATTCAATGCGGGGCCAATTTCCGATCCACTCACTCGAGCCCTCAGCAGCCTCGCGCAGACAGAACAGAAAGAGAAGACACGAGCCAACGAATCGATCTCCTATTTATACAGATATACATTGGTGGAAACCAATGGCGGGAAAATACAGTGGGAGGCAACCCTTTAGCCCAGTCACAGATACATAACAGTTGTCAGCACAGAGAAACAAAACAGAAACCTCTTCAGGGGTCCAGACTTGGTGGCGACAAATGGCTCACATCATTTCCAGGAATTGGGTCTCCACCCTGTGATGTCACCACCAGTGAAGCCAAGTCTCAACAGTTACTTTCCATTCCCAAAGCACCCCCATCACTGCATATTCACATTAACATCAGGAGGAATAGGTAGATTATTCCCCTCGTGTCACTAATTTTTAACCTTTTTGCCTTACATATTCATTCCATAGGACCTCATCCCTTTTCCTTCCTATTCCATTTGTGTCAATGTGTTCCCCTAACTAATGTGTCTTCTATTGCTGTAGCCCTGTCTGACTTCACCCTACCCTGCTGTGCTTCAGACCCAGGCCTGGGGCCACAGACCTAGCTGCTGCTGCTACTCTCCTCTGAATAGTCATCTCCCCAATAGTATCCAACTGAGTATGTGAGGGGAATGGCCACAGGGGATTCTTGAACTCCCTGCCTGCTCCCTTTACCCTCCCTGATGTTCACCCATTTACTTCCTGCCTACACCATAGGTGTGACCTGGACAATCCTCTGACCATCCAGCTGCAGCTCCAGTTCTCACACTTGGTCAGTCAGAGACTGCAGCTGCATGCACCTCTTGTCAGTGTTGTCCTGGAGGACAATGGACGTTCCCCTGACTTCCTACATATTGCAGGAAGAGCATAACCGTGCCCTAACTGCCACATCTACTGAACTAAGACCAAGGAAGAATGACAAAAACAACAGATTATACCTTATCCTGCCATTGCCTTCTGCTCAGCCTCTTTCGCTGAAACATCATGAGCCAAAGCCTCAGCAAAAACCCTCAAACAACACTTCCCCTTAACAAATAGCCACTCCCAACACGGCTGCTCTGCTGGTGTCTGTCTTACCTTTGTGCACCACTGGACACTAACGGCTGATTTTTATATATCCCGCTCCTTCGTTTAGCTGTTCACTCACTTGTGATTCAATATGACACCAATCTTCAAGCAGTAGGGAAAGTAGAATTGTCCACGTCATTGTTTAATTGTCTTTCTGCTTTTATTTAGCTGATCCATTAGAGACAATGCTGAAATCATTGCTGGGATACCAGGCTGGATTTGGAGGCAATGCTGCTGAGACTCATGCAAGGAAGAAAGTTTACGAGGCTGCCGTGAATAAAGCAATCCAGAACAACTTCACTCGTATTGTGAAGGTAACTGGATTCAAGACTATTCAAACCACCCCCTTGTGAATCTAGCTTTACCTCTTCAATACAACTTAAATTTGCTTTGTTGAAATATTTAATTTTGTAGTTGAATAAATATATTTTTTAAGATGCGTTGTTAAGTGGTAAAGTTTTTAAGTATTACCTGTCAAGTCCTTTGGTTGTTCTGTACAGTTTTCTCACTTCACAAAGCTGTTGGCATACCAGGTATTCATAAAAGTTTTTGCTATTTCCTTTCTCAATATAAACAACATTTCTAATTCTATTTCTCCTTTTCTTAACAATTTTTACCTTGTTCTTCCAGGATGACTCTTTTCCATGGTTTAGCTCATTTTACATTTTTGTTACACCCTTTTTTTCAGATAATGACATATTTATTATTTAATATGCCTCTTATATCAATGATCACAACTGCTTCCCCCTTGTTCTGTCTGCTGAGAGTTTGAATCTTACAATGGCAAGTCTGTGTGCGTGCGCACTAAAGCATGTATGTGTCTGCGTGTGCAAGGTAAGATTCTTACCAGCAAGAGTGTGGAGGAATTGATGTTAAACTGGTGTCTGAGAGGTATTCGGCAAGTGTATGTGAGTGAGCAGAGAAGCATGTAATTGGGTGTGGCAGCAAATTTTACTGTGCTGGTCGCATCACTTTGGGAAGTCCTAAACTCCATACCCAAGATTGAATGGAGAGCTGAGAAACCATAAGATTGTGTCAGAATCTGATCAAGCCATTGAACTCTTGTCAAGTTGTATTTCATTCTCTCCAGGATGGCAAATGAATAGGGCCAGTGAGATTAATGATTGGGGAGTGTTAATACTGTGCAATTGACAGTCATGCACCCATTCATCAGTATTGAATTACAGCAGGCGTCATCAGTAATTTGCTGAACAAGGAGTAAATTGAAGTTTGGCCTTTAAACCCCCCCACCACTCTGTTTTATTTTCTTTCTCTCTCTTGCTCTCTCTTATATATCGCCCTCAAGTTGTTTTTGATTGAGTCAGCCGAGGTAGGGTAAAATTCTGATAATCGCCCTCCAACTATTCGGAAATCTCGATGGTTTGGCGCGTGACTTACCAGGTTCTGTTTCCTGGGATCTTTCCATCTGCAGGGCCCTGGTTCCCATGTCCTCTCCTCCCTCACCAGGGTCACATCCAAGTTTTTTTTAACTGAATAGTGAATGTGTTGAGGTATTAATAGAACTAATAACCATATCAGATTGTTGGTTTTACTCTAGCAGGCATGATATTCTTCCGATTTAAATTGTAATTCCGAATTTTTTTGTTTTCCTATTTGACAAATTTTTGTGCCCGATTATTTGATGGCCAATCAACCGCTGTCTCTAAGGGGGTTGCGTCCAATCACCAACCAGCTTCCCTTAAAATTCCCGTAAATCAACAAATCGGTCTCCTCCCGTCCAATCAGCTGCTGTCTCCAAGGGCGTTGTGTCCAATCACATAATGCGCCGGTCACTCAGCAGTCTCCGAGGGGCGTTGCGGCCAATCACCGACCAGCTTGACTTACTGAAGCAGAAGATGGCTGCAGCCAAAATCACCTTTTTTGTGCTGTTTGCTCACCGTGCTAGGCAAAGAGACATTTCAGGTAACATTTTTTGTAAAGATTTTTTTAGCTGTATGGTCATTTATTTCATGAAATATTTATCTTTTGGGGGTTATTTTACTGGTTATGTGTAAGAAAAATTCTAAGCTTCTGTTATGTAAACTACCAGCAGAAAGCTTGGGAATCATTTACAATTTACCCCATGAACCCCCACTATGGACACCCGGCCAATACTTCCTACTTTTTTTCTGGAGGTGAATATCATCCCTGCTCTACTGATAGCCAGTTGCTAATATGACGGGTCCCGGTGGATCTTTGACATGACAATTAATTGTAATAGAATATCCCTCCCTGTACATCCTGATTGAAAAATCTCAAATGGCTGGCTGTGGAACAGCTAAGCTGTAAGGAACATTGACAATGTTTATTATTTATTTTCAGATAGTTAACGCCTGTTTTATGTTATCTATTTTGGTATCCAGGGTAAGATGGAATGGAGGGATGTAGTTCGAAGGAGAGATTGTGTGGGTTGGGTTCATTCAAAAGTGACCATAGAGAACTTTATCAAGCAAGGGAGTTGAGAACAAGAGGGCACAGGTGAGAGAGGAGGAATTTAGAGGAAATCTGAGGGGTATGTTTTTCCACATTGGTGGTTATCTGGAATGAACTGTCAAGGGAGGTGCTAGAGGCAGTTACGATTACAATATGTAAAATATTTGGATAGGTACTTGGAAAGGAAAGGCACAGAGGGATAGTGCCTGTTGCAGGCAAATTAAATTAGCGTACATGGCACGACAGTAAGCATGGACGAGGTGGCGCCAGTTTCTGTGTTGTTTGAGTCTGTCAGCTGATTTAACTCCTCTTCATTTCTCAATTCCAACAGCTAGCTGAAGAGCTGGTTTCAAAGTGGCTAATGCATCCTGAATCCCAGCATGTCCCTCTATGCCAGCACTTGTTGGGCTTTGCCATGAAGTCTGTCACGCAGACAGCAATGGGTAACCGCTTCGAAAATGACCAAGAAGTAATCTGCTTCCAGAAGGGCCATGATTTGGTGAGTATACCTGGGTGGAATGCAGAGCAACACTCAGTTGTGTTGGGAAAGTATAATATTTTCAACATTGCTTCTGATCATTGTCTCAAAAAAATAGAAACAAAATGGGATCACAGTGGCAGAAGAAACTCTTCCCTCATTGCTATTGATCTAAATAGGCAATATTGAAACTTTGAGCTCAATTGTATATACTGTAGAGTGCTGTTTAGCAATAGCCCATCTACTGCAGTTGGAATGAGCTACGTGTTTAGTGAAGACAAATTTATCAGTCGCATTACTGCATTGGTCCAGGGAAAAAGCAGGAATGCTTGTGCTTCCAAGAAGCTAAGACAAAAGATTGCAATTACTAGCACACTGTGGGAACGCTGCGTGATGTCGGCTTGCTGCGGAAATTATGTCGCGCACAACCACCAGCTTTTTAATTTATTTGCGTCGTGGATTCTGCTGACGAGGTTGCCTTTTATTTTCCCTTTGCACCTGCCACGGAACTGAGGAAACTGTTAAAAGTCAACCAGATTGTTGGAAACAAGGAACTGCAGGTGCTGGTTTACAAAAAAAGACACTAAGTTCTGGAGTAACTCAGCGGGTCAGGCAACATCTCTGGAGAAAATGAAGGGAAACATTTTGGGTTGGGGGCCCTTCTTCAGACCATATCTTTGGAAAAGTTCCAGCCATAATGGTGGGTCTGGAGTTGTGTGTAAATCAGTCTGTGTAGGGATGGCAGGACATGAGTGAACCAGACGGGATTTTATAACCAACTGGTATTCACTTGTTACCATTACTGTGACGACTTTTATTACTTCCTGGTTAGTTATTTCCCTGAATTTAAATTCCCTGCAATGGGTTTTGAAATCATCTCTCATGTCCGCGATTAATGCCTCTGGATGCTAATTCATCAAATTAATCATGTTGTTACCACATCTATGAAATAAGTACCTTTACCTCTGATCCTGTTGAATATATGCAACTACCCCGTGTACTCTGGGAGTCACGTCAGCATTCCTGGAAACTCTGGGAGGTGTGCCACTAATTCAGTTGTGCAGGTGTTATTCAAGGATGTTTGCTCCTATCTCTGCTATTCCAGATTGCCAGCCTTTAATCCTTATTTTCTGGGATGCGCTCCAACACTCAATGCTTTCAGGGATGCATGCAGCCTGCCCTGCTGTCTGGAACAGGTGCCAGAGGTTCTGGTATTTGTTGTGCATCCTACAAATTCCAGGAATTTCTGTCAGCACCCCTGGTGCTCCGAGAGGTTTGCTATGGATCCTGGCTTTCTGAAAGGCGTGTCAAAGTTCATTTCTTAAAAGCAGACAACAACAAACTGGTACAAAGCCAATATTTAATCGATTTGTCAAATGTGAGTGGCGAGATCCACAAAGAGCACAAATGTTGCTCAGTGCTTCTCGTGCTCCACTCACAGAACCAAGGAAAGTTAGTGCAATTATACATTTTTCTTATCGGTAAAACACTCCTACCAAGTCTGAATATGGCATGACTGAAAGATTCTTTAGCCTTTCAGAATACAGGAAAAGCTGGGTCCAAATCAAGCTCGTCCAATAACACGTTATTGATTATATCAGCTATTTTTTCAATCTTGGCTTCTATATGGCCTTGAAAGAAGCACATGTTATTATGCAGGCTTCCATCTTAATGTCTATATTAAAAAGACGACCTGTCCTTCATATTGTGTTCCATGTAATTTGCAAAGTCATCCAGACTTGGCACCGAGCCATTCATTTGTTCTACTAGACCATGCTTTTGTATTGGAAGAAGAACGACTCCATTTTGTAAACTGTATTAGATTTGACTATTAGATCTTTCAGGCGTGCCATGAATCATGACATTCGGAGAGATGTACCATGGATTCTGGTGGTCGAGAGGCGTATCACTATCCCATGTTTGCTTTCAGGTTTGGTCTGAGATTGGGAAAGGATTTTTGGATGGATCTCTTGATAAAAGCTCCCCCAGGAAGGAACATTATGAAGCAGGTAATTTTGATTTGTGGTTGTGAGTTTTGATGAAATTCCCCGTAAATCATGGCTGTAATCTAACCCACTCTGTAGCTCTGTAGCTACAGAGACCACATCAGAAACAAGGAGATCTACCGGGAAACTGCAACAAAGCCTCTTGGCCAGGAAATAGAGGTCCGCAGGATGAAATTTGCAGGACATGTACTCACTCAGAATGTCAGCAGAACGTGCACCTAAGATAGCAATGACATGGCAACCTGAGGAAAAGAGGCTGACCAAAACTCACATGGAGGCGAACATTCCTGAAGGGTTTGGAAACCCGGGACGCAAACTTATCGAGGGTGGAAGATGTTGCACATAACCGAACAGAATGGCGAAAGCTTGCCGCCCAATGCACTCAACGGTGTGGGAGGAACAAAGTCTAAGTAAATCTAACCCAGAGATCCCAATTACAGCTTTGACTGAGCTTGTGATGAATTTGATGTTCTGATAAGGCCTCACCAGTTATTACATTTTCATCTGCATCTGGGATCAAGAGAGGGGTGAACTTTTGGGGATTCCCATCCTGACTACTAACTAGTGCTGTACATGAGCATTTCTGCCTGTGGGCGAAGAGTAAAGCTCATTCTCCCCATGCCATTGTATACGTACTCTCAAGACAAATGTAGCCAGGGGTTGCTACAGCACAAAGAGATTGCTACGTAGTAAGACAAAATTATATTCCCTGTGCATCCTTCCTCAATCATCTTCAGGACAGGAGAGAATTGGCACAACAATGATCCTTCACAACTCAGATATAAAAATTGATTGAATGGTTCCCTTGGTCTGACAAGGCAGTTTGAAATTCAGTCAGGTTGGAACAGTGAACAAAAATAGCAGATTTGTTTTTTTTTAATTAGCTGATCTAAGATTTGTCAATCTATCTAGTCTTGTCCACAGTATTTCTGGTATCACTTCTAATAACTCTGAATCCTTTGTGTTTATTAAAATTTGAATCCATTGTGTTGAAAAAAGATGGTCTGGTTCCTCCTTGAAACCTATTAGTGTCTGTCACTCCTTCAACAAGCTGTAATGCTACTACCCTGTACTTGTAATCTTTCATATTGTATTTAATCTGTAAGCATGTTCTTTTGTGCTTAAATTCTGTGTACAGCTGAAAAACCTTTGTCACATTCAATTTGCATTTTAAACACATCAACCTTGCCCTCACTCTTTTGGCAAGCGGAAGGAATGCAGTTTAGTCAATCTGTTGGTGCTTTTCTTTGTGCTGTACATTGAGTCCAGCGATCTGAACCTTGGGGAATATTTTCTGTACCCATTCCATGACATTTTAATGCCGCTGTTCCCATCTCTTCACTGTTTGGAAAATAGTCTGTTCTTTTTGACTGAAAATAAAAAAAGTAAAATGAGTCTCCATTTTTGCAGTGGCCTTAGATTTAAAATCATCTTCAAAAGAGCTGGATGGTGTTTCAACACTGAGTTGTTTGAATTTAGAATGCTGAATTAGAGGAACATAATTGTGAAGCAAACCTCGTGATAATTTGAATGCAGCATTTCAGATCTGTTAGGACCTTTTGTCATTTCTAGGTGAATTAATTATATAGCAGAAGAAATATGGTGCAAGAAGATCAAGTGCGGGAGAATCAGAATCAGATTCACATTGCAGGGCTGGTGACTTCCACAATTCAGTTTAGCATTTAGACTTCAGAATTCTATTTATTATGAGATGAGAAAATCATTTTTTACACAGAGAGTGGTGAATCTGTGGAATTCTCTGCCACAGAAGGTAGTTGAGGCCAGTTCATTGGCTATATTTAAGAGGGAGTTAGATGTGGTCGTTGTGGCTAAAGGGATCAGGGGGTATGGAGAGAAGGCAGGTACAGGATACTGAGTTGGATGATCAGCCATGATCATATTGAATGGCGGTGCAGGCTCGAAGGGCCGAATGGCCTACTCCTGCACCTATTTTCTATGTTTCTATAAGGTAGCAACTGTTTAGGCAGATGTGTGGTTATTACCTTTGGACTGACAAATAGAATAGTGTTCTATCAATGTGAAAATCTGGAAACAGTGAAGGTTTAGGGATTTATGTACATGGTGTAGAAAATAATCCCAAAGGCTAATAGTATGCAGGCCTTCATATCTGGAGGACAAGTGGTGAGGATTAATACCATTGCCACATATAGCTGTGGTTAGATCACATTTGGATTCTGGGTGTTACTCCTTGGAAAGTATATTGTCACTGAAAGAAATACAGCATACTAAACACTTTTAGTATGGCCACAATCAGCCATGATCTTACTGAATGCAGAACAAACTTATGGGTAACTGAGATGTACATTCACCTTTGTTTACTGTTTTTGATCATTGGTGTACCTTATTGTTGATAATCTCTGTTGTCTAGCTCTCGAGGAAATGGAAGCTACACTGAAGAAAGTGGCGAAGGAGAGAAAGGGGAAAAGCATCAGCTGTCAAGTGTTTATGGACTCCTTACTGCAGAGTGACCTGAGTGAGAAACAGGTACAGGCTCTGGATAGTGGCACAGCAGAATGGGGCGGGGCCTCGGGTTGCGGGGCAGAGTTCTCAAATTCCTGCATTCTTCCAATTCTTGGTGCTTGTGTAAGCTCTAGAATTCACTTCCTGAACCTCCCCATTGGTAATGTTTCATGAAGCTGAAATCCTTAACCAAACGTTTGGAAACATTACTTTTTTGTTAATCGCTCTGGAGAAAGCCTTTGGACATTTAACCGTTGTAGAAATGATGGTTATTTAAAGCTAATGCACAAGGGAGAGACAAATCAATTTTCCGTCACTGTGCAGGAGGATCACAACCACAAACCCCCATCCTCCACAGTCTGAGGGGGACCACAGATAAACCGTGTCTCATCAGTGCGTGAAGCCCCGTCAGATATGAATCATCAGTTTTCCAGATCCATGTCCTGCTGTTGTGTGGATATTTCCTATCCTTTTTATCTTGTTATTTTGTGTTGGTGATGTGGCGAAGGTTGAGAAATAATGTCTTCATAGGACAAGTTGATGGGTAGGACCTCTGCCATCACAACGGAGGGAGGATTTGTCACTGGCTCCTGTTTTGTTTTCTTCAGCACCTGCTCTCCTCCTGCAGTCACTTGGGAGCTATCACCATAGAAGTTTGTTCCAGCTGTATGTGTTTCCCATTCTACAAGGCCATCCTTCCCTCTGTGCGAATATTCTGTTGCAACACAAGGGCGGAAATCGCTTTTAAAGCATGGGGGGGACACAGTGAGGCCTGACATCTAGGACAGGGTTGGCAACCTACGGCCCATGGGCCAGATCCGGCCTGTAACCCGAAATCATCCGGCCCGCAGGCAAATTTGTTTTTAATTAGTTTTTGTGACTTGGGAACTGCAGCCAGTGCCGGGGCATGCAGGCAACCTGGGCGCTACAGCCATTCCTGGGGCAGGCGAGCTGACCTGGGAGCTGCAGCCAGACCTGGGGAAAGCGAGCTGACCTGGGCGCTAGAGCCAGACCTGCCAGCCGACCTAGGGCAAGCGAGCTGACCTGGGCACTACAGCAGTCCCGAGGCAGGCAAGCTGACCTGGGCACTACAGCCAGACCTGGGGCCAGCGAGCCGACCTGGGCGCTACAGCAGTCCCGAGGCAAGCAAGCCGACCTGGGCGCTACAGCAGTCCCGAGGCAGGCAAGCCGACCTGGGCGCTACAGCCAGACCTGGGGCCAGCGAGCCGACCTGGGCGCCACAGCAGTCCCGAGGCAGGCAAGCCGACCTGGGCACTACAGCCAGACCTGGGGCCAGCGAGCCGACCTGGGCGCTACAGCAGTCCCGAGGCAGGCAAGCCGACCTGGGCACTACAGCAGTCCCGAGGCAGGCAAGCCGACCTGGGCACTACAGCCAGACCTGGGGCCAGCGAGCCGACCTGGGCGCTACAGCAGTCCCGAGGCAGGCAAGCCGACCTGGGCGCTACAGCAGTCCCGAGGCAGGCAAGCCGACCTGGGCGCTACTGCAGTCCCGAGGCAGGCAAGCTGACCTGGGACTGGCTGTAGTGCCCAGGTTTCAAAACATGGGAGGGGACAGCCCCCCGCCAGGATTTCCGCCCATGAGGTCACTGGCCATGTTAATCCTTCAGTAAGCCTCAAATGGCATATCTGTATGAGGGTGGTGGTGACAACTCTGCTTGTTTCCCCAGGTTTTGGAGGACAGTATGATCTTCTCATTGGCTGGATCAGTGATTACAGCAAATTGTGAGTACCTCCACATCTAAATAGAATGGAAAGACACATGCCTGATCATGGGTGTCATTCTGCAAAATAAAAATTGCATCTTTCTATTTGTATAAAAACCATTCCAAGTTTTTTCCACTGCAGTCTAATGTCACAATGATTACATATAGAAGTGTATTTTATCTCCCAATCAATGAAAATCTTTATCTTAAGTATAGCAGGTACTTCACACTAGTGTCTACAAGTAGTCCTGCTTTGCTCAAGATTAGGCTTTATTCACATGACTTCTTGCCCTTATTAATTACCTTCCAAGATTATTCAATAGAATTTGAGAAAATCAATTGTTGCGGATTATTTTATAATCCTAGCAAACTCTTGAAGAAGAGCATATTTCATTCTCCCATCTGTTAGTTTGATTCTCCATGTTACTTTTTACCTCCACTCCTAAACATTTCTATTCTTTCATCAGCATTCCTGTACACTACCCCTTTTATATTCTTTTTCGTCACCAACATCGTTTTCTCAAATTCTTCCCTGTTATTTCCTCTACCTTTCAGCCAAGCTCCTCTTCCTTTCAACTTTGTGCTCTCCGCAGTCTCTGGCCTACTAATCTACCTTTTCATCTTTAAGCATTTCGTGTATCCTCTCTGTCCAGTGCTCTCCAGAAGGTCTCTTTCTTCCTTGTTACATGGTTATTTTTTTTCATGGTCAAATGCAGTGTAGATATTCACTGTCTAATTATGATATTTTACCCTGTTTCTCTTCTACAGTGTGTATTTGGGCCACGTACTTTTTAGCCACATCCAAATCAGTGCAGGAGAAGCTATATCAAGAAGTTAACCAGGTTCTGGGAAACAGCCCGCTCAGTTTCGACAAGTTGCAGAAACTAAGGTGTGTTGCAATATTTGCATTCAAGCCCCTTTTCAGGTGATGTATCACCATTGAAAAGGCAAAAGGCAGTAGTTTCTGACTGCAACATACTTATCGGTGCGATTTTGTTCGAAAAGGCCAGCAGTTCCACTTAGAGCTGCTCGTATTTCTCTGCACATGCCAGTTGTTTTTGTTGTTTGTCACTCGTTCTCAAGTAAGACCATGACGTCGCATCTATAATGTTGAAATATGTATGAAGATGGCTGATTAGACTAATCCAGACAAGGTTCCTTCCACACAGATGACAGAGGTGCAGGGATGCTGCAGCATCAGTGCCGCTTGATTTTTGAGATTCCATTTTCCTCTTTGCCTCCTCCATTCTAGATTCCTCATATGAACATGCACCACTTTTTATGCAGATACATTGAACAAGTCGATTTAATGCGTGTTCCCAGTGTCAATGTTGAAACTTTTCTGGGATGTTCTGAGGGGGCCTTTGAATCCCTTTTTCTGTCCACCACGTGATTGTTTGCTCCAGTGCAGCTCTCCATAAAGTAGCTGCTTTGGTACATCGTCGTCAGATATTCTTCTTGTATTTCTTGCCCACCAGATCTGTGGTTCTTCCAGTAATGTGTAGATGCTGCAAGATTTATCTGGGATAGAATCTCTGTCTCAAGAACCTTTTCTTGCCACTTGATGTGAAGTATTCTGCACAGCAGGTCTTGTGGGAATGTTTAAACTGTCTGGCATGTCTGCTGCAGATTACCCATGTCTCACAAGCACAGGTGGGTATAACAACAGCAGACCACACCTTCAGGTTGTTCTATAGGCCGATTCCCCTTTGTCCCCACACTTCTCAGTCTTCTAAAAGCAGAGCTACTGTTTTAACCTTGTTGTTCAGGTCTTCCTCAATGTTGATCTTGAGAGAGTGTGTAAATTACAAGGTATGTAAGTTTGTCCACTACTAAAAGCCTTTGACCATTCACAATGATGTTTGGTTCTGTGCTTTGGCGCAGGTCGGTGCATAATTTCTGTTTTCTTAGGTAAGTAGGTCGTATAGTATATTGAGCTGACTGGGTAAACACAACAGATCTTCTAGATAATCACGAGTATTCACTGGTTCTTTAATTTCACATTTTAAACAAATTTAAATTACCGAACTTGCACCTCCAGATCATTAGCTCAAATGCTCTTCTGATAACATAACCACAATTCTATCATATTCTAATCTCTAACCCAAGGGCCGTTCGCCAGTGACCTGGAGTCTGGGTCATTTACTGGATCAGGCACAGAAGCCATGAATGATTCCATTATCCCTAACCTCAGGAGTCAATAGTGACATGGAGCAAAATTCCTAGTCAATTCTCTTCTCAAGTGTAGTTCTTGCAACCATAATCCAGGCCGACACTCCAGGCAGCATCGAGGCAGTGCTCAACTGTCAGAGTTGCTCACTCAGGTGGATATAAAATATCCCTTGGCACTATTTTGAAAAAATGATTAAAGGGCTAGCCCAATGTTTGTATCTTTTCCAGCGTACAGAAGAGAAGACCATTATTACTTCATTGGGGTGGAAGATTGCAACCTTCACGTGGTCCGCCCTGTTTCGACGAATGCAATCAAGCCGGCGTGCACAATCAAATAAGATCAAATAGAACAAGTTATCCTACAACTTTAGGCTGTGCACGCCATACGCAAGAAGAAGAAGATTACTTCATTGCTATTCATCCAAGTTGAAATTCTCAAGCCCGGCAGCCTTGGGACCACTGAAACTGCTCCCTGATCATCTTCCTCTTAGCAAGAGAATTGTTCTTTTTAAATATAGACATTCCCCAAGTAATGTAAGGGTTACAAGTAGTGTCCATAAGCCAAGGTTTCTATAAGGTGGAAGTGCTGTCAGCCCCAATTACAAAGGTTGCGCTGGTAGGTTCATTAGCTTCCGATTAGTACAGATCTTGGTTAATTTTACATCTTTGTTACAGCTCAGTTAGAATTAATTAATTTGTTCTGATATGAGCTACAGATTCAAAACATGCTGGTTCTTGGGAGTTGCCGGACCACAGCATGCCATATCAGAAAGTTTCAACCTGCAGTTGGTTTCTGTGCATCAGAAACACAAGTGTGCTTGCTATGGTTATAACCAGCTTTGTCCTCTGGTACAGGTACTGTCAACAGGTTCTAAATGAGACGGTCCGAGCAGCAAAGTTAACCCCAGTTGCAGCACGCCTTCAGGAGCTGGAAGGGAACATCAACAAACACCTCATCCCAAAAGAGGTAAGGCAAGAGTGATGGGCCCTCAGCAGCTCCACTTGGCTTTCACCCTCTGCAATGAGTGCATGCTGAAGTACCCACTGGTTGTTTAGAGCATACTTCCAACCTCATTAACTCATACCAATGATAGGCACAAAATGCTGAAGTAACTCAGCGGGACAGGCAGCATCTCTGGTGAGAAGGAATGGGTGACTTTTTGGGTCGAGAACTTCAGACTCACTCATACCAAGACTTGTTTCAGATACATAACTTTATGCAAATCACTGACACCACCCCTACCTCCTCTGTGTCATTCACATTCCTACATCCTTCTCTTCCTCAGGCTCTGGTTATTTATGCCCTTGGAGTAGTGCTTCAAGATGAAGCTTCGTGGGATTTACCATACAGGTATCTACAAACTTGTGTTTGATTGTGCCTGTTCTGTGAATTTTTGTCCCGAATAAAGTGACACATGTCAGCATTGGGGATTAAAAGTTTTCGAAGTCGGTAAGTACCAATCCCAGGTCAGAAACATTGCTGGTGTACTCTGACCCATCAGTCAGATGCCAGGAATAGGTGGTTTGGATGTGGTGCAGAGCTCTTTACCATCCTTGTAGAGTACAACATAGGGTTGAGTGCAGTGGAACACTCCTACAATGTCCCTTAAGATTAATCAGATAGATACGAAACAACAAAATGCTCTATTGTAAAAATTGGAGTCAAGTTATTTTATGAGTTGGAAGTTGGTCTGAGGGTAGAGTTAAGAATGGGGTTAATGGATGTGTCCTCCAATTAGCCAGGTGTAATAATTGGTTTCTTCCTGGAATCTGTTCCAAGCCCTCAATTTATTGACATTTAGTGTTTAAATAGCATAATGAATAACAACAGTAGATTCAGCTTGTGCATACTCAACAGAACAAATGCATTCCAACACTTCACAAGAACATTATTGAACAAATCATATCAATGGGGAGCTGCTTAAGGAGCTATTAGGGCAGATTGTCAAATACATGGTGATTTTCAAAGAGTGACTCGAAGAATGATGAGGGAATTTGAACAGCAATGGGAACAGGTAGGATAATTGACAAGTTTAAAAACTGGAATGTAAACTTTAAGATCAAGTGTTGCTGTGATGATTCCCAGTGAATATGCACATGACTGTACATTTGTTTTTGTAAATCTTCATCTTCAAATAACACTAGAACTTTGCTGTAGTGTTGGCCAGCAAAAATCTGTGCATTATTCAGACAAATCAGCTCTAATTGTGACTTCTATCCCAATTTTCTGTAGGTTTGATCCTGAAAGGTTCAATGATGAAGCTGCCAGGAAACAGTTTACATTATTGGGATTTTCTGGAAGCCTAGAATGCCCAGAGCTCAGGTAAAGCAGTAAGGGGCTCTGTTTGTCTGGATCAAGTTGAAATATTTACTCTTCTCCAATACTCTTTGATTAGTAGCAGTTTAGTGTCTCTGAGTGGAGTTGAACACAATTCTTCCTTTGTCTTTTGAGGCCAGACTGTTTTTACAACTTGTATATAACAAATATCTCTCATTGCATATATTCCAAAAAGCATCAGTATTTAAAAAGGGGCCATTCCGATTGCACCAAAGCCTTTTACAACGGAAGTGTGTGATCACTGTTGTATTGCAGGAAAAATGCCAGCCAATTGTGCACTGCAGGTTCTCCCAAACAGTAATGATCAGATTGTTTGTTTTTAATTACTGTTGTTAATAGAGGACCAAATATGGGCCATGACACTGGGGAAAGTCCCCCTCTCTACAAATTAGCAAATCTTCTGTATCCACCAAGAAGAGTACAGCTATTCTAAATTTACAGAGATGCCTCATTTCCTGAGGAGTTTGTCAATTTAAACTGGAAACCAGTTGCTGCCAAAATTCAGACAGGAAATTATTTGAGCCAGGTGCTCCCTTTGTAGTCAAATGGCCTGTTGCATTCGGCCTCCCTATGAAGTGTCTTCCTTTGGGTGATGTACCGGGAGGTGGAGCAATGCCCATAGAACCCATGCCCTGGAAGAGAATATCATTGCATGGCTTCTATCTTCTATGCTCCTTTCTAGAGTTCTGCAACACATTATTTAATTACTTAATGGTATCTTCCAAATGTAGTAAAAATATTGAAGGAAGTACTGAACACTTTTTTTTTGGTACAAATTAATTGGATTATTTTCAATCAAACACACACCACACCCAGTGGAAAGGAAAGAAGCTGGACAAACACAGAAAGGAAAAATAAATAAAAAGCAATGATTAAAGGGAGTGAGATGAGCCTCGTGTACAGGATCGTGTCAGTCAGGGTGAATGGTCTTTGACTGGCTATAAATATGATACCAACACTGGCATTCAGTGCCCCAGTTTAGATGCTGACATACTGCACCACACCTATGCCTCATGTGGTATGCTTCTAATGCAATTCTTAAGGGTACTGTTCATTCGCCAAAGGTCTGACTCAATGAAAATCAGGGAACAGCAAAGGCACTTGTTCTATTTGAGAGGGGTTCTAGACAGTAATATAAGCAGCAACTTAACCCTGTGGCTATGCAAGGTTACTGTAACCACCTGAACCTCTTAGTGGTCCCGGTGACAGCGTGTGTGTGCCTTCCTTCCTGATAGGTTCGCTTACACTGTGGCTACTATAATGCTGAGCACACTGATCAAGAAGCTGAGCTTGCACCCCGTGGAAGGCCAGGTGGTGGAGATGAAATATGACCTTGTAACGACACCGAAGGAGGAGGCTTGGATCACAGTCAACAAGAGAAGCTAGGCCTACCTCAAGCAGGCCTGCCTGAGGAAGTGAGTGCTAATAGAGAGGGCATTTTGTTCGTAGGATGTGGCTGGAGCTGTTGGTATTCACTCTAGGCACAGCAGTGAAGCACATCCGAACTCCAGTTTCAGCTCCCAAACCTTGGCCCTTCACTCCAAAAATATGAAGCTAACCATAAACGAATAGTGTCTCATCACCAGAAGGATTTGTGCAGTGAGACCTCTTTAAATCTGTTTGGAGGTTTTTCTGATTTATTTTTAATATAACTCTCAACTTGTGCTTAGTATTTCTCATTAAGTTGGGAAACAGTTGCCTGTTTTGGAGCAGGAGTGGAAAAGCAATGATAAATAACATGAGATCATGGTGATCACGATAGTTTTAAATAATGTTCGACTGAGGTGCACAGCTGGTTTAATGTTAAGGACTTTGACGGTCTTATGGTGAGACCAAGCTGTCACCAGAGAGCCTGCCTTCAGAATGTGACTCCCCTTATGCTTTGAGTTATAAAGCTATATCAGGAACCTGAGTGATACAGTTAGCTTCTGTGCACCTCCTACTATTTCTAGCTTAGTTAATAGAATATCTAGTCAGGGGACATGACTCCTAGCTAGGAACTGTGCTGATAAAGTGTGGCTGTATACAAGCAACTGAAGCCCCAGTCAGAATAACTTTCAGACGCTCAGCATCCACATGAAGTTCATGCTTGCAGAATCCCGGCAAATCATCACTGACCTCTCCTTCAAAATGGTATTGGATATTGCATCATCGTTCGGTATCGTTATCATGAAACCAGTACATATCACAAGTACCCTGTATGAATTTTCACCATGATTTATCAATAAACTTACTGCAAATATGTTTCAAATGAATATATATCTGTCATTTCAGTTGTGAGATCGAGACTCTTCATTGCTAATATGTTTTAAAAGTGTTTAAACCTTTTTACTTTAGTTGTGGTAGTGCCTTGGTCTGCAGTCAGAAGTGTGTGATTCAGCCATGAATTACTCAATTACCCATGCTGAAAAATAGTTTAGACTTCAGAGGAGGAAATTGTCAGGCTTGATTGTGATTCCACTCCATTGTTTAGGCCCACAGATGTAGACAGGGCACTTGATGACAGCTAAGAGCACGTCTCATATTTACTGATTGGTACTGGGGAAGATGGGTACTGGGGAATGGGTCAATTCTAGAGGCTAATGGTATTGGGTCATTATTGACATGATTTGGGAGATACACTGAAAAACTTTGAGTGGTATCCAGGCAAATTGTACTATGCAAGAGTGCAATTATACCATAAGTGAGTACAAATGGTAGTGCAAAAAGAGAAAGGAAACAGAATGCAGAATATCGTGTTACAGCTATATGGGTTCTGAAAGTGTGCTGTCCTGGAGCTATGTTGGCTCCTGGGAGGGAGTTTGCTGACCTCGGGCTTCAGGAAGTAAGGACAGACTTGCCGCATCCGTTAGCTTAAAGGTAAAAATCAGAATAACTACAGATACCAGAAAATAAAATAAAAACAGAAAGTGCTGAAAATATTTCCAGGTCGGGCTCCATCTGTGGGAAGAGCAGTTCAGCACAAAGATCTTTCCTCAAAATTAGGAAGGAAACTGTAGGGAGGATGGAGGTGGTGGATGTCTCTGATAGAGTAAAACTGGGCTGACCATGAAAATCAGATGTAAACAATGTTATTTGATCAATAAGTGAATGCAAGCAGTTGGTGTGAGAACATGGACAAAAGAATATAGGAGGTGCAAAATGCGGACCTGGAAGACATGCCCAGCAAGAAAGAAAGAGAGAACCAACAAGCTGAGATGATATCACAGACAGGCGACTTAAATAGACCGTGAAATCAAATTTCTGAAGTTGTAAAACTCAATATTGAGTTCAGAAGGCTGCAATGGAACCTTGGGAAGTGTTGTTGAGCAGAGGGATCTTGGAGTAAAGCACAGTTTCCTGAAAATGGCATTGAAACATAGATTGAAACATAGAAAATAGGTGCAGGAGGAGGCCATTCGGCCCTTCGAGCCAGCACTGCCATTCATTGCAATCATGGCTGATCGTCCCAAATCAATAACCCGTGCCAGCCTTCTCCCCATATCCCATGATTCCACTAGCCCCTAGAGCTCTATCTAACTCTCTCTTAAATCCATCCAGTGATTTGGCCTCCACTGCCCTCTGTGGCAGGGAATTCCACAAATTCACAACTCTCTGGGTGAAAAAGTTTTTTCTCACCTCAGTCTTAAATGGCCTCCCCTTTATTCTAAGACTGTGGCCCCTGGTTCTGGACTCGCCCAACATTGGGAACATTATTCCTGCATCTAGCTTGTCCAGTCCTTTTATAATTTTATATGTTTCTATAAGATCCCCCCTCATTCTTCTAAACTCCAGTGAATACAATCCTAGTCTTTTCAATCTTTCCTCATATGACAGTCCCGCCATCCCAGGGACCAATCTCGTGAACCTACGCTGCACTGCCTCAATCACAAGGATGTCCTTCCTCAAATTAGGACACCAAAACTGTACGCAATACTCCAGATGTGGTCTTACCAGAGCCCTATACAACTGCAGAAGAACCTATACTGAAATCCTCTTGTTATGAAGGCCAACATTCCATTAGCTTTCTTCACTGCTTTCTGTACCTGCACGCCAACTTTCAATGACCGGTGTACCTCTCCCTTACCATTGCACGTAGATTGTGTGGTAAAGAAGTATTTTTGCACGCTGGGCTCCGTTAGCCAGTGAATTGATTAAATAAAGGATGTTATGTTACATGTGTACGAGGTGTTGGTGAGGCTGCATTTGTATTCTTGTGTCATTTTGGTCACCCTACGATAGGAAAGATGCCATTAAGCTAGAAAGAGTGCAGAGAAGACTTATGAGGATGTTGCCAAGACCAGAGGCCCTGAGCTACAACAAGAGGTTCAGGAGGCTGGGACTTTATTCAGAGCGTAGGTCTTGTATTATAATGCTGTATTAAATAATGAATAGATTAGATAGGCTGAATGCACAGAATATCTTTTCCCAGGTTAGGGGAATCAAGAGGCAGAGGACATAGATTTAGAATGATTGGGGACGAGCTGTGAGTTGAAGTAGTTGAGGCAGATACAAATACAACAATTCAAAGACACTTGGACAGGGACATGAATAGGAAAGGTTTAGAAGGAGACACAAGGAACTGGAGATGCTGGTTTACAAAAAGGACACAAACTCTTGGAGTAACTTACTTTGGACTTACTTTGGGCGCTCTCTTTTATTGCATCACTTCCTCTGCACAGCCAACAATTAACTTTAAAGCAATACTGGAAGCGTGTCATATGATCCCATTCTACAAAACAGCCGGAGCACCTAGAGAAAACCCACATGGCAACTGTAGTTGTTTAAAGTGCTTTATAAATAAAGTTATTATTATTATTATTATTATTATAACTCAGGTGGTCAGGCAGATCTCTGGAGAACGTGGATGGGTGACATTTCAGTTGGGACCCTTCTTCACAGTGATTGTTCTGGGGGGAGGGGTGAAAGCTAGAAGAGAGGGAGAGGCACAACAAACCTGGCAAGTGATAGGTGGATACAGGTGAGGGTTTTTTTTGATGGGTAGATAGTTGGATAAAGGCCAGAGAAGAAAAGACAAAAAGTGTGAGATTTTAGAATTCCTGAAATTTTAGAATTCAATGTTCATACCATTAAGTTGTAAGCTACTCAGCGGAATATGAGGTACTGTTCCTCCAGTTTGCATGTGGCCTTACTCTGGCAATGGGTTTGGCCCAGGACAAAAAAATGGTTCGCAACTGGAAGATCCAGCAGGCCTTGGCAGACTGATTGCAAATGTTTGGCAAAATGGTCGTTTAGTCTTTAAGAAGGAAATGCAGATGCTGGAAAATCGAAGGTATACTAAAATGCTGGAGAAACTCAGCGGGTGTAGCAGCATCTATGGAGCGAAGGAGATAGGCAACGTTTCGGGCCGAAACCCTTCTTCAGACTGGTCGCTTAGACTGCTTAGTCTCACTGATGTAAAGGTCGCCACAGCAGGAATACCAAATGCAGATGATAAAGTTAAAGAAGGTGGCGGTGAACCTCTGTCTCACCTGGATCTGTTTTCTTGTTGATTGCCTAAACGTGCCTTTGTTTCTCGAATTCTGCTGCTTCCAGGAGAAACCTGAGAAAGATTTTTGCAGCTGTGGGACAAGAGATCTTTTCTAGTGCTGGGAGGGACTTACTTTGGGCGTTCTCATTTATTGCATCACTTCCTCTGCACAGCCAGCAATTAACTTTAAAGCAATACTGGAAGCGTGTCATATGATCCCATTCTACAAAACAGCCGGAGCACCTAGAGAAAACCCACATGGTCAGGGAGAATGTACAAACTCCGTACAGACAGCACCCGTAGTCAGGATCGAACCTGGGTCACTGGCACTCTAAGGCAGCAACCCACTGTCCAGCTACCCCACTGTGCCGATCCATTCACACAAGTTCTGTGTTATCCCATTTGCATGCACTCCTTACATACTAGGAACAATTTTACAGATGTCAATTAACCTACAAACTAGCACATCTTTGGGATGTGGGGGGAAATTGGAGCACCCAGAGGAACCCCAAGCAATCACAGGGAGAATGTGCAAACTCCACACAGACAGCACTGATGTCAGGATCAAACCCGGGCTTCTAATAATAATAATAATAAATTTTATTTTCGGGCGCCTTTCAAATCTCAAGGTCACCTTACAAAGATTAAACAGAAGAGAAAAAAAAACATATAGTCGGTGAAAAATAAATAATAAGGACATCATCAATACACAAATTAAAGATAGAAATCGCTCCAAAGACACAAAATCAAAAAATCAAAAAAAACAAAATGTGAAGAGAGAGCAGCGGCAACTAAAGCGCGCCAGCGTCCACTCTCTCTTCCGACAGCCATCTTGGACACAGACTAACAAAGTACCTTACACACAGAAAAATCATCCCCCCACAGTGGCCACTGGAAGCTGATGTGTGAGGTGTAATGTGAAATAGTGGGTCCGTGAAGGCATGAAGAAGGAAGATGTTAAAACATATTTAAATTAGAAATTGACATTTTGGGTTTGGATGCTTGGGAATTTTTTGGAAACAGTGTAATTGTATGAATATAGTATTTATTGGGGTATTGGTTTGTTCCTGGAGTGGAGTTGAGCTGCAGGTTCAACAATTTCTCATTAATCTGAAGATTAGCTCCACACCTGCAGGAAGTTTGTTGGAGATGAGGTGCAACATTGCAGTAAAAATGATTGAGTAAAGCACTGTAGCAATGACACAGCATTGTTTGACACCAGTGTTCGCTGAGAATAACTGATAATTTCTCATTTTGCATTTAGTAGAAATAGACATGAATTTCCGTGAACAGTTGAATTTGAGGAGGATGTTCCAATGTCCCTTTTGGAATCAAAGACTTTGGTGAGGTTGAAAAAGTCTACGTAGTGGCTGGTGCTGCTACCTGTATTTTTCTTGAAGTCATTGCACTGTAAAGATCATGTCCACTTTGCCTCTGGATGGGCAGAATCCACCTGCAGTGGCTTTTTTTGTGTATGTCTCCTTTGCAGTGACTACAATTGTACTTTCTTCCTGCCTTGAAGATGGTCTTGATTATGACAACTATTAAAGTTTTGTAATATCATCTTCGACTCAGATGTGGAAGACAAGGCTATATAGTTTTGTGACTCATTATCACTCCTGAGTTTTCAGAGTTCATTGGGGAAACCATCTGCTTTTTGATGCTTTGTTACTTCAATTGGCATGCAGTCGTCTCTACTTTTTGTGTGGAAGAATCTAGAATTCCTACATTAACCACGTGACCTTATTAACCACCACAGAACCCCTGTGGTAGCAGTAGAATTGGTCAGAATCAGCATGGGGGAAACATGCTTGACTAATCTTTTGGAATTTTTTGAGGATGTAACTAGGAAAATGGACAAGGGAGAGCCAGTGGATGTCGTGTACCTGGACTTTCAGAAAGCATTTGATAAGGTCCCACATAGGAGATTAATGGGCAAAATTAGGGCACATGGTATTGGGGTAGAGTGCTGACATGGATAGAAAATTGGTTGGCAGATAGGAAACAAAGAGTAGGGATTAACGGGTCTCTTTCAGAATGGCAGGCAGTGACTAGTGGGGTACCGCAAGGCTCGGTGCTATTTACAATATATATTAATGATTTAGATGAAGGGATTCAAAGTAACATTAGCAAATTTGCAGATGACACAAAGCTGGGTGGCAGTGTGAACTGTGAGGTGGATGCTATGAGAATGCAGGGTGACTTGGACAGGTTGGGTGACTGGGTAGGTGCAGTTTAATGTGGATAAATGTGAGGTTATCCACTTTGGTAACAAAAACAGAAAGGCAGGTTATTATCTAAATGGTGTCAAGTTGGGAAAAGGGGAAGTACAACGGGATCTGGGGGTCCTTGTTCATCAGTCAATGAAAGTAAGAATGCAGGTACAGCAGGCAGTGAAGAAAGCGAATGGCATGTTGGCCTTCATAACAAGAGGAGTTGAGTATCGGAGCAAAGAGGTCCTTCTGCAGTTGTACAGGGCCCTAGTGAGACCACACCTGGAATATTGTGTGCAGTTTTGGTGTCCGAGTTTGAGGAAGGACATTCTTGCTATTGAGGGAGTGCAGCGTAGGTTCACAAGGTTAATTCCCAGGATGGCGGGACTGTCCTATGCTGAGAGTATGGAGCAGCTGGACTTGTATACTCTGGAATTTAGATGATGAGAGGGTATTTTATTGAAACATAAGGTTATTAAGAGTTTGGACACGCTAGAGGCAGGAAACATGTTCCCGGTTGGGGGAGTCCAGAACCAGGGGCCACAGTTTAAGAATAAGGGGTAAGCCATTTAGAACGGAGACGAGGAAACACTTTTTCACACAGAGATTTGTGAGTCTGTGGAATTCTCTGCCTCAGAGGGCAGTGGAGGCAGGTTCTCTGGATACTTTCAAGAGAGAGCTAGATAGGGCTCTTAAAGATAGCGGAGTCAGGGGATAAGGGGAGAAGGCAGGAATGGGGTACTGATTGTGGATGATCAGCCATGATCACATTGAATGGCTCGAAGGGCCGAATGGCCTACTCCTGCACCTATTGTCTAGAACTGTAATGGCAGTAAGGCATTCTTGATCCCAAAGACTTCTGAAGAAGAGGACAAGAGTTGATTTATGTTGTTTCGAAATATACTGTATTCATGGATATGGATATGTACAGATGAAGTAACCCTTTAGCACAAGATGTTAGTACTGTGGAAGTAATTTAGTGGATTACTGGTTTTTGGGCGTTAATTTTCCAGCGTTTATGGTGTGGTCACCAAGAGTGTTAGGCAAATCAAGTAGATTTATCTTTAGGCTATGTTTATAGTTGTTGACTGCATACGTTTCTTTGTTGTAAATAATTGTAGAATTTTATGCTGTATGCAAAGAATTTATTATTTTGTATTAAGTATAAATGTACTGCATTTTAGTTTGGTTTAGATATACAGCGCGGAAACAGGTCGACCGTCCGTTACGTTAAATCGGGACAATTTTACATTTTTATACCAAACAAAATTAACTTACACACCTGCACGCCTTTGGAGTGTGGGAGGAAACCGGGGTCCCGAAGATCTCGGAGAACACGGGGAGAACGAACAAACTTGGTAGCACTGGTGGTCAGGATCGAACCCAGGACCAGGTGCTCTGGCGCTGCAAGGCAGCAAGTCTACTGCTGCACCGCCCATGCCACAGGCGTTTGTTACTTATTGGGCAATCAATAGAATAAAGATGTTTAAGAAGGAACTGCAAATGCTGGAAAAATCGAAGGTAGACAAAAATGCTGGAGAAACTCAACGGGTGAGGCAGTATCTATGGAGCGAAGGAATAGGCGACGTTTCGGGTTGAGACCCTTCTTGAGACGGTGACAATAAAGATGGTGGGTGGTTTCATAAATGTAAGAGGCATGTGTATCGTATATTAACTGGGATACAATGTATGAACCACAGCTTTTAGTTTCCTTCAATAAAGGATGTTGGCCTGTCAGTTGTATCCTGTTTATGGACCTTGATATACAATAATATATAGAGAAGCTGCAGATGCTGCATGGGTTTGACTGGCAAGGCTGCCAACGTTGGGTGAGAGTTGGGAGTGAGAAATGGCGAGGGACCAAGCCCGAGGGAGCGTAGCAACTGGGGGGGGGGGGGGGGGGGGGGGGGGGGGGGGGGGGGGGGGGGGGGGGGGGGGGGTAGCGGGGGGGTTGGGGGGGGTGTTTGCCAGCCCGGCAACCTCGACACCCCCGCAAAACCTCGCCAGCCCCCAAACCTCGCTCAGCCCCGCAAACCCATCGTCCATCCCACGACAAACACTCGCGGCAAACACCGGCAAACATCGCCAGCCCGGCAATCACTCGCCAGCACCGCAAACACTCGCCAGCCCCGGCAAACACTCGCCAGCCCCCGCAAACACTCGCCAGCCCCGCAAACCGGCAAACACTCGCCAACCCGGCAAACACTCGCCAACCCGGCAAACACTCGCCAACCCGGCAAACACTCGCCAACCCGGCAAACACTCGCCAGCCCGCAAACACTCGCCATCCCCGGCAAACACTCGCCAGCCCTGGCTCCCCGCATCTCCCCAGCCGCTGCTTCTGTTTCCATCCCTCCCTCAGCCCCGGCTCTCCAAAACCCGCGAACCATGCAGTTTATTTGAGTTGTGACATTTTCGTTGATCACATAATTATTCACGACAGAGCATGAGAAATTTATGAGAGCGTGAGAATTTGGCCAAATGCGTGATTCTCACGCTCAAAGCGTGAGAGTTGGCAGTCCTGGACTGGTCACATGGGGTTATACAGGTTCTGCGGTCATCTCTGCTGGTTACTAATTTTAGTGGGGTTTGTGAGAGATGGAATGTATGCCAATTAGAGTGATGGTCACTGAAGGATATATGTGACATAGTTGATTCTGATTGCTATGGTGATGCCACTTATTGGAATGATGTTGGTTACTCAAGTAGTTGCTAGATGGGTGATCGTTATTAATGAAAATGTTTGTTGCGAGTGTGACTGATGGCAAGAAGGGTTGTTGGTTATGAATGTAAAAATGTTGATTACGGTGGGTGACAATTGTGGCTACTTTGATGAGTCACGAATGCTATATAATTACCCAAATTTTGGTGATCACTACGCTTGGATGACTGGTAGGTAGACACAAAATACTGGCGCAACTCAGCGGGACGGGCAGCATCTCTGGATAGAAGGAATGAGTGACGTTTCGGGTCGAGACCCTTCTTCAGATAGGTGCTGGTAGTGAGATTGCTAGGATGACTGGTTAGTGAGTGGTTGTGAGGCTGCAATTGTGGTTAAGACAGGTTGTGCTGAGATTGCTGGGGAGATGCTGGTTTGGCAGGTGAATGCTGGTTGCTGGGACATGTGCTTGCTGGAGGGGAAGACTCAGTTGCAGGGATGGCTGGTTGCTAGGGTGTGATGTGTTGCTGGTGGGCCGATGGACACTAGAAGTTGTGGTTTCTGGAGCTGAGGTGGCGGTTGCCAGGCGAGTGACAGTTATTAGACTCGGTGGTGGTGACTTGGGTCGTGTGGTGGTTGCAAGGGGCTGTTGGCCACCGGGATGAATGTGGTTGCTAAGGGCGGGGGTCGGGGAGATGAGGATCGCCCTGTCCGGAAGTGGTGGCGTCCTACAACTTCCGGTTCCGGTCCCTCCTCTCGGGCTCGTGCTCCCGCATCCAGCGTCGGAAGATGTGGGGAAGATGGCGGAGCTGCAGATGTTGCTGGAGGAGGAGATCCCCGCGGGCCGCCGAGCGCTGCTGGACAGTTACCACAACCTGGACCGAGTTGCCGAGTACTGCGAGAGCAACTACGTCCAGGTGAGGAGGCTGCGAGGACTCTCCTGTCGACGGTACCTGGCCACGCCCGTGGGGAAAGGGAGAGGGTCGGTCCAGCCCCGCCCGGCCCGCTGGTTTGGCCGCCTCTCCTCTCCCCCCCCCCCCCCCCCCCCGTCCCTCGGTCACTGCTTGTAGGCGTCTTTCTGACCTCTCGCCTCTACAGCCCCGTGTCGAGCTTTCCAGGGAAGAGCTTCCCACGACCCACTGAACCCGCCTTGGGCTTGAGGGTCCATGCCCGGCCCGACTCCCCTCGGCCACCGTGTCGCCTGATGTTCGCCCTCAGGCATTGATTCAGTCAGTTAGCTGTCCGGCATTTATTGAGTTCAGGGTCAGAATTGTATTCCGTAATATTTATTACCCGATGTGTTTTCTAACCGTTAAATTGTGTAAGATTTCTTTTAACTCCTTGATTCTGAGCCTGATGCAAGGACTGGCCACCCTTTCCTGGCGATTTAATAATAGTGCTGCTTTTGTGGTTATGAGGGTTTCTTCGGTTCGGGGACGACTGGACTGCTGGTTGAGTTCATTAAACGGCAACTTTTTTTTGTCCCCATTTTAGTTCGAATAATGTGGGTTTTTTTCTTCCGTATTTTGTTTCTTTCATAAGCCATTACTTCCCCCTCCAACCATCATATTTTGCAAAAAATAACGGGTGAGACATGTGACCTGGAATATGTGTGGGAGAGTGGGAGGCTGCATATCATCAACTTCTAAAGACAGTGACTGAGTAGATGCGGTTATGGTTCGTGTTGTTGACAGCAGGTGCCATGGCTCATTTTGCAGAATGTCGTTCAAACTCTGGCAAGAGAAAGGACTAATTTATTGAACATGTAAAGCTCGAGTAGTAATATAAAAGGAGGACACGAATTCGAACTAAGCACTGAGAAGTGGAATGAGTACAAAGTAATTTATTTGTAACAGAGAAATTGTCATACACAATATATGAATTGGGAGCAGAAGTAGGCCACTCAGCCCTTTGAGTTTGCTACTCAAAATAATCACAACTGATCATGCAGTTAGACCATAGGTTTGGGTGTCATGATGGATTTGTTTACTTGAACATGTTGTTGCAATTATCATGCCTTTATGGGAAATGTGTTTATGAATTTTAAAATGATATATGGCGGGGCAATGTAATTATTTTCCTGTCACAGCCTTTCCATTTGTTAATATGGTGGCTGTTCCAGCTTAATCTACTTTAAAATCGTATGCTAGGGAAACGTTTTTTTCCAGGTTTGTATCTTGAATAGCAGAATTCTTATATGCTCATGGTAATACGTCCTTGTAAGCTTAACATATAGCATATTGTTCAGACGCAGGTGAATTGAGTTGATGTGGAAATCAGCTGTGATCTCATTAAATGGCAGAACAGGCTGCAAGGGTTGGATTGTCTCCTTCATGAATGATTCCATAGTTTATGTGTTGGAGCTGAGTATAAATGTTTCACTTGAATCACAGGATGATGGATGAGTAGGAATTCCAGTTATTTATTCTTCATCTATCTAAACCAAAGGCACTGATCAGATCTATTCCACTGTTGATAATCAGCTATAAAGTCAGGCCATTTTCATTCACTTGCCCATCTGGAAAACACTTTATCTTCAGGTCCCTCACTTCAGTCACCCAGACTGGGATTTATTCTTTGGATTTTTCAAGAATGTTTGCACAGTTTACCACTGTAATTGTTAATGATCCAGAACACAAATTCTCAGTTTGTCCAGACTTTATCTAAAGTGATATCGAAAACATTCAAAATATCATGTCACACCTTTTCCCATGTCATGATTTCTTTTGACTGTTCCTTGGAATGACATTTTAGATTTTATTGTACATAGTCAGATAAAATAATTAAATTGTGGATTTGTACAACAGTACCAGTCAGTATGAACAGTACCAGTCAGTATGATTGTCCAGTCCACTCATTGGCCAGCTTTGTTTTTGCTGTACTGTGTATTATTCACAATATAATAGTCTGCTGTCGTCCTTGCATTCCATTATTTAAATTGCAAAATGCTAAATGGGTACAGCAGGCAGTGAAGAAAGCGAATGGCATGTTGGCCTTTATAACAAGAGGAGATGTGTATAGGAGTAAAGAGGTCGTTCTGCAGTTGTATAGGGCCCTAGTGAGACTACACCTGGAGTATTGTGTGCAGTTTTGGTCCCCTAATTTGAGGAAGGATATTCTTACTATTGAGTGAGTGCAGCGTAGGTTTACAAGGTTAATTCCCAAAACATGTTCCCGATGTTGGGCGAGTCCAGAACCAGGGGCCACAATTTAAGAATAAGAGATAAGCCATTTAGAACGGAGACGAGGAAACACTTTTTCTCACAGTGAGTGGCGAGTCTGTGGAATTCTCTGCCTCAGAGGGTGGTGGAGGCCGGTTCTCTGGATACTTTCAAGAGAGAGCTAGATAAGGATCTTAAAGATATGGGGAGAAGGCAGGAACGGGTACTGATTGGGGATGATCAGCCATGATCACATTGAATGGCTGTGCTGGCTCGAAGGGCCGAACGGCCTACTCCTGCACCTATTGTCTGTTGTCTAAACTGTAAAGGATGCATTTTTAAGCTCTGCTCTTCCTTGTTCTTTGTTAGTACTGTGTTACCCCAAGGTCTCTGCAGCAGCTTTCAGCTGTACTGAAGCATTTAATTTTCTATCATTTGAATATAGAAAGATGGTAATATTTTGCCAATCATATATTTCTGAACTTTGCAATCCTTCAGAGCTACTGAGAAGGTCCAATTTATTTGAAAGACTCTTAAAATTGTATTTTGTACTTAATAAAGTGAAAACAATAGGAATGGGAAACAATACTGTGTCAATCAACTATTTGGAGAGTAACATGTCCCCTTGTTTGTTTAGGACAGATACAATATTAATTGGAGGCAGAGTAAAACTTCCCCTTCACATTCAGAAGTTGCAGAATATCACTCGCTCTGTATTGATCTCTCAAAAGCATCCAGAGCAGAAACAATGGGAATAGTTTCAATTGATTCTATCAATTTCAAATCGTGTCTTTATTATTCTTGTAAGGATCCGACATGAAATTTTGTTTAGCTCTTTTATTTTGTTTAGGAAGAGGGACTAGGACGAAACATCAGAGAGAAAAAGGACGTGATATGGTACTGAGAATTGGGAAAGACAAACAACCTTACATTGAAGGGTAATGCATAAAAAGTGGCAGTAGATAGGAAAAGGCATGGGTGGACTAAATGAGACCTAAAGAAAGGTGCCAGCTCAAAATGTTAACTATGCATTTCCCTCTTGGGATGCTGAAGAAGTCTGAAGAAGGGTTTTGGCCCGAAACGTTACCTATCTCCTTCGCTCCATAGATGCTGCTGCACCCGCTGAGTTTCTCCAGCATTTTTGTGTACCTTCGATTTTCCAGCATCTGCAGTTCCTTCTTGAACACCTAATCAAGGCTCAGTTTGGGGAAGAAATGAGCAGTTGGTGACCGATATATGGAATTGGAACAGAGTAAAACCTGTCACGGAGAAGGAAGGTGAAAGTTAAAGTTCTCTGGAAGACTGAAGCTAGAGTTTTGAACAAAACTAAAATTGGAGACAGTGTCAAGTTTGTAACATTACAATTTTGGGCAGAGTGCCGAAAATGCAATTACTAGTCAGGGGAAAAATAATCTGAGCTAAAGAGATATGGGAAACGTTTTGTATGTGGTGGGCATTATTCGTGCAAACAAAATTTACCTGGTATTGTTGAAGTTAGAGAAATTACAGTAGTGCTAGCGGGAGAAATTATTAATAGGTTGACACTATTCAAATTAAAAATGTCAACCTGTGGAGAGCTAGGGTTGTGAATGGAAATCATTGGTCCTCTTCCAATCCATCATGGATTTCTTGTCAGATGATTGGATGGTTAGAAATGTTATATCCTTTCTCAAAAGTAAAAAAGATGAACCCGCTAACTGCAGATCAGTTAGCCTCATGTTGGAAACTTTGCAATCTAGTGCAAAATTACTTAGCAATTTAGCAGGTTGGATATCGGATATAAAATTTGCAGATATCACAAACCGAGGAACCAGGATACTGCTGGACTTCAGGAGATGACTTATGTACTGCTGATGTGGTAGAAGTGCAAGTGCTTTTTGGAGGAGAAAATGTCGAAAAGATGGTATCGCTTTGAAAAATTTGTAAGGAGCAGAGGTCCTAGGAGTTCGTATACAAATCTTTAGTCGTGGCATAATACATGAAAGCTGTTCATACAAGAACTTTTTGCATTGGCCAAAATAAAGGCAAGGAAGTCACTATATTCGTTAGTTAAATCAATGGTCGGGCCACATTTGACTTATTGCACCGAACTTTAGGTACCTGACAAAGATGTCAAGTTCTTGAAAGGCACTGAGAATATAAACTGGAATGGTTATCAAACTTTAGTTACAAGGAGAGACTTTAAAACAAACAATAATTGTTTTCATTAGTCCAGAAAAGGTTGAAGAAACATTTGATGGAGGTGTTTTAAATTGTGCCTGATTTTGATAAGAGTAATTTGGGAACCTATGTTCAGTGGCAGAGGAAATAGATATTATGCTATGAATTACAATCTGGAATACATAATTTGAAAATAATTTTGAAATGGCCTTAATGGGATAAATGATTAATGTGAAGAAAATTACATGGCTTTGGGGCTAGGACCAGGAAAGTACAATTCGTTATTCCATTCAAAAAGCTGACACATTTTTTCTTTGTGCTGTATTTTTATACTTTTACCACCAACTTTAACCCCTTGCCTGGACACGTTCCCAGGCTGGATTAGACTAATCCTATTTCAAATCCAATATTGTCTTTCGTAGAATGGCTTCGTACTCCACGCTCCTCCCTGTTAAAGTCCCTGTGCTACAGAAACTCTAGAAGTGACAATGGGATGAAGAAGACTCTTCCAATATTCAGCATGTGATACCAGCTGCAGAAGTTGATTATCTAAGATCTTCCAGTGCCATGAGTAAACAGAATCTTGAGGTGTTGAGGGTTCTTTCAATTTTATGGTTGTGGACTGCTGTTTTTAAGATTGTGAAGCCCAGATGTAGATTAGAAAAATAATTTTCTCAGAAGGTTGTTACAATTTTGAATTATTTCTTGAAAATTTAAAATGAAATGGATAGTTTATTGATGAAGAAAATATTTTTCCTTACTTGGAATAAGCAGACCTGTGGATGGACTGGGTGAAAGATTAGTTTGAGTTCTGTTAGTCTTTCCCCCCCGCCGCGGGTACCATGTAATCCCGAGCTATCTGCTCCATGGTCGGATAGTCGGTGACTAAACCGTCTCCCCCACCTGGTTTGCCAGGTGAGGAGGGGGCTGTGGACCCCCAGCAGGACCAAAAACAAGACCTGTCAAAGGGCGGATGAGCTTCTAGCGAGCCATCCACACTTCAGTAGAAGTTGCGATCACTGTCGTACGTAGCATTGTAAGGAATGATGATAAAGCACACACACCAAAATCCTATACTTCCAGCGGTGGAAGTCCACAGGAACTGGACGACAGGGATGTGTTGTGCGTCCATCACCGTTCCCATTGGAAACCGACACCACTGCGTCGCTAATGTTTTCAACGATGATGAATGAATTGTCTTTAAAAAACAAAGCAGAGAATGCATTATTTATATATGATTTGGGGCTGTACAAAAGTATGTTATAGCAATGCTGAACTTTTAAATGGTGGATATGGTTTGATAAGAGTTTATGTCAGGAAGATGGACTTTTGTGAGTATTTAAGCCTTTTATCATATAACTTTCTCTAATCTGCAATTGAAAGTGACTGCATTTCTGCTGATGTATCAGAATGTTACAGATTTTGAAATTACAAAGCGTGCCTGGTGCTGACTGATCCACTTCTGTTTGGACTGGGCCCATCCAGTGCTGATTAGTAGATTTTCTTTCCATGATTGGATTACAGAATTAGTGGTAGATAAATAGCAACGGTTTAATGTGAGGGTTTATAATGGTTACATGTTCACAAAGAGCAGTCAAAGTGACAGTGTTGGGAGGTTGGAGGTATGATCAGTGCTGAGTAAACCAGGGTGGCAGATTGGATGCTGCAGTTATTATGTCCAAATGTTTGTTTTAGTGTCTCTTGGTGTGTCTGTGGGGGGGGGGAGGGGGGGGTAAGGGGGAAACTACTTTTGGTCGCCTCCACCATGGAGAGGCGACTTTTCCATGAGCTCCGACCGCCGGCCTGCGACCTACATCATCTTGAAGCCGCGATCTCCGGTAGGGAAGCACAGATTCGGGACTTACCTTCCAGAAGAGAGTGCCTGTACATCTGGCTGCCCGCAGCGGCGACTGCGGAGGTTTATGGCCCCGACCACGGGGGAATGATGGAGGAGGACTGACTGTACTTTGTACCCTCCACCACAGTGAAGAATGCAGTGGTGGATGTTTGTGTTAAATTTTTATTGTGTATTGTGTGTTCATTTTATTGTACCGCTGCTGGCAAGTTCATTTCACTGCACTTTATTGTGTATGTGATGAATAAATCTGATTGATTGATTGCAATTGATTTCTGGCAGAAGCGAGTATGAACTCGTGCAAATTACTTCTAATCTTGTGCCATGTTTAACTTCTACTTTAATTGTTAATTGTTAACTGAAATTGTACCCATGAGTAGTGATAGGATGCTAGTCTCGTTCCTTTGTTTTTCCACAGGCTTTATTTCAGCAGTTGGCATATGATGGTGCATGTTTATACAGCAGGAGTAAAAGCAAAGAAATGTTGGTTCGGAGGTGTTGTTGAAAGGCAAGTTTAACTGTTTTGCTCGAAAGCAGTCTTTTTGTTTTTGATCAGCATTAGCAAGTTAGGAAATTCACAATTCAATAGAGGTGCAGTTGTATGACATGGTATAGAAACATAGAAAGCAGGCGCAGGAGTAGGCCATTCAGCCCTTCGAGCCTGCACCACCATTCAATATGATCGGCTGATCATCTAGAATCAGTACTGTGTTTCTGCTTTTTCCCCATATCCCTTGATTCTGTTAGCCCCATGAGCTATATCTAACTCTCTTGAACACATCCAGTGCATTGGCCTCCACTGCCTTCTGTGGCAGAGAGTTCCACAGATTTACAACTCGCTGGGAGAAAAAGTTTTCTTCTCAGTCCTAAATGGCCTACCCCTTATTCTTAAACTGTGGCCCCTGGTTCTGGACTCCCCATCATGGGGAACGTTTTTCCGGCATCCAGCCTGTCCAATCCCTTAATAATTTTATATGTTTCTATAAGATCCCCTATCATCCTTCTAAATTCCAGTGAATATAGGTGGTGTTAAGCAAAGATCCTATAGCAAGCAAGATGTGCATTGTGCACTCCTGCTAAAACCAATGGGCTGACATGTAGTACGCAACGGAGCGGAACGTCAGCCTTTTCGTCGGCCATTTTAGTAAACCCGACCCGACTTTGTATATCCGTCTCGCAGTGTAATCGCAGTGTGTGTGATATAGTGTTAGATTCATGATTCATAATTCTGTTACTTTTTGTTAATGATTAAAATGTTAATAAATTATAATTCTGTAAATTATCTTTTTTAATGTTTTGGATTCAAAGCCCCGGGATTGTGATCGGACTGTGCAAGTGTGGAGGGGGCACTGAGGGTTAAGAGGCTGTGCCCAATCGGCAGTGTAAAAGGGGAGACCTTTCCAATCCACGCTTCCCTTTCTGTCTCTGTTGTGCCTTTTCAAAATTGGTTTATTGTTTCCACAAAAAGAGCAGACCGATCCGAAGTTTGGGAGCCGGGCAGCGAGCGTGATGGGGGAAGAAACGGAAGGGCCGCCTGTTCTCAGCTTCGGATCTCATGCCCGCCCTCTTTCCCCCCCGTCAGCGAGTCTCTTTAACGGGGCAGAGAGAAAATGAGGAGAAGATTTTTTACCAAAGATCTTTGATTTTTACGAGGATATTTCCGTAAACAGCTTCCGTCTCCGTACTAGTATCTTTGCTCCGCTATGGCGGACAAAGATGGCGGAGACGAAAGCCGGTTACGGAAATGGGGCCGAAGATTACCCATGACCGTACTACGTCTTCTTCGTCGAGTGCGCTATCTTGCTTGCTATAGGATCTTTGGTGTTAAGTGAGTAAGGCAGTTTTTGTGGAGCAAGAGATGTGCTACCTTCAAACAAATATCAGATACAAAATGTGTGCAGTTTGATGTGGAGACAGTGCAGGGAAAGAATTAGAAAAGAGCTGGTTGGAAAGTGGTCTTGATGAGAATTTGAGCAAAAATTCATAACAGCCAAAACAGATTTTGCAGTATGCACGAACCACCGCATTTTTCTATGTTAAAGGCACTATATAATGTATGTGGCTTGTTCTGACAAGAAAAATGTATAGCGCTGACAAGCATGAATTCCACTTGAAGATTAATGTATGACCAGAATGCATGCATATGTTCAGGGATAGGCAATCCTGTGAAATTGTATGTCCCATTTCAGTTAATGTCAGAATCATATGGACTGGGTATGGGAGAGTAATTACACCAGAAAGACTGAATGGTTAGACGCCATGCCAGAGGGATGAGTGTGAATGGGAGCGCTAACATCCCAGCGAGATGCTCATAGGTAGAAAGGTTGTTGCCCCAGAGGAACAGATGGGAATGGGAGAACCAATATGCTATTGATTTGTGTATGAGCAAAACGATTTGGGTATCATTTCTTTTTTAGCTGCTCTGGAAAACAGTTTAGAGGCATTAGAGCCAATCAGGCTGTGAATGAAAATCCAACAACCTTTGTGAGCAAGCCTGCAATGGGTATTGAGAAAAAAAACATGCAGCTGGAAAGACCCTGCTGGTTTTATTGAGTGTAAAAGTTTAAAGTATAATGTCATTCACGCTCTGAATTGTTATAGTTAGCATATTTTGTGATAGAATTGTTCAGAATCAGACAGATATAATGGTATTTGCAGAATGAGGACTTGAGTGATCATAATTAGGTTTCCAACTTGCCACTTTAATATTTGATGCAGTTTTTCTATTGCTGCCTTGTAACTTTGTGATGAAATTACTGCATTAAGTTTGTTGCAAGGCTTAACTGGAAACATTCTGATCTTTGAGTCCAAGTAATGTTCAGCTAATGTTCAATGTCTCTCTTATGGGTCTAACGAGTGAAGAAATTTGATGAGTTTGAAGCAAAACTTCAACCAGATTTGCAGCCTGGTTACAATGGCATGAGGAATAATGCTGTTTTGGATGAAGTCCCCCCCCCCCCCCCATAACTCTGCTCCTGTATTTGTGCACTTTGATCATATATTTCACAGAAGATCACTGTGAAATATTTTTTTGGATAAGAAACTAGAGAAGTCTTCTGACAATTGTGGTTTAGCATGCCAGGAAGAATAATTGTAGTTTGGGTATTAGGAAAGAACCTTAAACCTTAAAGTCAATTTAAAGTTGGTAAGGAAATTTATAAAATATTGGGAGAGAGCAGGTTAAAATTACCGTCTCTTCAACAGTTAAGTGTTATATTGTCACGTGTCCTCACACTGAACAATGAAATTCTTACTTGCAGCAGTACAACAGATGTATATATATTACTCTGTAAAACCCATAACAAACAATAAAAAATATATACATTTTTCTTTGCATTATTGCTTGTTTGCCTGCTTTTATTGATACATTTAAATAAAAACAAGCAAAAAAACAAACAAAGTGAAAAATAATGCCCCCAAGTTTATATTGTTCAGAGCCTATTTGGAGATTGTAGTGAACCTGGACATTACAGTTTTCAGACTTTCTCAGTTTTCTATAAACATAAGAAATTGCCCTTATACAAAGGTCACACAACCATCACCTATGCATTATCTCTTATCTCAACATAAGTACATTTAAACAGCACAACCCAAATCTCAGACTGTTATCTAGCCTTGCTGTCTAAGACCCAACATAAACAACCATAAACACTCTTTATGACACACCTGAGCTCAAAGATGTGTCACAAAGAAAGAACAAATGGTGCCTATGTCCTGGGAAGAGACCCCATTAACAACCTATACTCTAAACACTAAATTAAACAAATACAACTTCTGACAGCGTTATAGCTGCTTCAAAGCAAACAAAGCGATGTCTACTCAGATCAACATTTCCATGTTATGATAAGCCATCTGTTCTCCTGTGTGTGTGTTCTTTGCACTTTATTTCTTTGTGGGGACATGTATTTCTAAAAACCCCAACTCCAAGCCCTTCTCTTACAACTTAACATAAGTTCCTCACACAAAAGTTATCTGAGCAATTCTATTATATAATTCCTCAACCCTTAATCATGGGTTAATATCTTGGATTTTCATGCAGCATTTTGAAATTAGATGTCGGTTTCACCATTCCACTGCCTATAAGAAGATGAGATATAAATATGAGTCATGGAACTGACCCTTCAGCCCAACTTACCCATGCCAACGGAGGTGTTCCATCTCCACTAGTGCCACCTGCCTGCGTTTGGCCCACATCCATCTAAACCTTTCCAATCCATGCACCTGTTCAAATGTTTGTTAAATGTTGTTATAATACCTGCCTCAACTACCTCCTCTGGCAGCTCGTTTCATATACCCACTAGTCTGGAAAAGGTTGCTCCTCCGGTTCCTATTAGATTTTTCCCCTTGCACCATAAACCTACGTCTCTGGTTCTTGATTTGCCTGCCTTGGGTAAAAATAATCTGCATCTACCCTGTCTATTCCCCTCATGATCTTACACATCCAACATCCTCCTCTTTCACTCCAAAGAATATAGTCCTAACTTGCCCAGCCTCTCCCTGTAGCTCGGCCCCGCCAGTCCTGGCACCATACTCATGAATCTTCTCTGCATTCTTTCCAGCTAACGGCATTCGTTCTAGAGCAGGGTGACCAAAAACTGAAAATAATATTCCAAACGTGGCTTCACCAACGTCTTGTACAACTGTAATATAACACCCAACTTCAATACTCAATATTCTAACTGATTGTACCAAAAGCCTTCTTGACCACCCTATCTACGTGATGTCACTTTCAAAGAACTATGTACTTGGACTTCTAGATCCGTCTGCTCCACAACACTCCCCAGGACCCTGCCATTCACTTCCATGGTTTGCCATACACTTATCTGCATTAGACTCCCATAACCATTCCTCAACCCACTTGCCAGACTAATCAAGATTCTGCTGTAACTTTTGATACCCATCTTTGTTATCTGCGATGCCACCCACTTTGGTGTCATCTGCAAACTTATTAATCATGCCGTCTATATTGTCTAAATTGTTGATATAAGCCACAGACAATAATGGGCCTAGCACCAATCTCTGAGGCACACCACTGGTCACAGGCCTCCAGTCTAAAAAACAACCTTCCACTGTCACCTGCTTCCTTCTCTAAAGCCAATTCTCTATTCAGTTGGCTTGCTCTTCCTGGATCTCATGCGATCTAACCTTCCAGAGCAACCAGTCATGCACGTCCTTATCAAGTGCCTTGCTTAAGCCAATATAGACAAATCTTCAGCTTTGCCCTCATCAACGTTTTGATTGTTTCTTGTAAAATCTCAATTAGATTCGTAAGACACAATCTCCCATATACAAAAGTATGCTGACAATCCCTAATCAGCCTCTGTCTATCCAAATGCTTATATATCTTAACCCTCAGAATACTCTTCAGTAACCTGCCCACCACAGATGTTAGGCTCACTGAACCCAGGTTTTTACTTGCAGCCCTTCTTAAATAGGGACACAACATTAGCTTCCCACTCCCCAACCGTGTCCATTAATAATTCATATCTCAGCGAGGGCATCTGCAATTTCTTCTCTAGATCTTACACGGATCAACAACAAACTGGTTAAAGGTAAACCAAGCCAATCTTTAATCGATTCGTCAGACGGGAGTGGCAGGAATTACGAAGAGCACAAACGTTGCTCAGTCTCCCCGACCTCCACTCTTCGAACAAAGAGGGATTAGTGTAGTTATACATTTTTCTTACCAGTAAAACACGCCTACCAAGTCTGAATATGGCATGATTGAAAGATTCAATGGCCTTTCAGAAGATAGGAAAAGCTGGGTCCAAATCAAGCTCACCCAATAACAAGTTATTGCTTATCTCTGCAACGTCAGCTATTTTTTTTCAATCTTGGCTTCTTTATGGCCTTGAAAGAAGCACATGTTATTACACAGGTTTCCATCTTAATGTCTTTATTAAAAAGACAACCTGTCCTCCATATTGTGTTCCATATAATTTTTGTAAATTATATTAGATTTATATTCGGAAGTGGCGGCGCTGCCTTGCAGCTGCGGCTCGCCTGCAGTCCGTTTGTCTTTTCTGTTTTTTGTTTTCTCTTGTGCCGTTTTTACAGTTTATTTCGGTTTATTTAGTTGTGTGTGGGGGGGGGGGGGTGGGTGTGACATGTTTTTTGACTCTTCCTTCGAGGGGGATGCGACCTTTCTTGCCGTATCCCCCGTCTCCGTGTCCGTCTGCGCTGAGGCCTATCGCGGAGCTGGCGGCCTCCAACTGCGACCGACCTCGAGGCTCCAGAGGCAGAGCCAGGACTTACCAACACAAGGCTGGCAGACTTCGGGGCTGTGGTTGCGGTGCAACCCAACTTCCGACCCGACTTTGGAGGCTCGGCCGCGGGCCAGCGGATGACATCGTCGGGAGCTCGCAGGTCACAGGTGGTGACCTGTTTTTCCGGAGTTCCCGCAACCACAGCTGCGTCCGCAGGACTGGAGGGCGGCAGCTTCGACCGCCTCGGGCCGCGGAGTTTGAACCGGCCCGTTTGCGGAGCACAGATTCAGCCGCGGGACTTACCTACCATCACCCGGCGGGGTCACAACATCGGAGGCTTGGATTGCCTCAGCGCAGAGGGAGAGCAAGGAGGGAAGAGACAATGACTTTGGGACTTGAAACTGTGTTGAGTGTTTGTTATTTTTTCTATGTTATGACTGCAGGCTAAACCATTTCGTTGCACTGAAAAGTGCAATGACAATAAATTGAATCAAGATCAAGATTTGACTATTAGCTCTTTCAATATAAGATTAAATTTGGTGTGTCTGCTATCTTGCTATCACCTGCGACTGACCCCGAGGCTCTGGAGGCAGAGCCAGCCAGGACTCACCAACGAGAGGCTGGCCGTCTTCGGGGCTGAGGCAGCGGTGGCCCGAATTGCTGGTGCGGCGTTCTGGCTTTCGGCAGCGGCCTGGAGCTGATGCAGCGGGGCTCGGAGCGGAGACTGCGGGACCTGGAGCTGGGGCAGCGGCCTGGAGCTGGGGCGGCTGCCCGGAGCGGTGACTGCAGGACCCGGAGCTGGGGCAGCGGCCCGAAGCGGAGACTGCGGGACCCGGAGCTGGGGCAGCGGCCTGGAGCGGAGACTGCGGGCGGGACCTAGAGCTGGAGCAGTGGCCCGGAGCGTAGACTGCGGGACCCGGAGCTGGGGCGGCGGCCTGGAGCTGGGGCGGCTGCCCGGAGCTGATGCTGTGGCGGGCCGTCTCGGAGCGGAGACGGCGTTCCGGCTTTCGGCGGCGGCGACATCACCACGGAGGTCTGCTGGACTGGAGGGCGGCATCTCCGGCCTGGATCGATCGCCTCAGCGCAGAGGGAGAACAAGGAGGGAAGAGACGGAGACTTAGACTTTGCCTCCATCACAGTGAGGATGTGCTTGGTGAACTCACTGTGGTGGATGTTTAATTTGTGTTTATTGTATGTTTTGTTTTTATTGGTTCTGTGTATGACTGCAGGCAACATAATTTCGTCAGACCAAAAGGTCTAAATGACAATAAAGGAATCTAATCTAATTTAAAAAAAAAACCTTTCCACAGCTTAGAATACTCTCCCCTTTCACTGCCTAATCAATTCTTTTCTTAGTCTTTGTTAAAATTTTGGACATGCAAATTATCTATGCTCATCATTGTATTGAAACCTAATGACTTGCCATTAGGCTGCCATTAGTCCCGCTGAGTTTCTCCAGCATTTTGTGTCTACCTTTATGCCAATGGAAAACTTTGAATTGTGTGACACGATTCAGATTAGAGTTGTGTAGTAATGTTCCTTGAAATTCAGAAAGTTAAGATTGATTTCATCAAACATTTAAAGAAACTAGATTGACGGAAGAGGTTTAGGTGGGTTAGGTGGCTAAAACAAAGGTAATAGTGAAGAATAGATCCATTGTCTTTCTTGATTGAAGTTAGGAAAAGCCTTTCCATGTTAAGGGGTAGTAATTTGGATTTCTCTTAAACAAATAACAATTTATGCTCGGACAGTAAATTTTAAATCTGAAATAATTAGACTTTTGTTGAGCAAAGTTAATATGTTGGGCAAGTTCACTAATCTTTTTACGTAGTGAAATAGGCTTGAAGACTTACAACAACCCGCATTTCCATTATTCCCGGGACAAATTAGTTTTCAAATGCAAGGAATTCTCTTAATTATCAAATGTCATCAGCTGAATTAATATTGCATGGACATTTTTGTTGCACTATTCAAATATTTTCATTTATCAATCATCCCCGCTCCTAAAATTTGGCTAGAGTACCAAGGCTAATTTCAGAATTGTGATTACCTGAGCCATTGACTTTTTCAACATTTATTTCTGGGTTCACTTTGGTTCTCCCTGCAAGATTATTAATGAAATTAACATGCTTTTTTAACTTAAATTCATGCTTTTCTGGATCCTGAAGCTCATGCTTCTTTGTCTTCCTTCCCTTCAAAAATTGGGGTGTCGCTATAAGACTACTTGCAGTATGCTTATGGAACAATAACTTGCCCGCTTTGAATCAATATTCATGTCTGCTTCTGTTTCTCTGTTGTGCATTGTGGTTCCTATCTTGTATGTTGTCTGTTTGTCTTTGTGGTGTGTTTTGATGTTTTATCTCTTCCCACTGTTGGCTGAAACAGCAAAAAGGACAAGAAAGCGAATACACATAACCTGAAACGGTCAACTTTGAGGCATTTTTAAAACATATACAGATAAAGGGATTCTGTTTGCATAAGGTCTTAAGTTGAATTTTAATCAGTTTGCATTAATCTTCATGGTGCAAAATCAATGGCAATAGCTTGCTTGGTTGGTGACAATTCTTGACAAGTAAAATGCTTTGCAAAGTGAATACAATTCTTTCCCCTTAAATCGGATTACAGGGAATTAAAGTGATTTTTCTATTGCTCATTCTGCTCTTGTTCAATTGCTCCTTGTACTGTGTAAGAGGGAACTGCAGATGCTGGTTTAAACCGAAGATAGACACAAAAAGCTGCAGTAACTCAACGGGACAGGCAGCATCTCTGGAGAGAAGGATGGGTGACATTTCGGGTCAAGTCCTTCTTCAGACTCAATGTACTGTGCCTGAAAGTCTGCAGCATGGCATTGGACTGCCACTTGCAGTATTCTTCTCGTCGCTTTTTTAGACTACAATTTATAGCAACATACGTTATTATTTTTCCGTCGAACACTTGGCTATCTCTGGTCAGAAAATGCTGAAGTACCCAGGATGGCACAGTGACACAGTTGGTAGAGCAGCTGCTTCAGTGCCAGAGACCCAGGTTCGATCATGACCTCGGGTGCTGTCTGGAGTTTGTATGTTCTCCCTTTTGATAAACTGAGTTATTTTGTCAATCTGCCACTTCTTTGGCCATTCTCCCAACCTTCTGCAGACTCCCTGCTTTCTCTACATTACATGCCTCTCCATCTATCTTCGTTTCATCTACAATCTTGGCCACAAAGCCATCCATTCCATTATCCGAATCATTAATATACAAGGTGAAAAGAAGCGGACCCAACAGGCGCAACCGGTGGAGGTGGCATGAAAAATCCCTGCCCCCCCTGTCCCCCTCTCCCAATCATGCAGCCTGCATGTTTTATTTCAATTAGTTTTAGCGCACAGTCAGTCCCGTGCTCGCAGGCGACCTGGGAACTGCAACAAGTCCAGGGGCCCCGCAGGTGACCTGGGCGCTACCGACCTGGGAACTGCAGCTAGTCCAGGGGACGCTAGGGATCTGGGAACTGCAGACAGTCCCGGGGCACACAGGCGATCTGGAAACTGCAGGAAACTAATTGGAAAAATACGTGAAAACTATATTATTAGTATGTATTATTACTAATTTATGTATTATTAGTATGTATTATTACTTATTACTCATTTAGTTAGTATGTATTATTACCTCCATTTATTACCTATGGCGATAGATGTGGCCCGCCATCCGCTCACAAAAATGGGTCCTGGCCCCTATGCAAAAAAGACCTGCCGACCTATACCGACCCCTGCACCAAACCCTTGATCCTGTCCCGCCGGCCTTTTTCAAAATTTAGCAACAAAATGGGGGTGCGTCTTCGATGTCGGGAAATACGGTAACCATGTTCTCCATAGATGCTGCCTGACCCTCTGAGTTACTCCAGCAATTTGTCTTTTTTTGTAAACCAGACTCTCCAATTCCTTATTTCTCCCTCAGCTTTAGTTATTTTCTGGGTCATTAAAGTATTTTAAAGTAAAATGCAAAGATGCCAGGGAGTTTTATTTATTCAACGACATAAAGGAAAGGAACCTTGCCGAGTAACAACCAATATCATTTCAGATATAGTGTTAAGAAGATGCCTGGTTTGACCCCCAACCTGTGCTGACAGTATTGGTCTTGAAGTTCTGGTTTCATGTGCTTTTAGGCTTTCGGTCAGGAAACACAATATCTGCCACAGTTCCTAGGCCTTTTGTCAATCTTGAGAACTCTGCTCGAAGATGCCTTCTAGGATGCCTGTTTGCATCAGGTTAGGTAGTTACTGGCATTTGCTGCCTTTCAGCTAAATGGAGGTACAGAGCAGCTGCTGCTTTTAGCAGATCTGAAAACCAACAAGGTACAACGTTTTGGATAGGAAAGACGAGGATGTTGATGATTAAGGTACTGTGTGCAACTGCACTGAAATGTAAGGCTCATTATTTTAATATATACACATATAAGAGTTTGTTTCCAAAACATACATTATGTACAGCTCATGAACAGTCTACTTTTGTAAACCTTGACTGTACCAGTATGTATGGTGGGATGCAATCCATAAATATGGATACGGTGCAAATTCCTCCACTTGTGGATTCTCTGCAGTTCCCTTTTTGCTCATCTTTTGTATCTAGAATTGTTTACATCAACTGAAGGAGTTTTTTCCACAACTTAGAATGCTTGAAGTCTGGATATTGATTCTGCTGGATGTTGTACATGAGCAAATGGGTGTGAAGCTGCCAATAAAATTAACTTGGATGCCTTTGGTGCAAAAGATTGGTTAGGTATGGTGACCTTGACATTTAGACGTGCAGCAGAAGGGCATTAATCCTTCAAATGTATGTCTACTCCCATCAAGTAGCGCCTGCATCCCCACAGCACTCGTGATTTATACATTTGCCGTTATCAGACTGTTTTAAGATGTATTCACTTCCTCAGCATTAATACCCTCCTAGAAAATCTTGCAGTTGAATTTTAGTGAAATACCGTCTACCTTCGTTATTACAACCTCTTTATAAACGGATTTCGGTTATATCGGACTGCGGCGTCCATTCACGGTGGCGGCCGGTTGGCAGGCAACGCAGAGCGCAGCATAGAGTTAGGTAGTGGAAAGCAGACAGTAGGGAGAGGGTGAGCAGTAAAACACTCTTGAAGAACATTGCATTGGGCATGGGTTTGCAGCTGCTGCAACAAAGCAAGGTCATAGATGCAGTGTGCGTCACTGCACCTGCTATACTTCTATCAGAACTGCCTGCAACATCCACTGTTCCAGAGAAAATACTCCAAGTCGGTCCAATCACTCCCTGTTGCTAATACCCCCTAATCCAGGCAACATTCTGGTACACCAGCTCTGCACGGCCTCTACATCCTTCCTGTGGTGAGGTTACCACATCTGCACACACCACTCCCAGTGCAGCATAACCAAAGTCCTATAAAGCTGCATCATGACTTCCTGACTCTAATACTCAACCACAATTCCACATGGCCACAACATCATAGTCCCGAGCATCAGTCCAGACTCTTAAGCTTGTCTGCTTTCCCCACAATACTACTTGCATTGAAAAAAACACGTCACCCATCAGTTTCACCATATTCCTTCACCTCTCCCAGTCTGTATTTGGTTTGAGACTTGTTGGTCCTAATCGCTGCCTTCCCATCACTCCTTCGAATGTCTGACCTACTACTTTGGTTTCCAATCCCCTGCCTTTCTAACCTAAATCCTCCCAAGTAGTACTAGTGAGCCACCCTTCAATGATACAGGAACTCTCTCATTTAGATGCAACCCAGCCCTTTTGTACTGGTCACCTCTGCCCTAGAAGAGATCCCAATGGTCTAAACCGCGTGGCACTGGGAGTAATCCAGCAATTACTATCCTTGGGATCTTGCTTTTTAATCTTCTAACTCACAATATTCACTTGAGATAGACACAAAAAGCTGGAGTAACTCAGCAGGCCAGGCAGCATCTCTGGGGAGAGAAAATGGTGATGTTTCAGGTCGAGACCCTTCTTCAGACCCTTCTGAGTCTGAAGAAGGATCTCGACCCGAAACATCACCCTTTCCTTCTCTCCAGAGATGCTGCCTGTCTTGCTGAGTTACTCCAGCTTTTTATGTCTATCTTCAGTTTCAACCAGCATCTGCAGTTCCTTCCTACCAAATATTCACTTTTCAGGAGCTCATCCGTTTTCAATAGACAATAGGTGCAGGAGTAGGCCATTTGGCGCTTTGAGCCAGCACTGCCATTCAATGTGACCATGGCTGATCATCCCCAATCAGTACCCCGTTCCTGCCTTCTCCCCATATCCCCTGACTCAACACCTCGTGGATATCCTGGACCCTGACACCAGGGAAGCAGTGCGCCATCCTAGAGGTTTGTTTACTACTGCAGAATCTCCTGTCTGTGCCCTCTAACTAATGAGTCTCCTTTCAAAATAGCTCTGTGTCTGACTTTTCCCCTCCCCGCTGGGCCTCAGAACCAGACCTGATATCAGTCTGGACCATTGATGCTGTTGTTGCTCTCTCTTGACCAGTCCTTTGCCACAACAGTATCCTGTTGTCGAGGGGAACGGCCCCAAGGTAATCCTGTACTTTCTGCCTACTCTCTATCCTGAGACCACGTGCATCTTACGCTTGACCACCTCACTGTAACACTCACACCCTGGGATGATCCTGAAGTCATCCAGCTGCAGCTCCTGTTCCCTTAGTGTGGTCCTTAAGAAGCTGCAGTTGCACGCATTTACTGCAGGTGTAGTCTTCAGGGAAACAAGAATATTTTTCCAACATCCTGCAGAAGATGTATTCCACTATCCCACCTATCACATCCTCGACACCAAAAACTGCAAGTTGCTGTAAGTTTTTAAGTATATAATAACAGTAGGATATAGTACCAGCAAGTCCTAATGTTTATAACTGCAGTAATAGCATGGCATGCTGGAAATATACTGCGATGGAACGGAAAGGAACACTGTTCTGATGATCTTTCTATCAGTGGAAACTGTCAATAACTATAATAAGCACGCTTATACACTTCAAACAGTTCCTCTAGTTCATGGTCTCCTATCTTTAAGTTTATTCCGTAGGACTAATGTGGATTTGTAAACAATTGTTGGATATATTTTCTGCTTGCTATTCCATCTGTCTTGATTACCTGCCTTTTTAAAAAGCTGTTGGGGTTCATCACTGAAAAATGGTTAATGCCATTTGGTATTGCTCTCTCCTGTGGCTCATCAGTCTATTATCCATCTGCATGTACATTCAGTCATGAGCAGCATATTTAGTTCACAAATTCAAATGAATAAATCTGCAGCTTTATTTTCCTCCTTTTCTCCTTTGTTTTCAAAATAATTACAGGTGCGAAAGGCCATTTGTATTTATCATCTGGAGAGCTCCCTGATGTGAACAGTAATTTCAAATTGTTTAACACTTATGCTTCTACCTTAATTCCTCAAGATTTAGACACCTGACATCATGTTTGGAAGGCCTGAATCTAACCTGATACGTAACAGCAGTGATTGGTCAAGTGTGAAGGCGCACACAGACCTCTCACCTTACTGTTCAAGATTGTAGCCCACTCTTGATCTAATCTTTCCATGACAGTATTTTTTTGTGTGCAGGTTGTTTGGTTAATGGTCTGCATATTGAATCAGTACGATCTTTAGGCTCTAAATACAACGTTTGGGCTGAGGGTCCAAAGTGTGGTGGGTAAGGACGTAACCTTGAATTAACATCAGAAGCTGCTCATAATCAGTAATGAGTTAAATTATTGAAGTGTGCTTACAGTATCCTTTTACCTGCAGTCTTTCCTGAAGTTTCTATCTAACAGTTTTAAATTGGTTATTCTATGTCTAGGAAAGCATGTTCGGCTCTTCCATTAGTGAAGACATCAGAGAAGAAAGACAGGAAGTGATGTTGAATCTGTATAACATATTGATTAGGTTACAATTGGAGCATTTAATGCAGTTCTTGGCATTCAATGCAGGAAGGATATTAGAGCGGTTTATCTTCATAATAATAATAATAATAAATTTTATTTAATGGGCGCCTTTCATACAAATCTCAAGGACACCTTACATAGTAATCGGAATAAAAACATATAATCGGAATTAAACAAGTAATTAAAGACATCACAGTGACACAAATTAAAAACAGAATTCAATCCAAAAACAGAAAATCAAAAACACAGTGTGAAAAGAGAGCAGCGGCAGCCAAAGCGCGCCAGCGTCCACTCTCTCTTCACGGCAGCCATCTTGGACACAGACTTACAGGATTACAATTTGACAAAAAATCATCCCCCCACAGTGGATAGCACTGTGGGGGAAGGCACAATGTCCAGTCCCCACCCCAAGTTCACCCCAAAGTCAGGCCTATTGAGGCCACCGCAATTGCCTCTACGGAGGCCCGATGTCCCTGGCTGTTCTCACCGGGTGGTCTTGCCCCGGCGTCGGGAGAGTCCTTTCGGCGGCTGGGCCACTTGGAACGGCCGCTTCTTGGTTGGAGCCCGCGGCTGCCGAAGCCGACAAGGCCGCGCCGGTTTGGCGCTCCCAGGCTCCAGATGAAAAAGTCGGCGCCCGCTCTCCGCACTGCCGACTTGCCGCCTCTACGCACGCCGTCTCTCCGCACGCCGCCTCTCCGCTCCGCAAACCCGCAGCCCGGAGATGTTGCTCACGGCGGTCCCGCTCGCCAGAGCTCCAGCGCGGCGACCCAGGCAAGGCATCGCCCGCTCCGCTCTGCTCCAGCGCTCCAATGCTGTGCCACCACCCAGGCCGAGGTGCTGGGTGGTTCCCGCCAAGAAACGGCGCTCCAAGCCCGCTGGTAGGCCACGAGGACGGGTCGACGGGCAGCCCGGAAAAAAGGCTGCCACACCGACCAGGTAGGGACCTATAAATAAAGTAACACCTACCCCCCACATTAAAAGACCATATCCCCTACAAACAAAAAAACAGGACTCACTAAAAACTATTAAAAAAAAACGAATTTAAGACGGACGGCTGCTGGCTAGCAGCCGTTCACCAAGATGGCTCCTCCTCCTCCTCGTAGGTAGTTACAATTATGGCAGAAGGTCTCAAAAGCTGGAGCTTCTTCACTGCAGTAGACATTCAATTGGAAATTCAAAAAATAAAATTATTGGAGATAAATAAGGAGTATAAAGCTTTTCCCTATGTTGGTAAGAACATAAATGGGGTGCTTTAGCAAAAATGGTTATTCAAACTGGGATGATTTAGTCATTTGAAAGTGACTGACAAAACATTTGAGGGAAGATCTGAAAGACTAAGGCAAAAAGGTAATAAACCTGAGTATGTCTAGAGAGACCTGATTGGAAAACTTTATGCGACACTTTAAAAAAAAATCTATGATGGTATTGCTGTGTAATAACTTTAATTGCTGTGATATAAAAAAGCGTATAACATTAACATTAGGCTCCAAAACATTAAACATGCAACAGGGTATAGACAAGTCATTGTGCTCCATGTGTAATATACTATCACTATAAAATAGTGCAATGGCTGGGTGTAGGCATGTCACTATGTACACTTGAGGTGGATATGGGTTAGTTGCTGGGACACCGTTCTGTTGGGAAAAAAGATCTGTCATTGTTTAACACCAAGATAGAGTACAGATGGATACGTGGATGTCACTTAGTGATCTGTTCTTGTGGGTTGAATCTGACTGGATGTAAGATGACTGAATATACATTTTGTCTGCTCCACTGCGAAATCTCCTCAAGGTTTGTCTACTTTGAAGAAGTCCTCCTCTCTCCGAGAGTTCTGCAACATCCTCTCTCGCTGCTCCCCCTCTGTGACTCCTCCTGTCATTTTTTTAAATTGTTCTTTATCTCTCCACGTCATTGTCTATATCTCTTGTTTCCCTTATCCCTAACCAATCTGAAGAAGGGTCTCGACCCGAAATGTCACCCATTCCTTCTCTCCAGAGATGCTGCCTGAGTTACTCCAACTTTTCGTGTCTATTCCATAAGGATTGTTTCATTTTAATTTTGAGGTTGGAAGTTGTATTCAGTCATCGACGCTGAGGCACTCTAGGACCTTAATGTCCCCATGAACATACCAAAAATGTTCAAGCCATTGCTAAAAATTAAGAAGAAAAAATTGTGATTTGGATAAATTTTTAAACCAGAATGAAACTAAAGGATAAATTGAAGATAGATACAAAGAGCTGGATTAACTCAGCGGGACAGGAAGCATCTCTGGAGAGAAGGAATGGTGATGTTTCGGGTAGTGACCCTTCCTCAGGTCTCCAGAAGGGTGATGTTGACAAAAACAGTAGATCTGTAATTATAGGCACAAAAGTAATGGGCTGACCTAATTATCTTATTTATTTATTTACAGTTTAAATATGAACCATGTATTTCACTGATGTAATGGGAAACACTGTGTAAATAGGTAAGTTTGTAAATGGGAGTAGGGAGAAATGGAGGAGGCTCAGAACAGAAAGGTCAGTATGGGAATGGAAAGGGGAGAATGCTAAAATGGTCAGCAACTCAGAGGTCAGTAGACCTTGGAGCATCAATGTTCTGGTCATCAAGTCCATGCTTGGTCTTGCTGATGTATAGTAAGTAAGTAAGTTTATTGGCCAAGTATTCACATACAAGGAATTTGCCTTAGTGCTCTGCCCACAAGTAACAACATGACATACAGTGACAGTTACGAATGACTCCGAAAACACTAAACATTAATAACAATAAAACATAAATGATAAAACACCATTGATCAAGCATGTGAACCAACAAAATATCAGATCAAAGGGAGGCTACAGATTTTTGGCTGTTGAGTAGAGCAACTACTAGTGAATAAAAACTTTTTATATCTGGCTGTGGCAGCTTTGACAGTCCGGAGTCGCCTTCCAGAGGGAAGTGATTCAAAGAGTTTGTGGCCAGGGTGAGAGGGGTCAGAGATGATCTTGCCTGCTCGCTTCCTGGCTCTTGCAGTGTACAGTTCATAGGAGGCCACCGATGACGTTAGTGGTGGTGCATATGAACTGTCTTGCCTGGAAGGACTGCTGGGGTCCCTTGATTGAGGCATGGGGTATAGGTACAGGTGTTATCTCCTGTGATTGCAGGGGAAAGTACCTGGAGAGGGGGTGGTTTGGGTGGTATGGGATGAGTGACCCAAGGAGTTGCAAGGGGATGGTTTCTGCAGAGGACCGAAGGGGGTGGAGATGGGAAGATGTGACTGGTAGTAGAATCACTATGGAGGTGATGGTAATGTGAGAGGATGATGTGTTGGGTGTGGAGGCTGTTGAGGTGAAAGGTTAGAGAAAAGGACATTGTAGAATTGCTGCTGTGGACAGTGAGTGAGGTGGAGACACTGGGAAAGTGAAGAAAGCAGATGAATAATTTCAACAGCTTAGTTATGTAAACTTTTTGACAAATCATTGGAAGGGAAGAATCAGCAATTATTATGATGGCAGTGTGGGTCTTCATCAACCTTACGAGTATGGATAATTGGAGGAAAATTGTTCAAGGTGATTTGCAATTCAGCCAGACATTTGGAATGAGCTTTAGATATTCAGCTGAAACATGCAGATGCATCTGTTAGGTATGTTAATTATCAACATGGAGAATCTGAATAACACATGCATAAACCTAAGGATTGTATTTATTCATTAATAAAAACATCCTATCAGTATTTACTCTTCTGTTTTCACCCATTGATCTAACTGAATTTGTAGAGTAAATTATATATTTGTGCTGGTTATTGCCAAAAGGAATCAAGTGGGAGTTGATGAGTGTGTGTGAGAAGTTGCAGGGGCTTGGGGAATTAAGGATGAGTGATGTGGACTGGTGGCATTGCTCCCCAGGAGCTGGAGAAGACTTAGTGGCTAAGTTGGTCTCCTTGTTGTTTGAAGTAAAACTAAGCATAACAGCAACAAATTTGACCAGTTGATATATTTCAATTTTCAATAAAAAATAATGATGCATTGTACAAACATTGACAGTCTAAAGGGCCTGTCCCACGAGCATGCGACCTGCATGCGGCAAGCACAATCTAAAGGGCCGGTCCCACCAGCATGCGCCTGCATGCGGCAAGCGCGACCAAACCAGAAGCGGGAGCCGCGCGAAGGTCGAGTGAGTGACACGGCGTGGAATTTTTAAACGTGGTCAGTTTTTCGGAGCCCCGCGCGATGTCGGCACCAGCTCCGCACAACTCCATACGGCTCCGGCGATCGAAGTGGGACCAGCTCCGCGAGGCCGTACGGCTCAAGCGACCACATTAGGTCGTGCTTGCCGCATGCTGGTGGGACTGGCCCTTTAGTCTAGTTTAGAGATCCAGCATGGAAACGGTTCCTTTGACCCATCGAGTCCACACCAATCATCGATCACCCATGTAATAATAATAATAATAAATTTTATATTTAATGGGCGCCTTTCATACAAAATCTCAAGGACACCTTACATAGTAAAACATATAATCAGAATAAAATAAGTAATAAAGACATCACAGAGACACAAATTAAAAACAGAATTCATTCCAAAAACAGAAAATCAAAAACACAGTGTGAAGAGAGAGCAGCGGCAACCAATTCGTGCCAGCGTCCACTCTCTCTTCACGGCAGCCATCTTGGACACAGACTTACAGGATTACATTAGACAAAAAAATCATCCCCCCACAGTGGATAGCACTGTGGAGGAAGGCACAATGTCCAGTCCCCATCCCCAGTTCACCCCAAAGTCAGGCCTATTGAGGCCACCGCAATTGCCTCTACGGAGGCCCGATGTTCCTGGCCGTTCTCACCGGGTGGTCTTGCCCCGGCGTCGGGAGAGTCCTCTCGGCGGCTGGGCCACCTGGAACGGCCGCTTCCTAGCTTGAGACCGCGGCTTCCGGAGCCGACAAGGACGCACCGAGTTGGAGCTCCTAGGCTCCCGATGTTAAAGCCGGCGCCGCCCTCTCCGCTCCGCAGACCCGCAGCCCGGGGATGTTGCTCTCGCCGGTCCAGCTCACCAGAGCTCCAGCGCGTCGCTCCAGCGCGGCGACCCAGGCAAGGCATCGCCCGCTCCACTCCGCTCCGCGATAGCGCTCCAACACTGTGCCGCCACCGAGGCCAAGCTGCTGGGCGGTGCCCGCCAGGAAACGGCGCTCCAAGCCCGCTGGTAGGCCACGAGGACGGGTCAGCGGGCAGCCCGGAGAAAAAGCTGCCACACCGACCAGGTAGGGACCTAGAAATAAAGTTGAGACCTACCCCCCACATTAAAAAGTCCATATCCTCTACAAACGAAAAACAGGACTCACTAAAAACTATAAAAAAAACGAATTAAAACGGACGGCTGCTGGCTAGCAGCCGTTCACCAAGATGGCTCCTCCTCCTATGTACACTAGTTCTATATAATCCCACTTAATATAATATATAAATTATGCCTAATATATACTCCCTGCATATTTGGGCCAATTTTGAGGCCAATTAACATTCAAGTCCGCAAGTCTTTATGTTGCTGGAGGAAACCAGAGTTCCCAGAGGAAACCCAAATGGTCACATGGAGAACGTGCAAACACCATTTTTCAGTCTGGAGACCTGTGACTAGTGGCTTGCCTTGGGGATTGCTGATCCCATTGCTATTCTCCATCTATATCAATGGCTTGGATTAGAATGTAGAAGGCATGATGATACTAAAATAGGTTGTGTCGTAGAAGAGGAAGATGATTATCAAGAATTACATTGGGATCTTGATCAGTTGCGTAAGTGGATGAGGAATTAAAAATGGAGTTTAATTTGGAAAAGTGCGAGGTGTTGCATTTTGGGAAGTCAACCCAGGGCAGGGTCTTCACAATGAACAGTAGGCATCTGGGGATGGTTGTTGAACAGCAGAATCTCGGAGTACAATAACTGAGTTCCATGAAAGTGGCATTGCAAGTAGATAGGGTGGTGAAGAAGGCTTTTGGCATATTGGCCTTCATGTCAGAGGATTGAATATAGAAGTGGGACAATATATTACAGTTGTACAAGACTACACGACCCACTTGGAATACTGTGTTGTTTTGCTCACCCTTTTATATGAAAGATGCTAATAAGATGGAAAGTGTGCAGGGAAGATTTTCAAGGACGAGGGCCTGAACTATTGCAATATATTGGGCAGGCAAGGACTTTATTTCTGGGAGTGCAAGAAACTTGATATTATGGAGGTATGTAAAATCATGTGGAAGAATAGATATGGTGAATATGGGAATCAAAAATTACAGGGCATAGGTTTAAGGTAAGAGTGGAATGATTCATTCTCATTAAATGATTCACTTTTACACACGTGGTGATATGTTTATGGAACTAGCTGCCAGAAGTAGTAATTGCGGCAAGTACAACAACAGTGAAAAGACTGGTATATGCGTAGGAAGGTTTGAGGGATATTGGCCAAGCATGGGCAAGTGGGATTAGTTTAGATAGGACATCTTGGATGACCAAACAAGTCACTTCCAGTATTTTCCTGGCAAATCGCTTCCTTGCAATCCATAAGTCTGTCTGTATCCAAAATTCTGTTGCCCTTATTGTAACCAATTTGTGCATACCAATTACATTCCTACATCTATAGATTCCTTTCTGGTTCATCGTTGTTTCAATTTAAAAGTATTCATAGTGGTATTTGGAGCTCTCTGTTGCTACACTGCTCCCTATCATTGTAACATCCTCGAGTTCATTGGTCCTTAGATCTCATTTCCAGATCTCAAGCTTCTTGTGCATTGCTTTGTCCATTGCCTGGCCATTGTTGGTCGTGCCTTCAGCAGTCCTGGCCCTAAGGTCTTGAATTCCCACTCTGCCCCTTGAGTGCTCTATTCGTCCTTTAATACTCCCTTTAAAATGTGCCTTCATGCTCAAGGTTTTGATTAACACAACTATTTATTTTTGGGTCTCCGTTTCTTGTTTTGCATAAGTATGGGGTCTTAGGATGTGCCCTGGCTTTATTTAAATAAATATGAGTTCGTCTGGTTTGAGTGTCATTTTTTTTGTTTTCAGCTTCATTTGAGAAAATCTTAGGTCACTCAACAAAATTCCTCTGCTCTCACTGTGAGAAATTGATGCTTGGGCTAAGACGTATTCCTGAAAGTGGCTTTTGAACAGTGCAGTAATTATTGATTTTGATGCATAGGATTCAGATTGAAGAAATGATTTGCTGGATTATGAAAAAACTCTGTCCATTTCAAAAATTAGCCACGGTTATGCATGTTCTGCATTTTGAGTATTTGAAATATTCCTGTAGACCTGAACTATTTAACGTACAATGATTAATCTGTCACTTCTTCTTAAAGGCAGCAGATAAACAGCGAGCTCTGGAGGAAACCAAAGCCTACACAACCCAGTCCTTAGCAAGTGTGGCCTACTTGATTAACACATTAGCGAATAATGTGCTCCAGATGCTGGACATTCAGGCATCCCAGCTCCGACGCATGGAGTCGTCAATCAACCATATCTCACAGGTAGGCTCTTTCACTCTCTTTCAGATGGCCATTGATTCAGTTAGTGAGCATTGGTGTCATGGAAAGGTCTCTTGACATAGATTCTTTTGGAAATTCAACATGGACACGTCTGTCATGTTCTGTTCTTGGCTGATAGTCTTGTGTGAAATTTCTGACAAGGTTTGCCTACTCTTTCAGACCTGTTAATATTGCAGCATCATGTTAACTTGTGCAGCAATGCCTCTGTAGACCCGTGGTGTTAATATTACATCACTGTTATCGACATTAGAGGACTTAACCAGCATGTAGTGTTTGTCAAGTAGGTAAATCTTCTAATCTACGTCCTGCATTGTTGGCAATGTTACCCTGAAATATGGGGTGCAATTTATGTGTACAAGGTAAGCATTGATGGTCTTTTCCAAATATGAAAATGAGAGAGAGCAGGTTTGTGGCATTGATATAGTATGGCCCCCTTCTCTGCTTTTTCAGCCATGGAATTTGTATAAGAGTGAACAAACAAACATTAGACTTATTAACTTTAGGGAGAATCTTGGTCATATAGTGAGTGTAGTATTGAACAGTTGTCTTTAATATTTATGATGACTGCTCTTCTTGATGGCTTTAAGCTGAGTGATGAACAGAAAATAATGGTTTTCTGTAATGTTATATTGGATTTCTCTTTGATATGTAACAAACAAATGTTTTGTAAAAAAAAACCCAGCTGAGCTCTGTAGGTATCTGGGTTAAAGAAGGATATGTTAAGTTATGGTGCTGTTGTTCCTCATTATTCCTTGCTGAATGTGTCTTGTCCTAGATATTGCCTATGATATCCCATGGAGGAATAGTTCGCTTGCTTTTATTATTTCAACAATTTTAAATGAGAACATTTTAGGTGAGGTCCCATAAATATTTGTGCCATCTATATCCAGTTCACATTTCTAGATCCATTCAGTGTTGCTCAGCACCACACCTCAGTATCCAGCGATAGACATGTCTGTGCCATGACTTGACAAATCCAAAGCTCTTTCTTCTGAAGCTCCACCAACGCATTGTTTCACTGAGATGTTTCATTGATAGCTCTTAATCATCAGATGACCTGTTACTATGTGTGAAATTGTCTTGCAAACATCTGTGAGCTTTCAAATCAAGCAAAATTCACACAAAAGTAATGTTGTTTTTCAGGAAATGGCAATTCACACAGCACTTGGTTTGTCACCAGCTTTGTGGCCAACTCTTATGATGTACCCTGACGGGAAACGTATGTGAATTCTGTAGAAAATTGGTATGCTTCAACTGCATGCATTATCCTTAAATGAGGATGGAGCAGCTCTGCTCTTTGATTTTATTTCTCCCTAAACAGACTGTACCTTGCTTACCTTTACCCTAATCAGTACCAGAATTTAAGTCATCACACATCCATCCCCTAGAATTATTTGCACAAACATCCCCTGCCTTCTTGAATCATTGCCACTCCAAACACCATTCACTTTTTCAAATGTGCATTAGTTAACCACAATAAAAAATGTCCAAGTTCTCCTATTTAAATGACCCATATAAAGCATTTTGGGACCTTTCTTGATTAAAAAAAAAGTGTACATTCAAGCAGATTTTGTGTATAAAAACTGAAGCTAGCAGCAAGGAATCTTTAGCAGCTAAATAACATTAGTAGGTGGTTTCAAACATTGAACATTGAATTAAACACTAGATCTATAACATTGTAGTTCCTGGACCTTAAATTACAGTGAGATTTACTGAGTGTTTCAGATGTTTTATTCACTTAAGTCGCATCTTTTCTTGGGGAGAGAAAATTCCTTGTTTTAGTTCAGTTTAAGAATGGACAGTGTGCAAAAACTTTTGCATAGCAAGTGCAGAAACAATTTCTGCCTGTGTTTGTTTTGTTTAAAAACTGCAGATGCTAAAAATCAAGTAAAAACTGAAAATGCTGGAAATATTCAGCAGATCAGGCTGCATCTCTTCCCACAGATGGCAACTAGACCTGTTGAGCCATCACTATTACTCTTTCTTCCCTTCTCTATTATATAACTTGTCTGTAACAATAGCAAGAAAATATCTTTTAAAATATATATGGTACAGCACAGGAACGGGCCCTACGGCCCACAGTTTGTGCCAATCATGAAACCTAATTAAATTGGTCTCATTAGCCTGTACATGATCCATATCCCTCTATTCACTGCATTTCCATGTGCTGTCCAAAAACCTCTTAAATGCCACAATCGTATCTGCTTCCACCACCACCCCTGGCAAAGCATTCCAGGCCCCCACCACACTGTGTAAAATCAAAAAACTCGCTCTGTGCATCTCCATCACATTTTCCCCCTCACCGTTTAGCTATGTCTTCTATTATTGGACATTTCCACCCTGGGGGGAAAAACGTTCTGACTGTCTACCCTGTCTATTACTCTCATAATTCTCTAGACCTCACTAGAGAAGAACCAGAAATCCTCGTCAAGGCCCCCGCAGTCTTCTCTCTTGCCTCCCTTAATAACCTGAGATAGATCCCATCAGACCCTGGGACTTATCCACCTTGAGGTTCTTCAAAAGCTTCCTTGAATCTGACTATCCACATACTGTTTAAGGAAACCTTCTTGGATACACCTAACAAATTCTGGCCCGTCTAATCCTCTTGCCCTTCACTGGTGCTTTTGAAAGTTGTTCATCACAACTAACTGACATTTGCAGGGAATTTTGTTATCACTGCAGTGTAGTTATTGCAGTAATGTTAAAAACACGCAGGCTATTTGTATACAGCAATGTCCCGCAGACATCAATGGGATATTGGGCAGGTACAGTGCCCGCCATAATGTTTGGGACAAAGAACCATCATTTCTTTATTTGCCTCTGTACTGCACAATTTGAGATTTGTAGTAGAAAAAAATCGTATGTGGTTAAAGTGCACGTTGTCAGATTTTAATAAAGGCCATTTTTATACATTTTGGTTTCACCATGTAGAAATTACAGAGTATATAAGCCCAATTGCTCCATTCTATCAGCATATGACAGTCCCGCCATCTCGGGAATTAACCTCGTGGACCTACGCTGCACTCCCTCAATAGCAAGAATGTCCTTCCTCAAATTTGGAGACCAAAAACTGCACACAATACTCCAGGTGTGGTCTCACTAGGGCCCTGTACAACTGCAGAAGGACCTCTTTGCTCCTATACTCAACTCCTCTTGTTATGAAGGCCAACATGTCATTCGAGGTGGGCGGCGCGACCGACGTCGCAGCGGCCTCTGCAGTCCGTCTGTCTTTTTATTTTTTTGTCCCGTTGAGGGTATAGTTTGTAGTGGGTTTTTAACTGTGTATGTGGGGGGCGGGTGGGGGAAACTTTTAAATCTCTTCCCTGTACGGGGACCCGACCTTTTCCCTGTTGGGTCTCCGTTGTTGTTGGGGCCTTGCACCGTGGAGCGGCTTCCAACCGGAACGACCTTGGGGCTCAAATCACGGAGCCGGCGGAGCTGCGGACCTACCATCGTGGAGCTGGCCGGCTTCGGAGCGTGGCTGCGACCTGACTCCGGTGGATGGTGACACCGGGAGCTCGCGGGTCCCCGGTGGGAGACTTTTATGGAGCACCAGCAACGGCAACTTCTCCCGCCCGAATTGCGGGGTTGAAAGTGACCCGGAGCAGGGCCTTACATCGCCCGGTGCGGCTTAAACAGCCGCGGGACTTGCTAGCGCCCGCCGGGGGCTCCAACATCAAGACCCGGAGCAGGGCCTGACATCGCCCGGCGCAGCTTTAAATGGCCCGGACTTGTTAGCGCCCGCCGGGGGCTTTGACTTTGACTTTGACTTTGACACCGGGAGAAGAATGGAGAGCAGGGGAGAGACAAGACTTTGCCTTCCATCACAGTGAGGAGGAGATTCACTGTGATGGATGTTTGTGTAAATTGTGTTGGTGTGTGTCTTGGTTCTTTTCTTGTTGTATGACTACAGAAACCAAATTTTGTTTGAACTTCATGTGAGGTTCAAATGACAAATAAACGGTATTGTATTGTATTATTGTATTGCTTTCTTAACTGCCTGCGATACCTGCATTCTCACTTTCAGTGACTTTCAGTGACAATGAGAGCGGGAGGACCAAAGATGGCGCCTGCCTGCGGCGACTTTTGCGGAGCTCCGGAAAATAAAAGGCTCAACTACAACTTCCAACAACTTACCTGGATCAGAAACACGGCAGAAATCGGTGCCGTTTCGGACAAGCTGCTTGAGAACCTCAAGGCTCTCGCAATTTCGCGAGCTCCCGCAGCTGCGGGAATCCAGGACTTTAAACTTTCCCACACTGGCTGTGGAACTCCCGACCCGACTGCGGATCACAGGTACTGTACCTTGAAACGCCGGGATGACCCCCAGAGCCGACGGGCTGGATCTCCCAGCAACAACGGAGCTGCAGTTGCCGACTTTGAGGGAATCCCCGTTCGTTACGGAGCTGGAGCTGCCGTCTGTGAGGGAATCCCCGTTCCAGCGCAGGTCCGCAGAAACAGCAGGTACAGCAAGCACAGTACCTGGAAACAAAGGGGAAGCCTCCATTGTGTCCGGAAACGTGGCCGTCGGGCAGGACTTCAGGTCAGAATGAAGCGCAGGGGCCTCCGGCCCCCTCTCCCTACTATCCTACTGGCTAATGTACAGTCCCTTGAAAACAAAGTGGAGGACTTAAGGGCAAGACTGCTTTATCAAAGGGAGCTGAGGGAATGCTCTGTGTTCTGTTTCACAGAGACATGGCTCACCCCCAGCTCCCCAGACTCAGCGGTCCAGCCTGAAGGGTTCTCCATCCACCGCATGGACCGTACCCTGGCATCTGGGAAAGGGAGAGGAGGGGGCGTCTGCCTCATGGTCAACTCTGCGTGGTGTTCCGACGTGGCAGTCCTGTCCAACTCCTGCTCTCCACACCTCGAACATCTGGCGGTGAAGTGCCGTCCCTTCTACCTCCCGAGAGAATTCACCTCCGTTATCCTGACCGCGGTCTACATCCCACCCCAGGCAGACGTCCATCTGGCACTGGAGGAGCTGCAGGCCGTGGTCAACAAACACCAGACGTCTTACCCCGAGGCATTTACCACCATTGCTGGGGACTTCAATAAGGCGAACCTCAAGAAATCACTCCCCAACTTCCACCAACATGTCTCCTGCTGCACCAGAGGACCTAACACCCTCGACCACTGCTACACCACCATCAAGAATGCCTATCGTTCTATCCCTCGCCCTCACTTCGGTAAATCCGACCATACCGCGGTGCTGCTTCTTCCTGCCTACAAGCAGCAATTAAAGAGCGCACCCCCAGAAGTGAGGACAGCACAGAGCTGGTCGGGGGGGGGCAGAAGAACAACTCCAGGACTGTTTGGAGTCTGTAGACTGGGCAATGTTCAAGGACTCGGCAACGGACTTGAACGAATATGCCACAGTCGTTACAGACTTCATAAAGAAATGTGTGGAGGACTGCATCCCTACAAAAACCTTCCGAGTGTTTCCCAATCAGAAACCTTGGATGAACTTTGAGATCCGCACTCTCCTGAAGTCCAGACACAGGGCATTCACCTCCGATGATACAGTGGCCTACATGAAGACCAGATACGACCTTGGTAAGGCCATCAAAAAGGCCAAAAGGGACTTCTGCTCCAAACTGGAGGACGAGACAGATGTTCGGCAGCTGTGGCAGGGTCTGAATGCAATCACCTCCTACAAGGCAAAACCAGGAGGCAGCTCGAATGCCGGTGTAACATCACTCCCTGACGAGCTCAATGCGTTTTACGCACGCTTTGACAGGGAGAATACTGATGTGCCTTCCCGATCCCCCATTCGCTGCGATGGCATTTCAGTCTCAGTCACAGAGGCCGATGTCAGGAAATCCTTCAGAGGGGTGAACCCCCGAAAAGCACCTGGTCCTGATGGTATACCCGGCGTGTTCTAAAAACCTGTGCGGACCAACTGGCGGGAGTTTTTACGGACATTTTCAACCTCTCACTTCTGAGGTCTGAGGTCCCCACCTGCTTTAAAAGGGCATCAATTATACCGGTGCCCAAGAAGAGTAAGGTGACATGCCTCAATGACTATAGACCAGTGGCACTAACGCCGGTGGTGATGAAGTGCTTTGAGAGGTTGATCATGGAGCAAATCAACTCCTACATCGACAAAAACCTGGACCCACTGCAGTTCGCGTACCGCCACAACAGATCAACGGTGGATGCGATCTCGCTGGCCCTCCACTCCGCACTGGACCACTTGGACAACAAAAACTCATATGTCAGGCTGTTATTCATTGATTACAGCTCGGCATTTAACACAATCATCCCCTCCAAACTGGTTACCAAACTCGCAGAACTGGGTCTCTGCGCATCCCTCTGCAACTGGATCCTTGACTTCCTCGTCCACAGACCACAGTCTGTTCGTATTGGTGGAAATGTGTCAGCCTCAATAACAATCAGCACGGGAGCACCTCAAGGCTGCGTGCTCAGCCCCCTGCTGTACTCACTCTATACCCATGACTGCGTAGCGAACCACAGTGCGAACTCCATCATCAAGTTCGCTGACGACACCACTATTGTGGGGCGTATCACTGATGGGGATGAGTCAGAGTACAGAAGAGAGATCGAGCAACTGTCCATATGGTGCCAGCGCAATAACCTGGCCCTCAACACCAGCAAAACCAAGGAACTGATTGTGGACTTTGGAAGGAGTAGGAGGGGGACCCACAGCCCCATTTATATCAACGGGTCGATGGTTGAAAGGGTCAAGAGCTTCAAATTCCTGGGCGTGCACATCTCTGAAGATCTTTCCTGGTCCGAGAACACTAATGCAATCATCAAAAAAGCACATCAGCGCCTCTACTTCCTGAGAAGATTACGGAGAGTCGGATTGTCAAGGAAGACTCTCTCTAACTTCTACAGGTGCACAGTCGAGAGCATGCTGACCGGTTGCATCGTGGCTTGGTTCGGCAACTTGAGCGCCCTGGAAAGGAAAAGACTACAAAAAGTAGTAAACACCGCCCAGTCCATCATCGGCACTGACCTTCCTTCCATCGAGGGGATTTATCGCAGTCGCTGCCTCAAAAAGGCTGGCAGTATCATGAAAGACCCACACCATCCTGGCCACACACTCATCTCCCTGCTACCTTCCGGTAGAAGGTACAGGAGCCTGAAGACTGCAACAACCAGGTTCAGGAATAGTTACTTCCCCTCAGCCATCAGGCTATTAAACCTGGCTCGGACAAAACTCTGATTATTACCAACCACTTTCTGTTATTTGCACTATCAGTTTATTTATTCATGTGTGTATATATTTATATCATGGTATATGGACACATTTATCTGTTTTGTAGTAAATGCCTACTATTTTCTGTGTGCTTAAGCAAAGCAAGAATTTCATTGTCCTATACAGGGACACATGACAATAAACTAACTTGAACTTGAACTTGATGAACAAGGACCCCCAGATCTCACTGTACTTCCCCTTTTCCCAACTTGACACCATTCAGATAATAATCTGCCTTCCTGTTTTTGCCACCAAAGTGGATAACCTCACATTTATCCACATTAGACTGTATCTGCCATGCATCTGCCCACTCACCCAACATATCCAAGTCACCCTGCATCCTCATAGCATCCTCATCACAGTTCACCCTGCCACCCTGCTTTGTGTCATCAGCAAATTTGCTAATGTTACTTTTAATCCCTTCATCTAAATCACTAATGTATATTGTAAATAGCTGTGGTCCCAGCACCGAGCCTTGTCGTACCCTACTAGTCACTGCCTGCCATTCTGAAAGGGACCCGTTTATCCCTACTCTTTGTTTCCTGTCTGCCAACCAATTTTCTATCCATGTCAGTACCCTACCCCCAATACCATGTGCTCTAATTTTGCCCACTAATCTCCTATGTGGGACCTTATCAAATGCTTTCTGAAAGTCCAGGTACACTACATCCACTGGCTCTCCCTTGTCCGTTTTCCTAGTCACATCCTCAAAGAATTCCAGGAAATTAATCAAGCATGATTTCCCTTTCGTAAATCCACGCTGACTCGGACCGATCCTGCTACTGCTATCCAAATGAGTGGTCTTTGTCCCAAACGTTATGGCGGGCACTGTAATTTCAATTTGCCATTTCATTTCTTTGAGGTATAAATTTTGATCTGAGCAATGACTACCCTTGACATTTTTTAGTACCTCATGATTCAGTGAAACGGTTCTATGGTTCATCTACTTGTCTGAAAATGGCACCAGTACTATACCAAAGGGCCATCCTTCTGTACAGATACCAAAGGGCCACCCTTCATTATTGGCTCGAGTCTCAGCTGCGAAGTTCGATAGCTTATTCTTCCATCCACTGATCTGTTTTTGAACTTGGTGTAGATAATTGAAACACAAGTTCTTTGCTAATAATAGAGGAAAGTCATCTGTGTTTATTAATTTGGAGCCTAATGTTTCTAATTGTAATCAATATGGTTTGAATGTCCTCCAATGTCTTTCTCGTAGGGAATATAATTTCTACAAGCTGGCAACAATAGCTCCAGTTCTCTATGCTGAGTGTATTGCCTTTTCTGTGTTAGAATAGTCCAATTCTGGAAATTAATTTACGTCGCAGTGTATTAATTGCTGCAGAATATGTCCAGTGCATCTCTTAGCTTAGGAAGACAAAAATAATTGCTGTGCTACCTCGTATTTTAGGCTGCTCATCAAATATACATCTAATTAAAAATAAGTCTCAGAAATAAAGAAGAATCTGTGTCCAAATACTGTTGCTTTCTTTTTCCTTTTAGGAAAGGGATTTGTTTTACTGGTGAATGGAGTGAAAGTTGTGATCTGGGTTAAATTCTTTGTGGCTCATAGTACCCCATTTGGGTTTTGTACTCCATTCGTTTGACTATGTATTTATGTGTTTACTTTTGGAAAGAAACATCTCTCATTTGATGCAAATTCTTTTGAAAAAATTAAAGGGGTATTTGAGAAGCGGAAACCCTCACATGCTGTAAATCTAAATTAAAACAAAAAAATCCTGGAAGCACACAGCAACTCAGGCAGCATCTGTGGAAGGAAAAAGTTAATGTTTCAGGTTAAAAATCCTTTGTCAGAACTGGGAAAGTCAGAAATCAACTTATTTTTAAATTGCAAACAGCACAGGGAAAGGATGACTAGGACAAAACAAATTTATCTGATGGGGAGAGGTTTGTGTGATTCCAATGTTAACAGAACAGTCTGTTAAATAAATTAATGAGGGATGTTAGAGAGTGAAAATAAAGGGACATATTAAAGTTGTGAAATGTGGGTCCGTGGTGTTGCTGAAAAAAAGAATGCTGGAAATGGCTAGCTGTTGAAGTAGGGTCCAGAGGGGGATAAACTGAGATGGATAATTTTAATGCAGATCTGGTCAATTCTCATGAAAAACTAAAAGTAAGTGATCTGAAATTATTGAATTGGTCCCCAAGGCTGCCATAGGGTCAGTCAGAAAATGAGAAGCTGTTCTTCAAGCTTGCTTTGCACCTTGTTGTCAAGATGGCAGATGTGCAGGAGTGGGCGCCGTCTGTGTATGGCAGCCTGCCCACAGTCCGTCTCTTCACCTTTTTTTAAATTTTAAGTCCTGTCATAAAATGTTTGTTGGAGGTCTTTTATGTGGTGGGTGGGGGTGGGGAAGGGGGAAACTTTATTTCTTAGTCTCCTACCTGGTCGGAGAGGCAGCATCCCTCCGAGCTGCTTCTTCGCCCCATCCTCGCGGCCTATCATCGAACTGGAGCGGCGTTTCCTGTTGGGACCAGCCGGGACTACAGCTTCGGTGCGGAGCAGCGCTGGGACAGCATCACGGAGCGGGCGATGCCTTACCGGGTCGCCGTGCGGTAAGCTCCGGAGCGCTTTGGTCGCCGACTTCCAACATCGCGGAGCTGTGGCTGCGGGCGTTCGGCCGCGGGCGGCGCTGGATTTGGAGCGCCGCGGAGCCTGGGATCGAGTTCGCCGGGGTCGGAGCTCCAACCGGCGCGACCTGAGGATTGCGAGTGCCCCGGTCTACGGGGAGGAGGCAGCCGCTCCAGACTTTCCAAGCCGCTGAGGAATGTTTCACCCGACGCCGGAGTTCCATCTTCACGGCAAGAGGGCCCTGAAAATCATCGGATTGGCTGCAAGGCCACAAATGGGCCCCGACCTCGGGTGTTTCACAGAGGAAGAGGACTTTCTGGTGCCTTTCCCCACAGTGGAAATTTTTGATTCTGCTGTGGGGGGACGTTTGTGTCGAACTCTATAATGTGTTGTGTCCATTTTCTTTATTTTTTTTAACCTTTTTCTATGGTTTGTATGGAAACTTATTATCTATTTTATGTAAAGCACTTTGGTGTCAATGCGAGTTGACTTAAAACGTGCTATATAAATAAAACTTACTTGTTGGAAATGTATTGGTCAGAATGGGATTGGGATGGAGTATTAAACTAGCAGGTAATTGGAAGCTCATGGCACCCCTGCAGACTGAACACAGGTGCTTATTAGACATAGATTACTTTTCCTGTCAAATTCATTCATTATCTGTTTCACATAATCCATCCTTGCCACTTCCATTCTGGATTTCTGTCTCCATTTCGGAAGATAGGTTACTGACCAATATCCATTAAAGCCCACAGTCTCCCATAGCCATCGTGACCATACTACTTCCCATCATGCTTCCTGAAGAAATCCATGCCATTCTGCGAATAGACTCAAAGACCATTTGAGTTACTGGGTGGTGGGAAGGGTTGAGGTAAAAGAGCAAGGGTTGCGTTTCTGCTGGTTACATGGGGAAATGTTGAAATTGGTTAGTGGCAATGGAAGAGCAGACTTCAGTGGTGAAGTGTGTGGTCCCTTTGAGGGAAAAATATGTCTGGTGGTGGAATCTCACTGAAAGTAGAATATATTACAAATAATGTTCCATTGAATGTGGTATAAGGTGAATATCAGGGGATCACTATCTTTGCTTTAGCCTGGAAAAGAGATTAGAGCAAGAATGTGGGAAATAGATGAGATGCAATCGAGGTTTCTATCATCTGTGGCAGAGAGGAAACTTAGGTTCAGGAAGAAAGAAACTATTTCTGAGGAACATTTGTGGGAAACATTCAATACATTGGTGAGGCCACATTTGGTGTATTGTTTTCAGTTTTGAAAGATATTGTTTAGCTGGAAAGAGTGCAGAGAAGATTTACAAGGACTTGAGGGCCTGAGCTACAGAGTTAGGTTGGACAGGCTGGGACTTTATTCCTTCAAGTGCAGGAGAACATGGGGTGATCTTACAGAGGTATATAAGATCACGAGGGGAATACAAAGGGTAGATGCACAGTCCTTTACCCCTAGTTAGGGAATCAAGATCCAAAGGACATAGGGTTAAGGTGAGAGGGGGAAAGATTTAATAGAAACCAGAGGGCAATTTTTTCTCACACAGGGTGATGGGCTGCCAGTGCAGAGATGTGGGCCAAATGTGGGCAGTTGGAATTAGTGTAGATGGATCATCTTGGTCAGCATTGGCAAGTTAGGCCCAAGGGCCTGTTTCCATGTTGTATGACTGAGTCTTTGAGAATAGACTCAGCCTATTGAATCTCCCTCTGTATTTGCAGGCCTCCATACAGGCAGCAGCCTGATGCATCTCTCCTGCATCCTCTACTGCTACTGTATCCATCTTATCGGGTGACAACCAGAACTTTACACCGCACCAAATATGGTGTAACCAATGTTTTGTGCAACTGTGACATAAATTCCTATTCTTAAATTTAATGCCTTGGTCAATGAAGTCAAGCACAACAAATGCATTTTCCACCACCCTTTCCATCTGTGTCAGTAATTTCTGGGAGCTATGGACTTACACCGCAAGATTTTACAGCTAACCTATGTCCTGCTCTTTCCTTAGACAATCTTATTTGATATCTACGACTACTCCAATTTTTGTGTCAATTTCATGCTTGCTAGTCCAAACACCTACATTGTCATCCAAGTCATTTACGGTATATCAGACTTGGGGTGGGAGTAAGGATAGTCGAGAATCAAGATTTTTTTTTTTACTGGGTGCACATAATTATACAATTAAATTCTTGCTTGCTGCAACTAAATTAGCCCACTAACTGAATAATGCACAAATGCAATAATCAATAATACAATAAATTAATTACCCGTTAACCATAATAGTGTAAAACTGAAGTCCATACTGCAAGCAAAAATAATGTTCATCAAAGATCATGGTTGCTGTGGTTGCGGTTAATGTTGTGTTCTCGAGGCTGATGGTTGCTGGGGATAAAGCTGTTCTTGAACCATGGTTTTCAGGCTCCAGGCTAAGGCATTTGTGAGATGAGGTAAAAAAGGGGATGAGGTCCTACAAGATGAAGTTAGGGAGCTAGGAGATAAACTTAAAAGTAGGACCTCAAAGGTAATAATCTCCGGATTACTACCAGTACCACGGGCCAGTCAGAGTAGAAATAGGAGGATATTGCAGATGAATACGTGGCTTGAAAAATGGTGCAAGGGGGAGGGATTCAAATTTTTAGGGCATTGGAACCAGTTCTGGGAGAGGTGGGACCAGTACAAACAGGACGGTCTGCACCTGGGCTGGAATGGAACCAATGTCCTTGGGGGAGTGTTTGCTAGTGCTGTCGGGGAGGATTTAAACTAATGTGGCAGGGGGATGGGTACAAGAGCAGAGAGGCAGGGGGGTGTAAAATGAGGGTAGAAGCAATAGGTAGCAAGGTGAAAAGTAAAAGTGGCAGGCAGACAAAACCAGGGCAAAAATCAAAAAGGGCCACTTTTCAACATAATTGTATAAGGGGTAAGAGCGTTGTAAAAACAAGCCTAAAGGCTTTGTGTCTCAATGCAAGGAGTATTCGTAATAAGGTGGATGAGTTGAACGTGCAGATAGCCATTAATGATTATGATATAGTTGGGATCACGGAGACATGGCTCCAGGGTGACCAAGGCTGGGAGCTGAACATCCAGGGATATTCAATATTCAGGAGGGATAGAGAGAAAGGAAAAGGTGGGGTAACGTTGCTGGTTAGAGAGGAGATTGACGCAATGGAAAGGAAGGACATTAGTTTGGAGGATGTGGAATCGGTATGGGTAGAGCTGCGAAACATTAAGGGGCAGAAAACGCTGGTGGGTGTTGTGTACATGCCACCTAACAGTAGTAGTGAAGTTGGAGATGGTATCAAACAGGAAATTAGAAATGCGTGCGACAAAGGCAAAACAGTTATAATGGGTGACTTCAATCTACATATAGATTGGGTGAATCAAATTGGCAGGGGTGCTGAGGAAGAGGATTTCTTGGAATGTATGCGGGATAGTTATCTAAATCAACATGTAGAGGAACCAACGAGAGAGCAGGCTATTTTAGACTGGGTATTGAGTAATGAGGAAGGGTTAGTTAGCAGTCTTGTTGTACGTGCCCCCTTGGGCAAGAGTGACCATAATATGGTTGAGTTCTTCATTAGGATGGAGAGTGACATTGTTAATTAGAAACAATGGTTCTGAACTTAAAGAAAGGTAACTTTGAGGGTATGAGACGTGAATTGGCCAAGATTGACTGGCAATTAATTCTAAAAGGGTTGACGGTGGATATGCAATGGAAGACATTTAAAGACTGCATGGATGAACTACAAAAATTGTTCATCCCAGTTTGGCAAAAGAATAAATCAGGGAAGGTAGTGCATCCGTGGATAACAAGGGAAATCAGGGATAGTATCAAAGCGAAGGATGATGCGTACAAATTAGCCAGAAAAAGCAGCATACCAGAGGACTGGGAGAAATTCAGAGACCAGCAGAGGAGGACAAAGGGCTTAATTAGGAAAGGAAAAATAGATTATGAAAGAAAACTGGAACATAAAAACTGACTGCAAAAGTTTTTATAGATATGTGAAAAGAAAGAGATTAGTTAAAACAAATGTAGGTCCCTTGCAGTCAGAAACAGGTGAGTTGATCATGGGGACCAATTGAATAACTACTTTGGTTCCGTCTTCACTAAGGAAGACATAAATAATCTGCCGGAAATAGCAGGGGACCGCGGGTCAAAGGAGTTGGAGGAATTGAGTGAAATCCAGGTTAGTCGGGAAGTGGTGTTGGGTAAATTGAATGGATTAAAGGCCGATAAATCCCCAGGGCCAGATAGGCTGCATCCCAGAGTACTTAAGGAAGTAGCTCCAGAAATAGTGGATGCATTAGTAATAATCTTTCGAAACTCTTTAGATTCTGGAGTAGTTCCTGAGGATTGGCGGGTAGCAAACGTAACCCCACTTTTAAAGAAGGGAGGGAGAGAGAAAACAGGGAATTACAGACCAGTTAGTCTAACATCGGTAGTGGGGAAACTGCTAGAGTCAGTTATTAAAGATGGGATAGCAGCACATTTGGAAAGTGGTGAAATCATTGGACAAAGTCAGCATGGATTTACGAAAGGTAAATCATGTCTGACGAATCTTATAGAATTTTTCGAGGATGTAACTAGTAGCGTGGATAGGGGAGAACCAGTGGATGTGGTGTATCTAGACTTCCAGAAGGCTTTCGACAAGGTCCCACATAATAAACAGGAAGCAAAGAGTAGGAGTAAACGGGTCCTTTTCACAATGGCGGGCAGTGACTAGTGGGGTACCGCAAGGCTCAGTGCTGGGACCCCAGCTATTTACAATATATATTAATGATCTGGATGAGGGAATTGAAGGCAATATCTCCAAGTTTGCGGATGACACTAAGCTGGGGGGCAGTGTTAGCTGTGAGGAGGATGCTAGGAGACTGCAAGGTGACTTGGATAGGCTGGGTGAGTGGGCAAATGTTTGGCAGATGCAGTATAATGTGGATAAATGTGAGGTTATCCATTTTGGTGGCAAAAACAGGAAAGCAGACTATTATCTAAACGGTGACCGATTAGGAAAAGGGGAGATGCAGCGAGACCTGGGTGTCATGGTACACCAGTCATTGAAAGTACGCATGCAAGTGCAGCAGGCAGTGAAGAAAGCGAATGGTATGTTAGCTTTCATAGCAAAAGGATTTGAGTATAGGAGCAGGGAGGTTCTACTGCAGTTGGTGAGACCACACCTGGAGTATTGCGTACAGTTTTGGTCTCCAAATCTGAGGAAAGACATTATTGCCATAGAGGGAGTGCAGAGAAGGTTCACCAGACTGATTCCTGGGATGTCAGGACTGTCTTATGAAGAAAGACTGGATAGACTTGGTTTATACTCTCTAGAATTTAGGAGATTGAGAGGGGATCTTATAGAAACTTACAAAATTCTTAAGGGGTTGGACAGGCTAGATGCAGGAAGATTGTTCCCGATGTTGGGGAAGTCCAGGACAAGGGGTCACAGCTTAAGGATAAGGGGGAAATCCTTTAAAACCGAGATGAGAAAAACTTTTTTCACACAGAGTGGTGAATCTCTGGAACTCTGCCACAGAGGGCAGTTGAGGCCAGTTCATTGGCTATATTTAAGAAGGAGTTAGATGTGACCCTTGTGGCTAAGGGGATCAGAGGGTATGGAGAGAAGACAGGTACGGGATACTGAGTTGGATGATCAGCCATGATCATATTGAATGGCGGTGTAGGCTCGAAGGGCTGAATGGCCTACTCCTGCACTTAATTTCTATGTTTCTATGAGAGCATGGCCAGGGTGGTGTGAGTCTTTGAAATTAACGACCTCTTTGAGGCAGGGTTTCCTATAGATTCCTTCGATTGTGAGGAGATCAGTATCTGTGCACCGACCAAGCAATACCTACCGCTCTGCAGCCTCCTTTGTTTCTGGGTTTGAGTTACCGAACCAGGCAACAATGTAACCAGTCCGCCTGTCTCTCTCTCTCCACCGTACGCCTATAGAAGTTCAATAGAGTAATGGGAGTCTACAGGGAGACGACGAGGCTGAAAGCTGACGAGGGAAGATCTCCTGAGGAAATGAGGTCTGAGACAGTCTGGGAGATAGCCTTGCGATTGTGATTTTCTTTACCAGAAGGGTTTGGCAAAATGGGTTGCAAGGCCTGTTTCCATGCTTCGTAGCTCTCTGACTTGTAAGATTTATAATCAAAAGGGACAGTGATTTATACCTGGGAACAAATATATAATTCACCGATGCAGCAGCTTATCGTGTATACCGTGGTAGATTCACAACTGTTAATTTGCTCAAGGTATAGTCATTGGTATGGCACTGTTGATTTATGCAGAGCAAGGTTTTGTAAAGAGCAAATTAGATGGCTGAAAATGTATTTTATATTTCATTTTTCATTTTCCTTTCCCCTGACTCTAGTCTGAAGAAGTGTCTTGACCCGAAACGTGACCCATTCCTTCTCTCCAGAGATGCTGCCTGTCCCACTGAGTTACTCCAGCATTTTGTGTCTATCTTCAGTTTAAACCAGCATCCGCAGCTCCTTTCGACTCAATGTATTTTAGGTGCCAGTTAAGAGAGTCGAAGAATTGCCATGGTAGCTCAGTGTTTGTAATCTTCAATTTTCATTGCGTCAGCCATTAAAATGCAGAGCTTCTGAGAGTGTGCACTGAATCTTTAAAACATTGGTAAATCAGTCTAGGTAACGTAGTCAAGTCCTGAAGAGAAACTGCAGACTTCCCGTTTAGAAGATTAAAGCAAGGTAACCACCACTGCATTCCGTTTCTAGCATCTCCTAAAGGGCCTGTCCCACGAGCAAGCGACTCCATGCGGCAAGAGCGACCTAACCAGAAGCGGGGGCTGCGCGGAGGTCGAGTGAGTGACATGAAGTGCGAGCGAAGTTCGCGCCTGACGTACGGCGTCGAGGCGGCTGCGGGCCGGCAGGCCATTGCGATGTCGGGACCAGCTCCGCACAACTCCATACGGCTCCGGCGATCGAAGTGGGACCGGCCCCGCGAGGCTGTATGGCTCAAGCGACCACGTTAGGTAGCGCTTGCCGCATGGAGTCGCTTAGGTTGCACTTGCCGCATGGAGTCGCATGCTCGTGGGACAGGCCCTTGAGGTTGAGTGTAAAATACAAGAGAACATTTTCTAATGCGATTAGCATTAAATTTCCATCGTTTTTGCATGTTCAATTTATTTAATCAAGGTCTTTTTTAGCCATGTACATTAATCTATATAATTAAAACCTTCTCATCAGTACTTTCTGGCAGCAAGGTTGAGTGACATAGTGCCATTACTGACTGACCTGGACCTTTTACCTTAAGTTGCATTTGAGAAGACAGTTGGTGTGACTGGGCACATGAGAATACTCAAACGTGCTGCAAGTCATAGGCCATAAACAGCAAAGGGACACCAAATTACTGTTGAAAGATTTGCTAGAATGAATACAATACAATACAATACAATTCAATTTATTGTCATTTGGACCCCGTGAGGTCCAAACGAAATGCCGTTTCTGCAGCCATACATTACAACAAATAGACCCAAGACACAACATATTTTACATAAACATCCATCACATTGCTGTGATGGAAGGCCAAAAAAACTTCTCTCTCCACTGCACTCTCCCCCCCCATGTCAGAGTCAAAGTCAAAGCCCCCGGCGGGCGATGGCGAATTGTCCCGTGGCCATTAAACCACGCCGGGTAATGCAAGTTCGCGCACCGGGTCTTGGTGTTAGAGCCCCCGGCGTGTGCTCGCAGTCCCGCAGCCATTCCAAGCCGCGCGGGGCGGTGCTGTAAGGCCCCGCTCCAGGAGTTCTTCAACCCCGCAACTCGGGCGGGAGAAGTCGCCGTTGCGGAAGCCCCGAAAAGCGGTCTCCCTCCAGGGACCCACGGGCTCCCGGTGCCGTCCGCCAAACCCGCAGTTGCAGCCACCGAATCTCCAGGGGTCGGGCCGCAGCAGCGTCCACCACAGCTCCACCCGCTCTGGACTCGGCCAGCTCCGCGACGGTGAGGTGAGTGTCGGCACTGGAGCCCCCGGTTTTCCTGTTGGAGGCCGCTCCTCGTTGCAGCCCCAACGACAACGGAGACCCGACAAAGAGAAGGTCGGGTCTCCCGTGCAGGGAGAGATTTAAAAGTTACCCCCTCCCCCCCACACCACCCCCACCCCCCCACACACATACCCCAACAAAAATAACAAAAACTACATTAAAACATAGAAGATATAGATTCACTATTTCCATATTTGGATTTGTCAAGAGTTTGTACTAAGCTCCATCTGTGTTGCTTTGGCAACGCTCTTCAGACTTGTGCCAGAATTAGTTGAAGAGGTGGCACCTCGTATCTCCATAGTAGCAGAAACAACTGAGAGTGTGATTCAGCCAATACTTGGATTCCTTGCCTTTATACCCCGTCTGGGCTGCAGCTCCCCCACTGTGATTGACTCTGACTGCTTCTCTATTCACAGGCAATGTCAGTGGTTCTCTTCTCCCCCCTCATCTCTCAAATCCCATGTGCAAAATTTATCTGAACGTTATGTTTATTTGGGTCATTACTGCCAGGTTTTCACTATTTAAAAAGTACTTATGATTTTTTTGATCTATGAATGGTGGAAATCTGAAATAAAAATGTAGATAATTGGAAATACTCAACAGGTCATGTAGCATCTGAAGAGAAAGAAACAGTTTAGATGGATAATGTTTACCCATTACTTTTGTAATTAAATTCCACCATCAACATTGCTTACAATGCCAAGTATCTTATCTCTTATAATATTGGATGCATGGTTTTCGATCCCATTATCCAAGTCAATAATAAATGCAACGATTTATTGTCGGTCCCAATACACCCTTGGGTTTCTCAATAATTGCCCATTGTCAATTTGAATATTTGCTCATTCACCCTACTTGGTTGTTCATGGTCGGTAATTCTGAATGTGAACCCTGGCTGAATATCTTACCCTCCTATTTAATGAGCACAGAAGCTAATTGACCCTCCCTCTTTTAAAACCACAAAGCGAATTCAACCCGAGACCTCATTTGTACAGCTTGTGCCACGCAGAGGTCACACTCGAGTTCCTCATTTTCAAATAGTCTGCATATGCCTATGAACAATCAGTGCAGGATAAGCCATCCGACTCCCACAGTTATCTAGATCTCCTCCACCCTGCCCCTTGCAAAGGTGCTATCCTCTACTCTGAGTTTCTCTGTCTCTGCTGCATCTGCTCTCAAGGTGAGGGCATTCTAGGGCATCCTCAATGTAAACGTGGTTTCCCCTCCTGTCATTGATGGATCCCTTGCTTGTGTCTCCTCTGTGTCCTATGGTTCTTCTCATGCTCCCCCTCCCTACAGACCGAACAGAGTTCCACGGTCCTCGTCTTTCACTCCACCAGCCTCCGCATCCAACAGGTCATTCTCTGACATTTCCATCACCTCCAACGTGATCCCACCATCAGTCACATCTTCCCATCCTTACCTCTTTGGACCTTCCGCAGAGACCGCTCCCTCTGTGAATCCTTAATTCTCTCATCCCTTCTCACCCAAACCACCCTGTCTCGGGTTCTTTTCCCTACAATTGCAGGAGATGTAACACCTGTCCCTACACCTCCCTCCATTCTATTCTGGGACCCCAGCAGTCCTTCCAGGTGACACAGAGGTTCACATGCACTTCCTGTAACCTCATCTGCTGCTTCCGGTGTTCCCAATATGGCCTCCTGTACATAAGTGAGATCAATTGTAGACGACGACCATTTCACTTGCGCTTGCACCACAAGACCTAGTAGATCTCCCGGTTGCTAACCATTTTAACTCTTCCCATTCCCATGCTGAGCTTTTTGTCCTGGGCAGTCTCTGTTGCCAGTGTGAGGCCACATGCAAACTGGAGGAACAGCAATTCATATGTCGCTTGGTTGGCTTAAAGCTGGACGGTATGAACATTGAATTCACTGATTTTAGGTAACTAAACAAAACATCCCCCCCCCTGTGCCACACCACACCTATTTCTCCCCTCCCCTTCCATCAACATTTTTCCTTCTAGATTCACAATTCAACTCGAGAGTGTTTTATTGTGATATGTCCCAGATAGAACAATGAAATTCTTATTTGCAGCAGCAGAACAGAATATGTAAATATAGTACTCTGTAAACAATATGATAAATGAGAAAAATAAAGTTCAATAGTTTAAGAAAGAAACTCTTCAGTCCTTTTGTCTCACCCTTTCACACAATGGGTGGTGGGTGTATGGAAGGAGCTGCCAGATGAGTTAGTTGAGGCAGGGACTATCCCAAACTTTAAGAAACAGTTAGACATGTACATGGATAGTACAGGTTCGTAGCGATATCGGCCGACCACGAGCAGGTGGGACATGTTGGCCTGTGTGAGCATGTTGGGCTGAAGGGCCTGTTTCTACTCTCTGACTCTGTGATCTTCTGTCTTCATGTGGGTAAAAGGCACTGCAGAGGCTGGTTTGCAAAAAAAAGATACCTGTCATTTATGCATAAATCATCTGTCTGAACAAGAGGCCCAACCAGAAACATCGCATATCCATGTTCTCCAGAGATGATGCCTGACTCACTGAGTTACTGCAGCACTTTGTGTCTTTATATCTTTTCATCTCTGACCCTTGTACAAACATCTGCTTATCAAAATGCCCTTTCACCTGTACCAGCCTATTACTTGCCAGGCTTTGTCCTGCTCTCCACTCTTCCAGCTTTCTTTCCCCCACCCGTCACCAGAATCAGACTGAGGAAGGCTCCTGACCTGAAACGTCACATGTCAGTAGATGGACATGTCCGTATTCTCCAGCGATACTGCCTGATCCAGCACTTTATCTTTTTTTGTAAACCAGCAACTACGGTTCTTTGTTTCTTCATACCTCTTACTGATTAACATTATGCTGACCTGTATCAGCTCTTCTTTGCTATTTTGTACCTATCTCCCTTGTTTTTATGGTACCTCAACGCCCATTGTTTTCAGCCTTTGCAGATCCACAATCTATTTTTACAGCCCTGCTACCAGCTGCCCTCTCGCCTTGAGACACTTTTATCTTGAACAATGGAAGTAGGAGATGTTATTAACGTGACTTGTTTACAGAAATACTCAAGTGGAACAAGGGGGGAAAAAGATAAAGCTGATTCAATGTAAATTAATTTTGATAATTAGTGAAACTGTGACGGTCAAGCCAGATCTTACCTTTGACCACAAGTCCATCGGGCAGTGGTTAGCACAGAACATCCTGCAGGCAGTCGAACAAAGACGATGGATCCTGTGGTGTGGTCCTTGAGCAGATTCCCCAGCTTGTCTGGCAAAATGCTTCATCAGAACTCCCCAACAAGCACCAAGATCGCTTGACTGGCAGTGAAAGGAGCCCTCCCAAACAGATCCTGCCTGCAAAATCTTGCTACCAATGCACGCTGCCCTCAGGATGGCTGCTACGAAGAAATGGTTGCCCACCTCTTTGCAGAGTATGGGTTTGCAAAGAAGGCCTGGAGAATAATCCGGGTCCTTGTCAAGGTTCATCCTGAACAGCTCTGTAGTAGAGGACTCTCTGATCTATGGCCTGTTCCTGTGGACACATTTGGAGACGGACATCAAATGCTGCTGGAAGATAATCAACTTGGTGAAAGACGCTCTTTGGTCTGCCCGGAACTTGGCCTTCCATCAGAGCGATATGTCAGTTTTGTCTTTGTCTCAACCCGATAAGTAGATGCAACAGCAATCTGCTTCAGACCCTGCAGCAAGAGCTAGAAAGCAATGGGTTATGATCCAGGTTGTATAGCCAGATGGTGGGTGAAAGAGCTAATAATCAAATCTAATAGTCAAATCTAAAATGGAGTCGTTCTTCTACAAAAGCATGATCTAGTTGAACAAAAGAATGGCTCGGTGCCTAGTCTGAATGACTTTGTAAATTGAATGAACACAATATGGAGGACAGGTTGTCTTTTCAATAACGATATTAAGATGGCAGCCTGCAGTAATAACATGTGCTTAATTCAAGGCCATAAAGAAGCCAAGATTGAAAAAATAGCTGACACTCCAGAGATAAGTAATAACTTGTTATTGGATGAGCTTGATTTGGACCCAGCCTTCCTATCTTCTGAAAGGCTGCAGAATCTTTCAGTCATGCCATATTCAGACTTGGTAGGAGTGTTTTACTGATAAGAAAAATGTATAATTGTGCTAACTCTTCTTTGTTCTGTGAGTGGGAGCCCGAGAAGCACAGAGCAACGTTTGTGCTCATTGTAGATCTTTTGCCACTCCTGTCTGACGAATCAATTAAAGATTGCCATAATTTTACCTTTAACAGTTTTTGTTGCTATCTGCTTTTAAGAAGCAAACTTTGACAGTGGGTGCAGGTATCGTCACAAAATGTAAGTGTCTGCAAGCACTTGAATCACCAAGGCATACAAGGCTACGGATCAAATGTTGATAAATGAAATTCCTGCAGATGGGTGAAATGGTTGGAAATGGGGCCGAGGGGCCTGTTTTCGCATTGCACGATTGTATGACATCCAGCATTTGGGGAGAGAGAAATAGCATTAATGTTAGGATGAAAGGGCATCAACCTGAAATATTAACTGTTTGTCTGCAAGAATATTGCTTGACCTACTTAGTCTTTATATCAATTTCTGCTTTTAATAGAAGTGTCGTTTGTATCAACCTTAATGGACAAGAAAGGGTGGCACCAGCAGTGGGAATGACAGAGAAAGGCAGGAAGATTGTATGCCATACATCCAATTTGAATAATCTCAAAATGAAGAGAAATGATTGAGAGATGTTGCTCTGGAATAAACTGTAAATTTTTTTTTTAAATGTCCTGATGACAGCTATGACAAATCCAAACTTTTTTTGAACAACGGTTTTGGGAAGGAATAGTGGTTTGTATCTCCAATATTAATGAATACAAGAAGCACAAGCTGCACACTGAGACCCCGTACTTAATGATTAGATAATGTTTCACAGCCCAGTTCTTCCAATCATCCAGTCTTTCTGACTTTCTGCTCCCTGCTTGTGATCTTCCAGATTTCCAACCTGTGGATTCAAACATACTATTGTATCACTTCAAACTGAAAAGTAAATTAGTCCCTGAAGTTGTTCAATATGGAATGGCTAATTTAGCCCTTTGATGTTCAGATAAGAGGAAAACATGATCTGTTTTAAAGGCAATTTCACAAATAATTTTATGTTGTCATGCTTGGAATGTGTATCTTTGTTCACAAGTACTAACAGCATCTGCTTCTTTGTTTAACCTTCAAGATTTGCTTTCGTCCGTTCTATGATTTTCTTTGTTTTAGCAACCCTGTCTGTGCAAACTCTACCTCCTTTCCTGTGCTCACCCTCCCCACCTCCTGTCTGCACCACGCCTGTATGCATTCGTATCTGCTCATTTACAATCTAACTCATTTTTATTGACATCTATTCCTCTCACGATTTTGACATCTATTCCTCTCCCTCATTCTCTATGTGAAGTGATGGTACCTCTAACTTCTGTCACCAGTCAAAGTGTGGATCTAATTACTGATTTAAGTGAAATATATTTCTATTTGGAAGAAGAGTGCTGGTGAACAGAGCACCCAGCACTAAGAGCAGAGTACATTAACTTAGATGGAGCCTACAGCAGAGAAACAGGGCATCCTTTGCTGCTTATTATCCTGAACATAAATCACTTTGAACCCCTTCATTCAATTCCCTTGGACACTTTCCGATGTTCCCTTCTCCATCATACTCAGTTATAGCGTTGTATGTAAGGCATCTTTGAAATTTGGCACATCTCCTGCTTGTAATATTTTTTATATTCATACTTTTTGGGCCAAAAGGTTTCTCTTGAATTTTCAGTTTGAGTGACTATTTTATAGTTTTGGCTCTGTCTTCATCTTTCCACAAGTGGAACCTTTTCTCCATATTTGCTGTATATGAAGCCATTTGTTAATTGATCATGCCCATTATTTCTGGGGACAAGAAATTCCTTGAAAGTTCTTTGAAAGTGGTGTCGTAGGTAGATAGGTTGGTCAAAAAGGCTTTTGACCATCAGTCTGGCCATCACTTTGGCCTTCATTAGTCAGAGTATTGAGTACAGCGGTTGAGGGGGGGTGGAGTGGGGTCATGTTCAGTTCTGGACACCATATTGTGTTCAGTTCTGGGCACTATGTTATCATAAAGATGTTGTCAAGCTGGGAAGGGTGAAGAGAAGATTTACGAGGATATTGCCAGGACTCGAGGATTGGATTCTGTTCATTGGAGCGCAGGAGGATGTGGGGTGCGCTTGATGGTGTACAAAATCGTGAGAGGAATAGATCGGGTAAATGCACAGTCTCTTACCCAGAGTAGGGAAAGTGAGAACCAGAGGACGTATGTTTAAGGTGAGGGGGAAAAAAATTAATAGGAACCCGAGGGGTAACTTTTTTTACACAAATGGTGGTGGGTATATGGAACGAGATGCTGGACAAGATAGTTGAGGCAGGTACTTTTGCAATGTTTAAGAAACATTTAGACAGGCACATGGATAGGATTGGTTTAGAGGTATATGAACCAAACGCAGGCAGATGGGACCTGTATAGATGTTGGTGTTGGCAAGTTGGGCGATGGGCCTGCTTTCATGCTGTATGACTTTAAGGCTGCTGGTCTGTTCTGTCCTTATTGTTATAATGTCCCCCTGAAAAAAAAAATCACGTTGTCTGTTCAAGGTTCAATACACACTAAAATGTTTACTGCTTTTCATCTCTACACCTCTTGAAATGAACTTCAATGCTTGGTTTTGCTTTACTTTTAAATGACTTGCATTATCCGTGATAGTAATTCAGTAAATATTCTCATTTCATTTGGACTCTTATTTTCCCGAGATACATACTTCCTTTTCAGTTATTTAGACGGGTTGTGGGGGCAGGTGGGTGTGGGAGGGGAGGGGGGTTGTGGGGGCGGGTGGGTGTGTGTGGGGGGAAGGGGGGTTTGGGGAGGGTTGTGTGGGGCGGTTGCGGAGGGGGTGTGGATGGGTGGGTGTGTGGGGGGAGGGGGGATTGTGGAGGAGAGGGGTGTGTGGGCGAAGGGAGTGAGCTCGGAGAAAAGACGGGGTAAGAGCCATGGGGAGAAGGGGGGCATCGCGGGGGGGGGGGGGGGGAGGAGCCAGCGAGGGGGACCAGAGGCGTAGTGGCTGGAATTGGCCGTGCGATGTGGACTCACAGCGGGTGCTGGTCGCTGGTCGCTGGCCGTTCTCCTTCGCCGGGATCAGTCTCTACTTTCCGTTTGGCCACATCTCCGACTCGGGGCTGGGTCTCCCACACCGGGCTGGTGTGACCTGTTATATCAGGTCACACCAGGCAGAGGTTCATTTGAGATGGCTTTGCCTTCAGAAAGAAGGAAAGGTGTGTGGTTTTGTTTTCATTTTTATTTAGTTTAATATTTTCAGTGGTTAAGTAATTTTAATTATTGTCTTCAAATATTGATATTTCTAAAATAGTTTACATCAATTTCATTACATTTAGACATTTTTTAATATTGCTGATCAGCAGTTCTACCCCCAGCTTTGCCTAGAAAGGAAATCTAGAAACCCTAGAAAGAAATGTTCTAGAAATGTGGCCTTGTTACTACATTTCCTATGGCCTGGCTATCCTTTGGACATTCCCGAATCCATAGTCCTGGCAAGGTTCCACTATACATCCATAACCATGTAAGTATTGGTGTGGTGAGAACACAGGTAACGGCTATGGACAGAATGATAATGAAAAGAAAATCAGTGACTGAAATCCAGCACAAAATTAATTGTTACGTCGAAGTATGTGGGTTAATAACTTATAGCAGCAAAAACTTGTTGGGATATTTTATTTATCAAATTAGAATGAGTTCTCCAACTAAACAACGGGGGATTGTTGAGATATTTCAGTTGATGTCTGTGCATATTTTCAAGATGCGTTGAACAGTGTTCAACCTAGGACACTAATGTCTATATCTCTCATTTCCCTTATCCCTCACCAGTCTGAAGAAGGGTCTCGACCCAAAACATCACCCATTCCTTCTTTCCAGAGATGCTGTCTGTCCCGCTGAGTTACTCCAGCTTTTTGTATCTATCTTCGGTTTAAACCAGCATCTGCAGTTCCTTCCGACACTAATAAGTAAAATTGGATCTCTTGACATGCTTGCCTGCATTGCGAGGCTTGGTTGTATTGGGTATATTATTTTTTTGTGACTCATGCCTATTATGTTGTACCGTAAATTGTGATAAATTTACCGAATATTGTAACTTTGTTAATGTTTACATTACAGACTGTGGACATACACAAGGAAAAAGTTGCCAGAAGAGAAATTGGTATCTTGACGACCAACAAAAACACCTCCAGAACACATAAAATTATTGCCCCATCCAACCCTGAGAGGCCTGTTAGATACATCAGGAAGCCGATTGATTACGCCATCTTGGATGACATCGGTCATGGAGTGAAGGTATGCTTTGTAGAACTGGGAACTGATCAAACAGCTCTGTACTGGAGGCAGGGTGACTGTAACTGCTTAGGGAGAAATTAATTCAATAATCCATTATGGCAGGCACAGTATATTGGGGCAGTTACATATTGATTCTTTAAAACTAGAAGCAACTGGAAAAGTTAAATTGAGATTGATTTCTAATTCAATCCTTTGTACACTTACAAAATACAAAATACTTACTGAAAATAAATTTTGATTCTTGCACAAAACATGGTCTCATCTTCCATAAAGTTCAATTTTAAAAAAGCTTTTAAATATCTTTAGCAGTCATATTGAACGGGGTGGCAAATTCAAAGAGCTAGTTATTCTGTAAAATACTGTCGATTGTTATTTTTTTGTTATAGCAATTAGAGGTGTCTCCATCTAATGTATATTGATTGTATATTAAGGTAAAAGGAGCAAATCATGCTCTCTATATCAGTTGCTCCGTGTTGCATCAAGCTATATGTTTTACATCGCCTCTGACCTCCAAACACTGGAAATAGTCGATGAAAAAATTTGGAGCCCACCTTCCCCCGTAGCTAATCGAGGTAAGCCTTTGACAGTGGGAGATCGGAAACAGATCCCTCTGTAGGTAAGATATATAGCACAGAAGGAACATAAACCCGGGTCTGAATAATCTGTAATGATTGAGTCACAATGTTGCTCTCCTCTGGAGCACAAGGGATCTGATTACAGAAAAAGAAAATAACAGCATTCATGTTTTAAATTTGTGTCTCGTGACAGCTTCCGGAGATGTTTGCATGTTTAAACCTCTGGCAAGGGCAAAATTGGACTTGGCAGAATTGCCCCAGGGTCAAATATCATTCTGGCCTGTGGGACTGTACCCAATCAAGCCATTCTTACGAATGGATATGTCAAGGATTGCGATTTGAGTAAAAGGCATCTGGTGCCCTGTGGAACTGTACCCAATCAAGGCATTCTTAAGAAGGGAAGAGTTAAAATGTAGAGTGCTGTGAAGAGGGACTGAAGGGGAAGTAAGTAAGAGAATATCAAGGAAATCTCCTTGGGTTAAATATCAAAAAAACAATTTTCTCAGTAGATGAATCTTTAACAAGAGGAAACAATCCTATAACCAGAATAAAATCAGAACAAAACTTTTTGTTTAAAGTGGTTTGAAAAAGTAATCCTCTTTCCCAAAAGACGGTGGATGGTTCCTTAATTTGAATTTTTAAAATTGAGTTAGGAGGTTTATTAGATGATGGTGTCAAGAGCTATGCTGCAAGTACAGGAAAATGGCACCAAGAAACTGATCAGTGCATTTTCAGCAGACTCAGATGATTGACTTTCTTATTATTCTGTGAGCCTGAGGGAGGAAGCATGTAAAAGCAGTTAAAGAAATCTTGCACGCGTGGTTGCTTTCTTTGATAGGCTGCTAAAAAGTATCTGCCTATGCATTTTTTTAGGCATATACCGAGAGTTTTTCTGAAATTTATTCTTTTGCTGTTTTTAAGAAATTTGTGGGAGTTATACTCTGATCTTAAAAGGGGATAATGAACTAAAAGCCGACACTTCTGGAAGACTTTGATATTTGCAATACTTACTTGTGATGTGGGTTAGGAAGCATGGGTGTGGTGAGCAGATCACTGGATAGGTAAACAACATCCATAAGCCACATCCATCATCTTTGACATAGTAAAATGTCTCATGGCATTTAATAGGAAAAATGACAAAATTTGACACAGGATCACAGGACCACAGGAGGAGATATTCGAGTGCAACCAAATTGCTGGTTAGAGAAATTAGTTTTAAGGATTGTTGAGACGGAGATAGATACATAGAAGAGGTTTCCAGGTTTGACAGAATTTGGCAGTTGAAGAGCTGCATCAGTGTCGATATATGCAGAACTCCAGGGAGAGTGCAGATGTTGTGAGCTGTGATTCTCTGATTTATGAGTTGAAAAAATGAGTATTATTCCAACCAGCATGCTAGTGGGGAAAGTATTCGTGTAGTATGGGATGAATATCTATGTTACTCTGTCAAAGTCTGTGGAGGGACATCCACAGGTTGGCATTTGCAGCCTAGACAAGGAACATTTCTGTTCTGCAGCAAAGACATTACCTAATAGCTTTGTATGCACAGTCACTGCTTTGTAGCATAATATTAGACAAGGATCCAGGTTCTGTATCCAACTTGTTAACAACCTGTATTCTGAGCTACAACCTGTTATGCATAGGAAGCAGAGACAGCCAAGAGTGGAATTCCCCATTGTTTCTTAATGGGCTCTTGAGGAAAGCGAGTAGTTGGATATCATATCAGGACATGTTCCCATCAAGTCCATCTGAGTGTTCGCTAACCAAAAACCTTGGATGAACCATGAGGTTCGAAATCTACTGAGGACCAGATCCCGGACATTAAAGTCTAGCGATACAGGGTCGTATAAGAAGTCCAAGTATGACCTTAATAAGCAAAGAGACGATTTTGATTTAAACTAGAGAATGAGACAGTCATTCAATAGTTGTGGCAGGCTTACATCTTAATACTTCCTATATGGTGAAACTAAATGGTAGCTTAAGTGACAGCTTCCAGACAAATCCAATGCTTTCTACTCTCACTTCACTCGCTTCAAAAAGGAGAGCTACAGTGTATCCTTGGCCCCCAGCGACCCTCTAAGCTCAGTCACTGAGTATGGTGTCAGAATACAATACAATACAATACGGTTTATTTGTCACATTGCACATAAAGTGAAAGTGAAATGAATATGTCAGCAGCGGTACAATGATAAAGAACACACACAAAAACACAATAAAAATTTAACATAAACATCCACCACAGCATTCATCACTGTGGTGGAAGGCACACAATTTGGCCAGTCCTCCTCCATTTTCCCCCGTGGTCGGGACCTCAACCCTCCGCAGCCGTTGCTGCGGGCGTCCAGATGGTAAAAGGACAAGGTACAAGTCCAGGTAAGTCCAGGATCGGCACTTCCCCACCGGAGACCGCGGCTTTAAGTTGGTGTAGGCCGCAGGCCGGCGGTCGAGATTTAAAGTTTAAAGTTCCCGCCGCGCTGCAGCCAAAAGCACCGCAGACCGCAGGGCCGGCGGTCGAAGCTCCCCTCCAGGGGCGATGGTAAGTCGCCACCGCGCCCGCAGTAGAAGTTGGCCGCGGGCCGGCCGTGATGGCTTCTTCTTCCCCCGGGTCCCCCATGAGGGATCCCGGGCTGTAGACGCCGCGCCAGCTGGAGCTGTGCAGACCGCGCGCGGCTTCAGGCTGCCGGCTGCCCCTGGCCAGCGAAACGGAGCGCTCCCCTCCAGCGAGCCCCAGCGAGGGCTCACCCGCTCCACGCCGAGAGTCCACGCTGCGCCCGCCGCTGAAGCCCCGGGCGCGTCTCCGGGAAAGGCCGCGCTGATCCTTGCTGTTAGGCCACGGGGGAGGCGACCTGGAAAAAGTCGCCTCTCCATGGAGGAGGCGGCCGAAACGGTTTCCCCCTCACCACCCCCCACACAAAACACACAAAGAAACATTAAAAACATACTTTAAAACATATTAAAAAAAGTTGAAAAAACTAACGCGCTGCTGACAGGGCTGCCGCCATTGCAGCGCCCCCACCGATATCATTCATGAGGGTGAACCCCAGGAAACTATCCAACTCTGGTAATGTACCTGGCCACGTTCTTAAAACCTGGGCTGACATCTTCAACTTCTCATTACTGAGATCCGAGGTTCCTACCTGCTTTAAAAGGACATTAATAATACCGGTGCGTGAGAAAAGTAAGATGACGTGCCTCGACGACTACCAACTGTGGCACTGCCATCCGTGGTGGAGTGCTTTGAGCGGTTGGTTAGCAAGGACCTGGACCCACTACAATTCATCTACAGCCACAATAAATCAATAGGGAATGTGATCTTGCTGACTCCAAACTTTGCACTGACCACCTGGCCAATAAGAACACGTAGGTCAGGCCGTTGTTCATCGTCTACAGCTCAGTGTTCAATACCGTCATCCACTCCAGGCTTATCAAACTCCGAGAACTGGGATTTTGCTCATCACTATGTATTTTGGTTCTTTGATTTCCTTGACCATAATCAGTATGAATTGGCAAAAACACTTTCAAAGAAACATAGAAAATAGGTGCAGGAGTAGGCCATTCGGCCCTTCGAGCCTGCACCGCCATTCAATATGATCATGGCTGATCATCCAACTCTGTATCCCATCCCTGCCTTCTCTCCATACCCCCTGATCCCTTTAGCCACGGGCCACATCTAACTCCCTCTTAAATATAGCCAATGAACTGGCCTCAACTACCTTCTGTGGCAGAGAATTCCACAGATTCACCACTCTCTGTGTAAAAAATGATTTTCTCATCTCGGTCCTAAAAGACTTCCCTCTTATCCTTAAACTGTGACCCCTAGTTCTGGACTTCCCCAACATCGGGAATAATCTTCCTGCATCTAGCCTGTCCAACCCCTTAAGAATTTTGTAAGTTTCTATAAGATCCCCCCTCAATCTTCTAAATTGTAGCGTGTACAAGCCGAGTCTATCCAGTCTTTCTTCATATGAAAGTCCTGCCATCCCAGGAATCAGTCTGGTGAACCTTCTCTGTACTCCCTCTATGGCAAGAATGTCTTTCCGATAACCTTCCGAATTTCTTTTCGATAACCATCAATGGGGGACCACCTCAAGTATGTGTGCTCTGTCCCTTGCTCTACGCTCTCTATTACCCATGACTATGTAGCCAGGCACAACTCCAACGCTATATTTAAATTCACTGCGATACCACCATCGTTTTGGACAAATAATGGGTAATGATGAGTAAGATTAAAACACACATCAACCCCTATATAGAAATATTTGATTGGATGGTGCCAGAACAATCTTGCTCTCAACATTAGCAGGACCAAGGAGATGGACACTACATAGCACTAACCTCAGCAACTATAATCCGTTTTGGACTGTCTTTGTTTGCACTAAAGGTTTCATTTTTTGCATTATTATGGTTACCGTAATATTTATTCGATTTTTTATTATGTTTTACGTGTGCAATTGCATTTTATGGGCATGTTTGTATGCAGCAAATAATAATTACATTGTTGGTATATAAGACAATTAACAGTCTTGTGTTTTACAATTAAACAAATCTTCAACAATTTGAGATTGCTGCCTTGGTTCTCAAATACCTAGTCAAATGTATCAGGATTTACATGACGTAAATGAGGAAAACTGGTTTAGTGATTAGTTGATCTGGCTTGCTTCTTGGGGAAAGCAGCTTTTGCACCATGATTTTGAAACAATTTCAATTCAAATTGGCTACTGCATTAAAGTAGCATGTGACATTTTTGCAATTGGGATACACTAGAAAATTATTTTAATTATTTAGAGAGCTGATTCAAAGCAGTAATGTGTTACAGTCCATTAATCAACTTTTAGACACATTAATTTTCTGGTTACATATTTCCAGTCTGAGACATCTCCCACAGAAAGGTGCTCATAGATTTATGAGTATCTTGAGATCTCAAGATTATAGTTTATTCTGCCTGGTGTTGAGTGTCATCTACTGGTAGACCTGTAAATTGTAATTAACTGAGGTAAAGCTGAAATAAGTCATTCATCCCAGATGGAAATGAAATGTATGGCATAGAATGGATATTCTGCATGGCTGAGAATGTTTCTGAAGAAGGTAGATTCAGTCTGAGCCAAAGATAGACACAATGCTGGAGAGAAGGAATGGGTGATGCTTCGGGTCGAGACCCTTCTTCAGACTGATGTCGGGGAGTGGGTGGTGCATAGATAAGGAAGTATATAGATAAGGAAATGTAAGGTATGAAAACAGGGTAAAGGGAATGGAGACAAAGGGAAATATAGAATAGATTGTTGGTTACGAGAAGGTAACAACAAAGCAGATAAAATGTAAGGTAGTAAGGTAGGTAAAGCCAGTAAAGTAGGTAAGCCAGATAGATTGCCTATGAATGGGTTCAACTACCTTGCGTGGGGATTTGGAGAGGGTTTAAACTAATTTAGCAAGGGTCACAATAGGAATATTGTCGAGGGTGAAGAACAGACTTACTTATATGGATGGAAAACTGTCTCCAGGCTTCATAGATGGTGGAAATAGAGGACTGGATATCTAGATAAATCAGAGAAGTGTAAAAAATAATGGGGATAATAATAATTGGAATTTCAATTTATCCAACATTAACTGACATTGCCTTAATGTCAAAGACCAATAGCAATCAGAATTTTCAGGTAGACAAAAGTGCTGGAGAAACTAAGCGGGTGAGGCAGCATCTATGGAGCGAAGGAAATAGGCCTTTTAGAATTAGAATTTTCATCTGCTCAGGAGAGCTTTTTGAACCAATATAGGTAAGAGCCTGTGAGGGAAGGGACAATACTCAATCTAATATTTGAGAATATTGGTGCTGGTTTTAGTATGTTAGAATACGACCAGGCAAAATTAACTAGAAGCAGCCAATTACAGGGACGTGTACAAGTGACCAGCGGAAAGCATTAAAAATGAGGGAGTTCAGTGTTGATGTGTTCTCGTGATGAATGGCTAAGGACTAAAGAACCTCAGATTTCTTGGCATATTAGGGGGGGGGGGGGCTCAACAAACAATGAGGAGAGCAAAGATGGTCACAAAATGGCACTGGTAGGCAAGGTTAAGGAAAATCCCGGCACATATGATATTGAGGGCAAGATGATAACCAGTGAAAAGGTTGGACTTATTGGGGCCAAAGTGGCAGTTTGTGCTTGGAACCAGAGGATGTGCATGTGGTGTGTATCAGGCTGAAGAAGGGTCCAAACCCAAATATTGAATATTAATCAACTAGCCTATAAACAACCTCCCTTTTTCCCTCTCCCCTACCCCCCCCCCCCCCCCCCCCCCCCCCATTCCCCGTGCCACATCTAGACACGCATCAATTTTTTGATTTCTCCCTCCCCTTCGATCTATATTCCTTCCTCTGGCTTTACAATTCGCACCTCTTCATACCTTTATGGGCCTGTCCACTTAGGCGATTTTTCAGGCAACTGCTAAGTTGCCAGCAGTCACCCGAAAAACCGGCAACTGGAATGGCGACTGTACACGCACTGCTTTATGAGGCCGCGACTAGTTCCCAGAATGCGGGAAACTCCTCACGACCATAAAGGCGACTACCCGGCAACCACCCGCGAACATGTGGCGACCGCAGACTCCTGCAGTCGTCGAAAAAGTCACCTAAGTGGGACAGGCCATTAGTCTTTTCATTTCTGACTCTTGTCCAACCAAGCCCAACCTTGCTAACCAAGCCCTTACCTGTATCCACCTATCACTCGCCTAGCTTTATACTGCAACTCTACTCTTCCAGCTTTCTCTTCTCACTACAATCAGTCTGAAAAAGGGTCCCGACCTGTGATGTCACCTATCCATGTTCACCACAGATGCTGCCTGATCTGCTGATATACTCCAGCATTTTGTGGCTTTTTTAATCAATTGTTTTGCCCCACCCCTATCCCTCTTAACTGCCTTTCTCCCCTCTATTCCCTCAGTCTGAAGGAAGGTCCCACCCTGAAACATCGTCTGTCTATTTTCCTCCATAGACTCTGCCTGACCCACTAAGTCCCTTCAGAATTTCATTTCTTTGCTTTGTTTCCAGGTTCTGCAGTTTTGTGTCTTAATTCATAGAATGTGTTGTGTCGAAGGTTCATCTAAATCACGTATTCAATGTGAGATTAATAATGATTTTTTAAAGGGGGTTGAATTGAAAGTGTAGCAGCTGTTAGAACTATTTTTTTATATTTTCTCTTCTGGCTTAAACATGCTATTTATGGGTACAGTCTACAGGCAATTAGTCACTTTTAATGTGCCTGTTTATGGAGGGAATGTGAGGGTCTTTGACTCATCCACAACACCAGAAAAACTTGGTTGGATTTTACCAGTTGAATGCACATGGACTTTCGAGGTTGGATCGCTAAGAACTGACCTTTCTCCCAGGAGGCTGAGCTCAGTTACAATTGCATTAATCTGCTGGTTTGTGACCAAATAACTTCTCGACATCTGGGCACAGATGAACCCACGTCCTTTTACCATCTGGCCTTTGGGAAGATCCCCCATATTCAGATAGTGGTTCCTGTGCTCCTAGTATTTGGGAAGTTTAGAGGTATAATGTTTGGATGAATCAAACCTTTATGTGTTTACAACTGTGTGGAACAGATAGTACCTTGAGAATTGCACATTTAAATGCCTGGTCAGAGCTTTTCCAGACTCCCACTCCCACAAACTTGTGGAACAAAGACATTTGCACATGTGCTTGTCGTTCAGTGTCTGGGTAGGAAGTTAGAAAATGGAAAGCTGAAATCACAACACAAAAATGTTTTAATGGTTATTGAATCAGTTCTGAGTGGTTTCATTAGCAGCGTGGGCTGGAGGTGATCAAAGGTTTCTTCTTCACAACTCATTAATTCAGGTTGTGGCCATGACTTGCACTGTGTTTCACTCTAACCAATTTATAAACATTACTCAATATCAGATGCTTTAACATTGATTCCTTTTGTACTCCTTTCCTGTGGTTTTGACTAACCTGTCAATGCTGTTTTTTTTTCTTACTTCTTTCATTTGCTTCATTTATGCATTAAGTGGTTGCTTAGATTTAAGGTAAGAGATCTCAGTGCTTCTCCGCCATCCTATTCTGTGCTGAGGATATTGCAGACTGGATAGTTAAATGCTGCAGAGTTTGAAACCTTAGATGGGAATATTTACAACCGTGCTTAAGGCTGTAGATTCACCAATTCTGATTTGTACCATTCTTGAAATTTATAGACAGTTCTCTTAACATTAAAGTTATTTTTCCAAAGTGATCGATTCCTATTAAGGGTGGACTTTAATCCCAAGATCACAGGGCATATATATTCCATAAGTCTCGGCCGTGGGAAGCCTAGACAATTTGAGTAGTTGGCCACGTGGTCATGGTGACCCGTTGCAGTAGCCTAGTGCCTAAATTCTAGATTCCTAAATAAGGTGCACCCTTTTCATGGATATTACTGTAGATCAGTCTTGGATTAAGAGCAGTACCCTTAAAAAGTACATTGATGTACATACACAAAGGAGCTGCCCATTTATTGATCAGATACCAAAATCTCTAAAGATCGCATGCTTCCACTTCTGTAATATTGCTTATCTGAAGCTCACAATTCACATCTGCCCCCCAAATCCTCATGCCAGCTTCACATTTCCAATGCCCTTCTGACAATCTATTCATTCCTTTACCTCATAAGTAAAAGATTTTCCAAAATCTATTGCTTTTATTCTATTGCACAGCAAATCCCATTTACCATTACCACCATGCTCACTGGTGAATGTTGGCTATGGCTTTTCAGTATATAAAAGTTAAAATGTTTATTTATGTTCCTCATGTGGCCTTATGCATCCTATCTCTTTGTCCTCCTCCACTCGTGTGACCTCTTACTCAGCCCGTGAAATTAACTTTGACTTGTGAACTTTGTGTACCTCCTTCCCGATTGGTGACTGTATTATCTTCACTTGCGAATGGTGCTTGTAAACCTCCACCTCTCATTTCTTGTTAAAACACATCTCTTGTCCAAACCTTATGTTAAGACTCCTAATACTCATGTGATTCTCTACTGTTTACTTGCCTCAATTTTAAAATTAAATTTCCTGTTGAATCTAGCATTATTGCACAGGAAAAGCTCCAACGTGCCGGGATTGATGGCACTGTGGTATAATTTCCAGGCCTATTCGTAGCCAGGTGCACACCAATTTCTCCATTACTCCTCTCCAACTCTATTCAGTTCTGATCTTTGAGTTAGAAATAAAAAGGACGTATTACTGTTTCCAGGATAACCTTCAGTGGTCGTCATGATGATAACAGTTGATTAGAACAATCGACTCTTAGCTTTGCCTGTACCCACATCATTTGAATCTAGCCTTAATATTCAGATTAAATAGATAAACAGGTTTCTACAAACCTGAGGCAAATGTCAAGCCATTGCAGTCTTTTAAATTGTGAGTTCGTTAAAGGCCACGTTATCCTTGTCGACAATGAAAGTCTAGGAGGAAAACACTATTTTGTTCTAAATCCCAAACGTATGGCTGAAATGTACGTACGTGTTGGGTCCCTGGACTCCCCCTTTGTGGTTGAAATCAGGCACCACTCTATCTCAGTATTCACAAATGAGCACTGTGTCTGGAACAAAGGCTGAATAGTGGTTGGAACCCATGACAAGAGCACTTGTGATGGGCAAGTATAATGAAGCATTGTCAGAACATATTTAAGAGTTAGACATGACTTTATCAATCATCTTGTAGCATTAAGAAAACATATCCAATTATTCTGGCATGAAAAATATCCTCTCCTTCCTCCCCTCCCCACTCCAATGATGAACCAATTATTTCCTGGGTTTCTATCACTACTTGTAAACTCCATGCTTTGTGAAATATTAATATCACTCTTTATCTCTGATCAATTATAAAATTCTGTGGGTAAGCTTACTTTAAGATTTGGATAGGCAGGGGATAATCATGGCAATGGAAAGAACTCCTTGATCATTAAATGTTTTAACATGAATTATTTGCCCTTATTCTGGCAGGAATTAGCAGGAATTTATCTCCCCAGTGTGTGATATCCTGCATATTCTATATATGTATCTTACTATTCCAAAATTACCGTTGAAGGTTGGACCATTTCTACATCATTTCTTGACTCATCTCACCCAGTTCAATCTAAAAACAAATATCAAATGAGTTTCTGATAGCATTAATCCAGGAACTAGTGAGCAGGGGTTATCAACAACTCGTATCTGCAAATTTGAAATTGAATTGGTTTTACAGCATAAAATCTATAGAGTGGCTGCTGTTCGAAATATCCAAATGTTACATATATGTAACAGAGCGCATTCTTCCGTATTTATACATTGTAAAATAATGGGAATGTTTGATGGGAACTATATTCTGTCCAACCTGTAACATGGCACAGCATCACCCCAGTCAAAATGAATGAATAAATTGGTTTAACTTCACACAATGTGTCGTATATCTGTATGTTTCATGGGACAATGTAGAAAAAGCTTTATTCTATATCTAGCTTGTTCTGTATTTGTCCTAGGAGGGTTTGATGGGCACAGTGTCAAGTGACCTTTACTCTGTATGGAATCTGTGCAGTGCTGCCCTGAGGGTGATTGATGCTGGTTTTGGGTGGTTGAAATGCAATGTGTTCCATTCCTCTCCATCAATCTCCCTCAATCCAAACAGTGTCAATACATAAAAACCTTTAGCCCAGCTGCATTGCCAGGTCTCCATCGCAATCCAGCTGGAATGATATGGGCGCATCCCATCCTAAGACAAGATGATAATTTCCTTGCTGTTGGGGAGCATGGATTTAGCGCATCTGTGCATCGAGTCAGGGAGATTGAAGTAATTACACCATATTTCAATTTTCATTAGAAAACGTATAAACTTAAACTATAAAATCATTTGAGAGCAAAGTGAGTTGAGTCATGAATAATGGAAGAAACCATTAGAATGTTGGTTGGTCCAGCCCAGCCAAATCATTTTTTTTACAGGAGATAGTTGTTTGATACTGATGATTGGAAATCATATTATGTGACCTTTTATCTATAAGATACATTTACGTATATAGAATAAATCACTTCCTCCTTTTCCCGACAAATGTAGCTTGTGGTCTCTACGATTTATAGAATTTCTGTTAGTCCTTAAAGGACAAGGTGCAGGGTTTGTATACATTTAAAATGAACAAAAATGTACCATGTGAAAAGCAATCACCTATTTTGAGACACAATGACAACCCACCCCTGTTGTTTGCACAAATCTATTCTGTAGCTCCACATAAAGCCCAGTGTTGCCGTTGTTTTGTGGTGTCATGCAAACTTGTTGTCAGTCTATTTTCAGTTTGTTGATCTTGCTTGTTGCGTCTCAGCCCTGTACCAAGACTGTATATGGTGTTTGCTTCTTGTCAGCTTTCAGTACTTGTATGAGTGTGTGGTGCACATATGGTTCCTGTGACTGGCCTAACTATATTTTAGCTAGATTGGTGGGTTAGAGCTGCTGAAAATGATTGCAGCAAGTGATTCTGTAGGTTGCTATGAACATTTGTATATTTGGCTTTTCTGTTCAATAAGTGGAAAGCTTCCTAACCCAAGAAACTAGCTACGTATTATTTCCCGTTTTAAGAGGCAAGAGTATTAATTGTGAAAATTCCCCTTCGCAAAATTTCATGAACGTACTTTCCTGCTAGTATTTTGTCCTGTGTGTGTGGATTTTCCTGGCAGTACTCTGTGATGTATGGAATTCCCTGTTCATATTCCCTGCTACGCAATTCCCCATTGTTAGTCTGTTGTAAAGGATTGTCTGTATCCTGGTATGTGAACTTCCCATTTATGCTGTGGTTTGCAAGGTTCCCTGACCACATTTACAGCAACCTTAATGGAAAGCAAGCTGCAGAAACAAAAGCAGAAATGCTGAAGAACTCAACTAATCAGGCAGCATCCGTGAAAAGAGAAACCAGTCAATGTTCCGAGTCAGTTACCCTTCCTTAGATCAGGTATGAGAGGAGGGTTTCCTGTTTCCAAGCAAAGCTGAGGGCAGGACTAACCCAAATTATTGGTTTCTCTCTCCACAGATGTTGCTTGATTGGCTGAGCTCTTCCCGTATTTTTGCTTCTATTACAGCAACCCTAGCCTTACTCCATGTGTACAGTGCTCTCATCACTGTGCACTCTGCTTGTGTTGCTCGACTGGTCGTCAGTACAGCATGAGTGTGGTTATACTTTGTCAGTGTGGACTCTGGACCACCTGTTGTCTGCTCACTGAAAACTCCTGAATGGGCAGACACATGCAGAATAAACCAGGCATATTGTTATCACACCAAAGGCGTTCCTGGACTAGTTACCATGAGGATTAAATGAACCATGTAGGTTCTGGGTTTTTTTCTCTCCCAAGTTTAGAACTTGTGAATCATATAATGACACAGTGCCCATGACTGAGTGAGAAACAGATGGCCTTAGTTTTGTTGCACAAAAACTGCAAGAACATAATGGTGAAAGGGAAATGAAAAATCTTGTTGAGAATCCTTTAGAATTCTCACCATAATAGAGGCCCATGTATAATCCTTCTTGCCCGGCACGTTTACGCAGTCCCTTCCCACCTGAGGCTAATTCTGGACTCCCCGTGCCGTGTGGGCCTGGTCTTACCCATGCTTCTTGAATGTGCGTCTAGCTCCCCTGCACCAAAGTACACAGTTTTTTCAGCTCACACCCTCTTTCCACACATGTGCCATTCACCTATCCTTACCTGACCCAATCCACTGATGTTTGCCTGAGTGAAACTGTCGTTTATTGTTGTGGCTGTTTGTTCACTCTGTTTCCAAAGCAACGAGTTATTTAAAAATTGCCATGAAATTTGAAATTAAATAGAAAATATAAGCAATGCACAGCAAGTTGGTCAGCATGTCAGAGACATGGTCTGATGCCGTGCATGAAATATTTGCCCAGTTCCTGTGGGCAGATTTCACCCAAAACATAAACCCATTTTTCCCTGTCACGCTGACAGGACAGTAGTATATTTGTCACTTATATCTGTCATGTCTTGCTTTCATATAATTTTAAATTACAAGCCCTGTACCTGTTCTGTAAGGAGATAGATTACTTAGTCACCTAGAAACCTGTAGAAAAACACTTTGCATGGCCTTGTTACCCTTTACATCTTCTTTCTGTTGTTGCCTTCTGTTCTGAATAAACTTCTGCATCAGTCTCCTTGGTGTCATTGAAATTGCCAAATTTGCATTCACCAACCCTTCTCTCTCTCTCTTTGTCTTGATTTATTCGTTCCAGGTTAGCACACAAAATATGAAGATGGGTGGACTTCCACGTAGCACCCCACCCACACAGAAACCGCCCAGCCCCCCAGTGTCGGGGAAGGGCACCCTCGGGTAAGTGGGGAGTGATTCCAGTCAGTCTGCAGGAATTTTGGTAGAATTCTAGGTTTATAGTCCTATATTATAGTCAAATTCTTATATTTGATGCACTTTTCCCACCTCTGGTTGGTGATGCAGGCAACACCTCTCATTGCATCTACAGTTATTGAATGGTCATGTTGGAATCCAGATGGTGTCAGTAACACTGTTGAAACATGGAGAGGGTTTTGCAGATGAGCATGGCTTTGCTTTTGCTTGTCCTGCTAAGGTATACAGTTTACATTAGTCACTGGCCTTGATCAACCATAGTACAGTGTCAAAGAGTCTTAGAGCAATACACCACGGAAACGGGCCCTTTGGCCAACATTGTCCATTCTGACCAATTTGGCATTCTGGGCATGTTCTTGCATTTAGCCCATAACCCTCTAAAATCCTTCCTATCCATATATCTGTCCAATAGTCTTTTACACATCATAATCATATTTGCTTCCATAGCTCATTCCGGATACAGACCACCCTCTGAGGTCCCTCTTAAATATCTCCCCTCTCACCTTAAGCCTATGTCTTCAATGTTTAGAATCATCCACCCTAAAAAAAAAGACTGAGCATTCACTTTATCCATGCCCCTCAGAATATTGTACAATTAAACATGGTTACCCCTCAGCCTCCTATGCTCATTGAGTGCCAGCCCTAACAAGCCTCTTCTTATAACTCCATGTAACTTCCTAATGAATCTCTTCTGTATCCATTCCAACTTAATGACATTCATCCTGGAGATGGGGAATCAGAACTGCACCCAGTACTCCAACTGTGGTCTCACCATTGATATTCCAACATTTGTCTTTAATACTCTTCTCAAGAAGGCAAGTGTAGATTAACACTTATTAATTCATGCAATTTATAATCTCTACTACACATATGAGCATGCCACCCTTTACACGGTATTACGGTACTACATAGCTTTACATTAGCAAGGTCACCTAACTCGCTCTCTCTCACAAGCCAGCGGAGCTAGATGAGAATAGCTGGCTGTTTGAATGTTCCTCTTTGCCTATGGAATAAAGATTGATCTTCACTATGTGTGTGTTGCTGTGGATTATTCATAAACACGTCTCCAACTCTTTTGCCTGAAGTTATTTTAGTTTTTTTTTAACATCGAACCATGGCAGGTTCCTTCCGTAAACCAGATCCTTTGGTGTTCGACAGTGAACTTGTCGAACATTGGCGAATCTTCGAAGTGGAATTCGGAATTTTTATAGATGCTGCCCACCCTGGAGCTGCTCCCCACACCGTTGCATCAATTCTCCTCAACGTAGCGGACACAGAGGCTGCCCTGTGAGCGCAGGATTTCTACTACGCCCCAGCATATGCCGATGCGGTAACACATGTTGTGACCCCGGTAGAGTCCATCAGAGACCCCGTCTGCCTTCTCTGAAAGTTCAGAGACCTGTGCCAACTTCGCACTAATGTTATCATGGAGCACCACAAGCTTTTTTTCCGTAGCCAACAAGAGGACGAAACGGTTGAATCCTACATTGGCGCACTCAAGAGCATCGCAGTTAGATGCCACTTCCAAGACGGTGACGTACTCATCCGCGGCAGACTCGTATATGGCATCCCGAATGACAAGGTGAGAAATGATTTACTCCGGAATGAGGAACTTACACTACATAAGGTTGAACGTGCCTGCCGGGTTGCAGAATACACTGACACCCATACCAAAGCCGTGGGACCGGGACCACACTCTGCCTACGATGTCCATGTCTTCTGTGGGTCCCCGCGACAAACATTAACCCCTCGACAACCGCCTACAGCCCCAGGGAGGGAAACTGATCGTCCATAACTGGTAATTGCGGTGGCTCACACCCTAAATTTCGTGAGCAGTGCCTCGCGTATGGCAAAATTTGTCACTATTGCAAAAAGAAAAGTCACTTTATCTGGTGCTGCCATGCTCGTGCCAACAGGGTCCAGCCACAACAATCTCTCTATGCGCTTGAGCCTTCACTTACCCACGAGGCACTGACAGAATCAACAGTTCCAGCAGAACCACGACTGCAGAACCTGCAAGAAGTCAGCCAAAACATACATTCTTGTATATCCGATTCACCGTCTACAGACAGTGATCCCATGACAACGCTCAGTTTCAACAACACCAGAGTTGCTGCTAAGATAGATACCGGAGCGAGATGTAACGTGGTCTCTCTAATCGACTTCCAAAGAATTCACAACAACGAAACTGTCATGAAAACAAACTCAAGGTTGCATCCATTTGGTGGGAGCGAGTAGCAACCAGTTGGTACGGTCACATTACAATGCCATCTAGCGTCTCAAGTTTACAACCTGGAGTTTTTCATCGTTAGAGGGGAAGTGCCCCTCCTTCTGAGCATTGATGCATGCCGCGATATGAACCTAGTCTTCTTCGGCAAAACTGTGTACCAGCTGTCAACCTCTCAAAGTCCCACCCAACAACTGCTCGAACAATACAAAGACCTTTTTGATAACCAGCTGGGCAAGCTTCCCACGCTATACAGCATTGTAACCGACAACGCGGTTCTCCTCAACAAATCTCGCACGCAATGAAGGACCGCATGAAAGCAGAATTATACAGAATGGAAACACTGGCTGTAATAGCCCCCGTCAACGACCCCTCCTCCTGGACCTCCACCATGGTTACAGCAGTCGAGAAGAACAAAGACGAAATAAGGATCTGCATCAACCCTAAAGATTTAAATACTGCCATCAAATGACCACACCACCCGATGCGGACAGTGGAAGAGGTCGCAGCCAACCTGCGTAAAGCCACAGTCTTTTCTGTCCCAGATGCAAATAACTCATTTTGACAAATACCACTAGACCATGCATCCTCCATGTTAACGTCGCGAATCATGGACGACATCCTGATCGCTGGGCGCAACGCACAAGAACACGACTCAAACCTGAAGCAGATCCTGGATCGTGCCAGGGAGGTAAATCTCAAACTCAACCCTCTCAAGTGCAGATTTCGGGTCGACGAAGTGACTTATGTGGGCCACGTGTTCACCAACAACGGACTCAGGCCAGACCCGTCTGAAACCATTGCCATCAACGAAATGCCAGCACCTACGGACGTGACAGCTCTACAACGATTTCTAGGTATGGTAAACTACCTGGGAAAATTCATCCCAAACTTCAGCGAGCTGTCAGCCCGCTGCGACAACTGACCCACAAGGATACCCACTGGTCCCAGCACCAGCAGAGGGCATTTGAAACCCTCAAAACAACTAATGTCTTGCGGTCCAACCCTCACATACTTTGATGCCAGGTTACCCGTCACCCTCACCTGTGATGCCTCTCAGTATGGACTGGGTGCTGCTTGCCTACAATACGACCGGAAGGGTCCCAGACCAGTTGCCTATGCCTCGCACCATGACCGACACTGAACAGCGCTACGTTCAAATTGAAAAGGAGCTACTCGCAGTAACTTTTGCCTGCAAGAAATTCAAGGACTTTATCTTTCGCAACCCGATCACGGTCGAAACAGATCACCAGCCCTAGGTCAGTATCCTCAGTAAACCGATCCACATGGCACCAGCGCGTTTACAACGCATGATGATGGAACTACAGAATTATGACATCAGACTAACCTACAAACACGGTAAGGACATGTACTTAGCTGACACTCTCTCACGGGCACCTTGCCCAACCTGCGAAAAACACCTGTCTGATGATGAGCATGAGGGGTACACGGTTATGATGGTCTCCTACCTTCCATCTGCCGGCTTAGACATCCTAGTGGCACAAGCAGCTGCAGACGAAACACTACAATCGCTGGCCACTGTCATCTGCCGCGGCTAGCCAGACAAACAGCATCACCTGCCACAAGCTGTCCGCCCATTTTACCCTGTCCGCGACGAACTGGTCATTCAAGACGGCATCACAATGAAAGAACATAAGGTAGTCATCCTGACGTCTCTTCACAACAAGTACTTCGACATTGTCCATGGGGGCCATCCCCCTGCAGAAATAACTCTCCAACATGCAAAAGGTATGCTTTTCTGGCCTGACATGGCTGACTACATTCTCGAGAAAGTTGCTGCCTGCCCGATCTGCAATAGCCTGACCCCGCACCAACAGAAACTACTGCCTCCCGCACCCCACACCGGACTTACCCAGGTCCACAGTAGGAGCCGACATCTTTGAGTGGCACGGCAAACAATACCTGGTTTTAGTCTATTCCTACTCAGGATGGTTTGAAATCGACCTGCCCAGTAGCCCGACCTCAGCCATGGTCATTCAGACACGAACTTGCCACTTCTCTGTCCACGGAGCCCCCTGAAAGCTACTCTCAAATGGAACTAATTTCTCCAGTCAGCTATTCAGGAATTTTGTGAAAAACTGGGACTTTCACCACATCACCAGCAGCCCAGAGTACCCGCAGTCCAACGGCCTGGCTGAGCGCGCGGTAAGAAGTGCAAAAGAACTAATGGAACGCTCACACAGGGCTGGCTCTGATGTTTATCTCGACTTACTCAACCTACGGAACATCGTCCATGACCCTCTCCTGGGATCTGCAGCCGAAGGCTCATGTCACGGCGAACCCGCTCCACTCTGCCGATGGCCAAGCAACTACTAGAACCACAAGTTCGTGCACCATCGGTTATCCAATCCCAGCTCCAACGCCGCCGCGACATTAAAAGGAAATACTACGATAAAACCAGCTCTCCGCTTCAACCGCTCAACAAGGGACAGGTTGTCTGCTTGTGGTCACTCCGAGGTTACGACCGCCTCAGAGTGGTTCTGGGGTCCAGAACCACGCTTATACTTGGTCAGTATTGACATTGGCATCTATCGGCGAACCCGCCAACAGCTCCTCCCGGTTAAAGAACCGGCACCTCCGCGTCCTTACCTGGACCAGCCCGCCAGTCTTCCTTCATGCTCTGCGAATGCTACTCCAGCGATTCCTCTGCCAGCGCCAGCACCATCCATGCCTTCCCCGGTGCCACCATCTCCACCGGTGTCTTCTTCTCCGCGTTCGCCCGATAAGGGACTTGCTCCCTCAGAGAAGGATGAGGGGTATTACCGTACATGTGCTGGTTGTGTCTGCAAGCCAAACCCGCTGATTGGAAAATTTACTGGCTACACTTGAACTGTGCATGACCCGTTTTGTTTTATGTGCTCACATATGCAGTAAAATAATAAATGCCGCACCTTATACTGGTGTTTGACAATATGCTCCACCAACCACTCTATATATGCTTTGCTTCTTTAAGAGAAGGGATGTAGATTAACCCTTATTAATTCATGCCATTTATAATCTCCACTACACATATGTGCATGGCACCCGTTACATGGTATTACGGTACTACATAGCTTTACACTAGCATGGTCACCTGACTCGCTCTCTCTCTCTCACAAGCCAGCGGAGCTAGATGAGAATAGCTGGCAGTTTGAATGTTCCTCTTTGCCTATGGAATAAAGATTGATCTTCACTATGTGTGTGTTGCTGTGGATCATTCATAAACAGCAAGCATGCCAAAGGCCATCTTCATCATAGTCCACTTAAGTCACCATTTCCCACAACCACACACCTGTACTTCCAGATCTCTCTCTTCGTCAATTCTCTCAAGGACTCTTGCATTTTCTATGCAAGTCCTGCCCCAGTGTGACATACCGAAACGCAACATCTCATACTGATCAATGTGCCATTCCTTGACCCACCTTCCCAACTGATCTAGATCCTGTTGTAAACGGATATCATTCTTCACTGTCCACTACCCCACTAATTTTGGTGTTTTCTGTAAATTTACTAACAATGTTAACTACATTGCCATCCAAATCTTTAATGTAGATATCTAACAACAGTGGATCCTGCACCAATCCTTGCATTACTCCATTGATCACAGCCCTTTAATCGGCAAAGCAGTCCTCCACTACTACCCTGTGACTCTTTCCTCCAAGTCATTTGAACCCAATTGGCTAGCTCACCTTGTATTCCATATGCACTTATCTTCTCGGTTAGCCTACCATGAGGAATTTGGTGAAGTCCATGTGGACAATGTCCACCGCCATGCCCTCATCAGTCCTCTTGGTGATCTCTTTTTAAAAAAACAACTAATTTGTGAGACATGAGATCCCACACACAAAGCCATATCAACTATTCCTAATTAATCTGTGCCTATCCAAATGCTGTTAGATCCTGTCCCTAAGGTTCCCCTCCAACAATATTCCTAACAATGACATCAGGCTCACAGGCCTGTAGTATCCCGGCTTGTCCTTGCTTCCCTTATTAAATAACAGTACAACATTAGACACCTGTCAGTCTTCTGGAACATCATCTCTGTGGACTTCTTTCCTCCCTCACCATCAATGCTGGTTGCAGTGTTATCACCAGTACCACTACAATGACCACACAGTTGTGCATTCCATTGATGCTTTCCATATGATAACTGTTTTGAATATTCAAAGGAGTTAAAATTGGCAGTCCCTTATGACCTGTGAGTAGCATGCCTGCTTCTAAGATTGTATTAAACAGCAGAACAGTCTCAAAAGATTGAATAGCCTTTTCCTGGTCCTGATTTATTTGTTTCTTTATCCTTCTCCGAATTGAGTATGTGATCTAAACTGACATCCTAATGGTGGGGCTTTACAGATGCAGTATTACCCAAGGCCCCATTTGTTTGTTCAATAGCAATGAAGGGTGTTGTCTAAACAGACCACTGTCAGGGAATGAAGGAAAAGAAATGGGATATTTGGCAGCAGAAGTGCGTCATTAAATACTGCAAAAGATGTTACCGTAACAACCACAATTAAAAAGTATAAAAATAGTATAAGTAGAATTAATAATAGAATTCTATGGCACAGATGGAGGCCGTTTGACCGAGGATGCCCAGGCAGTTCAGAACGGAGCATCCAGCTCTTTGTGATCTTATAGTTTACAGCACTTAGCTGTTCATCAAGCTTATGTGACGAGGGATTCTGGCTCCATTTAGGCCACAAATTTCAGAACCCCACTTTCCTCAATTTTCCCTTCAATCTGTGTTCCTTTTGTTATTGACCTCTCTCTTAAAGGGAAGTCTCTACTATCATTGTGCCAATAAATGGTTTACAATTTGGAATACATGCTATTGATAGTATGTTAAGAGATACAGCATGGAAACAGATCCTTCGACCCTCCAAGTACTTGTCGTCCATAAACCAGCTACCCATTTACACTGATCTTATATTAATCACATTTGTTTATTCTCCCCATGTTCTCATCGACAATGTGTTAATAAATATTTTTAAATTTACCACATGAGCTTGTTAGTTAATAGTATGAAGGGTACAACATGAGCTGTAAATGATGGGAGTGAATAATATGTAAGGTGACAATTGGGCTGAACTAATTTCTCTTCTCTGTATGTAGTCGACATTCTCCTTATCGGACACTGGAGCCCGTGCGCCCTCCGGTGGTGCCAAATGACTATGTACCGAGTCCAACTCGCAACATGAGCTCCTCACAGCAACAAAGTCCAGTGCGGACAGCTTCTGTAAATCAGAGAACAAGGACATACAGGTATAGAGAGCGCAGGGTCCTGGCAACCTGACCCACACTGCTGTGCTGAAGTTAGATTTAAGAAGCCACATGTCTGATGGGAGTTTTTATTTTAGATTTTCATTTGAAATTTAAACGTTATTATGGAATTAGTAGGAATTGGAGCATTAACCAGGGACTCTGTTGTATACACTGCAGTTCTTGTGGTTTAGACAGAGCAATTGTGGTTTATTTTATACAGAATCGGTTGTGAAGTCAGGAATTGGATTGAGCTGTGTTCTCATCAAATATCTTGGTGGTGCAGAACTTTGAAATGTATGCGGTCATCATAGTCATGGATAGAAGATAGCTAGTACCCTTGAAAATGCAGTCCAGCATAAGTCTGAACTATTGGGAGAGGTTGGCAGAAGGATCGGTTTTATTTATTTTTTTAAAGGCAAAATTCTTGTAATGTCAGCATGTCAGTCAGCATCTGAACGAAAGAAATGGTTAACATTTCAGATGATTTATCTTTCCTCGGAATAAGAAAAAGTTAAGAGGTTTGGCAGGTTTTAAGGATGTACAAAGGAGGAAAAGCAACATCAATGGAACCTTTGTCATGAGGTTGAGGGCAGGCAAAATTAAATAAGTATGGGATTGGGAGTGCAAAGCCAGAGAGGGTGGAAGTAAGCAGGTGGAAGTGAAAATAGCACAATTCCAACAGCTGCTCTTTGGGGCTGCAGTTCTAATTTAACATTCCTGAACTTGATACTGATTCTGGATGCCTGTAAGATGCTTAATTGAAGATTGAGATGTTATTACTTAAGGTCATAAGGAATAGGAGTAAAATTAGGCAATTTGCCCATCGTCTACTCCGCCATTCAATCATGGCTAATCTATCTATCCCCCCCCTAATCCCATTCTCCTGCCTTCTCCCCATAACTTCTGACACCTGTACTAATTAAGAATCTATCTATCTCTGCCTTAAAAAATATCAACTCTTGGCCTCCACAGCCTTCTGTGGCAAAGAATTCCACAGATTCACCACCTTTTGACTAAAGAAATTTCTCCTCATCTCCTTACTAAAAGAACATTCAACGAGTTTAAATTGAACCTAATTGCAACAGGGAAGAGGAATTAGGTCAAGGTGTCATCAGGCAGGGAATTAAATTGCAAGTGATCAGGGTTCAAAGGAGTTACCTGAAAAATGTATTCAGGGCTGGATGTTGAAACTGGATGTAAAAGAGCAAGTGTTCCATCTTGTGCCTTGCAAAGAAAGTACAGTAGGAAATGAATGGAGTGAATTAGGAATGGGCCAGGAAAGGAAATACAAGTTTGATTAAATGCAATAGAGGAGAAACATGGAGAATTGAGACATTCTGATAGGAAATAGGGTGGAAAGAAATTCAATTGAGGTACCTTTGGGAGTCAGTGGGCTTATATTTATATTGGTTGATGAGAGTTGAGAAAATGAATGAAGGATGGTTCATTTCCTAGTTAGTTTTTTCTAATATTCCCATTTCTTAATGTTTCATTTTCTCAAAGTTTGGATTGTTACAGATGTCTTCACAACCACAGAAAGCCTAAAGTGCTTCACAATCAACCTGTCTTTTCAAACATCTTTTGTTCAGTATAGGACTTTAGAAGAAATATAACTATTCCTGTTTTGGGGCATTAACTTGCAGGAATGCAGATTGCAGAGAAATGCATACAGATTGCTTCCAAAGAGGACCTTGTAAATACTTGAGGAATAAAAATTACAGATAAATGGAGAAAGCGCCAGGAAATGGGACTGACTTGGTTGTTCTTACAAAGATTAAGCTTGGGCTTGATTGGTCAAATGGTCACCCTCTGTACTGCATTGATTCTGAGATTCGAAATTTCGAAATTTCACATGTCCATTGTGAACATGGTATTTGGGCTGAGTGCAAGGGGAACAATGTGGGGTGAGAGCCAGCAGTAAGCATATATCTCCAAGTGATGCAGCCAACCGCACATTGCGTCTGCAGTTTCCAGAGGTTCTGGCCTCAGGTAGATGAGGGAACCAGGAAAAATATGCGTTCTGGTAAAAAATCATTAGCATGAAGTGTTGATGTTGTCTCTATCTTCACAGATCCTTGTGACCTGTAGAGAACAGGATTGTGATTTTATTTGCAGAAGGCGAAAGGTCCCTGTGGCCCTCTGTGAGCACTGACTTGTGCTGTGATGTGTGTATTACAGTAGCAGTGGAAGCAGTGGGGGAAGCCACCCAAGCAGCCGCAGTAGCAGCAGAGAGAACAGTGGCAGCGGGAGTGTTGGAGTCCCCATTGCTGTGCCGACCCCTTCTCCACCTAGTGTGTATCCAGGTAAGGGATAGTCCAGGCAATGTGCCTCACATTTATTTTGTTGCGATCCATGGTCTTTAACATGTTATGATCTTTTTCCTTGCACTCGCTCTCGTGCTCTTTCTAATCCGTCCTCTTCCCCTTGCTCGCCCTTTCCTTCCTGTGCTCTCTTGTGGGCTCACAATCCTTGCTTTACCTCACAGGAACTGGCACTGCAACCTGCTGTCAACATTTTGGTTCATCTTAGTTTTTCTTTTCCTATTCGTTCAGCTTGGCCTCCCAATACTAACAAGCTTGGGGTCCATTCCTGTTTGGATGAAGTGGGTGGAAAGATTAAAAAATAAAGTGGAAATGTCAGCCTTGTCAGGCAACATACGTGGAGAGAGTGGTTGAGTGAACATCTCAGATTAATTACCTTTTGTTGGAAAGGTTGGGAGGTCACTGATCTCTCTTGTTAACTCTACTAGTATTGTCTGAGTGTTTGAAACATTTTCTGTTGTTATTTCAGATCTTAAGTATCTGCAGTGTTTCACAATTGTGTGGAATGATTTGCCCGGAGTAGAAAAATGTGCCAACCTGGCAAAACTGCAACACAGGCTGATAAGCAAAAGCAGCTTGAGCTAACCAATCCACACTAATGGATCAGATGAAAGCTCTGTAGTATGATGACATCACCTGTAAATAGCGGCTGATAATTAAGTAACTATTGAGGAAGAGAGTGAACCCCACCAAGTAACGACCAAAGTTGAGGCTGATGCATTTGAGCCCAACTTCAGTTATAAGTACATGATCCATGTTAGGTTCATTCAGTAATCCCAATTACAAGATCAGTCATCGGCCAATACAGTTCTTTCAGTTAAAAGAAAAAGTGGTTGAGAGCATTCACCTGCTGATGATGATGTAGACGACTTCCTGGGTGTGTTGTTGAAATCTTGTGCTTTAGAAGCAGGCGAGCTTCTAGCTCATCTTTCTCAAAGCAATTGTATCACAGATATCTACCCAACAGTGCAGGAAAGCCCCTCATCCACAAAGGTAGCACATATCCAACGATCTACTGATTACTCTCTTATCTTTTCTCAAACAGATGGAAGGTGATGTTAACAGTGCTCATAAGTAGGATTCGCTGGTATGAGTGCAGCTCTATCAGAACTTTGGAACAGTGATAATGTATACAGAATGAATGCAGCAGTTTGCAAAGGTTATTTATCATATAGAGGGATTTAGCATCCGAACAGGTCCTTTAGAGCACAAACCTGCACCATTAGGCACCTATTTGCATCAATCCTGATTGTACCCATTTAATTTTCCCATATTGCCAACAACAATACCTTTAGGACAATTTACGTTATGTGATTGTGAGAGTAGATTACCACAGGCCAACCACTATCTCGTGCTTGTGAACTTGATATTAGATGAAAATATGTTGTCAAGCTTCAATAAACTGACCAATATCTCTAAATTTCCATTTTGGTCCAATTTATAAACTGCTGAAGGGATGGAATTTCCTTCCTGCCCTCACCCTGCTACCCCTTGATCCTCATGTGTTGACCATCTTGGTGTATTTCTGAAGCCATTGAGAAATCTTGATGCCATTACCAAAATAATATGGTAGCACTTGTGCTGTTGGCCCTGTACTCAACTTGAAGAATTTCATTGGGGAGGGTAGAAACCGACATTTCAAAGCGGATTGTGATGGAATGTATTTAACTCTTCTATGCAACTACCTCCATCATTAGACAATAGACATTGGGTGCAGGAGTAGGCCATTCGGCCCTTCGAGCCAGCACCGCCAATCGATATATTCATGGCTGATCATCCCCAATCAGTACCCTCATTGCCATCCTTATTGGATATAACTCTGTGCTGTGTTGTCATTTCTGAACCCTGTCAACTTTTCAAGGGTGCCACCCTCAGCCTCCCTCCCCCTGAACCAGGTAGATGAGGTTGTCACTTCTGAGCACAATCTAGTGACTTGAAACTGAGTGTGGAGTTTGGCTGAAAGGGTCAGAATTTGTTGTGAAGATTCAGTGACTAAACCTGGTGCTGAAGTTCACATTGCCATTATTTGCCTTCAAGCAAAGCCACCTGGGTGAAATACATGCAGTAACCTTTGAGGAAGTATTTTGTAGTATCAGAACAGCAATTCAAGGTATGGCGAGCAGATTAATAATTGCTTGTTGATATCTGTGTACTGTTTGAAACGGGCCATCTCCTTGTATCAGACTGTCTGAGTTGGGTGGTATGACTTCAGAGTATCTGAGTAGTGAGTTTTCACTTGGTTTGTGCGTATTCCTTTCAAGAATATTGTTTTGTAATGATATAAGTATGATGCTTGCATGATTGGAACTTTAACTGCTCAATAAGCTTTCTTGTCCCAGCTAATATTCTCCTTTGTGTTAATCCTTCTTTTACACCCTCCCCTAAGGCTCGGCTGGTACCCCTCCACTCCCCACTACCCCTAATCCCACTCCAACCCCTGTTCCTGTTGCTCCTGCCTCTGCTCCAGTGCCTGCTTCAACTCAAGGTCCTGTTCCCTCTGCAACCCCTGCCCATGTTCCAATACTGACCCCAGACTCCATAGCAGGAGCTCAGCCCTTTGCTGATGGCTTCATAACACCATGTCTCCCTGCTGTCTCTTCCACTCCTACTGCAGGTGAGTCTGTCTTTCTCACTCTCTCGCTCTGTCAACACAGTTGTTTCTCAGGCAGTCTTGGAATAAAATAGAAATGCAACCAACCCAAATTGGCTTGAAAAGTTAATGCAGTGCATCCATTGCAAGCAGGATTGGGAGAAATAAAAACATACATTTCATACTTCTTAAAGGACAAGGATTATGATAGTGGTCAGAAAGAATAAGTGGACATTATTGAAACTGTCCCAGTTTCTGAGAAGCATAATCCCTGTAGAATCCTCCAGTTCAGAACATGTTTGTACTTTGCAGCAGATGTGGATTATGATTGGAATAAAACACAAGGGAAGCAGACTGTACTGCCCAAACCTTCCACATTTTCAAGAAGCAACAAGAGGCAAACTGCTGGAGACAGTTTCCGTGTCCAGTAGCATCTGTGGAGGCAAAGAGATGGTTGTATTTTGGTTTGACAACCTGCATCAGTCTTCCACAGATGCTGTCTGACCTGCTGAGTTCTTCCAGCAGTTTGTTATTTGGTGCATTTTCCAAATCTTGTATTTTCCACATTTTCAGTTCCATTCAAAATGTCTTGTTTTGGGCTTTGATCCCAGTTGTACAGAGCCTTTGTCAGACCAGATCCAGAATGTGGTATTCAGTTTTAGCCTCTCACCCTCTTGTAAAATCAATTAACTTTATTATTAATTCATTTAAATAATATCAGGGTTTAAAGAACTAATGATGTCAGGTTGCATCAATTTGGTTTATATTCTTTCTGCATCAGAAGGTTAAGGGTTGATCTAACTGAAAGTGAAAAATTATGCAAGAATATGATTGGCTTCATAAAATTACATAGATAGACAACGCAATGTCAGGCCATTCAGCCCATGTCTTCCACCATCAACATCTGAGAAGTCAGCATATTTTCATGAAACTCAAATGAACCTATTGTATAAATACAAAAAAAGATTAGCTGGGTATCTTGTGGTGAGTCACTCCTGTGGTGATAATTTCCATCATCAACAAGGCATGTTGGAAGCATGATGTAGTACTCCCATCTTAACTGGGTAGGTGCAACAACAACTCAAAGGTTGACTCCATCCAAGACAAAACAGCCAGCTTTATTCGCAATGATCCAACACCTAAACAATTCATTCCCTCCAGCACCAACAAATGTCGACTGTACTGCGGTTACTCAGCAAAGCTACTCTGACAGCAACCCCAAGCCCATATCCTTTAGCACTCAGAAGGACTGCATTCATAAACACATGGGAATATCATCACTGCAAGTTCCTCACATGTTGCACAACATCCTTGGGAATATATCCCTGTGTCTGAATCTCAGAAATTCCTAAGCAACAGAATTGCGGGAATACTTTCAATAGAAGGACAAATCAGTTCAATTAGGTGGCTCACCACCGTCTAAAAGGCAGTGAAGGACTGCATTGACGGTCAATGATTCCAAGAAGCATGAAAAATCAATATTTAATAAAATCTCATCAACATACCCCAGCTGTTCACTGTTCCTGAAGTGATTTTTTACTATTTGCTTCAATAGCCCTGTGTAGATCAAATCCCATATGAGCACCTTCATCTGAACATTTTGAATGTTCTGATTTCCCGCTTGATTTCATAGGGTCTATCTTAGATGGACGGCCACCTATTTTGCACTTCACATGTGGAAACTTTTTTTACTTTGTTTACATTTTAGATGGTTTAAATGCTCTATTGGATCACTATTTAGACTTTTTGTTAATAAAAACATACATGGCATAAGCCTCTCTTAATGTATTCCTGGATCTGTGAATCTCTTTTACCACTTTGTCCAGTATGTCTCAAGCCTTTATGAATTAGGAGAGCCAACAGTATACACCGCTTTCCAAATGTGATTGTAAACAATGATTGACTAGTCTCAGTTCTGTCCCTAGTTCTTAACCTCCTAATTCTTGGAGTTATTTTATTATTTATTAATTTGGCCTTTTTAACCTGATTGCAATTATTTAAGCATTAATATTTCCAGATCCTTCTTTCTTTATTCCCATTTAAATTCTTGTTTTGATAAAACATGACTTTTATATTTTTATTATCAACAAGTAATACCTCATTTATGCCTAGTGAAGACTATACGGGCATATGCCTGTGTCCGTAAGCATGAAGTTCACCAATGCTTCTCACTTGTGACTCATTCCCTAGCCCCACGATTTAAATTCAGTTTCACTCTTGGGTGATTTTCAGTTCCAGGTCAGGAACTGATTGTATTAGAGAATGTTTTACTTGAAAACATTCTACCTGTTGCTTCTCTGATGACCTAATCATTACCCATCCTCTCTGCTTTCTAAAACTCTTTGTCATCCATTCTATAACTCAATCCCTGACCCTGTATAATCTCACCTTATTCACTGATGTTTGATCATCCAGCTCACCGAAGATCACTTTTAAGAACAGATGAGTTACATCTCCGTTATATTACAATTTACTGTCATTCTAAAATCTATGCAAATATTTTTTTTGAGATAACGTGGATATGGAAAAACTGATTCCTCTGCGTTGCCTCCAGAACATGAGTTATAACCATAATATTAAAGCTAGGATATTCTGATATCAGGAAGCACTTTTTCCACCAAAGGTTGTAGGAAAATAGAATTATCTTCCCAAAACTGCTGAGAATATGGAATTCTCATACCTTCTGGGCAAAGGAGTTTAGTTTTTAGTTAGGTCAGCATAACAATTAACAATGGCAAATGGAGTTGAGGTACATGTTATAAATGAGAAAATCTTCAGGGGCTGAATGATCTCCCTTTGATCCAAAGGAGGTATCTCCATATTTCAAGGTATTATCAATGCCAGCCTCAGCACTTTGAAGTGTGGCTGGATAGTGATCAGAATCAGCTTTCCCAGTCATTGATTGGAGCAATGGTAAACTTTGTGCACTCTGCCTAAACCTCCCCAAACAGTAGATTTGGTCATTGAGAAGTGGGGCATCATATGAAATATGGAAGTGTCTCTGATATTATGCTGTATATTGTCACAAAAAGAAAAATTGCAGCAAAACTTCCATCTCCATTTATTGCCTCTCATTTGAGAATTAGACTCCATTTATTGGCTTCAGGAATTTGCAAAGTTTGTTGGTAATATCATTTGTACAGTGATGTTACCAGAGTCATAAAATAGAAATCCAGGATCTTTGCTGAGTAAATCTCTGCTGACGATAAAAGGTGCCTTAAAGGGCTATGAGGCCATGGATATAGAGAGCCAACGGCAAATAAAACCAACCACATAGCTCAGCCGCACCAACCACCTCATGGCTGGACCTTCCTCCAATCTTACCCCTCTGGCCAGCTAACCTTTACCATGCCTCCTGCCACTCCAGCCAGGCACCTCTCATATTACCTCCTGTCCATCTTCACATATCCCTTTAATTCAGATTCCCTCACTCCCCTGATCCCTCCGTCACTCGAAAGAAAGGAATTAGACAGTAGGACTTCAAAACCTATCCACATCTCAGTTGCAGTCTTGACCAACTTCAACGCGTTCCATCATACAAAAAGGCAACAAATCTGGGCAGCAAACTGACTATGTCCTCAACCATTTCACTATGTTTGGTCTGCCTGCTCTCCTTGTACACACTAAACATCAGAGTGCTGCTCTTCAATTTTCAAGAACTTTAGATTGCTTTATTTATAATTTGTCCACTTAAAAACTGCCTGAGAAGCAACTTTTCCATTACTTTTATTTGGCTGCATTGCAGTGTGTATGAATGAGGTGAGTCCTTCTAGCTAGTTTGTAGACCCGCTTGACTCATCTACACTGACTTACTGGATGACCTCTGCCTCGTATTGGACGTTTTATCTCTGGCAGAATTGAAGAGGGACCCAGATGATTTACATGTTGAGGGACGCATGAAACATCCAAATCCAGAATACCCAATGTCTTTGAGCTATACTTCATCCAACTTCTAATCCAGTGTTTTGTAGTTTAAATTCAGGGTCACTGCAGATCTGTTGATTTTTTTTTCTAAGGAATGATTAATGTTGATCAGGTTGACTTCTGACTCTTGGTATCCAATTCTTTTCCTTTCTGTTGTTAGATCTCAAGTCTCTGTTTTGAAATTTGTATCAACTGAAGCTAATTAAATTCTCAAAGTAAGGTATTCCTTCTGAACTAGTCTTGCAGTTTCCTTGTGTAGGAGGAACTACAGATGCTGGTTTAAACCGAAGATAGACACAAAAAGCTGGAGTAACTCAGTGGGACAGGCAGCATCTCTGGAGAGAAGGAATCGGTGACGTTTCGGGTCGAGACCCTTCTTCAGACTGGTTAGGGATAAGGGAACCGAGAGATATAGACAGTGATGGAGAGAGATAAAGAACAATGAATGAAAGATATTCAAAAAGGTAACGATGTTAAAGAAGCAGGCCATTGTTATCTGTTTGTAGGGTGAAAATGAGAAGCTAGTTCGAATTGGGTGGGGGAGGAATAGAGAGATAATGAATGCAGGGGTACCTGAAGTGAAATAAATCAATATTCATACCACTGGGCTGTAAGCTGCCCAAGCGAAATATGAGATGCTGTTCCTCCAATTTGCATTTAGCCTCACTTTGACAATGGAGGAGATCGAGAACAGAAAAGTCTGTGTAGGAATGGGAAGGAAAATTAAAGTGTCCTTGCAGAAACTTTTCTTCAATCGCAATCGCAGATAGCATTGAATTACACATAATTGGCTGCACAGACGAGTTGGCCTAATTACTTTGTGCTGAAATTACATGTAAGGCATATGCTTGATCGTTGATCTGCTTGTGTGTCAATCGACTTAGTGGCTTCCTACATTACAATGGTGAAGACCATTCAAGAGTATTTTGTAAGCTTTAAAGTTCTTGGGATGTTCTGAAAACCTAAAATATTCTGCATAAAAATATAAATTCTTCTTAATTGATTTTAAAAAATTGCTTCCTGCTTTAATTTCCAAAGTAACCTTTTCTTCCTCAACTGTTTCAGGGCATACCACCCAGTTCTACAGCATGAATCGACCAGCGCAACGGCAGAACCCTGCCACTATTGGGGGTTCTCTACCTGGCTACAGGCGCCCTCCTTCCTTGGCCTCACAGGCGAGTCTCCAGAATCAAGTCAACGGAGGGCCATACGACTGTCAGAACCAGGCAACTGAATCTGGAGGTAAAGTCTGCCTTCAGCATTACCCTTGATATCCCCACTCTGCAGGGTATTCTTGGGTCTTAGCATTTCAATAAAACATCAGTTGTCTACCAATCAACTCATGGTTAATGTTAGGACTGGGAACATTTTAGAGTTTAGGAATGCTGTGTAGCTGTAATAGGAATTAACTTCCATTATCTCCAAGCTGTTATGTTTCACGGTCTAACAGAATGCTTGAGCAGTGCCTTTAAGAGGCCAGACCAGCAGCTCAACTTTGCACCTGTGCTTCAGATTCCAGAGTACATATGAACACCATGGGAAATCATTTGGAACAGAAATAACACTGAAATGAGGGGGAAGTCAAATTCATGTAATATCTCTCAATCTTAAATGCAAATTTGTTTGGGGGAAAAAAGCAACGTGTCTACTGTTTTGATTGAAATGTATCTGCATGCAGTTGTTCTTCTCTGCTAACCTGGTTGAGAAGGCTTGGCATTTCCTGCTGGCTTTGTGCCTGGTGTGCTTTTACACGTAGGTTCAGCCTTGTCTTGCAAGCGTCGTTACTTGTTTAAATGTAAAAGTTTCTGTTGCTGCTTCTGACAACTTTGTTCCTTTTCTTTACAACCTTCCCATGTATGCTCTTGTATGCAGCGCCCCTCGCTCCGCCGCCACCTTCTATCCTGCAGGTTACACCGCAGCTACCATTGATGGGCTTCGTGGCCAGAGTTCAGGACAATAGTAAGTCCACTCTTTCCATTTTCTGAAAGTGGATGTTCTGCACAGCGTTGCATCAAGAGCAGCCAACCGTCACAAGAAAAATAATCAGCTGTTTGCCACAGTATTTGTAATTATGCACCCAGGCAAGGTTCAGAGGTACTGCGGGTGTTAAAACCTGGAACAAAGAACAGAATATTGGATGAACTCAGCAGGTTTAGCAGTATCTGTGGAGGCAAAGGATGGAGGGTGGATAATGTTGTGTCTTAATTTAAGAAGGGCTGCACGAAAAAACCTAGGAACTATAGACCAGTGAGTTTAACATCTGTGGTCACTAAGTCACCGGCGAGGATTCTGAGGGATAAGATGTATATGCATTTGGATAGGCAGGGGTGGATTAGGGATACTCAGCATGGTTTTGTATATGGGAGATCATGTCTCACAAATTTGATTGAGTTTTTTGAAGAAGTAACCAAGATGTTTGACAACGGCAAGGTCATAGACATTGTCTGTAAGTATTTCAGAAGGTAGGCTGCTCTGTAAGGTTAGATCACATGACATCCAGGGATAACTGGAACAGTTGAACAAAGGGGACTGTGAAGGCATGAGAGGGGAGCTGGCCAAGGTAGACTGGAAAGGGATCCTAGCAGGAATGATAGTGAAACAACAATGGCAGGAATTTCTGGGCATAATCCGGAAGACGCAGGATCATTTCATTCCAGTTAGGGATAGAATAAAACTAAAAGAAAAGATGTATAACACAGCAAAGAGTAGCCGGAAGCCAGAGGATTGGGAAACTTTCATAGGACAACAGAAGGAAACAAAACGGGTAATACGGGCTGAAAAGATGAAGTACGAAGGGAAGCTGGCCATATAAAGAAGAATATAAAGAAGTAAAAGCTTCTTTAGATATGTTACGGGAAAAAGAGTAACAAAGTCAAATGTGGGTCCCTTGAAGATAGACACGGGTGAAATTATTATGGGCAACAAGGAAATGGCAGAAGAGTTGAATAGGTACTTCAGATCTGTCTTCACTAAGGAAGACACAACCAATCTCCCAGATGTACTGGAGGACAGAGGATCTAAGAGGGGAGAGGAATTGAAAGACATTTTCATTAGGCGAGAAATAGTATTGGTAGGCTAATGGGACTGAAGGATGATAAATCCCCTGGGCCTGATGGTCTGCATCCCAGGGTCCTCAGGGAGGTGGCTCTAGAAATAGTGGACGCATTGGTGATCATTTTCCAATGTTCAATAGATTCAGTATCAGTTCCTATGGATTGGAGGATACCTAATGTTATCCCACTTTTCAAGAAAGGAGCGAGAGAGAAAACGGGGAATTACAGACCAGTTAGCCTGACTTTGGTGGTGGGAAAAATGCTGGAGTCAATTATTAAAGAGGTAATAATGGGGCATTTGGATAGCAGTAAAAGGATTAGTCCAAGTCAACATGGATTTATGAAAGGGAAATCATGCTTGACTAATCTTCTGGAATTTTTTGAGGATGTGACAAGTAAAATGGATGAAAAGGTGCCAGTGGATGTAGTGTATCTAGACTTTCAGAAAACCTTTGATAAGGTCCCACACGGGAGACTGGTGACTAAAATTAGAGCACATGGTATTGGGGGTAGGGTGTTGACATGGATAGAAAATTGGTTGGCAGACCGGAAGCAAAGAGTAGGAGTGAACGGGTCCTTTTCAGAATGGCAGGCAGTGGCGAGTGGAGTGCCGCAAGGCTCGGTGTTGGGGCCGCAACTGTTTGCCATATATATTAATGATTTGGAAGAGGGAATTAGGAGCAACACTAGCAAGTTTGCGGATGACACAAAGCTGGGTGGCAGTGTGAACTGTGAAGAGGACGTTAGGAGGTTGCAGGATGACCTGGACAGGTTGAGTGAGTGGGCAGATGCGTGGCAGATGCAGTATAATATAGATAAATGTGAGGTTATCCACTTTGGCGGCAAAAACAAGGGGGCAGATTATTATCTCAATGGGGTTAGGTAAGGGGGAGGTGCAGCGAGACCTGGGCTTCCCTGTACACCGGTCACTGAAAGTTGGCTTAAAGAGATTCTTCTGCAGTTGTACAGGGCTCTGGTGAGACCACATCTGGAGTATTGTGTACAGTTTTGGTCTCCTAATTTGAGGAAGGACATCCTTGTGATTGAGGCAGTGCAGTGTAGGTTCACGAGATTGATCCCTGGGATGGCGGGACTGTCATATGAGGAAAGATTGAAAAGATTAGGCTTGTATTCACTGGAGTTTAGAAGGATGAGGGGGATCTTATAGAAACATATAAAATTATAAAAAGACTGGACAAGCTAGATGCAGGAAAAATGTTCCCAATGTGGGGCGAGTCCAGAACCAGGGGCCACAGTCTTAGAATAAAGGGGAGGTCATTTAAGACTGAGGTGAGGAAAAAACTTTTTCACCCAGAGAGTGGTGAATTTATGGAATTCCCTGCCACAGAGAGCAGTGGAGGCCAAGTTGCTGGATGGGTTTAAGAGAGAGTTAGATAGAGCTCTAGGGGCTAGTGGAGTCAAGGGATATGGGGCGAAGGCAGGCACGGGTTATTTATAGGGGACGATCAGCCATGATCACAATGAATGGCGGTGCTGGCACGAAGGGCCAAATGGCTTCCTCCTGCACCCATTTTCTATGTTTCTAACTAGCTGCCTGGATAAAGAATTGGCGTCATGGAAGGAAGCAAAGTGTGGTGGTGGTGGTGGTGGAAGGTTGCTTTTTGGACTGAGACCTGTGAATCATGGTGTGCCTCGGGGATAGGTGCTGGGCCCACTTCTGTTTGTAGTTTATATCTATATCATTTTTCTGTACACATTTTTAATAAAATCCTTCCCCCCCCTCCCACCTCACTCATTTTTTCGCCTCCTGCTGGCCAGCGACCATAATGGCTGCTGCCGCCCGGCTCTCCTCCAACAACGCCGACATTTTTCACATTTCGCTAGCGACCGACATTTATCCCATTTCGCTAGCGATTTTACTTCCTCCACTCCCCCCTCCCCCCCCCCGGCCCAGCTCTGTCACCCTGGCCGAAGCCAAACATTGCCTGCTCTCCCCGCTGCTTTTCGCTGTCCTCGCTGGCTTGCACTCTCTGAAAATCCCGCGCGTCAACGGCCTGTTGGCCCGCAGGCGCATTGAAAGCGTACGCAGCATCTCGACGGGCGTACGCAGCGTCTTGACAGCGTACGCCAGCGTTGCGCAATGACGTCAGGCCGCCCCCTCCCCTTGCAACTGCGCGTTGCGGGAACAGACCCAACGGGTCTGCACTTGGTCTAGTTTATTTCTAAAGTAAGTGGGAAGATGGTTATTGAAAGTAACAACTGGATCTTGATCAGCTGGCAAGTGGGCTCAGGAATGGCAGTTAATTGTGACGTGTTGCATTTTGGGAGGTCAAACCAGGGCAGGACTTTCATGGGGAGTGTCATTGAGCAGAGAAATCATGGAATACACGGTTCCCTGAAAGTGGCAGAGAGTGTAGAGATTTATGAGGATGTTACCACAAAGCGTGGGCCTGAGCTAAAGGGAGAGATTGGGCAAGCTGGGACTTTATTCCTTGGTGTGCAGGAGGGTAAAGTGTGATCTTATCAAGGAGTATAAAATCATGAGGGGATTTGATAGGCTGAATGCACCAAAGTTATTTACCCAGGGTAAAAGAATCAATAACCAGAGTACCTAGATTAAAGGTGAGGGAAGCAAGAATTGAGAGGAACCTGTGGGACAACATTTTCACTTAGAGGATGGTAGATACAGTGCCCTCCATAATATTTGGGACAAAGAGCCGTCATTTATTTATTTGCCTCTGTACTCCACAATTTGAGATTTGTAATAGAAAAAATCACATGTGGTTTAAGTGCACTTTGTCAGATTTTAATAAAGGCCATTTTTATACATTTTGGTTTCACCATGTAGAAATTACAGCAATATTTATACATAGTTCCCCCCATTTCAGGGCACCATAATGCGTGGGACACAGCAATGTAATGTAAATGAAAGTAGTCATGTTTAGTATTTTGTTGCATATCCTTTGCATGCAATGACTGCTTGAAGTGTGCGATTCATGGACATCACCAGTTGCTGGATGTCTTCTCTGGCGATGCTCTGCCAGGCCTGTATTGCAGCCATCTTTAGCTTATGCTTGTTTTGGGGGCTAGTCCCCTTCAGTTTTCTCTTCAGCATATAAAAGGCATGCTCAATTGGGTTCAGATTGGGTGATTGACTCGGCCACTCAAGAAATGACAATTTTTTAGCTTTGAAAAACTCCTTTGTTGCTTTAGCAGTATGTTTGGGATCATTGTCTTGCTGTAGAATGAACTGCCGGCCAATGAGTTTTGAGGCACTTGTTTGAACTTGAGCAGATATGATGTGTCTATACACTTCAGAATTAATTATGCTATTACCATCAGCAGTTGTATCATCAATGAAGATAAGTGAGCCAGTACCTTCAGCAGCCATACTTGCCCAGGCCATAACACCCCCACCACCGTGTTTCACAGATGAGGTGGTATGCTTTGGATCTTGGGCAGTTCCTTCTCTCCTCCATACTTTGCTCTTACCATTAATCTTTGTCTCATCTGTCCACAAGACCTTTTTCGAGAACTGTTGTTGATCTTTTAAGTACTTGGCAAACTGTAACCCGGCCATCCTATTTTTGTGGCTAACCAGTGGTTTGCATCGTGCATTGTAGCCTCTGTATTTCTGTTCACAAAGTCTTCTGCAGACAGTGGTCATTGACGATTCCACACCTGACTCCTGAAGAGTGTTTCTGATCTGTCGACAGATGTTTGGGGACTTTTCTTTATCTATCAGCAGCTGTGGAGGTCTTCTTTGGCCTGCCAGTCCTTTTGCGATTAGTAAGCTCACCAGTGCTCTCTTTCTTCTTAATGATGTTCCAAACAGTTGATTTGGTAAACCTAAGGTTTGGCTGATGTCTCTAACAGTTTTATTCTTGTTTCTCAGTCTCATAATGGCTTCTTTGACTTTCATTAGCACAACTTTGGTCCTCATGTTGATAAACAACAATAAAAATTTCCAAAGGTGATGGAAAGACTGGAGGAAAGACCAAAGATCCTATAGCGAGCAAGATCGTCCACTCGACGAAAAAGACGTAGTACGGTCATGGGCAGATTCATGGGTAAATTTCGGCCCCATTTCCGTAACCGGCTTCCGTCTCCGCCATAGCGGAGCAAAGATACTAGTGCGGAGACAGAAGCCGGTTACGGAAACATCCTCGTAAAAATCAAACATCTTTGGTAAAAATCTTCTCATCTTCTTTCTGCCTATCTGCCTCACAATAAAAAGCAAAAAGATGCCTATGTTCCTTCCACAGCGTGTGGGAAGTCTGGCCCGGATCAGCACGGCTGGGACGACAGGGTAAAGTTGCGGGGAGGTTTGCAATGTATTTTTATGTAATGTTGGCCCTTGTCTGGGCCTTGTGCCCGAAATAAAGTTTATCATTATATATAAAAAATCTGGAAAATATATATGTGTTATATGATTATATACATCTATATCACATTCATATATATGTGTGTATGTGTGATATTTCCTACACAACCTAATCAGCTGAATAAAACCATCCTTAAATTATACATTGTTTTTTAATCTAGCTCAAAACAAATTTACATTTAGGTAATCCCACCATTACAGACAGATCTCATTCCATTCTCTGGCTATTGGGAAGACCAGACCCATTTTATTGTTGAAAAGCAATTCCAAAGACACAAAAAAACATGAAGGAACATTCCAATAGTAAAGCAACTGGAATCTTCATATTGCTATTATTTTACAAATACCGCCGTTGTGAACAGTGTGATTAGATGAATTACAGAGTGCAAGAGTAATACAAAAATCAACTCAAACACAGCACATGAGCCATTTAAAAAGAAAAACTTTTTAAAAGAAACATTAAAAAATACGATTAACAGAATCATAATTTGTTAACATATTAATCTTTAACAAAATTTAACAGAATTATGAATCTAACCCTATATCACACACGCAAACTGTTCCCCCGCAACGCTGATTACACTGCGAGAGGGATATACAAAGTTGGGTCGGGTTACTGAAATGGACAAAGAAATGGCCCACGTTCCGCTCCGTTGCGGACTACACGTCAGCCCATTGCATTTAGCAGGAGTCGAGTCAAGTCAAGGTCAAGATTAAGAGTGGACTATCTTGCTCGCTATAGGATCTTTGGGAAAGACTAGGTGTGGAGAGCTTTCTTATATCTGCATTAAGGAGGCATTTAAACACAACTGAGCAATTACAAATACTTATGAAGCCATGTGTCCCAAACATTATGGTGCCTTGAAATGGGGGGGGGGGGGGCTATATATAAACACTGCTATAATTTCTACATGGTGAAATTAAAATGTATAGAAATTGCCTTTAATAAAATCTGACAATGTGCACTTTAACCACATGTGTTTTTTTTCTATTACAAAAGACACTTGGACAGGTAATGGATAGGAAAGTTTTAGACGAATATAGCCAAATGTGGGCAAATAGGACTAGCTAAGATAGGGCATTTGACTCACTTTCTCCAAGTTAAAGGTGTAGCCTTAAGCACTCACATGTGCTTCAACTATGCCTGCCTATTTGTTGGTTATGTCGAACAGTCCTTGTTTCAAGCGTACACTGGCTCCATCTCCCAACTCTTTCTCCGCAACATCGTTGATTTCATTAACTTCACCACGAACTTCTACCCTACCCTCAAATTCTCCTGGACTATCTCTATCTCTCTCCCATTTCTTAATCTCTGTCTCCATCACAGGAGACAGGCGTGATTGGCATCTACTACAAATCTAACAACTCCCACAGTTATCTGGACTATACTTTCTCCCACTCTGCCTCTTGCAAAGACGCTGTCCCCTTCTCTCCATTCCTTCGCCTCTGCTACAATTGCTCCCAAGATGAGGCTTTCCATTCGAGGACATCCGAGGTTTCCTCTTTATGTAGTAAACGTGGTTTCCCCCCCTGCTGTCATTGATGGATCCCTCACCCCCTCACCTGTATTCACCTATTATCTGCCAGGTTTTGTCCTGCCCTCATCTCTTCCAGCTTTCCTTCCCTCCTACAATCAGCCCTGATTTGAAACAGCACCTACCCATGTTTTCCAGGGATGCCGCCTGACCCGCTGAGTTACTCCAACAATTTGTGCAATTTTTAGGTGGAACATCTTGGTTGATATGGACATGTTGGGCTCAAGGGCTTGTTTTCATGCAGTACGACTGCAGGTTGATGTTTCAATTCAAGACACAGCGTCAGAATTGAGGCAGGGTCCCGACCCTAAACATTGGCTTACACGTTTTGCTTCTACAACATCTGTTTGATCCACTGAGTTCTTCCTGCAGTCTGTTTTCTGTCCTCGGCAAGACACAGCCGCATTAATTACTGAGCATAGTACACTGTCCCACACACTGCTCCGAATAAGGTTATCTATTAAGTACACACATGGTTGTAAATAAAAGGAACTGGAAGTGCTCTGGTTACACATATACATTAGCATAGCCAAGTGAAATAACCACCTATTGGCTTTATATTTTATACTCTATTGAACTAGTTTCTGGTAAAATCCATAATTGGATGGATTGAACAAAACTGAAGGGAGGAAAGGAGGAATGCTGACTGCTAGGCGAGGGAGGTGATTAATTTTATTCTCAAGTTTTTTTAATAAGCTGAAACCTATTGCCTGAAACAAGGACTGTTTGACATAACCAACAAAAAGACAGGCATAGCTGAGGCGCATGCGGGTGCTCAAGGCTACATCTTTAACTTGGAGAAAGTGAGAAGAGTCAAATGCCCTATCTTAACTGAAATCTATTGTAGACAGTGGGTGAGGATTGTTATTTCCTATCCTTCACAACAGAATGATTGATGGTGTTTACATAGCTCCTTTGCAGCCATCAGTCTGAATTGAAGTTGAATAAAGATCTGGCCATAAAATACCAGCATTAATCTAGCTGAGGTCATTATTCACTGTCATTGCCACTTTGATTTCAGCAGGAAATGTGTGCCCTAGAATTTAGATTAAAAGTAGTGTTTGATCCATTCATTCATTTTTGTCCAGTTAGTTAATGTACTGAAACTGAAGTTAATTCTGGTTCTGAAAAATGACTGGAAGGATACTGCCACAATGTTCTGCGCTTGCAGTGGTTTTACTACTTTGACAATATGTTTTGGACAAGTACTAGATTATTTTTAAGAAGCCTTTTTGGCACTCTTTCTGAATGTATTGTCTATGAATATGAACCCCTATGGCTCAGTTTTGGTCATTAATTTCTACAGATTGAATAAATTACACTTGAATTTATACCTTTCCTCCCATGCCCTCCAAAAAAATGTCCTGGGACTTATTTGCAGATCCGCGGAGTTCTGCTTAGTGCCGTGGATCAATCTTATTTGTAATAAATAGTTGGAACACATTATCTCGTCACTTATCTTACTTCTGTCTGTTTGAGCTTGCTGTGCACAAATTGGTTGGCATGCTTCCTTAATATTATAATTCAGAAGTACTTATTTAGCTGTGAAGTGATGTCGTGGAAGGACCAAATAACTAACTGTAAGCTCTATCTCTAAACTTAATATCAACATTGTAGTTTCAGATGGCTCCAACCCTCCTCCACCTCCGCCAGCTGATAATGTAGTATTCGATGAGTCACCTCCGCCACCCCCACCACCAGAGGATTATGAGGAAGAAGAGACGGCTGTTGTGGAGTACAGTGACCCATATGCAGAGGAAGATCCACCCTGGGCACCCAAGAACTATTTAGAGAAAGGTAAATGGAGTTTTGTATTCTTATGCCAGGTGTCTTTTTAATGTATTGAAATACATTAAATGTTTAAACTTTGTCATCACTCCTAACAACATTTAACCTTTGTGTAGGTTGAAAATTCAGGGGACTTTCCATATGATGATAACTTAACGACCCCTGCTAGAAAATGACTGCATGCTTCTGTGCAGCTGCTGAAGATCGTACATGTTACATCCACCATTAAATAGCATGCTAATGGTGCTGCTCGCGGTTCTTGTGAGGGAAATACATTTGGTTGAGCACTTAGCACACTCCTACATTTTCTTGGACCACCAGCCTCTGATGGAAGTATTGATAGGAGTTGATTCCATTGCAGTAAGGATCCAGAGCACAGTAACAATGCTGCAAAGTGTCACGGTGAATATGAATTCACTCACATGTTCCAGAGTGTACTGCTAGCCATTCGACTGTTCTGTGGAGATCTGCCACCTAATTGCATTTTGGAGGTCAGCGCATTACCCATTCCCTGGCTTGTGCGTTGCAGTGTGAGTCAAGAGCCTGCCAGAGGTCAGATGCCAGTGCTTGAAATCTCCCACTACCAACAGTAGACTCAATACCGAGTTTTAAGGTGGAGCTCAGTCATACATGGAACAGTCATAGAACATAGCCACAGTCAAAGTTACAGCATCAACTACAAGAACAGGCCCTTCACCGCAATGTGCACTCATCATTATGCTAAAGGCACAGGGTCTGTATCCCTCTAATCCCGTCCTGGGACATGTTTCTGTATAAATGCCTGTTAAACATTACAAGGAGTAGAAACACGTCACAGATGGCTGTTTGAATTTTGAATATAAAATTTGAATTTGAATAAATTTTTAATAGCCAAGTATGTATACTTACAAGGAATTTGCCTTGATGCATTGCACGCGAGGATAACAACATGATATACAGCAGACAATTAAAAATAAAACATAATTTAAACATGTGAAGAATAAAATAAAATACCAGAGCAAAAGGAGGCTACAGATCTTTGGCTGGAGTAGAGCTATTCCTCGTGGAAAAAAGCTGTTTTTATGTCTGGCTGTGGCGGTTTTGACAGTCCGGAGTCGCCTCCCAGAGGGAATTCTCTCTCACACTCACACTCACTCTCACTCTCACTCTCACACTCACACTCACACCACAAAGAGTTTTAGTATTATTACCAAACCAAGTCTGTTCCCCCAACGTGTGGTTGCGGGGGGGAGGGTGGCATGCGGCGTCACACACACTAACTACCCCCCCCGCACACACGCTAACTACCTCCCTTGATATTTTATGAATATTATTAATTTGCTCCTTTTACCCCATAACCGCCCTATCCACTGACGCATAGCCCCCAACTCGCAGGCGCGTCTAGAGAGGGGGGGGGGGGCAGAGAGAGAATGGGGAGAGACAAAGAGAAAGGGGCAGAGACAGAAGTGCAAGAGACGGAGAGGTGGCGGAGGGGGGGAGGGTGGGGGAGAAGTGGTGAGAGAGATGGGAGGGAAGGAGGGGAGGGCAGGAGGGAGATGGGGTAGGGGAGAGAGGGGGAAGAGTGTGGAGGGGGAGATGGGGCGGGGCCAGGACGCAGGTGGGCCTGGTTTGGCCGGCATGTGGGCATTGTGACGTCAGCAGCTGGTGAGCCCCGTTTAGTTTTTTTTAATTGTTTTGTGATCAATTTTATTCAAAATCTGGGGAAATAATTGACCAAGGAGTGGATTTCTGAACTCATAAGTTAAATCTCTACCGAAAAACATAAGTTAAATGGTAAAATCTCTGCGTTTTCACGTTTTGCGTCTGGTTTTCGAGGAGATACGTTTCACATGCAAAATAACACACACACATCCCCATACACACACATACACACACACAGAGTTTTAATAGATACTAGACCAAGTGCAGACCCGTTGGGTCTGTTCCCGCAACGCACGGTTGCAAGGGGGGGGGCCGGACGTCATCGCGCAACGCCACGCGCTAGGCATACGCCGTCAAGACGCTGCGTACGCCCACTTAATAGACGCCGCAAATGGGAAGCCCCAGTTCCAAAAGGCAGGAAGCTCCCCTGCCTCTGTGCCTCTCTGTGTGTTCCCACAGGGAAACCGCTAGCGAAATGGAAAAAATCTCTTGAGTTTTTCGGTGTTGTTTTGTCGGACCAAGGAATCAAAGGCCATCACACACCACACACACACACACACACACACACACACACACACACACACACACACACACACACACACACACACACACACACACACACACACACACACACACACACACACACACACACACACACACACACACACTATAGATAAATATGATAGATGTCGCAGATAGAACAATGAAATTCTTACTTGTTGCAGCACAACAGAATATGCAAACATAGTACGCTGTGAACAATATGACGAGGATGCTAGGAGGCTGCAAGGTGACTTGGATAGGTTGGGTGAGTGGGCAAATGCATGGCAGATGCAGTATAATGTGGATAAATGTGAGGTTATCCACTTTGGTGGCAAAAACAGGAAAGTAGACTATTATCTGAATGGTGACCGATTAGGAAAAGGGGAGATGCAACGAGACCTGGGTGTCATGGTACACCAGTCATTGAAAGTAGGAATGCAGGTGCAGCAGGCAGTGAAGAAAGCAAATGGTATGTTAGCATTCATAGCAAAAGGATTTGAGTATAAGAGCAGGGAGGTTCTACTGCAGTTGTACAGGGTCTTGGTGAGACCACACCTGGAGTATTGCGTACAGTTTTGGTCTCCTAATCTGAGGAAAGACATTCTTGCCATAGAGGGAGTACAGAGAAGGTTCACCAGACTGATTCCTGGGATGGCAGGACTTTCATGTGAAGAAAGACTGGATAGACTCGGCTTGTACACGCTAGAATTTAGAAGATTGAGGAGGGGATCTTATAGAAACTTACAAAATTCTTAAGGGGTTGGACAGGCTAGATGCAGGAAGATTATTCCCGATGTTGGGGAAGTCCAGAACTAGGGGTCACAGTTTAAGGATAAGAGGGAAGTCTTTTAGGACTGAGATGAGAAAATCATTTTTTACACAGAGAGTGGTGAATCTGTGGAATTCTCTGCCACAGAAGGTAGTTGAGGCCAGTTCATTGGCTATATTTAAGAAGGAGTTAGATGTGGCTAAAGGGATCAGGGGGTATGGAGAGAAGGCAGGGATGGGATACTGAGTTGGATGATCAGCCATGATCATATCGAATGGCGGTGCAGGCTCGAAGGGCCGAATGGCCTACTCCTGCACCTATTTTCTATGTTTCTATGATAAACGAGAGGGGGGAGAGAGAGAACTGGGAGAGTTTTGAGTGTAGTAGTTCTGGCACAATGGTGTTAATTGCAGAGCTAAAATCCACAAACAAAATCCTTGCTTAGGTCACCTGGTGGTCTAGGTGCTGGATGATGAAGTGCAGGCTTGGGTTGATTGCGTCATCCACTGATCTATTGGCCCGGTATGCAAACTGCAGGGGGTCCAGCAGGGGGTTTGTGATATTTTTCAGGTGGGCCAGCACAAGTCTTTCAAGGGTCTTCATGAGGTCAGTGCAATAGACCTGTAGTCATTGAGACCAATAATCCTTGGCTTTTTGGGTACAGGAACAATAGTGGAGACTTTGAAGCAGGCACGGACTGTGCAGGTTTGCAGGGACTGGTTGAAAATGTCTGTGTAGACCGGTGCCAGTTGTTCAGCACAGAGCTTGAGGGTAGAGGGAGGAAACATTGTCCGGTCCTGGAGATTTCCGGCTTTTCTGTCTCCTGAATAACTTTTCCACCTCCTCAATTTCTATTGTTAGTGATGGAGAAGTGGCCAGACTGATGCTGGGCAGCAAGGAGGGGGTGGGTACTGGAGGAGGGCCCAGTCTTTGCAGACTGGATACATAGATACATAGAAAATAGGAGCAGGAGTAGACCATTCAGCCCTTCGAGCCAACACCGCCATTCAATGTGATTATGGCTGAACTTCCACAGTCAGTACCCCGTTCCTGCCTACTCCCCATATCCCTTGATTCCGCTAGCCCTAAGAGCTCTATCTAACTTTATTTTGAATGCATCTAGTGAGACAGCTTCCAATGCCTTCTGAGGCAGAGAATTCCACAAATTCACAACTGGGTGAAAAAGTGTTTCCTCATCTCAGTTCTAAGTGGCCTAACCATTATTCTTAAACTGTGTCCCCTGGTTCTGGACTCCCCCAACATCAGGCTGTAAGTGGATGTGAAGTGGTGATTGGGGAGGAGTGGGTGGGGAAGGGTCCAGTCTTTGCAGACTGAATTCAGGCTGTGAGTAGGTGTGAAGTGGTGATTGGGGAGGAGTAGGTGGGAGAGGGGGTACCGGAGTTATGTTTCTGTCTATCAAACCTGCAGTGGAACTCGTTCAGATCATTGGTCAGCTGACCATTGTCCAAGGAGCGGCGGGGGGGGGGGGGGGGGGGGGGGTGGTTCCTCTTGTAGCTGGTGATTTCTTTCAAGCTGAGTCATAAAGATGAGTCATTAGCTGATAACTTGCTCCTCAACTTCTTAGAGTACCTTGGCAGCTCTGATTCCTCTTCTCAGCTTGTACTTGGCCTGCCTGTAAAGGTCTGCATCCGCACTCCTGTAGGCCTCATCTTTAGACTGGCAGAGCTGTCTTGAGTTCTGCTGTAAACCAAGGCTTGTCGTTGTTAAACCTGATCCGGGTCCTAGTGAGAATGCAACTGTCCTTGCAAAGGCTGACATATGATGCCACGGTGCCTGTATATTCATCGAGGATTGTGGTTGCTTCCCTGAACACATTCCAATCAGTGCAGTCAAAGCAGGACTGTAGGTTTTCAATGCCCTCGCTTCAAAACTCTTTAGATTCTGGAGTAGTTCCTGAGGATTGGAGGGTAGCTAATGTAACCCCACTTTTTAAAAAGGGAGGGAGAGAGAAAATGGGGAATTACAGACCAGTTAGTCTAACATCGGTGGTGGGGAAAATTCTGGAGTCAGTTATTAAAGATGGGATAGCAGCACATTTGGAAAGTGGTGAATTTATTGGACAAAGTCAGCATGGATTTATGAAAGGTAAATCATGTCTGACGAATCTTATAGAATTTATCGAGGATGTAACTAGTAGAGTGGATAAGAGAGAACCAGTGGATGTGTTATATCTGAACTTTCAGAAGGCTTTCGACAAGGTCCCACATAAGAGATTAGTATACAAACTTAAAGCACACGGCATTGGGGGTTCAGTATTGATGTGGATAGAGAACTGGCTGGCAGACAGGAAGCAAAGAATAGGAGTAAATGGGTCATTTTCAGAATGGCAGGCAGTGACTAGTGAGGTACCGCAAGGCTCAGTGCTGGGACCCCAGCTATTTACAATATATGTTAATGATCTGGATGAGGGAATTGAATGCAGCATCTCCAAGTTTGCGGATGACACGAAGCTGGGGGGCAGTGTTAGCTGTGAGGAGGATGCTAGGAGGCTGCAAGGTGACTTGGATAGGTTGGGTGAGTGGGAGGATGCAGTATAATGTGGATAAATGTGAGGTTATCCACTTTGGTGGCAAAAACAGGAAAGTAGACTATTATCTGAATGGTGGCCGATTAGGAAAAGGGGAGATGCAACGAGACCTGGGTGTCATGGTACACCAGTCATTGAAAGTAGGAATGCAGGTGCAGCAGGCAGTGAAGAAAGCAAATGGTATGTTAGTGTAGATGGGTTATGCATGCAACCTATAATGTAGTTACCTCATCACCACTAACCACGCCCCATCATATTAGTATAACTGTAGTATCCTCCCTTTGTTCCTCCCACTAGGTCCCAGTACGCCTGAAGGCTGGATGCAGTCAGTGCTGGGACGTGTGTGCCACGTGCTATATTAAACTATCAGTAAAGGTTACAGTGTGTCAGCAATCACTCCTTTACAGTTAGCATTCATAGCAAAAGGATTTGAGTATAAGAGCAGGGAGGTTCTACTGCAGTTGTACAGGGTCATGGTGAGACCACACCTGGAGTATTGCGTACAGTTTTGGTCTCCTAATCTGAGGAAAGGCATTCTTGCCATAGAGGGAGTACAGAGAAGGTTCACCAGACTGATTCCTGGGATGGCAGGACTTTCATGTGAAGAAAGACTGGATAGACTCGGCTTGTACACGCTAGAATTTAGAAGATTGAGGGGGGATCTTATAGAAACTTACAAAATTCTTAAAAGGTTGGACAGGCTGGATGCAGGAAGATTATTCCCGATGTTGGGGAAGTCCAGAACTAGGGGTCACAGTTTAAGGATAAGAGGGAAGTCTTTAAGGACTGAGATGAGAAAATCATTTTTTACACAGAGAGTGGTGAATCTGTGGAATTCTCTGCCACCGAAGGTAGTGGAGGCCAGTTCATTGGCTATATTTAAGAGGGAGTTAGATGTGGCCCTTGTGGCTAAAGGGATCAGGGGGTATGGAGAGAAGGCAGGGATGGGATACTGAGGTGGATGATCAGCCATGATCATATTAAATGGCGGTGCAGGCTCGAAGGGCCGAATGGCCTACTCCTGCACCTATTTTCTATGTTTGACCACTTTTTCATTGTCCTGACCACAGGCTTAGCAGATTTTAGTTTCTGCCTGTAGGTGAACTAAACAATGATCAGGGAGTCCCAGAGCTGCATGGGGAACAGAGCGATATCCGTTCTTAATTGTAGTATAACAATGATCGAGTGTTCGCTCCCCTCTGTTGGGGCAGGTAACGTGATGTATTTTGGAAGCTCTTGGCTGAGGTTAGCCTTGTTAAAATCCCCCATAACAATGACCATGGAGTCCGAGAAGTCCCTCTCTACTCATTACCTGGTCAGTGAGTTGCGTTTGTTCCTCACGTACGCAGGCTTGGTGGGGGGGGGGGATTGTAAACTCCAGCGAGAATAAAAAGAGGTCAATTCCCTCGGAGAATAAAAGGGTTTGCAATTTATAAAAAAAGATTCCAGATTAGGAGAACAGGAATTAGACAACACTGTGATATCGCTGCACCAGCCCTGCTTTGTATCGAAGCATATTCCACAGCCTCTTGATTACCCCGCTGCCTCCACTTCACGGTCCGCACTGTGTGGTTGAAAGCCAGCCAGTTTCAGCGCATTGTCCGGGGTCGACTCACACAGCCAGGCCTCGGTGAAGCACAGGGCAGCGGCTCGAGAGAAGTTCCTGTTTGTTTGGCACAGGAGTTTCAGTTCGTCCACTTTGTTGTTGAGAGAACGTAGATATGCAAGGAATATGCTTAGGAGCGTTGTGCGTAATCCTTGTCGCCTGGGTCGGGCGTAATCCTCATCGCCGGAGTTGGGCGAGTGCTCCAGAGCACTCCTCCGCCTCGACCTTGAACACAGCCACAGCCTCGCCGACAAGTATGTCCAAATAATCCAGCGAGTGAGAGAAATCCGGAACGATGTTTGGAGGCTCCGAATATCTGACGTTAATGAGTACATGTCTCATCAAAGTAGACACAAAATGCTGGAGTAACTCAGCAGATGAGGCAGCATCCCTGGAGAGACGTTTCGAGTTGAGACCCTTCAGACACGAAACGTCTCCCATTCCTTCTCTCCAGAGATGCTGCCTATCCCGTTGAGTTACTCCAGCATTTTGCGTCTATCTTCGATAGTTCTTTCTTACACACTCTCTCATGAAAGTGATCTTTGTGGGATTTTCACAGATTACACAAATGAACAAATACAGACAAAACAGCAAGGAGCAATACATCTTCACATCACACATGCTGTTGTATGCATACAGCCTGAAGGGCTTTTTTGTTTTATTTATTTGGTATTTTTGGGTTTTTTCATTTAAATGTTTACAATACATTTATTTTTACCTTTTTGTTCTTCCATTTCAATAATAAAATCTTCCTGTTTACCAGAGACATTTAAAGATGGTTAAAAGAGCTTTTGAGAGCATGTGTTGCAGATATTAAAGCAAATAATTCTCTCGGTTCAAAGTTAGGCAAAGGTCAGTATTTAGCAGAATGAATGCAAGCAATGTTGCATCATGTTGCATTACAGTGAATGCATGTGTGCGATTCCAAGCCCTTTCACACACTGTTTCTGCCTTTGTTACTATGGGTTGAATGCCGTAACCAAATAAACACAGATAGTACACATCTCTCCCAAATGTTTCTATGATAAACTTTTCTGATCCCAAACTACTGGTTCCACATCAAAGTTTACAGTCAACAAGTAGAGATGTTGTTCATGTTTCTAATCATTGCAGAATCCAGGTTCTTGGTCCAAAAGACCAGACTACAATGCCAGCTGATTCAACTCATTCAACAGTGGGAATGGCACCTGACATCCTCGTGTCAAGTGAAGCCTTGTTGTCACCGTCTCGTAGCTGTTTATGTAGAATATTCATAAGGAACCTGGTTTCCAAAAAAATAATTTTACGTATTGTGGGTCAGCGTGCCTGGGACGTTGTTGATATTTCTTATTGTTTGTTCACAGTGGTTGCTATCTACGACTATTCAAAAGACAAAGAGGATGAATTGTCTTTCCAAGAGGGTGCCATCATTTATGTGCTGAAGAAAAATGATGACGGCTGGTACGAAGGAGTGATGAATGGAGTGACTGGTCTATTCCCTGGCAATTACGTGGAATCCATCATGCACTATGCAGAGTGAGGTGCTAAAGGCTGCCTCCCGCAGATGCCACCTTCTTGCTGGTGTACCCTCGCACTCTGACTTCCTATAATGCTCGGACATGCACAAGCTGAAAATGAAGGATTCAAGTATACGACATACACAATATATACATTATTGAACCAGGATGGAGCAAAGTGGCAATGTCTTTTGAGAAGTGCTTATTCCCATATAAGCACTGGTGACTGTTGTGAAACAAGCTTTCTGCACACACTTGCACACAACCAAGCACGCGCACACACATGTACATTTCATGCTGTCACTCCTACTCCTAAACACACACTTTTGTGCGCTCTCCCACGATCATGCGCTCTTTCCCACTCTCCCTTGCTTTTGTGCTCTCTCTTCCCTTCTCAGTCACTGTCTCCCATTCTCGCTCTTTCTCTGCTTTTACATGTGCTCTCTCTCCTCCACTCCCGCACGACTCTCTCCACACTTTGCCCTCGCTCCCTCGTCCCGTTGCATTCTCTCGCCCCCCTCTGCACTCGCCCTTTCTCGACCCCTCGCACTCGCTCTCTCCGGCGCTCACTCTCTGTCCCCTCCCCCCCCTCTCCTGCTCGATCCCTCTCTCGCGCTCGCTCTCACCCCCTAGCGTTCGCGCTCACTCCCACCCCCTCGTGCTCGTCCTCTGTCCACACACTGTCATAATATCACCCACTTAATCATGCAATACAGTCATAACTGGTGTTAAGGGTTGACCGATACCACCATTACTACAGGGCAAGTACCTTGCCAGATAATGGCCCGGACAAGCTGAATCTGTGGTACTGCAGGATTATCAATTTAGCTATTTTCTTTCCCATTTTGTAAGGACACTCTCAAAATAGCAATCCAGCAAGGCTCAACAAAAGCACGAATTGGAAGCAGTTATATCTATGATAGTACTAATTTATGCAGCAGCCTTACAGAATGTGCTGCTCAAGTCTTGGTCCTTGCTTCACCTGGCAGTGTGGGAATGACATTTCATTAAAGCCTGTATCTAAGAAGCAGATGCAAGGACAATTCTGATTTATGCCCTTGCAAATTGGAAAGGTTAAGAGGTGAAAGCCTCTTGGGTGGGATAATCTAAGTGGACTGCATAACAGTCACTGCATAACAGTCACATACAGTGTAGTTAAGACTGGTCAATCACTAGAAAGCACTCAGATATTATTGATGGGAACAGAGCTATTGCTGTATAACACTATGGTACATAACTGAATGTTGTCCAACAAGAGTTTCATGATAGAATACAGTACTAATGGTGTTAAGCAATATAGAAATTTCAGGAGTATGACGAATGGCAAGCATATTACACAGTATTATAGTATTTAAGTTTAATAATTTCTCCAATTGTATAGTGGTCAAGTATGTTTAAGAATGTTGGAAGCAGCAGGTTCAAAATATTTTGGTTGTTTCCTCACCTCTTCCCATAATTTGTTGAACAATATTCTTGATCCTAATTGATCACAGATTAAATACATTTGATGAAGATTAATCAACGAATGCTTGAGATTTTAAGTTGTTCTGGTATGACTTTTAGACATTACAAATCTGGACCAGGGGAATGGTGGGTGGAAGTGGGAAGGGAGTTAAGAAAGATGCCAAGTTTATACCCAGGCTACTTGGATGTGGTTATTTAAGATACTGTTCTGTGTTAATTGGTTATTGAATTGAGGGTTGATCTATATTCTTCTCACATCTACACTGCTGAAATTGGAAAAGGTCCAGTCCCATTGAACTCCCCGAGACTTTATATTGAACCTTTCCCTTGATGAAATACTTGGATTCTATGGTGAACAAAAATTGGGTACCTAATGAGTGATGGAGCAGCAAATGGATTGGAAAATGGTAAAGAAAGTGTTAAATTCAGTCTGTGTGATCAGCTATATTCAACTTAGAGTTGCTACTATTGAACAGTATTGAGTAAACTCTGGTGGAAAGTGTGCACTTGTCTTGACGATCTGGATTCGTGCATGACAAGTGAAACCAAAGACATCTGAACCTAGTGGAAAGTATTGTCACAAGATGGCAAAGATTGTTGGAAGTAGAAAATAAGATAGCTGGTAAAAGCAAATAGCTACAAGCAAAAGTCCTTGTTAAAGAAAGGATATATATCAAGGTCCACAGAGCAGCTATTATACATATTAGTTTCAAAATCTCACGTGACAGCAACTAATTGAAGATTGGGAACTGGGGTTTTAAACTTTTTTATTGAGTTTTTCTTGCTATTGGATGGGATTGGTGAACAGATTGTTGGAAGCAAAACATCGATTTGTACCACTGTTGGGTGGCCAGTACAGTTAGTTGTTTACTGCTAGCATTACATTTGTAGTGATTTAATTTGTAATTAATTCGTAATTTGTGGTAACACTATTCCTTATGGCAGTGCTGGTTGTCCAGAGTTGTCATCATGGCCGTGAAGTCTTCAGGAAATCCACCCGTTGCTGTGAGCGGCCCAAGGGAAATAGCGAGTATTTAACCAAATTAATTTTTATTCCATCTGCATGAAATATTAAAGATCATCAGACTCCATTTCACTACCTTCAAACTCATCCAGTTTAATATCACAAAGCCAGTTATTTCTTTTTCCAGTTGGCATAGGTTTAGGCAACATTTCCAGAAGATGGGACAATGGCGATGATGATGGTGCAGGGCAGTTGGGAATGGGCGATGAAAGTCCAGGATTGTATGAAGCCAAAGATGGAGGGTTTTTTTCTAATTCTAGCAATGTATGGTACTGATGACAATACAGAATATATGTAATTAATAATAAAACACAGTTATCAAGCGTTCAAATTGTGATCTCACAGTCCAAACAGTTCAGTTTCTCTGAAATTGGCACAAACTTCTTCTGGCTTTAGCTAATTGTCTTGCCTTCTTGACACCTTGAATCACAAATTTGAGTTCAAACCCAAATCTCGAGCTCATAATCTGCATTGATGATTTAAATGAGGGAATGGTTTGTCAAATTTTGGAAAAACTGGTCAAATTTTGGATAAACTATTTGGGTGGAAATATACAAGAAACACCTTAACCACAAGGCGATAGTTAATATTCTGGCAGTAAAAATTTGATGAACTGAAGTTTGTTCATCTAAACTGACTGCAACATGACCTTAATTTCCAAAATTGTTGTAAATTTTAAACTTATTTTGTGCTATGAGGTCCATAAATCAATCAATCTTTAAAATAGAAAGGCTACAACTTTCATGTGGCAATGGCATTGTATGTCTATGCCTGTCGAGCACACACTACTAGCTGCAGTTATAAATTTGGGCAGGGTACTTTATTTATACATGGCCTCTTTGTCCTGGATATAAAAACCTTTAAAGAAATAAAACTGCCTGAAGATGTGGAACTTCTGAAAAGTCCAATATTTTAGAGTGAATGTGGGTCACTGCCCTTGTAGTACTGTCCTCTCGCTGTATCGGTCGACCCTTGAGTTTCATTGCTTATTATGCAGTACTAATGCGTGTCCTCACTGGTTTTATGAATCATTTTGTAAGATTTAAGCCCTCTCTTGGGTTGGTGAAGATGTGTAAAGAATACTGACTAGAGCTTGATATACAAGAATCTGTGTCTGTAATGTTTGAATAGACTGCATGCTATATTCCCTGCCCTGGATCTTGCTTTAATTCCTCCCATCATCGTCCCTTTAAAGCTAAATTTTGTCATTTCTTTCTGGGGGTGGGATAGGAATGTTTATCTGTCCACTCTGGCAATGAAATGACAGAGCACCACCAACAAGGGACATTACATGTTGTCCCCTTCACTATACCACCAAAATGCCCCTTCAATGTACTGCCAAATGCATTTTACTACACTGCCAAGTGCTCCCTTTAAAACATCATCAAATTCCCCTTTCATTGAAATGCACACACATTCCAAGGCAATAATCTAAACGGAAGCTGCAATTATTAACTGATTTTTTATGTTTTCCACGCAGCACTGATTTCATATTTGAGTGAGCATTTGGTCTCATTCCTTATTTTTTTTTTTTTTTCCCCAAATTTCTCCCCTCCTTTCTCCCCCCCCCCCCCTTTCCAAATTGAACAGCTGGTGTTTGCTTCTAACTTTTCTGTATTGTGTGACTTGGCTGCTTTGAAAAGTCCTCCTTTGGTAGAGAATATGATAATGGGTCATAGTTTTAAATGGTAAGGGATTGAAAGATGTCAGTGTCAGAGGAACCTGGGTCTCCTTGTGCAGGTTCAGCAAGCAAATATGAAGGCAAAAAGGTATGTTGATGATGTGAATGTGTCGTTACTTCTTTCTCCAATTATGTAGAGCGCTGGTGAGACCGCATCAGTTATATTGTGTGCAGGCCTGATCTGCTAAAGATATGTTTGCGAAAGAGCACAATGAAGATTTGCCAGAGAGATTTCCCAGGATGGAGGGTTGTCTTGGGAGGAAATATTGTGACTGTGCCTGTATTCAGAAATTAAAAGGAGAGTTGACCTAAATACTCTTACAAGACTGGAACGCTGTGCAATCAATGTTTCCTTTGCAGAAGTGTCTGAAACAAAGCATCGTAAACTCAAAGTAAGGTTCAGCCATTTAGTGTAGAGATGAAAGGAGAAGATTAGTTGTGGTCTTAATGAATGATGGGGTGGGTCAGATGGGATAAATAGCATACAGGTACTTTTGATGTTCTTAAAGATCACGTGTACCAGGTTATCAGTTCAGTGCCACTTTTTGATTTGTTCTTTACTCTGCAAACATGCTGCTCCAAGAGTTGTTTATTTTGTTGCCTGAAGATGGGTGACTAGGATCTTATAGGTTGTGGTATTGAGATTTTCAGTCTTGAGATCACTGATGTCAGTCTGAAACCAATCCCTACATAAACACTGTAAGGCAGGGGTGACCAGCCTTTAGACTGTGGGCCACATCAGAAACAGGAATCTCCATGTCTTGGGGGTTGGGAACCCATCTCTGCAGAACTTGGGGCTTTCCATTATATGTGCCTTGTGTGTTAAATTGGCTATATGTCTGATGAGCAACGTTAGTGAATGCAGTAAACTGATAATGTTGCATCAGATATGTCCAAACTTGTGATCTTGGAAATCTATTCCGATTTGGGAAGATGACTACTGATCATAATTGTTGCTTGAACGTCTGGGTACATGACGCACCAGTACACAGGGACTGCAGAGTGATAATCAAGTGGTGCTCATTTGACACCACTTATGCAAAATTCTGCAACATGTGAAGTTTGCAAGAATGCAGAAGCAGATCTTCACCAGAGGATTGAGGTCTGTTTTGTTCTCAGTTATGGTGCGGTTAGGAGAACTAGAGGTTGATGGCTCTAGCTTGCCTAATTTATCCAGACCTCTGGTCTTTCTCTCTCATTCTTTCTACCCATTTTCTCTCTCTGTCTCTGTGTGTCTCTCTCTCTCTCTCTCTCTCTCTCTCTCTCTCTCTCTCTCTCTCTCTCTCTCTCTCTCTCTCTCTCTCTCTCTCTATCTGTCTCATGGATCTGTAATTAGTTATATGCAAAGCAACAGTCTAGCTCAAACTGTCATTTACTTGAAGATTTTCTCATTTCAAAAATAAATATGCCAAAAGTAAATATGCCACTGACATCCTACAGATGGGAGCCTTTCATAGTCACTCCCAATTGGTCACATTGGAGAGCAAGACTGAGGATACAGAACTTTACTGTTCTCTCCCAGGTATCCTTTCAGCTTATCTTTAACGTCATGCTGGTAAGCGCATGTGCATATGTTAGTAATTAGTCACTGCCATGAGGCTCTTTGCAATTGACTGGCCTAACTGGTACACAGTTGGACCAGTGACCTCAAGCACTGCAGAGGGTCGGGTCTCCATGCAAGGAGCTACTTTAGCAATCACCATGTACCTGGAATGAACATAACACATCCCCTGAATCTATAGAAACAAGGAACTGCAGATGCTGGTTTACAAAAGAAGACACAAAATACTGGAGTAAACTGCAGCTCAGGCAGCCTCTCTGGAGAATATGGATAGGTGATACTTCGGGTCTAACCCAACCTAGGTATGGGTTAGGTTCTAGGTATGAACATTAAATTCTCCAATTTTAGGTAACTACATACCCCTCACCTCTTCCCCTATAAACCCCCCATGACCCACCTAGACGTGCACTCTAGACTTCCTCTCGCTTCATAATTTGCAACTCTTCAATTGTTTTGTTACTCACCTGTTGTTTCATCTCTGGCCTTTGACCAACCATCTGCCTATCAAAAGAAACCTCATGTGCGTCAACTTAATACCCGTCAAGCTTTGTCCTGTCCCTCCTCTCTTCCACACAATCAGTCTCACCAAGGGCCCTGACCCAAAACGTCACCTGTCCATGTTCAGAGATGTGTGACCCACTGAGTTACTCCATCACATTGTGTTGTCTCTTGATACTATATCTTGTCATTTGCCTTGAGAATGCAATGGACACAGTGAAAAGAATGAAGCCCTCATGAGACCCAGGGGTTTGGATAAGTGTTTGAATATTCTGAGTGGAGGAATTGTGGGATTGCTGTGGATTAACTGATGGAAGTTGATTCGCAGCTCCTCTCATCATTGTATTATTTGACTACCAGGACGATTGAAGCAGAATTGTCTTTTTTTGTTAATTAATTCCTATGAAAGGCTCCAGAGAAGCAGTGTGTTTTTAGTGAAAAGAATAATAATAGAATCTAATCCTCCAGTAAAAGCTACCAGGATGTTTTGAAAGTGGTGGTGTGTCACATTGAACTACATGAAAATTCCTGACCTCTCCCCTTTTACACCAGGCTAGGTGGGTGTACTTTGAACTTACTGCTCATTTTGGTAACTAAATTCCTGCTGAATATCAAAAGCATGATTTGGTCTGATGGCGGTGAGATTGGAGGCTTGTTATCTGCTGCTCGTTCAGAGGCTTTTTCTAGGCTCTGCAGCAGAGAGGTAATTGGTTGGTTTGCTTGCTTGCTGATACTAAACTCAAATTATTGTTTTTCCCCTTTCTACTGGGTGGGACAGCTGTACATTTTCTGTGCGTGCAAGAATAAAGTTTTGTGAATTAACTGTATCCTGTGTATAAAAAAAAGTTTAAAGGCTTTGAGTCTTAATAAAAAGATAAGTGATTGGAATGTTTAAAGCACATCTACAGCAATCTTCACAAATATTGTCATCGTTCTTATAATTTATTCTATGACTGAATTTCGGTTCAAACATGCACGGTTTCAAAAAAGTTGTGATATTTTTGTGAAATGTGCTTTATTCCGAGTTCAATAGGTGACCTATCTAACTGCAAAGAGAGATCAAATTTGCTGGGACTGGTTTCAATTTGATGCCTCTTTAGATGTAAACATCCTGATGTTTATATTTGTGTAGGAAAGAACTGCAGATGCTGGTTTAAATCAAAGATAGACACAAAATGCTGGAGTAACTCAGCGGGACAGACAGCATCTCCGGAGAGAAGGAATGATGTTTATATTGTTCTGCATCAAAGCTGTTGCCTTTATCCTCACAGTGAAGAAATATGCTCTTGAGAATTCCACCTTTTTTAGAATTGGTGTTTTCTTCTTTGGAAACCATTAAAATTCAGCAGTGGAGTATGGAGCTGACCTAACCACTCCTGAAGCACCTTAATTTTGGGGGGGAAATCAGCTATCAAGAGAATTATGGCATCAAAGGGAAATTAACAAAATTACTAATTAAATTACTTAATGTAGCTGAAATAAAATACAAGAAATCGTGCAAAAACCTCATTTGGGTATTGCTTGTGATAGTGCAGGTAGCCTTAATGTTTCACCTTGCACTTTCCTTCTGAAACCGAATATAGCACAGCACAAAACGGGTCCCTCAGCCTATGCCAAACATGATGCCTGCACAATATCCATTCCCCGGCGTATTCATGTACCTGTAAAATAAATGTGTCTTAAAATCAACTGTCGTATCTGCTTCCACAACCACCCGGCAGTGTATTCCAGGTCCCCACCACTGTGTAAACAAAAAAACTTGCCCTGCGCATCTTCAAGATTCAAGAGAGTTTATTGTCATGTGTCCCTGATAGGACAATGAAATTCTTGCTTTGCTTCAGCACAACAGAACTAAGTAGGCATTGACTACAGAACAGATCAGTGTGTCCATATACCATTATATAAATATATACACACATGAATAAATAAACTGATAAAGTGCAAATAAACAGATAATGGGCTATTAATGTTCAGTGTTTTGTCCGAGCCAAGTTTAATAGCCTGATGGTTGTGGGGAAGTAGCTATTCCTGAACCTGGTTGTTGCAGTCTTCAGGCTCCTGTACCTTCTACCTGAAGGTAGAGGGGAGATGAGTGTGTGGCCAGGATGGTGTGGGTCCTTGATGATACTGCCAGCCTTTTTGAGGCAGTGACTGCGATAGATCCCCTCGATGGTAGGGAGGTCAGAGCCAGTGATGGACTGGGAAGTGTTTACTACTTTTATTAGTCTTTTCCGCTCCAGGGCGCTCAAGTTGCCGAACCAAGCCACGATGCAAGCTCTCTACTGTGCACCTGTAGAAGTTAGAGAGAGTCCTCCTTGACAAACCGACTCTCCGTAATCTTCCCAGGAAGTAGAGGCGCTGATGTGCTTTCTTAATAATTGCATCAGTGTTCTCGGACCAGGAAAGATCTTCAGAGATGACTGGGGGCTCGGGAAGGCACATCAGTATTCTCCCTATCAAAGCTTGCGTAAAACACATTGAGCTCGTCAGGGAGTGATGTTTCGCCGACATTCGAGCTGCCTCCTGATTTCGCCTTGTAGGAGGTGATTGCATTCAGGTCCCGTCACAGCTGCTGAACATCTGTCTCATCCTCCAGTTTGGAGCAGAAGTACCTTTTGGCCTTTTTGATGGCCTTACCAAGGTTGTATCTGGACTTCTTGTAGACCATTGTATCATCAGACATGAATGCGTTCTGGTCTTCAGAAGAGTGCGGATCTCAAAGTTCATCCAAGGTTTCTAATTGGGAAACACTCGGAAGGTTTTTGTAGGGATGCAGTCCTCCACACATTTCTTTATGAAGTCTAACGACTGTGGCATATTCATTCAGGTCTTCTTTGAAGTCCCCCTTCATATTAAAGCTATCTCTTCTACAATTTGAACATTTTGATAAAACATTCTGTATTGATGCCCCTCATAATTATACAAACTTTTATCAGGTCTCCCCATAGCCTCCAAACGCTCCAAAGAAAACAATCCAAGTTTGTCCAACCTCTCTATAGTCACTACCCTCCAGTCATTATCCAAAGAGCATCATAGTAAATCTTTTCTGCACCTTCTCCAAAGCCTCCACACCCTTCCTGTTATGGGATGTCTAGATCAGCACTCAATACTCCAAATGCAGCTTAACCAAAGTTTTATAAAGTTACAACTTATCTTCCTGGCTCTTGTACTCAATGCCCTGACTGATAAAGGCAAGAATACTGTATACTTTCTTTACCATTCTATCTACTGGTGTTATGTTCATGGAGTTTTGGATTTGGATCCTAAGATCCCTCTACATCAATGCTGTTTAAGGGTACTGCCATTAATTAAACTTCCTTCTTACACTTGATCTCCCTAAGTGCAACACCTCGCACTTGTTTGGACTATATTCCATTTGCCATTTCAGGAACTGATCTATATGCTCCTGTGTCATTCAACAGCCTTCTTCACTGTCTGCAACATCACCAATTTGCAAACTCAGTAACCAGCCCATCTACATTTACGTCTAAGTCATTTACATATGTCACAAACAACAGAGATCCCGTTACTGATCCTTGCTGAACACTATTGTCCCAGATCTCCAATCAGAATAACACCCTTCCACCATTACCCTCAGACTTCTATGTTTAAGCCAATTCTGGATCCAAACTATCATCTTCTGGATCAACCCACTATGAAAGACCTTGTCAAATGCTTTACTAAAGTCCATGTAGACATCCACTGCCCTACTCTCATCAATCACCTTCATTACTTCCTAAAAATGTTAACCAAGTTTGTAAAACAGGACCAGCCCCAGAACCTGCTGACTGTCCCTAATTAGCCAATTCTATTCCAAATGAGAGTAAATCCTATGCCTAAAAATCCTGTCCAACAGCTTCCCCACTACTGATGTGAGACTCACCAGCATATAAATTCCTCGATTATCCTTGCTGCTCATTTTAAACAAAGGAACAACATTAGTTACTCTCCAGACTTCCGAGACCTCGGCTGCAACTCATGAGGACACAAAGATCTTCATCAAGGCTCCAACAAACTTCTCTCTTGACTCTCTCAATAACTTTAGATCCCATTAGGCCTTGGAGACTTATTTACTTAATGCTCTTCAAGAGATCCAACACTACCTCATTGATCTCAATATCCCCCAGCATATTAGTATATTCCACAGTGATCTCATGATCCTCCATGTCCTTGGTGAAAACAGATGCAAAGTACTCGTTTAGTACCTTGCTGACATTTTCCGACTCCCTCTTGTTCTTAATGTATGTATGAAATGCCTTGGTATTCTCTTTAATCTGACTTTCTAATCACATTTCAAGGCCCTTCTGGTGGTCCTATTTCCCCGATTGAGTACTTGTCTGCTTTCTTTATATTCCACAATAGTCCTGTCTGATTTCATTGTCGTAATCTTTATATGTGCTCTTTTTGACCGAATATACAACCTCTTATCATCCAAGGTTCAGTTCCTTGCCATCCTTACGCCTCATAACTGGAACATGCCGATCTTTAAACGACTCCCATGTGTCATGTGTGGACATACCCATTAACAATGGCTCCCAATTTAATCTCCCTAACTCCTACCTAAAAATGTTCCTATTTGTCCTCCCCGAATTCAGTACAGTACTTCAAATTCATATTGGCACTGTACCACAGTGGGATTTCTTCTTCGATCCAATGATGTCTTGGTTCCACTTCAGGTAACTGATGCGGGATTAAGATTATAAAACATGGATTGTCAGTCCATAACATACCAAGCTGTGACTTTACCCAGCTCCTGGGAGAATCACACTCTATTTTTTAAATGAAATGAATTTAGGAAATGAATAGAAAAATATAATTGAAGCTGAAAGCTGATTTTTGATTTCATGTTTTTATCATGAAGACCACTTTGGTCCAGATGTACTTCTTCTGTCTTGGCCTTGCCTTTGTTATCTGTACACTTCATCCTGTATAAGCTCAAGCACTTCTAAGTGTTTTTAGCCTTGTTGTAAATCCCTCCCCCCCCCCCCCCCCACCCCCCCCACCAGTCCTCTTCACCCAAAACCCACGTGCTTACGGACTTAGGTTGACTCCCCAGTCTGGTAAACCATGAATTTTAAGATTCTCAATCTTGTCAGGTCTCTTTGTGACTTATCCCCTCACTCACTGTAGCCTCCTATAGTCCCACGAGATCTGTCTCCTTCCTATTCTGACCAATTAAACATCCCTGCTTTTGCCTTCAGCCACTAGTTTCCATTGTTAAATCCTCTATTTCCTTGAGATCGCATCTCAAAACATAGCTAATTTGTGGTAACTTGCCCCAGACAGTAAAAAGATGTATGTGCTTTTATATGTGGCTTTCAGGACATACCAAATAACTTCACAGAAGCCGTTTTGAGGTATAATCATCGCTGTGATGTGGAAAATGCAGCAACCAATTTAGCAAGTTCCTGCAGCAGCAAGTGGGCTGGAGTTGAGATCCATGAGAATCAAGTACACAGGACAACATGTTAAGAAGTCCCTTGTGCCATTAGGTGGGGAGCATTTCACGACATTCGTTGATTGTTGAGAGTGGTAGACGCTCAACATCGGTGGGGGGCGGGGGTGGATACGTATATCTTGGCCTGGGTAACCTTCAGGACAGTTGGGCACAGGACACATCATCAGTAGTGTACCCTTGCATCACTGGGTGTTTCGGCCTTTTAACACTATACACCCTCCACAAGGGCGGCCAGCTGCAGGATGATCAGCCCTCAGCGCGTGTCCCGTGTCAAACCGTCCCAAAGATTCACCCTGACGTACTTGGGGCCCAGCATGGGTCTTTCCGCTTGAGCCAAATCCACCGGCTGCTTCTTTCAGCCGCCTCTGAGAGTGATCTTATGGTCTTCCGCAGAGCCTGACCGTGGATTCCAAGCTCCTTCAGCAGTCTGATGGTAGATGACGCAACAAATCCTCTGCATCCCACTTCAACTGGATAGACTTTGGTGTTCCAGCCACGCTGCATTGCCTCTGCTGCAAGCTCTGCGTAGCGCAGCTTCTTACGCTCATAGGCCTCCTCAACAGAGTTCTCCCATGGAACTCTGAGCTTTATGATGTAAGCAGTCTTCTGTGAAGGGGACCAGAACACCAAGTCTGGCCTGAGGTTGGTGGAAGCAATTTCAGGTAGAAAAATTAGTTGTCGGCCGATGTCCGCCAGCATCCTCCAGTCACGGGCCCTGCATAGGTTTCCTTCTTCTGATCTGGTGGAAGGATGTTTAGATGTTTTCTGTCCTTCTCGGACAAAGGTTGTTGCCCTTAGGGGGGTGGGGTTGCTTGCTCTCGGAGGCAAGGAGTTGGTCGCACACCGCCTGTTCTCAAGGGCTGATGCCAGGCTTTTTAGTACTCGATTATGCCGCCACGTAAATCTCCCTTGCGTGAGGCTAGTCTTGCAGCCTACCATGATGTGTTTGAGGGTCGCTGGAGTTGGGCAAAGGGCAGAGGGCACAGGTTGGATCCTCGCCGTACCACTGATGGAGGTTCTTTGGTGATGGAAGCACGTCATATGTCGCTCTGATGATGAAGCTGAACTTGCTTGCTTCCATTTCCCATAGTTCTTTCCAGCTGATCTTCCTCCGCTCCACACCTTGCCACTGCATCCATTGCCCCTGTTTGGCAAGAGAGACCGCCTTTGCACTTCTTGCGGCCTCCTCCTGTCGCCGCACCTCCTCGACCACCAATGTCCTCCGCTCTGATGTTGTGGCCTTTCGCCAAGTTGGTTTACTTGTCGTAAGGCCAAAGCCTCCTCTTCCCTGCTGGACTTGCCCCACGATGTCTTTGTGCCTCAGGGCTGATGAAGCTTGCTGTACTGCATCAGATGGTGTCCACTTCCGGCCAGTTACTAGGGGCGGCGCAACAGCACTGATGGTCTTGTCTCTAGAGTCCCTCAGTGTCATCTGGTGTCTTACTTTAGAACACTTGTATTCCTCTGTTAGACTAGTGAGAGGTAGTTCCAGGACCCCTTTGCCATATAGGCCGATGTTGGGCATCGTGGGACACTGAGCCATTTCTTCGCGTATGAAGTTATGGTTCGCTCCATCTTCTCCACAGTTATTGGGGCTTCATAAACGGTCAGTGGCCACATTGTCCGAGGAAGGAGTCCAAACTGTAGGCACCAGAGCTTCAGTTTCCCAGGCAGTGGGGTCTGATTGATGTTCTCCAGGCCGTTGACAATTTCTTGCCTTAGTTGTTGCACCTGCTCTTTGTCCTTGAGACTTGCGTTGTACCATCTGCCCAGGCTTTTAACTGGCTGCTCAGACACTGTTGGTATTGGGTCGTCCCCGATGCAGAACCTTGTGTCTCTAAGCACCCCCTTGACTATGGAGATGCTTCGAGATTTACTTGGTTTGATTTTCATTCGGGCCCACTTGATGTTCTCCTGCAGCTTTCCAAGTAGCCGCTTGGTGCATGCTGCAGTAGTGGTTAGTGTTGTCATGTCGTCCAGGTATGCCCTGATGGGTGGCAGACGGAGCCCAGCCCTGGTTCGTTCACCGCCCACCACCCATTTTGAGGCCCTGATGATGACTTCCATGGCCATTGTAAAGGCCAAGGGTGAGACTGTGCAGCCTGCCATGATGCCTACTTCCAAGCACTGCCATGTTGTACTGAAGTCAGCTGTTGTGAAGCACAGCTGCAGGTCTTGGAAATAGTTCTTGACCAGTGTGGTGATGAGCTCTGGTACATGGAAAAAGGCAAAAGATTCCCAAAGGAGTTCATGGGGAACTGAACCAAATGCATTGGCCAGATCGAGGAAGATCACATGTAGGTCTCTCTTGTCCTTCTTAGCTGCTTGGATCTGGTGCCAGATCATGCTTGTATGCTCCAAGCAGCACGAAAATCCTGGAATTCCTGCTTTCTGTACAGATGTATCAATGTACTTGTTTGTTACCAGATAGGTGGACAGCCTTTGTGATACAATGCTGAAAAAGATTTTTCCCTCGACATTGAGGAGACATATTGGCCGGAATTGGCTGATGTCTGACGCATCCTTTTCTTTAGGTATTAGCACGCCGCCGGCCCTTCGCCACGCCTTAGGTATTGTTTGCTTCTTCCACACCACCCTCATGAGCTTCCATAGAAAGCGTAACACATCCGGTGCGTTCTTGTAGAGTTGTATGGTACTCCGTTTGGCCCCAGAGCTGATGCTGCTCTAGCTCGTCGGACAGTGTTCTCTACCTCTTTCCATCTCGGAGGGCTGGTGTCCAGGTTGAATTCAGGTGGTTGAATAGGCGGGATGTCATGTGGGATGACTAACTGCTCATGCCTTTTCATGTCTTGGTGGGCCTTTTCCAGGTGTTCCTCCAATTCCCGTTTTGATGTTTTCAAAGTACCACTTTTTTCCTTTGCGAAGAGGTCTTTGATGAACTTGAAAGGGTCTTTGTAGAACCGTGTTCTTGTGTGTTCTTTCTTCTTGCGAAGTTTCCTCAAGTTCTCTGCTTTTCGCAAGGTTGCCAATCGGCTCTTGATGTCCTCTTGGAGCAGCATGAGACCTTCTCTCTCTGCGTCAGTTGCTTTTTTCCATTGCTTTTTCAACTGTCTCCTCTCTCTGATTAGCCTCTCGATCTCCTGCTGCCTCCTGGACTTGATTGGTGTTGGTAATTTCTTTCCACCTCTCCCTTTACTCACCCCAAACCGTTCTTCTCCGTAGCTGTAGATTGTGTTGCCCATCCTTTCAAGCTTTTCCACTGCTGTGCCCACTTGTTGCTCCAAGATATGTATAAGGTCACTGTTGACCGTCTCCCACTGTTTCTTTTCAACAGCTTTGGGCCATTTCACTCCAGGTTTGTACCCTTTGATCTTTCCCTCCAATGGAGGTCTTTGGAAATAAAAGGTATTGTATTGTATTGTAGTTGTTGCGTGGGCTCCTCCACCGGCATTTCTGTGCTTGTATCACCCTCTTCAGTGACATGGGTGCTGATGCTCTGCGAACTTTGGTTTAAGTCCCGTCGCTGTGCTTCACTCGACTGATTTGACTGGTTGCTTCGTAAGAAGTACTGGTCAATGCGAGGCCCATGTCTCTGCTCTCTCAAGCACTTTTTATTCCCTTGGTTGATCTTCAAGCCCTTCACTGATGTTATTTTCTCCCAACCACAAATGCACACCTGAAGTTTGTGTCCCGCAGCTGTTGTGGATGTCTCATGTGCCATGCTCTCCTTGTCCGTAGTCATTTCCGTTCCTGGGTCTGTAACCGTGTTATCAATCGGTGAGCCATCTTGCTCTCGCAAGCTCTAGGGGTATTTTCTTTAGTTTACTTTTAGTAGCATTTAGCGGGTGTCTCCAACTTGCTGAAACAGCGTTGGGGACTGCTGTCATGGGTAGCTAGCCCATGACGGCCCCAGTGTGGTTTGTTCCCGCCTGTCAGCTGTCTCTCCAAGCTGTCACGTGGACTTTCCCATGTTGTCAGCTGTCCTTTCGCAGCAGTCACTGGACGAGTACAGATTATCAGAATCAAGTACACAGGACAAGATGTTAAGAAGTCCCTTGTGCCATTAGGTGGGGAGCATTTCACGACATTCGTTGATTGTTGAGAGTGGTAGACGCTCAACATCGGTGGGGGGGCGGGGGGGGATACGTATATCTTGGCCTGGGTAACCTTCAGGACAGTTGGGCACAGGACACATCATCAGTAGTGTACCCTTGCATCACTGGGTGTTTCGGCCTTTTAACACTATACACCCTCCACAAGGGCGGCCCGCTGCAGGATGATCAGCCCTCAGCGAGTGTCCCGTGTCAAACCGTCCCAAAGATTCACCCTGACGTACTTGGGGCCCAGCATGGGTCTTTCCGCTTGAGCCAAATCCACCGGCTGCTTCTTCCAGCCGCCTCTGAGAGTGATCTTATGGTCTTCCGCAGAGCCTGACCGTGGATTCCAAGCTCCTTCAGCAGTCTGATGGTAGATGACGCAACAAATCCTCTGCATCCCACTTCAACTGGATAGACTTTGGTGTTCCAGCCACGCTGCATTGCCTCTGCTGCAAGCTCTGCGTAGTGCAGCTTCTTATGCTCATAGGCCTCCTCAACAGAGTTCTCCCATGGAACTGTGAGCTCTATGATGTAAGCAGTCTTCTGTAAAGAGGACCAGAACACCAAATCTGGCCTGAGGTTGGTGGAAGCAATTTCAGGTGGAAAAATTAGTTGTCGGCCGATGTCCGCCAGCATCCTCCTTTCACGGGCCCTGCATAGGTTTACAGCATGGAACACAGCTTTGACAGAATATCAGCCCAGGAATATTGATAAGTGGACGATTTTGAAAAGCCAAATTGTCCGTTCTGCCACTTGCATAACGAGCAAAACCAATTAATAGAGGCATGACACATTGTGTTGCGTTGGGAATTCCAGCTTTTGGAGCTGGAGGAGCAGCTGTTGTTACAGCTGTGTTTGATATGGTATTTTTCAAGAGATGATCACATAAGTGCAGTTGGAGAGACTCATTTTCTATCATTATAGACACAATGGTCAGAATTACCTCCATGATGGCTCTCAAGATGAATCCCACTCATTTCCCAGCAACCCATTCTCTCTCAGACTAACTCCTAATTCACCGAGCATCGGCAACCAATAGTTTGCAACAAACAATTAATCTACCAACAGATGCCTTTGGAAAGGATGTGGGCGGAAACCAGGGTACGGGGATGGGGGAGGTGACGCAAGTAGTCATAGAAGACATGCAGACTCCACACAGCACCCGTCAGGATTGAACAGCAGTACAGCACCATCTCCTACTGTGCCGCTGGGTCACTGTTAGACAGAATATACCCAGGGATGTATTTAAGGAGACCCCTGAAGGCATCCTGAATTAAATCGGTCTCACAGCCATAAGGTGGTATTTAATGACGAGATTCCAGAAATTGAGTGTAAACATTCCCACAAAAAGGGTGGCACTGCTTAATGCCTCAGATAATGATTGAAGAAGTTTAAACACAGAGGGAAGCATCCAAGATGAAGAAGAGTATGAAGATACAGTATGTTGAGATGAAACGTGTCTGGTTTTCTTTAATTTTGTCAGTACATAAAGAGCAAGAAGAAAGCAGGACTTTGAGAGAAACTTGGGTCAAAGGATGTGGATCGGATTTTTAATGAATATCTTGTCACGAAAGCAAGGGTAAGTGCAAATAATATTGTAATGACAGACAAGTGTGAAATATTGGATGGGATAAGCATAGTAAAAAGAGGAAGTCATAAGTGGTTAATATATTTCAAATTGGATATGTTGTCAGGCCCAAATGAAATATATTCCAGGCTGTTAAAAGAAGCAAGTTAGGAAATTGTAGAGGCCATTATTTTTTTTAATCCTCCCAGGCTACATGAGTCAGGCAGATGATTGAAGGACAATCAATATTGAAGTATTCATTATAAATGAAGATCTTCAACATGATCCCACCACCAGTTACATCTACCATTAGTAGACACTTGAGTAGACTGGATGGCTCAATGGCCTAATTCTGCTCCTTGTTTTATGGTCTTCCTGTCCCCAAACCTTTCTGCATTCTGCAGAGACTTCTCCCACAATTCCTCGGTTCACTCATTCCTTCCCACTTAACCCGACCCCTCTGCACATCCTTTCCCATGTAACCGCAGGTAATGTAACATCTGTCCCCACATTCCGTCCCTCTACTGGGACTCCAGCAGCCCTTCCAGATGAGACGGGTTGACAAACACCTCTTCAAACCTTGTCTACTGCATTCAGAAGTCCTGAAGTGGTCTCCTTTACACCGCAAGACTGTGTAGATTAGGCAACTGTTTCACCAAACACTTATGCTAATCAGTTTGGTCCATCAAGGCCTGCTGGATCTCCTGGTTGCTAACTATTTTAACTCCCCTTCCAGTTCTCTTACCAACCTTTCTGTCCTTGGCCACCTTCATTGCCAGAGTGAGGCCACATGCAAGCCTGAGGAATATCACTTCGTATTACACTTGATTAGCTTACAACCTAACAGTACGAACACTGAATTCCAATTTCAAGTAACACACCCCTCCCGTCCCCACCTCTTTTTCATAGCCCCAAACTACGCAGGTGTGCACGCTGTTCCTCCTCCATCTCTTGCATACACATCATCCGGCTCTTTTCCCCTCACCATTTCACTCCTCTCCTTTCCTGACTTCCTGTTCTGACTCCAGGGATGAATAAAGTTCTATCGTATCGTTTCCTTTTCACCTTGGGTCTTTGTCACTTACTCAACCCATCTGCCCGTCAACCCCCCTCCCCCCCTTACTAACCACCTATCCCTTGCCAGCCTTTGCCTCACCCCCATTTCTCTTTTCCAGCTTTCTCACAGGTACCCCATCAATCTGAAGAAAGGTTCCAACCCGAAATTTCGATTTCCCTCTGCAGATGCTGCTTGACCACTGAATTTTTCCAGGACTTTGTGTTTTGCTCAAGATTCCAACAACTGTGGTTCATTGTGCATCCTGGATCTATTCTGTAAGGTCTGAATGAGTTTAGTACCACCTCTTGTTTATCAACAAGAGAGTATAAGTGTTTTCTTGCAGGACAACATTCCTCATTCCCCATCCCTGGATTCAATCTCTTGAACCTTTGCTGCACCTGTGTGAATTTCTGGAGTATACTTCCTTATGGAGACCCAACCAGTACACAATATTCCAGAATCGGTCTCTTTCAGGGTTTAAATAATTAGAGCAGGACATCCCTTGCACTCCCGTCCTCTTGCAACAAAGGCCAAAAGAACAGTTGCAAAATGTTAAAAAGGTTGCATCAGAAATACTTGACTTTTTTTCTTTGAAAAGACAAAAAGGGTTCAGGAGGGCTGGGGATTTGATTCAAACTAGATTTTAACAAGGCTTTTCAGATATTCCCAACTGGAAGGCTATGCCGCCTCTGAAGGATGACAATATTGGATCCAAAATTCTTTCATGACAGGATGCAAAGAACACTTCCTTCCTTCTACTGACTATCCCTCTCACTCCCAACCTTCCTTCCTTATCAGATTCCATCATCTGCACCCTTTTGGCTTCTCCACCACAAACCCCCTTTCAGTTTCTATCTATCCATCTCCCCCCTTCCCCACCTGACTCATTTGTAAACCAACCCCTGTACACCTCAGTTCACCTGTCACTCGCTTGCTCTCACCCGCCCCTTCCCCATATCCCTCTTTACAGATATCCCCTTGTACTCCATCAATCTAAAGAAGGTCCTGACCCGAAATGTCATTTGTCCTTTTCCCTCTGCAAGTATTGATTGGCCCACTAAGTTCTTCCAGCAGACAAAATGTGTAGGAAGGTCACATTGCCAGTTTACATCATAGATAGACACAAAATGCTTGAGTAACTCAGCACGACAGGAATGGGACCCATTCCTTCTCTCCAGAGATTCTCCCTGTCCTGCAACATTATTCCAGCATTTGGTGTCTTAAGTTCTTCCAGCACCAAGACCGCCAGGGGACCTATGCAAGGATTTTGTTTGTGGATTTTAGCTCTGCATTCAACACCATTGTGCCAGAGCTACTACACTCCAAACTCTCCCAGTTGACTGTGCCTGAACCCCTCTCTGTCAGGAAGTGGATCACCAATTTCCTGACAGGAAGCAGCTTGTGAGGCTGGGAAAGCACATCTCAGATCCGCAGACCCTCAGCATGGAAGCACCGCAAGGCTGTGTACTCTCCCGCCTCCTTTACTCTACACCAACGACTGCACCTCCATGGTCTCCTCTGTCAAGCTTATCAAGTTTGTGGATGACACAACCTTGATTGGACTGATCCAGGATGGGGAGGAATCTGCCAACAGACAGGAAGTGACACAGCTGGCTTCCTGGTGCCTTCGTAACAATTTGGAGTTCAATGCTCTTAAGATGGTGGAATTGAGAGTAGGCTTTAGGAGAGCTCCCCCTCCCCCCCACTAACCATCAACAACACCGCAGTCACAGCTGTGGATGGTTCCTTGGAACCATCATCTCCAAGGACCTTAAATGGGGGTCCACCATCGACTCCACAGTCAAAAAGGCCCAACAGAGGATGTACTTCCTGCGGCAGCTGAGGAAACACAATCTGCCACAGGCAATGATGGTCCAAACCTATACTGCCATCGTCGAGTCTGTCCTCACCTTCCACATCATGGTCTGGTTTGGCTCAGCCACCAAACACGATATCCGGAGGCTGCAGCGAATCGTTCAATCAGCTGAGAAGGTTGTTGGTTGCAATCTTACCTCCATTGACAAACTGTACACTGCAAGGGCCAGGAAGCGAGCAGGTAAGATTATCTCTGACCCCTCTCACCCTGGCCACAAATTCTTTGAAGCACTTCCTTCTGGAAGGCGACTCCGAACTGTCAAAGCCGCCACAGCCAGACATAAAAACAGCTTTTTTTCCCCACGAGCAGTACCTCTAATCAATAACCAAAAGTCTGTAGCCTCCTTTTGCTCTGGTATTTTATTTCATTCACATGTTTAAACTATAATGTTTTATTATTAATGTTTTATCTTTTATTCTTAATGGTTTACTGTATATCGTAATGTTACTTGCGAGCGGGGCACCAAGGCAAATTCCTTATGTGTACATACTTGGCCAATAAACATTCATTCAGTTTGTTTTTTGCTCTTTCATATTAGTCATTTTCTATGTCATTAAATGTTGGGAGAATCACACCTCATGCCCAATTGTCTTCAGGCTATTGTGTACAAGCTCCAGAGCCTTTGCTCTTTATTGGTGATGCTGAATGGCCTGTGCTTATTTTCTTTGCAATTGCGTTCCTGGATATGTGGATTGGGTGGATTGTTATTGCAGACACTTGCAGGAGTTACTTCTAGGGTAATGTAGAAAAGCATTAAAACCACCAGAGGGTGCCCTTGCCTGCAGAGTTGGCAGTTGATCATTCAAGCATTGGTTTTCCTTTGTTATTTTTGTTCTTTCTGTTGCGAAGTGTCTATATGGAGGGAGAAGAGGATGTGACAGCTAAAGCCAATCTGGTGAGAAGAAAGGATATCCTTGGCTGGAGGAGTTAAACACGATGGGGGTGCAGGAGAATCTGCTGATTGGGTTATCTGAACTGGCAGTCAGAGTACCCAACCTGGGATGGCGGGACTGTCATCCGCTGAGAGAATGGAGTGGATGAGACTGCTGAGAGAATGGTGCGGCTGGGCTTGTATACTCTGGAATTTGGAAGGATGAGAGGGATCTTATTGAAACATATCAGATTATTAAAGGTTTGGACACGCTGGAGGCAGGAAACATGTTCCCAATGTTGGGGGAGTCCAGAACCAGGGGCCACAGTTTAAGAATAAGGGGTAAGCCATTTAGAACGGAGACGAGGAAACACTTTTTCTCACAGAGAGTGGTGAGTGTGGAATTCTCTGCCTCAGAGGGCGGTGGAGGCCGGTTCTCTGGATACTTTAAAGAGAGAGTCAGATAGGGCTCTTAAAGATAGCGGAGTCAGGGGATATGGGGAGAAGGCAGGAACGGGGTACTGATTGGGGATGATCAGCCATGACCACATTGAATGGCAGTGCTGGCTCGAACGGTCGAATGGCCTACTCCTGCATCTATTGTCTATTGTCTAGTATTAGATTATTGATCCCGAGGCATGAGTTCAAATCTCACATTGGTAGCTGGGGCATTTAAATTTGAGTAACTACATAACAACATGTTTTGTTTAGGTTTTTTTTTAACATCAAAGTGAACTTGAAACTGCCAGATTGTTGCTAAAATTCAACCTGGTTCAAGAAAAAGGACATTCTTATTTAACCCTTTAATGCCTGATTTAATGGAATACTCGCAGGTTTTGAGGATTCAGATCAATGATGAACATTCAGACAATATAATATTTAAAGCGCAAACATTTATTACAGTAACATTAAAGCAACGAGAAACAAGCACTAGAATAGCAATAGAACTTCAGTTCATGCAATAATAAAACACAAAAATTACGATATAAATAGCAACAGAAAATAGCAAATAAACACCAAATCTCGCACGTCTTTAGTCTCCGCCTCAGGCTGTAACTTCCTAACCTTATTGGAAACTCTGTTTAAAAGCATGTACTAGAGATCTTTCGAAAAACCTATGTGCTCTGGCACCGCTCCGGAGGCTCGGCCTCAGATGAAGTCCTGTAAGCTCGCGTAACAGGCAGTTTGTACCTAAATTATATCCTAAACTAAGAACAGCAGCTGAAACTATGTTTTAAAACTAACTATCCTCCTTAGTGTAGAAAACAAGTTATTTGTCGCAATAGGTGCCGAGCTAGTCTCGGATGTCTCTGAAAAGGTAAAAGGTTATCTCAGTGACCTTGCAGGTGGCCTCATGATTTGCTGGTTCTTCTAAGTTAGACCATGCATTTTCCCCAAACATCAAGTTATTATTTTTCTCGGCTAGCCTGCTTGCTTGATATGTGGTGCTGTTAGTTTAGCTGTAAACCATGCATGTGGCTGTTAGTTGACAGCTTCATTTTACCTGACTGCGTATTTAACCTTTACACCAGTTTATGCTAATCGGGAATAAATACTGGCATTTCAAGCTGTTGCTACATTGAATTAATAATAAAATCTACACTACAAGAATTGGTGTGGCCTTGTGTCCTATGTACACTGATGGGTTTCCAAGTACCTGTATGTGTTTTTTTTGATTTTGTGTCTTTGGAGCGATTTCTATCTTTAATTTGTGTATTGATGATGTCCTTATTATTTATTTTTCTCCGACTATATGTTTTTTTTCTCTTCTGTTTAATCTTTGTAAGGTGACCTTGAGATTTGAAAGGCGCCTGAAAATAAAATTTATTATTATTATTATTATTATTATAGAAGGGTATACAAGGCGCAAGGTGGATCCAATTTATTGAAGGAAGACTTTGAGAAGTTGAAAGGCAACAATCAAGAAGGGTTTCGGCCCGAAACGTCACCTATTTCCTTCGCTCCTGTTTCCTGCTGCACCCGCTGAGTTTCTCCAGCATTTTTGTGTACCAACGAGAAACAAGCACTAAGATAGCAACATAACTTCAGTTCATGCAATAATACCATCTTCACTTAAGATGTTGGATAACTGAAATAACATTGATCAGTTCCAAGGAAGGGTCATTGACCTGAAGAGTTAGTTCTATTTTTCTCTCCATAGATGCCTCACCTGCTGAGTATCTACAGCAATTTCAGTTTTTATACCTAAGATGATAGGGTGTTGTGCATATGGAACAAGCAGCCAGAGGAGGTAGTTGAGGTACATTTAAGAGACATTCGGACAGGATAGGTACGAGCGCAGGCAGATGGGACTAATGTCAATAGGGCATGTTGGTCAGCAAGGGCAAGTTGTGCCGAAGAGCCTGTTTCGATGCTGTGTGACTCTATGAACTTGATTAGAGCAAAGAAGGACCTAATAGAGATTGAGAAATTCTGAAAGTGAGTCAGGAATAGAGGTTTCCAGCACAAACTATTGTTGAAGCATCATGACAAAAGATATTGGGAATATTTTCAATGTCTTACCCACATTTTCACATTTTCATAAAACATTCTCTATTCCAGTTCTTCCTGTCCTTCCCTCACTTTGCCAGTATTTTAATTGCTATATTAGTGCCAGCAAACTCTCACCATCAGCTTAAGAATTTAATAGTAAGATTAAACGAGAACTTACCAGTTTGAAGTTTGATCTGTATTTTATGAGGAGTTACGATGAGGGATTACGTGAAGAACCCCGCCACGACGCATGCGTGTCATTCTTCAAAGCAGCGGTGTGAAATCACAGATAACTATAATGACTAAACATAGTAAGATTAGAGAAGAGATACCAGTTAAGTATATGATCAAGGGTGGGAGCGGAGGGCACGTAATCCCTCATCGTAACTCCTCATAAAATACAGATCAAACTTCAAATTGTTTCAGCCATCTTGAGATGGTCTGGACCATCACTCTTTGTGTGGTTGCTAGTGGCTGACCAAAAGTGCCTTCTCTTTGCCTCTTAGGATTTTCGTTTTCTCCATGTATAACGACAGATGTCTTACTATACACAGACGGTCATCTGTTGGGTATGACCTAATTGTATATCGAGGCCTGCTGATCCCTGTCTGTTCTGCTTACTAACATAGATATGAAACGTAATCTTTTCTGTTGAGGAAGTCATGTTGTCCAGTCTTAGTTTATGCAGACTGTACCCTCTGTGCCGTGACCAATGCCATTAGCATGACTGTTTTTAATGTCAGTCTGTGTAGGGACAGAGCTGTTGCTTGAGACCAATTCCTGAGCATCTTCAGGATAATACTTACATCCCATATTTGGGAGTACCTGGTTCTTGGGGGATTAGTATTAAAAATTCCCCTCATAAGTTTTGTTACCAGTGGGTGAGTCCCAATAGAGTAACGCTCTGTCCCCTGCCATAGGTAAGTCGATAGGGCACTTCTGGCGCAGTTGATGGCACTGTAACTGAGCCCCTCATCATAGTGGAGGCCTGCCAGATATTCCAGAACAGACGGGATGTTCATGTCTCTGTAGGTGATGTTGTTTTTATGGCAGTTCATCGCCCACTTCCTGATATAGACCAGATACTGTTTTTTGGTTGACTGTCTTTGGGCCGCCGAGATCATGTTCACTGTTCGGTCCATCAGTCCCAGTTGTAGTAGAGGTGTTTTTAAAACTCTACAAATTAATAAGTTCAAATGTTTATGGCATGGGTGGCTATCCCTTGTTACGGGATGTAGCAATAAATCTGGTCTATGTGGGATGGTGATACATGGTTCTAATACCATGTTTAATACCACTGGGAACCATGGTTGTAGGCCAATCGGGTACTACCAATACCAGACTCAGAGTCTTGTTGTATTTTCCTTAATACCCGACTGATGAGGCAGGAAGGAGGGAATGCGTAAATAAACAATCCCCCCCCCCCCCCAATGCAGCAAAAATGTACCTGTCGCCGCTGCCCCAGGGTCTGGTTCCCATGAAACATAATTTGATAACTGGTGGTTAAGTCTGGATGTGAATAGATCGATATCTGGTGTTCCATATTTTGCTGTAATATCAGCAAATACTTATTTTATTCAACATCCATTCGGTGTTTTCATTAAATTTGCATGACCTTATTTAAAGGGTCAGAATGGTTCAGCACAGGAACCTGACTAGCACGCGGGCTAAAGAATGGATGAAATACTATACTCTGAAATGTACGAATATATCTCGAATGAAGTCTTTTTTATTTTAATAAATTTTTCCATTCTTCTTTAACTATCTTTTTCCTTTTTTTCTTTTTGTTTTTGTTTTTGTTTTTGTTTTTCTTTTTCTTTTATTTCTTTACTTCATCTATCTCTTTAGTTCTATCTAGTTTAAAAAATAAAAAAAAGGCAAAAAGTATTGGAGACAATGTAATAATAATTGACAATATTATCAATTCAAAAATGTAAGTGTAATGATGTAAATAGGTTATGTACCTATGTACCTATGTACCTATCTCCAATAAAAAAATATTAAAAAAAAAAAAAATTTGCATGACCTGGTGTCTGCCATTAAATTTAGTCTTCCTGTTAGGTAAGTGGCTGATATCCAAATATCTCTCTGGAATACACCATTGCCAAATTGTATTAGCCAGATTGTCACATGATGTCGATTTGTTTCCACCCATGTGGTTATGTATGCTACCACGGTGGTATTGTCTATCTGTAGTCTAACATACTGGTGATATGATCCAGTACAATATGACTTTAGGCCATGGAATGCACCCAACATTTCCAGGTAGTTTATGCCCAGTGTGAGTAATAATGCTGCCTCCTGAGCAGTCCATCTACCTCCACAGTTGGTGATGGTATTGGTGGCTCCCCACCCAAGTGCACTGGCATCAGTTTGTAGTACCATGGAAGGGTTACTGACAATGATTGGATTGGAACAAAGCCAGATGTTATCTATCCACCATTTTATTTCATTTTAGCTTGATTAGTAGTTTCATAGGTCTGTCAAAGTGACCTGCATTAATTTAGAGTGCTAGTATTTTTGCTCTCTGTAAGTTTTGGTAATGTAGAGGTCTAAATTGTGTGGCTGGAAAGGCAGCCACCATTTGCCAATTACTTTTGCTACCAATCTGATGGATGGTTTGCTGATGTCAATGAGGTTATGCAAGCCTGTATTACATCTCTAGCCTTTGCCTTAGGCAGAGTCACCGACATGTGAACTGAGTCAATGGTGAAACCCCCAAATAGTCCATAGTAGTGGAAGGCGTTAGTTTAGATTTAACTGGATGGATAATAAATCCCAGTTTTTCAAATAACTGTTTTGTGGCTGTTACAGTTTGTTTGGCCAATTCCAAAGTTTTGCCCACAATGAGTATGTCATCTAAATATGCCATGACCATGTGTTTACGTTTTCGTAGAAACGCTAGGGCTGGTTTCAAATTTTTTGTGAACAGCCTGGGGCTGATGACCCATTTGGTAGTGCTCTATACTGCCAGAGTTGCCCATCCAGTTGAATTTTAAGTAACATCTGTGGTCACCTCGTATAGGCACTGAATAGTAAGCATCTTTTAAATCGATGCTGGCCATGAAGTAACCTTTGGAATTATTTGTTTAGCAATAACAAAGGTATCCATTTTGTCAGATCTGTGGTGATGCGACAACCACCATCTTTTTTGTTTTTGATAAATATATTGGACACGAATTCTAATGGTTCGTGTTGAGTTTTCTCAATTACACCTTTTATGTAAAGCCGCTCCAGTTCAGCTTGCGCTTTTGATTTTCCTTTATCAGAAGGCACGAACATTCGGTTCGGTATATGTTGAACTGGAGGGCTGTACTTGTGTATAAACTCTATTGTATATCCCTGGATACTGCTTAAGATGTTAGTATCGGTTGTTAACATGCTCCATGCATTTAGACGAGAGTGTAGTCTCCCCCCCCCCCCCAACCTCCATGCTCCCTGTATTTTGTAGGGAACCAGACCCACCTACCTCCATGGCAGGTTTACTTCTTTTTGCAGGTTCTTCGCTGCTGTTGTTGCGTTGGTGTCTGGATTTTTGGTTTGGTTGGCGTTGGAGGTCCCTGCATCTTCCAAGAAGGCCGGCCTGGGCCATGGCCTAAAAAGACTCATGTTTTGAATACCGGACCTTCGAGCTTTCACCAGTTCTGCTGGTGGGTGCGTAGGGTGCTGTCTTTGGCTGTAGTGTTTGTTGGAGTCCATTTTATTCTCTTGTTCCTGCACCCCTTGCACACTTGTCTTTTCTTCTGCGGACCCCTCTTCCAGGTCAGCCCAGAACTGACCCGCAGTGCTCCCCTCTGATGAGGGAGAAGCACTGTGCAGCCCTTCAAGAGGTACTGCTGTGATTTTATCATAGGGCCCACAGTGACCCGACTCCATCTCCCGGAGTCTGTCACATGGAGCAAATGCTCCACACACCGCTTCATCCGGCTCCAGCGCTCTCGGTCGCTGGCCGCCCGCGGTTGTTCAAAGTCGGACTCCTCTGAGTCGACGACCTTGTTTGTTTTTGTGTCTAGCCTTTCCGCTCGGCCGCGTGGATCTGGCCGGTGCGGAGGCGACATCAGGCACAGTTGATCCCACTATCGGTGATCCGAGTGCCGCTGGCTGCTGCTGGCTGCCCGCTGCTCCGCGGTCCTCCCCAGCCAGTTTTACTTGCAGCACTTGTGGACATTATTTTGTCCAGCACAGCTGATCCCACTATCGGTGATCCAAGTGCCGCTGGCTGCTGCTGGCTGCCCGCTGCTCCGCGCTCCTCCCTCACCAGCTTTGTCCTTAGTGCCCTGCCGTGGAGTGGATCTGGCCGGTGTGGAGGCGACATCGGGCACAGCTGATCCCATCTAGCCCACCAGCTTTGTCGCAGCCCGTTGGTTTCTCCACCTGTAATTCGCATGGAAAAACACAAAAAAAGACCTGGCCTGCAGGTCCAGGTTAAAATTGTCGCTACGGGGGAACGTCGTTCCACCCCGTCTCCTGCCGTTTTCGACTTGTCCAAAAGTCGACGGCCCCATTTGAATAGTCTCCCGCCCGGCCGTGGTGTTCTGGCCGGCGCGGGACCAAAAGTCGGCACAGCTGATCCCTTACGGGGCTTGTGCCTTCAGCTGCTGCTGGCTCCCGCAACTTCGCGGTCCTCCCCAGCCAGCTTCACTCGCAGCACTTGTGGACACTATTTTGTCCAGCTTCCCCCCGTGTAAAAACAGCGCGGGGACAAAAACTACCGCAGAGTAAATTTCTTACCTGCAGGTCGCGGTTTCAAACTTACCGCTGCGGGGAACGCTCCACCCCGCCTGTCGTTTCGCAAGCGTGAAGCGATATGACACGCATGCGTCGTGGCGGGGTTCTTCACGTAGTCACTCACGTGACTTCAAAGTAAAATTGCCTTTGCTGCAACATTCCATCCTGTTCTCACCTTCACATGGTCCATTTGTGACATCAATCTCCACTGAAAGACTGCTGCATGTTCTGTTTCACAGAGACGTGGCTCACCCCTGATACACCTGACTGTGCCATTCAACCAGAGGGCTTCTCCCTTCACCGGATAGACCACACAGCATCTTCATATCATCTTCATCTTCAGAGTCAGTTATTAAAGATGCGATAGCAGCACATTTGGAAAGTGGTGAAATCATTGGACAAAGTCAGCATGGATTTACAAAAGGTAAATCATGTCTGACGAATCTTATAGAATTTTTCGAGGATGTAACTAGTAGCGTGGATAGGGGAGAACCAGTGGATGTGGTGTATCTGGACTTCCAGAAGGCTTTCGACAAGGTCCCACATAAGAGATTAGTATACAAACTTAAAGCACACGGCATTGGGGGTTCAGTATTGATGTGAATAGAGAACTGGCTGGCAAACAGGAAGCAAAGAGTAGGAGTAAACGGGTCCTTTTCACAATGGCAGGCAGTGACTAGTGGGGTACCGCAAGGCTCAGTGCTGGGACCCCAGCTATTTACAATATATATTAATGATCTGGATGAGGGAATTGAAGGCAATATCTCCAAGTTTGCGGATGACACTAAGCTGGGGGACAGTGTTAGCTGTGAGGAGGATGCTAGGAGACTGCAAGGTGACTTGGATAGGCTGGGTGAGTGGGCAAATGTTTGGCTGATGCAGTATAATGTGGATAAATGTGAGGTTATCCATTTTGGTGGCAAAAACAGGAAAGCAGACTATTATCTCAATGGTGGCCGACTATGAAAAGGGGAGATGCAGCGAGACCTGGGTGTCATGGTACACCAGTCATTGAAAGTGGGCATGCAGGTGCAGCAGGCAGTGAAGAAAGCGAATGGTATGTTAGCTTTCATAGCAAAAGGATTTGAGTATAGGAGCAGGGAGGTTCTACTGCAGTTGTACAGGGTCTTGGTGAGACCACACCTGGAGTATTGCGTACAGTTTTGGTCTCCAAATCTGAGGAAGGACATTATTGCCATAGAGGGAGTGCAGAGAAGGTTCACCAGACTGATTCCTGGGATGTCAGGACTGTCTTATGAAGAAAGACTGGATAGACTTGGTTTATACTCTCTAGAATTTAGGAGATTGAGAGGGGATCTTATAGAAACTTACAAAATTCTTAAGGGGTTGGACAGGGTAGATGCAGGAAGATTGCTCCCGATGTTGGGGAAGTCCAGGACAAGGGGTCACAGCTTAAGGATAAGGGGGAAATCCTTTAAAACCGAGATGAGAAGAACTTTTTTCACACAGAGAGTGGTGAATCTCTGGAACTCTCTGCCACAGAGGGTAGTTGAGGCCAGTTCATTGGCTATATTTAAGAAGGAGTTACATGTGGCCCTTGTGGCTAAGGGGATCAGAGGGTATGGAGAGAAGGCAGGTACGGGATACTGAGTTGGATGATCAGCCATGATCATATTGAATGGCGGTGCAGGCTCGAAGGGCCGAATGGCCTACTCCTGCACCTAATTTCTATGTTTCTATGTTTCTATGTTTCAGGTAAGATTAGAGGCGGAGGGGTTTGCTTTCTAATCGACACCTTGTGGTGCTCAGGCGTGGCAGTCCTGACGAGCTCCTGCCCCCTGGACCTGGAATATCTAATTGATGTGCCATCCCTGCTACCTTCTGCAGGAATTCACCTCAGCTATCCTGACAGCAGTCCACATCCCTCCTCATGCTGATGTCAAGCTTGCCCTGAATTAACTGTACTCTGCTACCAATAGCTTTGAGATAAACACCCTGAAGCCCTGATCATTGTAGCTGGGAACTTCAATAAGGCCAACCTCAAGAGGGTACCACTAAAATACTATCAGCATGTCTCTTGTCCCACCCCTGGAGCCAGAACACCCTCAGCCACTGCAACGCATCCATAGAAAAATGCCTACTCTGCATTCCCCGGCCACATTTCAGGAAATCAGATCGTCTACCCGTGCTTCTACTCCCTGCCTACATATAGAAACTAAAGCGGGAAGATCTGGTACAGAAAGTTGTTCAGTGCTGGTCTGCAGAAACGGATGACTGCTTTGAGTCAGTGAACTGATAAATGTTCAGCGAATCTGCCGCCAACCTGAATGAGCACGCCACGGCCATGACAGACTTCTTCAGTAAGTGCTTAGAGGAATGCATGCCAAAGAAGACAATCCAAGTGTTTCCCAAACCGGAAACCATGTACGAACTATGAAATCCATTCCCAGAAGGCCAAGACCACTGTACAACTCTCTCCTTCAAGCAACACATCAAAAGTGTGAAGGGCAAAGTGAGGACGAACAACAGCCTCCTATGCAAGCTGCCAAAAGCGTCATGGGGTCAACTATTCTTGCGCTGTGCTACTCTGCTGCAGACTGGAAGACCTGGAAGTCCCTCATTCGGCTTCGTACAGGGATGGGCTGATGCGAGACCAATATGAGCAAATGGGGCTATGCAGATGCGGCAGGCACAGAATGTGAATGTGGAACATCTACCACACCTACTAAGATGCCCACTTCTTGGTGAACAATGCTGCCTGGAAGATCTAGCAATGCCAAACGAGAAGGCTGTCCATTGTGCAAGAGCTTGGCCGCACATTTGAAACATAGGTGATGGACACAAAAGAACTGTACAAGTCAAATGATCTCAAGCGGTGCAAAAATCAGCTTTCTACGATCTTTGCAAAGTCATCAGGAATGCTAAGAGGCAATACCGAAAGAAACTTGACAGCATAACCACTCAGACACCCATCAACTGTGGCATGGCTTGAATAATGTAACGTCCTACAAATTGAAGTCAGGCAGCAGCGCTCGCAATAATACGTATGTCCCTGATGAACTTTGAGCAGAAGATCAACAAGTCGAAGACATCCGTCCCGATGGACTTGAGTGTACCTATTCCCACAGTCATGGTTACAGACGTGAGATCACCCTTCCTGAGGGTGAATCCACGAAAAGCAACTGGCTTGGACAATGCCTGGCCGCATTCTTGGGATCTGCGCAAATCAACTAGCGGGGGTATTCTTGGACATCTTTAACCTCTCTCTACTTTGATCTGAGGTACCCACCTGCTTCAAGAAGACCGCTATCATCCTGGTGCCAAAGAAAAGCAAGATCTCATACCTTGATGATGACATTCCACTGGCCTTGACATCCACCATCGAAGTGCTTCCAGAGGCAGGTTATGGCACATTAACTCCAGTCTATCAAGTAGCCTTGATTCATTGCAGTTCGCCAACTGCCACAACAGGTCCATGGCTGATGCCATCTCCCTGGACCGACACTCATCCCTGGAATACCTGGATACGAAGGACACCTACATCAGACTCCCTATTCATTGACTATAGATTGTTTTCAATACCATTTTCCCAACCAAGCTCATCCCCAAACTTGTGGAAATTGGAGTCAGCACTCCTCTCTGCAACTGGATCCTCAGATTCCTGACCCACAGACCACAATCAGCAGGGAGAGGTGACAAATCATCCTCCACGATAATCCTTAACACTGGTGCCCCATGAGAATGCATTCTCAGCCCCTTACTATACTCCCTATACACTCACGACTGTGCAGCCCGTGTGCGGACAGGTCGCCGAAGGACGATAAGCCGAAGCCAAGATGTGGAACGGACATGACGTCGAAAAGCCAAGATGACGAACGGACATGACGCCTCCGGGGACGGGATTGGTCCAACACCTTGTCAATCATTGAAAAGGTCAGCGATTGGTCCAGACCCCCGCGTCCATCCATCACATCACTGGCCGGGGGGAGACGGGAGGGTGGAGGCTGGAGCACGGACAGGCAACCTTTGTGTTGGACATGGGGGGCCGGCTCCAGCACCTGGAACGGGCCCAAGCGGCCTCTGGAGCGGCGTCTGGTGGGCATCATGGCGCAGGAAAACAGAAGGGCAGTCCCGGAGGGCCGATGGCATGTGCGGGCGGAATGCCCCATGGCGGGACGTCGGCACGGGCGCGAGCCTGCCAACTTGCTTGCGAAGGAGCTATAGAGTGGTTGCGGGCGTTTCTGCTGCCCCGGCACCGACGGCACGAACTCCCCGGGCACCGTGAGTGGCGACCCGTAAACGAGCTCCGCTAAGGATGAGGCCAAGTCCTCCTTAGGAGCAGTTCGGATGCCCAGCAAGACCCACGGCAGTTCGTCCATCCAGTCCGGGCTGGAGAATCGTGCCTTCAGCGCTGCCTTAAGCTGCTGGTGGAACCTCTCCATCAGGCCGTTTGCCTGCGGGTGATAGGCCGTGGTGCAGCCGCACACCCAACAAGTGAGCCATAGCCAACCACAGCTCCCGGTCCGAGGAGATGTGCGCCGGCACCCCAAAGCAAGCAATCCAGTTCGCGGACAACGCACGAGCGCATGTAGCCGTTGAAGTATCGGCCAGCGGTATGGCCTCCGGCCACCGCCTGAAGCGGTCCACCATCGTGAGGAGGTGGGTGATGCCCCGGGATGGCGGGAGAGGCCTCACAATGTCCATGTGGAGGTGGTCGAAACGCCGGCATGGTAGACCGAACTCCTGGAGGGGCGCCCGGACATGGCGCTGGATTTTCGCTGTCTGGCACGGAATGCAGGTGCGGGCCTAGTGGCCAACCTGCTTGCGCAGACCGTGCCACATGAACCGAGCAGCCACAAGTGCCGTTGTCGCCCGGATGGATGGGTGAGCCAGCACGCAGATCACGCGAAAACATTCCGGCGCCAGGCGGCAGGGACTATGGGGCGTGGCTGACCGGACGACACATCGCACAGGATTGTTGCTCCTCCAGGGCCAAGAGGGACATCCTCAAGGTGAAGGACGGAGTTGGCAGTCCGGTAGGCGGGCATCTCACCGTCCGTGAGCTGAGCCTCCGCCTGGGCAGAATAGTCAATGCCAGGCGCCATCTCGAAAACTGCATCGACGGCGGGGTGGGACAACGCGTCGGCCAGCCGGTTCTCCTTCCAATCGATGAAGCGGATGGAGATGGTGTACTCCGAGATTTACGCCAACTGCCGCTGCTGTTGTACGAACCAGGGGTCGGAAACCTTTGCCAGGGCAAATGTGAGCGGCTTGTGGTCTGTGTAAGCGGTGAATTGGCGGCCCTCCAGGAAGTAACGGAAGTGGCGCACCGTCAGGTACGGAGCCAGGAGCTCACGGTCGAAAGCGCTGTACTTCGTCTGGGCGTGGTTGAGGTGCCGGCTGAAAAAGGCCAGGGGCCGCCAGCCCCTGTCCATCAGTTGTTCCAGCACAGCACCAACCCCCGACTCCGAGGCGTCCACCATAAGGTCGGTTGGGGCATCTTCCCGCGGGTGCGCCAACAGTGCAGCCCAAGCAAGAGCCTCCTTTGCGCCGTCAAATGTCGCCACCGCCTCGTCGGTCCACTCGACGTCCTTACACCCAGCCGCCAGAAGTTGATCTAACGGCCGCATGATGTGGGCCGCGGATAGCAGAAAACGGTGATAAAAAGCCACCATCCCGACGAACTCCTGCAGGCCGCGCACAGTGTATGGAAGTGGAAACCGGTAGATGGCATCGACCCTGTCCGGCAAGGGAACCGCGCCTTGCGAAGTCACGCGGTGGCTGAGGAAGTCGATGGTGGTCACCCCAAACCGGCACTTGGGGAGGTTGAGAGCCAAACCATGCTCACTGACCCGCTGCCAGAGGTGGGCACATTGCTCCTGCCGCGAGCGGCTGGCCACCAAGATGTCGTCGATGTAGGCGAACGCAAACTTGAGACCGCAACACACCCTTTCCATTAACCGTTGGAATGCCTGCGCGGTGTTCTTAAGGCCAAATGGCATCCGCACAAACTCGTACAGTCCAAACGGCGTAATGATTGCCATCTTGGGCACATCCTCCGGGTGGACCGGGATCTGGTTATAACACCGTACCAAATCCACTTTGGAGAAAATAGTAGATGGCCAAATGGGCGTTGAAGTCCTGGATGTGGGGCACAGGGTATCGGTCTGCGGTGGTAGCGGTATTCAGCTGTCGATAATCAGCAAGGTCGCCAGCCCCCGCTTGCCTTAGGGACCATGTGGAGTGGGGATGCCCATGGGCTGTTTGAAGGGCAGACGATCCCCAAGAACTCCATCGTGCGGAACTCCTGCCGTGCCAGACGTAGCTTATCCGGCAGCAGGCGGTGTGCTCGTGCGTGGAGAGGTGGGCCAGTAGTTGGTATGAAATGAACCACCCTGTGCTTGGGGGTTGACGATCGGAACTGTGGGGTCAGGATGTCCGGGAACGCGAGCAAAGCAGGAATCCACGGACGTCAGGGGTCGTACAACCGGCTCATCTAAACGCAGCGTGGACCAAGCGCTGATGCCTGTCATCCATCAGGAGGGAGTGAGCCCGGAGGAAGTCGGCACGAGAAATGACAGGAGACGAAAACGATCGGGACCGTGCGAACCCCATACGTAAGGATGGGGCTGCCATTCGCCGCGGCGAGGACGGGCCACCGCTTACCGGAACGAATGTCCGCCAGCAAAGGGGGCAGGATGCTCAGCTCTGCCCCGGTATCCACGAGGAAGCGACTCCCGGAGCGCCGATCCCAGGCGAAGAGGCGGTGAATCTGGCCGGCTGCCGCAGGGACTATTGGCAGCCGACCCAGGCATTTCCAGGGAACATGCATGGCTGGCGACATTGTCGTGCTGCAGCACCCCAGCGCTGGCGGTAATAGCACCAGCACCTCCTGCTGGTGGAGCTTGCTGGTGCTGGAACTCAGGTGTGGTACCCGCCATGGCTGCGGGGTGCGATCACACAGGCCTCCGGGACGCAGCTGTCACTCCTTCCACAGCTCCCCCGCCCAAACGGAGGAAATCGGACGCTGCTGGATAGATGGCCAGCCCGCTGACGTCATCCGGACTCGCCATCCACAGCGCGTCTGCGTGCCTACCAAGGGCCCTGATGTCTGCGGAGCAGGCGTCGGTAAGCTGCAGGCGGATGTAGGCCGGCAGCAGATGCAGGTAAGTGTATTTGAACATTAGGCACGGCGTGTACCCATCCAGGAGCGCGACCATCTCGTTTCGAAGGCTTGATGGCCGCCGGTCAACTATAATAATAATAATAATACATTTTATTTAATGGGCGCCTTTCAGACATCTCAAGGACACCTTACATAGTAATCGGAATAACATATAATCGGAATATAACAAGTAATAAAGACATCACAGAGACACAAATTAAAAACAGAATTCAATCCAAAAACAGAAAATCAAAAACACAGTGTGAAGAGAGAGCAGCGGCAGCCAAAGCGCGCCAGCGTCCACTCTCCCTTCACGGCAGCCATCTTGGACACAGACCTACAGGACTACAAATTAGACAAAAAAATCATCCCCCCACAATGGATACCACTGTGGGGGAAGGCACAATGTCCAGTCCCCACCCCATGTTCACCCCAAAGTCAGGCCTATTGAGGCCACCGCAATTGCCTCTACGGAGGCCCGATGTCCCTGGCCGTTCTCACCGGGTGGTCTTGCCCCGGCGTCGGGAGAGTCCTTTCGGCGGCTGGGCCACCTGGAACGGCCGCTTCCTGGTTGGAGCCCGCAGCTGCCGAAGCCGACAAGGCCGCGCCGGTTTGGAGCTCCCAGGCTCCCGATGAAAAAGTCGGCGCCGCCTCTCCGCACCGCCGCCTCTCCGCACTGCCGCCTCTCAACACGCCGCCTCTCCGCACGCCGCCTCTCCGCTCCGCAGACCCGCAGCCCGGAGATGTTGCTCTCGGCGGTCCAGCTCGCCAGAGCTCCAGCGCGGCGATCCAGGCAAGGCGATCCACTCCGCTCCGCTCCAGCGCTTCAACGCCTATGCCCTCCATATGGAGCCTGGCAGCACGCTCCATCCGGCCGAGGCCATAAACCTGGAGCAGGAGCTCCTTAAGGCTGAGGTATTTCTCGGCAGCAGGGGGGTTTGCGAGGAACTGCGTGACCTCTCCAGCCGTGTCCTGGTCGAGGGCCCCCACCAGGTAGTAGTAGCGGGTGTCGTCTGCCATAATGCCCCGCGGCTGGAATTGGTCCTCTGCCTGCTGAAACCAGACGCAAGGCCGGGCGGTCCAGATGGTAAGTAACTTTATGGAGACCACGTCGAGAGACAGGGCCCGGTCGGCCAGTGAGGCGGACGGACGGGCGGCTCTGTCTTTTGCCTCCATTATGACAGCAATGGAGCATCAGGGTCACCAATGGAGCACGACGATAATCCCGAAATGAAGGTGAGGAGCCAGGTCTTTTGGGAGGTATTTTATTCGCTGTCCATCCCCTGACCAGACGAGTCTGCAAGAGGGAGATTGCACCTAAACCCCTGCCCTTTATAGCTAAGGGCCGCCCCCGGACTCATCCATTCCCGTGCCGAGGGGTTCGATAGTGGAAATGGCCCGACCCTTGGGAGCTGCCACACTTGCTTAATTTACATCACAGGACAATGGTGAGTAAGGTGTGCCAAAAATTGTGTGCCGTTTTTGCGCAAATACAAACCGGGTAAACAAACGGACAAACAAACAAGATGAGAGTTTTCGTAATATAGAGATAGAGATATCTTCCCCTTGTAATTATGGATTATTAACGCATATAATCTCGATTGATCTTTAATTTGTTAATACCTCCGTCATTTCGCACCAACGTCCTTTTTGCTTTTTAATCTCTCTTGCCTTCCTCCCTTTCATAGTTCCTCATCTGTCTCAATCTCGCTTAAACAAATCATACTATAATTTGTTTTATCTCAATCTTTTTCTAGTGCTAAACGTTAACTTCAAATGTTAACTAGGTTTCACTCTGCACAGATGTTACCTGACCTGCTGGATGTTTCCAACTTTTCTGGTTCTAATTTAAAGCTTTCTATGTTCTGCTCCTCTAACTTTGTCCATTTGATCATCTTTACGTTTAATTTTTCCACCATTACTAGGTGTTCCTTTAAACTCAAGTTGTCTCCTTAAATCTCCTCACATATTTCATTGAGAAACGCTTTACAGCTACTTTCTGTCCTATACTGGCTAATTTTCAAACCTATTCAAGGATGCTCCTGAGAAACACCTTATTGTTTTTATCAATTTAATGGAGTTACATAACTACAAATCATTGCAGATGGGGAAGAAATATTATGGAATATTTGGAGTCAATATGAGAGGGACATTGGATAGGATAAGTAATAGAGAGCATTGGATAATGGAAATAATCTGGAGAAACCACTGAAGACAAGATGTGTTAAACAAATGACTAGGCCTCCAACTAAAATACTGTAGTTCACATGCTATGCTCATGAGTTGTAGATGTGATTCATCCCATTGCCAGACTGTTGAAAAAGGCCCTTTGAACATCAAATGAAACCAATGTGCCGGGGGCCTGGAGGTATTATGCAAGAGTTCATTCCATAGTTTTGTGTCTGTTCCCAGGCTGTCTAATTGATGGGGATTCCATGGAGATTGTTCCAAGTAGCAAGTTCAACATATGATTGGCAAGAGATCAAGAAAGAGCTACAAATAAATAACTGGGAAGAATTTTATCCATTGCTTCCTTATCCCCCTCCCCAACCAAAAACAAGAGGATAGGTTGATGAGAAATTAGTGGAGGCTGGAAATTGATGATATATTGAGCAGAATTACTATCGGAGCACAAAACACCCATATCCTGGTTCCAATGAGGGAGTTTGGATGCTGACAAATAACCTAATCATTGAACTCTGTGGAAAGGTGTGTAACATAACATGGGTGTGGTAAGGTATGAATAAGAAATGACTAATATTTTACATTCTATTTCATTTTCCTCTATTTAGTTTGAGCAAATCAGAGTTTGGGAATTATATGAAAAAAATATATATGTGAGGCTTGTATTTAAATAGGCATGGTCCTGAAACGTTAACTGTTTCTCTCTCCCTCGATCCTGCCTGGCCTGTTGAGAGTTCTCAGCATTTCCTGTTTATTTTTCCGGACTTCCAGCCTGTGTAGTTACCATATTTAAACTTGTTAATGTCCCTCCACAATAAAAGTTTGCCCCCCTGCTCCTGTTGTTTCATTTCCCTCTGATGGGAATGCTTTTGTGGATATAGTTGCTTTCAGCCTCGTGCTCCTGTAAACTGACAAAACCTAAGGAATCGTAGCTGTACAGCAAGGAAAGAGGACCTTCATCTCACCAAATCCGTGCTGAATGTTTTGCCTGTTATGCTATGCCTTGCCTATTTAAGTGCCTCTCTAAATATTTCTTAAAGGTAATAATTGTATCTGTTTCCACCATCAGCCGCAGTGCGTTCCAGATATAAACCACTCTCTGAGTAAAAATAAACTTATTCCTCGGATCCTTTTAAAACTCCTACTTCTGACCTTAAAACTATGCCCTTTTGGTTTTGAGAGGCTATGATTGTGTTTGCTGGAAGAGGAAGATCCACTATGACAGTATGTTGGGATGGGACTTGCACAGGTACAAGAATGAGGTAGACAAGGGACTACAGTCACAGGCTTGTATTGCAAGATAGTTAGCTCAGCTATTACTGGGAAGAGCATTGTGACTTTTTCCAAATGTCATATAATTAGAGGCAGATCAAATAAGGAGGAGCAAGAGTGCTCCATTGAGAGCCAGCTGTTTACCTTCCTGAAGGAGGCAGAATGTTTGGCATGTATATCAGGGCCCTTGAGCCATCTGTAAGTGGTTTTTGTTCATGCCAAAATGTGAAGGTTCCAGAATCATAGTTTGCCACAATCTCTGCAACAAGGCGCAGCAGAAAAGACTGCATCTGGAGGGGGATGACGAAGTTGCACTATGTTTTATCAATGAGATAATGGCATTGTATGCAAAGAAAGCTTTCTTGACGATCTCTATTCACCCCTGAGAAGATAATGATAAAATAGTGCCTTAAACTATTAAACTGCCCCTGAGGGCAGTTTGACAGTGGCACTGGGCAGAAAATTCTGCTGTTTTAACCCAATGACAATGATGACAATGTATGAATACAGGAGAGCGTTTTAAATTGAAGAGGACATGTTGTTGATGGTGTTCGGAGATGGCGTGTGAGGCCAGTGTGAAATCTGCAGACTCACCGCAGGAGGCAAAGGAGATGATCAACAGGACAGGTGGTTGGGTGATCTTGTGCATTCTTTTCACCATTTCCACTGGCTGCTTGAGAGCCCAGAGGTACTTGGTGTCATTATAGTTGCTCCTCTTCCATTCTGAATGGTTGTGGGCGAGGAGATTTAATTTTAGATATCCAGCATGGAAACAGGCCCTTCAGCCCAGAGTCCACACTTGCCATCGATCACCCATACGCTAGTTTTATGTATGTTACTAGTATGTTATCCCACGTGCATCCTACACACGGGCCAATTTACAGAAAGCAATTAACTTACAAACCTGCACATCTATGGAATGTGGGAGGAAACCAGAGCACCCGGAGAAACCCACATGGTAATAGGGAGAATGTACAAGCTCCTCACCAACAACACCCATGTCAGGATCAAACCCAGGTCTCTGGCACTGTGAGGCAGCATCTCTGCCACTGTGCCAACCAGTTGATGGGGATTTGGTATCTTTATCAGGCAGGCTGTTAAAGGATGCACTGAGATGCATCAAGTACCAGCAGCACATTGGAAGATGTCTCACTGCCAGCATCAAGTAGTCATGGGTAGACAAAAATGCTGGAGAAACTCAGCGGGTGAGGCAGCATCTATGGAGCGAAGGAAATAGGCAACGTATCGGGCCAAAACCATTCTTCTGACTGATGTGGGGGGGGGGAGGGGGGCCAGTGGGCTGAGGGAGAGCTGAGAAGGGGAGGAGAAAGCAAGGACTACCTGAAATTAGAGAAGTCAATGTTCATACTGCTGGGGTGCAAACTGCCCCAGCAGTATGTCCTTACTTTCAGGTAGTCTGAAGAAGGGTCTCGACCCGAAACGTTGCCTATTTCCTTCGTTTCATAGATGCTGCTTCACCCGCTGAGTTTCTCCAGCATTTTTGTCTACATTCGATTTTCCAGCATCTGCAGTTCCTTCTTAAACAAGGAGTCCTGGGTAGTGGCTGCAGGCTGACCAAGTCCTCACAATTGAGAACTGCAAATTGCAGCTGTTGGAGCAGGTCTATAAGCCAGGATCCTGTGGTGAAACAGTTGCCATCATGTTCTCCAACTTCACTACTGACTACTCGCCCACTGTCCTTCACTGCTGAAGTTGTCCAGGTTGCCTTGTCTGCTGGTATGGATGACTTCACTATCACAGGAGCTCCAAGTGGAATTTACTGCGTCAAGGTGTCAGAGAACATCTCCACTTCAAGCAGTGTGAACCAGCTGAAGATCGTTGGGTTGGGAATGCTGTAAAAGAAACAACAGTATATCCAAGAGTGAGATGATTGACCAACAATGACAATGATCTCCCTTTGTTTTAAAGTATGACTCCAGGTATGAGGCAGTGGAGAGATTTCCCTTTGTTTACATTGGCTTCAATTTTCATAGCAGTTCCTTGAAGTCACAATAGGTCTAATTATGATTTTGCCATCCAGAGCAGTCACTCTTGCTCAGTTCTGGAATTCTTCTCTTTTCTCCTTGCTTGAACCAAGCCTGTTGTGTGTTCTGGAACCACACAGTTCTAGTGAAACCAAAACTGAAGACCAGCCAGTGTGTTGTTGTTGAGTTAACTGTTACTTCATGGAATTGACCAACAAATCTTTGTTGATAGCATAATCTAATACTTGCTAATGTCCCAACGAATAGCAAGCAGCCCACATTCATGCCTGCACTTGCTGGTGCAAGTTCCCGAATCCATCCGGTGGTTGATGAAGCTGCACAGCTCAGGGCCTTCCCACAGGAAAAGGCAAGTCCAGTCAGGGAATAGACTTTGACAGCCAGCTGAACCGTGCCCTCGGGCTTACTGTCTGTCGAAACTGTTCAGGAGGCGAAATGCTTGCAAATATTTAAGTATATTTAAGTACTTGCAAAAATATGTAATTTTTTTGTATCCCTGTCAAATGTAATTAAATGAATGGAGTCAATGAACCCGCAGTGTCCAATAAACCACAGCATTGGCATTCAGGATTCCTAAAGTAACTCCTGAAAATAGCAGGAAGTTGATGCTCTACCAGAAATCCAAAGTGGGTGAGAAGCTAGAAGCACTGGAGGTCCAGATAGAGGGAGGAATCTATGTACGTCATTTAAAGAGTCAGAGGCAGTTATAGAGAATGGATGAAAAATCTGAATGGAATATCGACCTTTCTATCTGAGACTTCCATTGAAAGGTGTGTTTGGACCAGGATGGACTCCTTCTTACCACACCTTAAGAAGGAGTACAACATTGATTCACCAGGCATCTTGACTTGAAGGGTTACACTAGAAGATGGTGTATATGTTACCATGTGATATTCATTGGAATCTAAAAGACTGGGATAATTTGATCAAAATATTGAGGGTAGGTAAAGGCTATATTTTCTCTGATAGTTTGATTTTGAACCAAGCTGTAATTTGAAAGGCAGGCTATTCAGGAAATACATGTGTAAAGTTTGGAACTGTCCAGTACTAAGAGCACTTGATGTCAGGTTGACTTATTTTAACTGAGATTAATATATCATTAATTTATTGCTATAAAGCATGTGGGGAATAAGTTATCTGAAGTTAATCCACAGCAACCATTATTTCAATTAAGGCTAAATTAAAGGTACATCCCTCTGGACAGTAACATTTACTAATTTCACATTGTTTTACTCTGCTTCCATCCAGAATGAATACCTCCATGTTTTCTCTCACTGTTTCTGCTACCTTCGTGGCCTTGTGCTTAACCAGTTTGCAGTGTTTCCGCAAGTAACTGGGAAGGCAAATGGTTTCTAGGTCTTTATTGCAAGTCGGTTAGAGTACAAAAATGAGGGAGTTTTATTGAGATTGCTTACTGCTTTGGTGAGATCACATTTGGAGATGTGGGGCTAGGGGAGTGTGTAGAGGGAAGAGATGGAGAGTGATGGGAGTGGGAAGATGGATGGAATGAAGACAGGATTACTGGTGGGAGAGTGGAGATGAAGTGAGGAGATTGAAGTTAGTACCTGAGATAGCAAAAAGAGTTTAAGTGAAGAGAGGGATGTGCTAAGTGGGATGGGGATTTGAGAAGGGAAGTTTAGAGAAGCTAATGGATCAAACCCCCAAGGAAGATGGTGTGAGCAAGAGCGTGTGCTTCTATCTAGAGAGGTGTGTGTGGAAAGAGTGCCCTTGCAAGTGTACCTAATGATCTGTGTGTATGTTTAGCCTGTCTGTCAGAGTTTGTCTCCAATTTTCTTGGCCCTCTTGTGATTGACCAAAGACACATTCTGTTTAGACCATAGGGTAACTGGTGAGCTGCTCACGACACATTAGAGGAATTCATGCACAGGCATCTTGAACCCCAAGAACTGGTGATGGTGGGGCAAGGTAGAATTATTTTCCTCTTCTCTTCCACTAAAGTAATTTACAAGATGTAATTAGGTAAATAAACAAAGAATAATCTGCTGGATGCTGAGGGAAACTGAAATGGCACTAATCTCAAAAAGCTGGCCTAGGCCCAAAGGGCCAAACCACTGCTTTTTATTTTGAGGACATGGGTGTCATTTGCAGGGCCAGCATTTATTTTACCATCCCTAATTGCCCCCGAGAAGGTGGTGTTGAGTTACTTCCTCGAAAGGCTGACACGGTCCCTCTGCAGATCAAGAAGTCAATTCCCAGTTCCAGCAGCTTGATCGCGATCCTGATCTCTTGCACTATCAGTGTGAAGTTTCTCTCCGTGACCGCATGGGTTTTCCTCGAGTACTGCTGTTCCCTCCCACATTCCAAAGATGTGCTGGTTGGTGTAGATTGCCCCTCATGTAGCTGAGTGTGAGGTGCTAATGGGACTGTGTTAGAGAATAACTTTGATTGGAAATAACTTTGATTGATGGGATTGTTAGAGCTGGCAAAATCTCACCGGGCTTTCTGATGTATTGTCAGGAAATATGAGAAAATTGCTGAGGTTCTACTGAATATACTCCCACTTTGCATTGGGGATTTGCAGAATCAGACCCAGTGAATAAGGGCCAATGATGTATGTCAGAGCCATAATGATCTGCAACTTTGAGGGGATCCTACAGGTGGTGGTGCTCCCATGTGGCTTCTATCATAACCGGCTTAATTGTAGAGATTGCAGATTTTGGGAGGTGCTACTGGAGTAGTCTGGGTAAGTCAACTACCAAGATGAGGCTTTCATTCCAGGACGTCTGACTGGACCTCCTCCTTCAATGGACACGCTTTTCCCCCAACCTTTGTGGATGGAGTCCATGTGCATGACTCCTGTCATAGAAACATAGGAAATAGATGCAGGAATAGGCCATTTAGCCCGTTGAGCCAGCAGCGCCATTCAATATCATGGCTGATCATCCAAAATCTACAGATTCCCAACTCTCTGGGTGAAAAAGTTTTTCATCATCTCATTCCTAAATGGCCTACCCCTTATTCTTAAACTGTGACCCCTGGTTCTGGACTCCCCCAACATCGGGAACATTTTTCCTGCATCTAGCCTGTCCAATCCCTAAAGAATTTTACATGTTTCTAGAAGATCATCTCTCCTTCTAAATGTGTCCTGCAGTTCTGCTCTCACCCCCCCCCCCCCCCCCCCCCACACAGAAGTAACATGGACAGAGTATCCCTGGCCCTCACCTTTCACTCCACCAGCCTCCACATCCAACACATCATTCTGTGAAATATCTTCAATGTGATCCCACCATCATTCAAAACTTCCTGTCCCTTTTTGCCTTCTGTAGAGACCACTCCCTCAACAACTCCTTAGTTCACTTATTCCTTCCCCCCCCCCCCCCCCTCTTTTTGGCTTGAGATCCCAGGATCTGCAATTTGTTGTGTGTTTATTCCATCATGCTTCTGATTCGCACTTTGCAGATGCCAAAGAGGCTTGGATATGTTAAAAGATGAGTCACGCCATAATCTGCTGTTGTAACCACACTATTTATTTGTCTGGTCCATTTGAGCATTTCAGATGCTGATGGTGTTGGACTTTGAATGTCAAAGGTAGGTGGTTGCACTCTCATCGGATATAGTAATACCTACCACTTTCATGGCACAAATGTTTCTTACCATTTATTATTCCTTGCCTGTATGTTTTCCAGCCCATGGACTGCGTTAATTATTGAGGAGTTGCGAATGGAATTGAATATTGCACAAGCATCAGTGAGTGTCCCCATTTCTCAACTTATGATGGAAGGTCACTAATGAAATAGTGGGAATTATTAAAGGGTTTAATAGTTGGGAGGGTGACATTTTCACAATTTGAGAATTGGGAGAGATACTTAATATTAGATGCTGCCTCACCCGCTGAGTTTCTCCAGCATTTTTGTCTACCTTTAATTTTTAAATCGAGTAAGAAGGGAATTTCCATCTCCGTATAATAATCGAACTTTCTGAAATCCTTGATTTCCTCATCTTGTTGAACATTCTTAAAAACATCAGCACATTTTTGTGGAATACATACTACACTGATATATATTACTGTAAGCTAACATTTCCACATAACTCCTGTTCTCCTAATGCACAATTTTGGAATGGGAATGTTTGCACCCTGCTGAAGAAACTGGATTCCAAACACAGAAATTATAACAAACAAAATAAGAATAGTAAAAGAAGAATTGTTTTTCCCCCTCCTTGTTATGTAGAATCGATGACAGCAACACAGTTTTCATTGTATTTTGGTACATGTGGCAATATCAAATGAATACCAAACTAGCGACATTGTTGAGAATGACGGGTTGTGATACTTTTTTTTTGAACTTGAATAACTCCTTTGCTTAATTTCATCATTTCTGGGTTAATGAATGACCAACTGTTATGTACTCCAGGAGTTCTTTGTTAAATATTGTTAACATTCAGAAACAAATGTCAACTGGCATATCACAAGGTTACAATTTCTGACGGCTCCTTTTAAGTTACCGACACCATTTGAGATAGCTAAGAACGTTTGCAGAAAGCTTATCAGTATCGGATTATGGACTTGCGTGTCTTTGGACTTTGAATGATTTTAAACTCTTCATTGCTGGGGTGAATTATGTTCCTTATCAATGTAGGATGTAACAGGCGGTGGAGACAAATTGGCTATTGTCTTGTGTCGGAAGGAACTGCAGATGCTGGTTTTAACCGAAGAGATACACAAAAAGCTGGAGTAACTCTGGGACAGGCACCATCTCTGGAGGGAAGGAATGGGTGACGTTTATGATCGAGACCCTTCTCCAGTCTGAAGAAGGGTCTCGACCCGAAACGTCACCCTTCTTTCCAGAGATGCTGCCTGTCCCGCTGATTTACTCCACCTTTTTGTGTCTATCTTTGGCTATTGTCTTCACCGATTAACAGCTGTTATTTATCTCAAGGTGAGCGTTTATGTCTATCACGAGCCGAGACTTTCCCTATGCCGAGATATATTTGATCCTTCGCCTTTTGCACTGTGGCAATTGGTCTATTCCTTACCCACCATTGGATTTTGCTCGCCGTTAGTATCCAATTGGTAGCAGCCACTCCGTCGCTCCAAGGTTGAGCCGTGTGATCTGCCTCAGCATTGCCGGCACATTGACGCCAGCTGCGAGTTATTTCCAAGCTCCTCGAGTAGACATCAGAGCCTCAACCCTCCCTATCTTTGCAATCACTTTGGATTCAACAACAGTGTCTCATGGCCTTTGTGTGCACCCTTGGACTTGCATCTCAAATTTGTTGTTAGGATCCTTTGAGCAGCTGACCTGTTTCCGAGCGCCCTGGGTGCCTCCACCTTGGCGTTGCCGTTTTAAGCAAGTTCTTTGGTTTTAAGGGCGAGGTCGGGAGCGTGGTCGGGAGATTGGGATGGGGGGGCGTGGTCGGGAGCGCGCTGGTGGCGGTGGGCTGGCGGACCGGAAGTGCCGCCACACAATAAGCCGCAACGCCCGGAGCGCGCGCGGCGTTGAGCGGAGAGCGCGAGGCAGCGGCGGTAACGGACCAACCGTGAGTGAAGGGCGGGCGGGGAGAGGGGGCCGGGTACCGAGGATGTGCCGGGTCGGGCCGGCGGTGAGACCACCACTCATTCCATCCCGGCTGCTGGGGTAGGAGAAATCCACTCCCGGGGTTCACGGCGGCACAGATTCCCCTCATCACCACCGGCCGTGAAGAGCCGGCAACTCTGTTGCGGGGAGGAGACTCTCCTCCACCGGCTGCGGGAGGACGGAGACTACCAGTCTCACCCCCCTCCCTTCCTCCCCCGGGTCACCCAGGGACAGACTCACCGCCCCCTGCTCTCCGCCGCGCCGGGAGCACGTCCTCCCCCCCCCCTCTCAGGCCGCCGGGGGAAAGAGACGTCCTCCGCCCTCGCCCGCTTTCAAAGAGGCGAGGGATTCCCATCTCCACTCCCTGGGTCACCGTGGGACAGAGTTCTCTACTGTTCTCCGCGCCGAGCCTTTACACGGTGGAGATTTGTCGTCCACTGCCGACCACCCTTCTTTCCTTTCTAGCTATTGAGGGACAGCGATTTCTCCCACTACTCCCTTCCCCAAACAGGGGCTGTTGTGGGACAGAGGTTCCTCCCTCCCCTTCCCCCAAAAATCAGATAACTGCTTGCACAACTCCTAATGTAATCAAAGTTGTTGGAATAACTGTGGTAGGAAATGGCTTTGGGTGTGTATCCTTGGCTGTTCTGGTACAATTTACAAGTCACAAATCTATCGCCTACAATAGTCTCAAACATCTGCAACACATCCAGAAAAACTGATTCAAATTCACATCTGGCCCTTGGGGTCATTGCTTGGAACAAGAAAGACTTTAATTGGCTGTGTAGTTAGGTAGAGGCTCAGCGCTGCCATCTTCTGATCCAAGATTTTTGGCGTTCTATTACTGTAGCATCGGTGGGGAGGAGGAAGAGGTGTGTGTGTTCGCCAATATTTGTACTGATTTGTTAGCAATTGGAATTATTTTTTGTACATTTGTTCTTCAAATAGTGGGCTTGTGTTGTATTATTTAATAGGTGGTGTATAGTTTACTCGTGGGTTTAGTACTATGCACACTTTTTCTTACATAATATTTTTCATGACCGTTTTTTCCTCACTCATTTGAAATCGTGGGCTCAAACTGAGATGAAGTTCCTTGATTGCCAGGGTGTCTCAACATGAAGCCTTTTTTGAGCTGGGAATAGCCCCACATTACTGGCAGGGGCTTATCACATTCTATCCCCAGCTGACAACCATAAAACTCGTTTCCAGGAATCACTGGATATTGGTCCAAGAGTAAGATTAAGGACTCTTTCCCTAATATTATCCCAATTGTTCATTGGGTGTGTAGCATGTATGTAATTCTTAAACCTATAAGGAAAATGTAAATAAATTCTATATATTTACTTAATATATGCCTTTTGTTTATCGACAGGATAGAAGTTTAACTTGGTTTGAATGATTTCACTGGGTTGAAGCTAATGTGCCACTGATTTTAAAATGTATTCTTTGTGGTTTTCTCTCTGAGCTTTCAGTGTTGATAAGCTTCAGAGAAATTTCCCTTTAATAACTACATTCTGATCTACACTAGAAATTATTTTTTTTCAAATATCATAAAGCAGCAATTTTAGTTTTTGAGATGTTTTGAAATTTTACCAATCACATTTTTACTAGATTGAGCCTGAACAATTGCTTATTTCCTCCTCTTTTAAATTATGTTCATAAATCCCTTCTCTCTCTGACATTGTTGACCAGTCCCACAGGGGCTGGTTCTTGAATTTTCCTTCAGCAGTTCATGTGTCAACGTGGATGACCTTTTTATATCTGTCTTCTTACTTATTTTTGATCAAGTTGATCCATTACCTTTTTCCTCCACGTGCAGCCCTGGGTACCAAGACCATGTTCTGAACATGCACTACCTTCATGACTGATTAAAACAAGGGGTCTAAGAAGGGTCTCAACCCGAAACATCACCCATTCCTTCTCTCCAGAGATGCTGAGCTATGCCAGCATCTTCGATCTAAACCAGGATGTTCCTGGAACATCAGTGCTGTTGAGATACTTGTGAAATGATTTTGGTAGCAGAATATCTTTGCAAAATAAAAAGACGCACTTATGTAGCATCTTTTTATTGCCTTTGGTTGCTCCAAGTGCATTACAGTATGTAAAGTAGTTTTGGAGTGTAGAAAGCAGTTGGTCATTTGAATAAAGCATTGTGGTAATGATTGGACAATGTGATTTTGTAATGTTGATTGAGGAACAAATATCAGCCGTTTTAAATAGACAATAGGTGCAGGAGTAGGCCATTTGGCCCTTTGAGCCAGCACCGGCATTCAATGTGATCATGGCTGATCATCCCCAATCAGTACCCCGTTCCTGCCTTCTCCCCATATCCCCTGACTCCACTATTTTTAAGATCCCTATCTAGCTCTCTCTTGAAAGCATCTAGTGAAACTGCCTTCACCGCCCTCTGAGGCAGAGAATTCCACAGACTCACCACTCTCTGTGAGAAAAAGTGTTTCCCCGTCTCCGTTCTAAATGGCTTACTCCTTATTCTTAAACTGTGGACCCTGGTTCTGGACTCCCCCAACATCGGGAACATGTTTCCTGCCTCTCGTGTGTCCAAGCTCTTAACAATCTTATATGTTTCAATGAGATCCCCTCTCATCCATCTAAACTCCAGAGTGTACAAGCCCAGCTGCTCCATTCTCTCAGTATATGACAGTCCCGCCATCCTGGGAATTAACCGTGTAAACCTATGCTGCACTCCCTCAATAGCAATAATGTCCTTCCTCAAATTAGGGGACCAGAACTGCACACAATACTCCAGGTGTGGTCTCACTAGGGCTCTGTACAACTGCAGAAGGACCTCTTTGCTCCTATATTCGATTCCTCTTTTTTATAAAGATCAAAGTTGTTCCGTAGGATTTTTTACATGGATCTGAGAGGGTAGATGAAGCCTTGGTTACATATTCCAGAGGGAAGCACCTTAAATATTGTAGCTTTTCCTCAATGAAGTGTCAGTTTAAACCTTTGTGGGAAAATTAGTACTGTAAATATCAAGTAACTGATTAAGATCTTTCTTGAGTCGGAACCTCCAGGTACAGGAGCAATGTGATTGAATTCTCATCGACATTATAGAGTAGATGGGGTGTTCAGAACCCAGGGGTTCACAGTCTGGATGAAAAGACAAAGACGAGAAGAGCCTTTCTCTCTAGGAGAGTTCTGGAGGCTCAATTACTGAGTATTTTCAAGAAAATAAATCAATAGATTTTTAAATATTAAGGAAACCAAGGGATATATAGAATTAGTGCAGAAAGGTGAAACCAAAATAAAAGGCTGGCTAAGACTTTGCTGATCTGCAGATCAGATGTGAGGTTTAACTTTTCATGGCGGCGCAGGCTCGGACTTTTGTAAACTGATTTGCATGGTTGACTGGTAAAATGGATGATGCGACTGATGGTACTGAGTAACTTATCAACCCCATTTCAAAATTCTACTCCTTCCCCTGTGCCACAATGGAATGACTGGAAGAAGTGCAGAGAAGATTTACAAGGATGCTGTCAGAATTTTAGAGGCTGAGCAGTAGGGAAATGTTGGGCAGGCTAAGAGGTGCTCCTTTATTCCTTGGAGCACAGAAGGATGATGGGTGGTCTTATAGAGGTGTACAAGAACTTGAGGGGAATAGATAGGGTTAATGCAGTCTTTTACCCAGAATAGAGGAATCAAACACCAGAGGACATAGGTTGAAGGTTAGACGGGCAAGATTTAATGCGAAACTCTAGGGCAACTTTTTTATTTGGAGGGTGGTGGGTATATGGAACAAACTGCCAGAGCAGGTAGTTGAGGCAAGTACTGTAACAGCATTTAAAATACATGTACATGGCTAGGACAGCTTTAGAAGGATTTGGGCCAAACCCAGGCAAATGGCTTAGATGGGGAAGCTTGGCCGTCATGGGGAAGTTGGCCTGTTTCTTTGCTGTATGACCCTAAAATATCTTTGCAGGTCGAAAAATTGGATCGACCCAACGAGTGCTATTTGTTCGCACAGGTATTGTGGGCTGAAGGGCCTTTCCTATACCCAGCATCACTGCTCTGTGTTCTCTATGATACTGCATTCAAAGTAAATAATTCATCCTCTGTATTCATTATAAATACAGTTTCACAATTTCTGAAAATTCCATGCTGTCTTGTTTCGATTATCTCCATCCTTCTGGAACAGCCAGATTTGAAATTGGTTCCAAAACCAATGCTAGTCTCTGAGTTAATGTTAACTTGCACAAAGCTTATCTTAATTTGCTTGGGACATGTATTCATCCATCTCCGACTAAGTAATGAAATGCGACATGGTAAATGTTGTGGTCTTGCAATGTGATGATTCTACAATCAATTATCAAGGGCTGGAGGGATGGATAACACATTGCAAGACAATACAAAGGGATACTGTTATGTTTCCAAATAGATTACCGTATTTCCCGGCGTCCAAGACGCTATTTTGTACTCTAAAATGAGGCCAGAAAATTTACCTCTGCGGAACCTGCCACGCCTTTGACCCGGGTACTGTCAACTGTGTGAAGTGGGTTCTTTCCACAGCGTGTGGGGAGTCTAGGGTCAGCACGGCCTGGGCTGCACAAAGTTGCAAACTTGGCTGGGCCACCAAGGGTAAAGTTGCAGGGAGGGCAGGAGCGTTGAGAAGCAGGGGGTCGGGATTCGTGGCAGCAACACGCTTACTCACCGCTGCGTGGCGCTCTGGGTGCGGAGCATTGTAGCCAGGGAAGGAAGTAGCTCAAGCAGCTGCCGGGACCGGACTGCGGAAGCGGCCGCTACCTCAGCACGTTCTGCCGGCCCGCATGCCAGCCAGCCACGGTGTCCTTCAGCACAGGCACAACCGGTGGAGTTGGTGGTTGGTGGATAGCTACTGGGCGGAAGGCTGGCTGCTCCGTCCCGAGCGCTCACATTCTCCCCCTCCCCCCCCCCCTCTCTCTCTCTCTCTCTCTCTCCAACTCTCTAAGTTCCTCCCTCACATTCACCCCTCTCGACTGCAGAAGGAGCAGTTGCTGCAATTCTGTCTGGAGTTGCCATAATTCCCTCTGACTCTGTCTTGCTCTCTGAACCCCTTTAAATATGACGAACCTCCTGTTGTTCTCCTTGGTTGCTTTCCACCAGTTTGTCGGGGAGTCAAAGAGGGGCTTCACAGTTCTCCAACATGCATAGTCCCTCTTTAGCTCCTCAATGTTCTCTGGTGTCAACAGCTTCACATTTAACATTTGAAGATGGAAGCTCTCTGGTCCTCATTGCCTCCTTGAAGGAGTTTCACATCTTCCTTTCCATTGACTAATTGGGAAGGGAGGGGAAAGAGGGAGAAGGCAAGGACTACCTGAAATTGGAGATCAATGTTCATACCGCTGGAGTAGTGTAAACTCATATTTCACTTGGGTAGTTTACACCCCAGCGGTATGAACATTGACTTCTCCAATTTCAGGTAGTCCTTGCTTTCTCCATCCTTCCCTTCCCAGCTCTCCCACAGCTTACTGTCTCTGCCTCTTCCTTTCTTTTTCCCGCCCCCTCCCCCCGACATCAGTCTGAAGAATGGTCTCGACCCAAAACGTCGCCTATTCCTTTGCTCCATAGATGCTGCATCACCCGCTGAGTTTCTCCAGCTTTTTTGTCTACCTGCAAATTTGCTAATGTTACTTTTAATCCCGTCATCTTAATCATTAATGTGTATTGTATTGTCAGACAAGTGGACAATTTGATGTGCTCACTGGATCTGATTTGGCATGACCAGAGCCTTGAAGCTGGCCCATTCTTCAAAAAGGATGTGGAGAGTGTGAAGTGGTGCTTCTGCAGTGTTATGAGGTGACCACTGTAGGTTGTTTGTCTGAAGTATACAAGAGGATTTTGATCACCGTTACTCGATAGACCATGAGATTGCTGCTGGATGGCAAGTCTGGGAGGGGCAATATGATTAAAGATCCTTGCAATAACCTCCTTCTGACAGGCAGTTGCAGTCTCGTTTCTCATGATCCCAGTCAAACATGTTTCTTATTTTTAATGTTGTCTTATTTATGGCATCTTTGAAATCCCATGATCGCCCCTTCAATTTGGGAGAGATGAAATCTGAATTTGTGCTAGAAATACTTTAACATCATGTTTTAGTACTTTGTAGATTTTGTCTGCTCTGTGTGCATCATAGGAGGCAGGACTGGTAAATAAAATAGTTAAGGAAAGATATGGGATTCGTTTCCATAATGGCTGAGGCATAAAATATATGAATGGGTGGGTTATACTCGAGTTTTTTAATACAGCTGCTGCTGGAGTGCAGTGTATAATGTTGTTTGCCGCTTTAATGATCAGATGTTATAGGGTTTCCGATGGAAGAGTCAAATTCTTGATAAATATCGACCCACTTATTCAGACGCTCTGCACAATAACCCGGGAGTCATTCTGGAAAATGGCTACTGAAAATGTCCATTGGGAGTGGAGACAAAATATAATTACACAATACACTTGGCATATCCCTTGCACTAAAAGCCATAATGCCACTCGAAACTCAAATAAACAGTAGATGTTGGAAATCTGAAATAGAAATTGCTAGAAACATTCAGTAGGTCAGACAACTTCAATGGAAAACAAAACAGTGTTTGAGATTAAAGGCCCTTTGTTAGTACTTGGGAAGAGAGAAAACGTTTCTTTTAAATTGCGAAGTAATTCCGGAAGTGGCGGCGCTGTGATACAGCTGCGGCTCGCCTGCAGTCTGTCTGTTTTTACTTTTTGTGTTGTTTTATTTGTCTAGTTTAGTAATTTTTTTGGTTATTAGGTGGTGTTATGTGTGTGGGGGGAGGGTGAAACAGAGCTTTCTGTCTCTCCCTTCGGGGGAATGCGACTTTTTTGTCGTATCCCCCTTCTCTTCCCCCGTCTGCGCTGAGGCCTAATGGCAGAGCTGGCGGCCTCCAACCTGCGACCGACCTCGAGGGTCCGGAGGTAGAGCCAGCCAGGACTCACCAACGCGAGGCTGGCCGTCTTCGAGCTGTGGCGACGTCCGGGTAGCGGCACGACTCGGCGCTCCGGTGAGGGTGGACGGCGCGGGGCTGAGACACTCTCGTGCGGGCGGCACGGCTACCGGCTGGAAGGCGCTCCCGTGTGAGCAGCCCGGTGCGGGGCTGAGACGCTGCCGTGTGGGTGGCCTGGCTATCGGCTGGAAGGCGCTCCCGTGTGAGCAGCCCGGTGCGGGGCTGAGACGCTGCTGTGTGGGTGGCCTGGCTATCGGCTGGAAGGCGCTCCGGTGAGGGTGGACCGGCTCCCGGCTGGAAGGTGCTCCCGTGGGGGCAGCCCGGTGCGGGGCTGAGACGCTGCCTTGTGGGCGGCCCGGTGCGGGGCGGAGACGGTGCTCCGGCGGCTGAGGCGGCGGCGACCTGGATCCGGGGCTCGGCCGCGGGCCAGTGGAGGACAATGTCGGGAGCTCGCAGGTCACAGGCTGGTGCCTGTTTTCCGGAGCACCCGTTGCAACAGCTGCGAGCAGCTTCGACCACCCCCGGGCCGCGGAGCTTGAACCGCGGGACTGATACCATCGCCCGGTGGGGTATCGCCTCGGCGCAGAGGGAGAAGAGGAGGGAAGAGACAGTAACTCTAAGACTTTTGCCTCCATCACAGTGAGGAGGTGTTTGGTGAACTCACTGTGGTGGATGTTAATTTGTGTTTATTGTGTTTTGTTATTATTACATGTATGGCTGCAGGCAACAGCATTTCGTTCAGACCGAAAGGTCTGAATGACAAATAAAGGATTCAATTCAATTCAAGTGGGGGTGGATGGAACAATGGATATATCTACGATTAGGTGAGGCCATGGTTGATGTTAGAATAATTTGTAAATAAGATCATCCACTCCATTGGGGCCGTTGCAAACTGAACAAAGAAGCATGACAGTTACGAAATGGGGGCAGTTAAAGTGAAAACACAAACAAAGGAATGTAAAAGTTGAGAAATGCAGAGATGTAGGACAAATCACTTATGTCAATGGAAAGAGAAGAACTGAGCCAGTTTCACAGATGGCTGACCAGTTCTCACATGCATACAAAAGGGAGTTACCAGAAATAGAATTCAAAATCCACATAGAAATTGAGATGGTGTTCCTCAAACTTACACTGGACCTTGTTAGCCGGCATGCTGCCGGCTAGACCTGATGACCAAATCTTTCCCTGTTATAGAGGGAAAGTAACAGTGATCCCTGTTGCTTCCACAGCTCCAGTTTCTTCCCCACCTTGGCTATCCGCTCCAGCCAATTCTTGTCACACGCCTTAGCCCCCCCGAACCAGATCCCCAGCACCTTCAAAAAGTCAGGCTTGATGGTGAAGTATACGGAAGATCGGTCGGGCCAGTTGCCAAAGAGCATGGCCTCGCTCTTTCTGCGGTTCACCCTGGCTCCCGTGGCCGACTCAAACTGGTCACTGATACTAATCAATCTACGGACTGCCCCTGGATCCGAGCAGAAGACAGCGACGGCCATGTACAGGGAGGTTTTGACCTGAGTGCCCCCACTGCCTGGCAATGTCACTCCTCTTATTCTTGCGTCCTTCCTGATGGACTCGGCAAAAGGTTCCATACAACAGACGAACAAGACGGGAGAGGGCAACCCTGCCTCATTCCAGACCTGACGGGGAAACTGTCTAATTCCCACCCGTTGATTTGGACTGCACTATGGATATCAGTGTAGAGCAGTTGGATCCAATTTCTGATTCCCTCCCCAAGGCCCATTTTGGAGAGCACGTCCCTCATGTATGTGTGCGATATCCTGTCGAAACCCTTCTTCTGGTCCAAGCTGACTAGGCAGGCATTCACACGTTTGTCCTGCACGTAGGCAAAGGTATCTCTCAGCAGCGCCAGGCTGTCTGAGATTTTCCTGCCAGGTACAGCACAGATTTGGTCCGGGTGGATCACCTGTGCCAGAGCAGACTTGACCCGGTCGGCGATGGCCTTAGACAGGGTCTTGTTATCACCATTCAACAACGTGATGGGTCTCCAATTCCTTATATCCTTCATCTCCTCTTTCAGCTTGTAGATTAGGGTGGAGCCAGTCAGATCCTCTCGGGTCAGTGGTTGGTCCAGACTCTCCCATTTGCTGTCCTCCAAGACCTCCGTAATAGAGGACAGAAAGTTCTGAGAAGCGGTGCTGTCTGTGGCCTTTCTGTCATACAAGACATAAAAAAGGATTTTCAGATCCTCAGCATGTCCGTCTGCAAGGATGTTACTGAGGTGATCTCCTCCCTAAGGCTGTTTATCACAGAAATCCCCCTGTGAACCTTATGGAAGAAGCATGAGCTCGTCTCAAACTGCTCCACGTGGCGGACCCTGGGTCGGAAGATGATCTTGGAGGATTCGGAGGTAAAAAGCCGAGCTTGCCAGCCCTTCAACTCTCTAAGTTCCTCATTCACATCCACCCCTCTCGACTGCAGAAGGTGCAGTTGCTGCAAATCTGTCTGGAGTTGACACAATTCCCTCTGACTCTGTCATGCTCTCTGAAGCCCTGTAAGTGACAGGAAGCCTGGAGGAGGCAGTGGTCAGAGAAGAGAGGTTGGTGTGTCTGACCGTGACGGCCTTCGACGTGAAGAGGAAGTTATCCAGGACCGGACTGAACACTCCGATCTTGACCAGGTGAACTGCGACTGGGACCCACCTGCAGGGTTGCTGAAAGCGTCACGCAGCTTTGTGTCTTTTACCGTCTCCATCAGGAGCTTGGAGGTGCAGTCCAGTCTGTGGTCGGCCGTTCTGGATCGCCCAACCGCATTAATGATGCAGTTGAAGTCACCGGCCAGAACGAGCGGCCAGGACATGGCCAGCAGCGGTGGGAGCTGCTGGAGAACAGCCAGCCGCTCGCTCCGCACGGGTGAGGCGTACACATTAATCAGCTGGAGCGGAGATCCCCAGTACATTACATCCACCACTCGGAGACGCACTCAACCACCTCCCTGACCTCAGTGATGACGAAAGACCCTGCGGTAAGATCCCCAGACCGGAAGCACGACAGTCATTGCCCCCCGACCATACCGACAGTCCGTGGGGCCACCATTGTGACCACCTCCGATAGCAGCGGACGTGTGACAGCCTGCACTATAATTGTAACTAGTGCTGCCTTACCTAATTTGGTGCTATTCATAATGGGACAGCTGAGAAGAACTTATAATGAAAGTAGATGAAAACTGTAAATACATGTGGTAGGAAATTAAGCATGGCATATAAGTTTTAATATTTTGTTGTATATGATTTCAAATGTTTTAAAGAATATATATCTTGGTGGTAGAATTGACTTGAAATGCGTCTGTCGTCCTTATTTCGTACTTGCAAACCCAAGCTTTTTGGCTCCTTATCCTTCTCCAGAACCTTTTGGGGAAAAATAGTTATGTAAAATTGTTTAGCATACTGTTTTAAATGTGACAAACATTCAATAATAGAGTGATAGTGTGGAAGCAGGCCCTTCGGCCCAACTCGCCCACACCAGCCAACAATGTCCCAGCTACACTAGTCCCATTTGCTTGAGCTTGGTCCATATCCCTCCAAACCTGTCCGATCCATGTACCTGTCTAATTGTTTCTTAAACGATGGGATAGTCCCAGCCTCAACTACCTCCTCTGGCAGCTTGTTCCATACACCCACCACCCTTTGTGTGGGAAAAGTTACCCTTCGGATTCCTATTAAATATTTTCCACTTCACCTTGAACCTATGTCCTCTGGTCCTCAATTCCCCTACTCTGGGCAAAAGACTGTGCATCTACCCGATCTATTCCTCTCATGATTTTGTATACCTCTATAAGATCTCCCCTCATCCTCCTGCGCTCCATGGAATAGAAACCCAGCCTATTCAACCTCTCCTTATCGCTCACACCCTCTCGTACTGGCAACTTCCTCGTAAATCTTTTCTGCACCCTTTCAAGCTTGACAATATCTTTCCTATAACATGGCGCCCAGAACGGGACACCATATTCTAAATGCGGTCTCACCAACGTCTTATACAACTGCAACATGACCTCCCAACTTCCATACTCAATATTCTGACTGATGAAGGTCAAAGTGCCAAAAGTCTTTTGACCATCTTATCTAGCTGCGAGTCGACCTTCAAGGAACCATGCACCTGTACTCCTAGATCCCTCTGCACTACAACACTACCCAGAGGTCTGCCATTTACTGTGTAGGTCCCAAAATGCAACACCTCACAATTTTCTGTATTAAATTCCATCAACCATTCATACGCACATCTAGCCAATTGATCCAGATCCTGCTGCAATCTTTCACAACCATCTTCACTATCTGCAAAACCACTAACTTTTGTATCATCAGCAAACTTGCTAATCTTGCCCTGTATGTTCTCATCCAAATCATTGATGTAGATGACAAACAGTAACGGGTCCAGCACCGAACCCTGAAGCACACCACTAGTCACAGGCTCCAGTCCGAGAAGCAACCTTCCGCCATCATCCTCTGCTTCCTTCCATGGAGCCAATTTGCTATCCATTCAGCTATCTCTCCTTGGATCCTATGCGATCTAACCTTCCAGAGCAGCCTACCGTGCGGAACCTTTTCGAACGCCTTACTGAAGTCCATGTACACAACAACTACAGCTCTGTCCTCATCAACCTTTTTGGTCACGTCTTCGAAAAAATCAATCAGATTTGTGATTGGGACACGACCTCCCACGTACAAAACCATGCTGACTATCCCTAATCAGCCCTTGCCCATCCAAATGCCTGTTTCACCTATCCCTCAGAATACTCTCCAGTAATTTCCCAGCATTTATGCATTGTCTATTTGAGAACAATTTTGTTTGAACATTTCCAATTGACTATGACAGCCTGCTTTAATGTGTGTTTCCATAATGTGATTTGGATTTAACGTGATTGATGAATTGGGGAACACTATCTGTGTTATGCAGGCCAAATTGATTATAGCACAATTTTGATCGGGAACTAGAGAATCATTAAAAAGTTACTTTGGAAATTGACAAGCAGAAAAAACAGCTGTCTATAGAAAAAAAATGTCCGCAGTAATCAGATGCCAGTGACGCTTAAGAAAACAGCTGCTTCTTTAACCACAGGTGGCAATTAAAATTGACAAGCAATCGCTTCTATTGAGCCTTGTGCAATGATACTCTATTAAACAACGTAATATGCAGCTTTTAGTATTTTTAGTTTGCAGTAACACAAATCAACTTATTGCTATTCAAAATTTTGTTTTGAAAATCCTGTGTGGGAAAAAAATAACATTATGCGAGTCTAAATTGACTCCATTGATTTTATAACTTGACTTTTGTTGTAACATGAGGCATTCTTAGGAATGCAATTGTTGCATTACAACAGAACTAACTACCTGTATTTAAGAAACTGGGGCAGGCTTTGGTTGAGCAACTTGTATAGAATTGAAATAGCATTGAGATCATGACTCCTTATATTAATTATTAAATGCGATATACCATGCCATGGCTTTACTCTTCCATTTGACGGAGTTTTAGGAAAGCACAGTTGGCGCAATATGGACTTGCTAAATTAAGGGTCACCACCTCTTGCAAAATCCTCCAAATTTACTGGCAAGATATAGAAACCAGTCAGCATCCTCACCTGGGCAAACATTCCCAGCACTGAGTTCTGATGAAACACTGACCTGATTCCTTAACTCTGTTTCTCTCTCTGCAGCTGCTGCCTGACCAACTGAGTATCTCCAGCATTTTTAATTCAGATTTTCAACATCAGTTTATTTGCTTTTCAACTCCATGCCAAACTCTGTTATGCAAAGAGAGTATCAGTGGAAATGATTAAATGGATTGTCTTGAAAAAGATTACATTAGAAAGCCTATAGTTCCCATTAATTCATGGCTGTTTAGTTTCAGAGCAGTTTGTATTTTATCCCAGGTTTAGTGCTCTTTGCTGAGAGCTTATTACTTTATTAATGGCATTTAAAAAGAAACTCGACAAGAGGTTAATACAAAATGAGTTTTGAAATCCATTTAAAGAGACAATGATTTTCAGTTTTTCCGATATAAATGTATAGTTTACATGTTATTTACATGATGAGAAAGTAGTTTTTCAATACGGTAGGCTTATTTCATATTTCCATATTTGTATTATGTTATTTGAACATGATTAATGTGCTCTAAAGCCTTCAGCAATATTACGCCCAGGTAATTCCTGAATTAAGTACCTGTTTTGGGCATCATGGACAACCAGTTCTCATGCAATGCACATGGGTGTGCTTCAACTGGCTGGTTTGTGCAACATTATTCTGGGTTTTTTTTCCCCCATGATCGCAACATAATATGCCTTCTGCAGATCCTAGGATCAATTGATCTTGAGGCCTGGTTACCATGGCTATCATGTGGTCAATATAACCATGGTTTATTCATCCGTTTTAAATATCACTGTTTCAAGATGTTCAGAAAAGGTTAAAGTAGATTTATGTAATTAAAATATATTAAAATACATATATTTCGCTCTATTTAGAATATTTAATTTAGAATATGGACATCTTAGAAAATCATTTGCCTGCACATAGCATAAACGCTGGCAGCACCATTTCAGTGGATGAGGTCCTGCTACTTATACCAGCTGTCGCATGCAACACATAATCCTCCGACATTTTGGCCACCTCCTATGGGATCCCACCACTCGCCACATCCTCCCATCTCCACCCCTTTCTGCAGAGACCATTCCCTCCTCAACTCCCTGGTTAACTCATCCTTTCCCACCCAAACCACCCCCTCCCCAGATATTTTACCCTGCAACCGCTGGAAATGCAACACTTTTCTCAATACCTCCTCCCTCGACTCTGCCCAAGGACCCTGACAATCCTTTCAGGCGAGGCAGAGGTTTACTTACACCTCCTCCAACTGTGGAGGGAAATGATAGGCAATATTTTGCTTCTGGACCCTTCTTCCGGCTGACGAAGAGTCCCAAAATGAAAAAAATGCCAATTCATTCCCTCAACAGATGCTGCCTGACCCTTTGATTACTCCAGCATTTTGTGTTGTGAATCAGGCTGTATGATTTGGACTGCTGAGTGAACAATGCAGCCAAATGTCCTGTTAATGGATAGTTGGCATACCAGTAAGTATGTATATTTGTTAAATGAGGACAGGATTGATTTTATTGTAATTTTAAGTGAGCGGTGCTAATTTACAATAGCTATTTATGGAGGAAGCAGTGGGTGATTGTGACAATCATCATAGAAAGATATCTTCATGAATATGTAAATAACTTTATGTTTAGTACAACTCTGCGCCAGGACTTTTCTTTAATAATGTTGTTCACTGTTTTGTGTTTCACAACTAATATCTATTCAATTTAATCTTCAGGCAGATAGGGCTATTAATATTGTTACAGATTAAACTGCAAGAACATAATTTAATAATTTTCATCATAAAACCAGCCACAACCCCATCTTAATGCAACCAGCAATTTTTAGGGTAGTGTCATGTTTTTAATTGGGGTGGTAATTAGAAATTTTGCAACACCCCACAGAAAGTTTCATAAAATCCCATTAGACTTAATCATAAGTTCAAACTGATTTTATGGAAGCAAATAAGTGGAATTTGATGTTGCAAGGTTAGTCTTTATCTGCCGGCAGATTGCATGTTCCTTTGGTACTTGATCTCCGATTTAAACAGTACAGTACTGATTGATAAATTGTGATATTAGTCAGTTATTGGGCGTTCCACCAGCCCGGCGTGAGGGCCTGAACATCGGTCCACCCAGGGCGGCGACTGCGGGTGCTAGGAAGGCCTCGACCACGAGTGAACATCTGGGAAGAACGGAGTGGAGGCTGGCTGGACTATGGTGCCTTCCTCACCTTGGTGCCACTGTGTTATGTTGTGTCGTGGACTTTCACTGTTTGTGCTTTTTTTTAAATTCTATTTTATTTTTAATATGTTTTATTATTTATTATTATTTATTTATTTTTATTTTTATGATACTGCCTGTAAGGGAAATTCATTTTGTTGTCTCTAACTGAGACAATGACAATAAATTTGAATACAATACAATACAATACAAAATTATTGGTTCTTAATGTCTGTTTCTGTATTGTCTCTTTCACCTACACGATATCATCCCTAGACACAGAATGCACATTCACGTTCTGAAGCTGGAGAACTCGTGTCATGGCCCATTTGTTACCTCTGCATGGTCCGTTTGCTTGTTTGACAGCAAAAACTTCAGCTGGAAATGTTTTAAGTTATACTGCATTATAACTAATCCTATGCTACATTCATTCTGATAGTTGTAATTCTTTGAAAGTTTTGATCCAAAAGTCTTAACGCCTAGTCATTTCATACATCAAGTAAGGTTGAGGTTATTGTCATATGCACAAGTATGGGGAGGTACAATGAAAGTCTTGCATGCTGCAGACTCGTCATTTAAAAGGAAAAAAATGCAAAAAAGATGATGCAAAACGTAGTTAAAGAAAAAAATAAGTCCATGATAGTACAAGAGGTAGGCACAAAGTGCTGGAAACTCACCGGGACAGGCAACATCTCTGGAGTGACGTTTCAGGTCGAGACCCTTCTTACTACAGCATTTTGTGTCTACCTTTGATTTAAATTAGCATCTGCAGTTCTTTCTTACACATAGTACAAGAGGTGTTCCATTGTTGTGGTGGGATTAAGATTGCGTAGTTTGGTTCAAGAATGTGAAAGTTTAGGAAAGTAGCTGTGTCTGAATTTGGTAGTGTGCAACTTCATGCTTCTGTATCTCCTGCCCAATGGCCGCAGTGAAAAGGTTATGGCCATGATGGTGGGGTTTGAGGGACTATAAGGATTGGGCTTTGACTAAGGCCAATTTTTAGATCTGTAATGGTGAAGCAGGAATCAGAACTATTTTTTATTTTGTATGATGTTACAATTTATCGATGAGTATGACATTGGGAATCCATTTGTTAATTTCAAAGGCTTGTTAAAACTCCCTTCATTGATTTTGTTTACCTTTATAATGCTTTAAATTATCTCTATCATGTTTGAGTAATTATATGCTCTGCCTGCTTGAAGATTCAGAGCTCAAATTTCACAATGGAGATATGCAAAGTCTCATGGTAATGATTGCGCCCGACTGCTGATGTTTATTGGCTGTATTTAAAAAGAATTGTGGGATAGACTGAATTATTTATCAATAGGTTCCACTGCTTAGGCTCATTGGTGAATTGTTCTTGTAACTACAGTACAACAAATACTTTTTACAGACTTATTCAGTACCGTCGAGATGATTAGCACATTTCATAACTAAGTTGCAGCTCCTCATTTATTTCAATAGTGTCAGCAATTGCTGAATTAACAGTTTGAAGACTGGAGGCTCAAGTTAGAGGGTGGTGAATCTGCGGAATTCATTTCATCACAGATGCTGCCTATCCCGCTGTGTTACTCTTGTATTTTTTGTTTTAGCTCAAGATTGCAGCATCTGCAGAGGTCTTGTGTCTTCACCTATCAGTTGCTAGGTTTTGTCCTGCCCATTGTCTCTTTCCTAGCTTCCTCTCTTTCCCCACCCCCCTCCACTACAGTCAGTCTGAAGAAGGGTCCCAACCCAAAACGTCGCCCGTCCATTTCCTCCACAAGGCAGTGTGAAGTGTAGATGTGGTCCATGGAAGGGAGGTTGGTTTGCGTGTTGGTCTTTATGTCCAAAATTTTCTGCAGTTTTTTGTGTTCTTGGATGGAGCTGTTCCCAAACTATGTTGTGCTGCATCCTAATAAAATGCTTTCTCTGGTGAATCTGTGGAAGATGGTGAGGGTTGTTGGAAACATGGCAAGCTACCAAGGAAGTAGAGGCATTGGTGTGTTTTCTTAGCCATTGCTTCCGATGTGTCTACTCCAGGACACCTCCAGCTCTACGACCACGTTTTAACACTAGCTCTACATGTTCCTTGAACCTCCCCTTTGATGTCTTGTTTTCACACCTTACACTTCCTCATCTGTGTGTTTCCCTCTCCCCTGACTCTGAAACGTCCGCTGAGTCGCTCCAGCATTTTGTGTCTAACATAAATTGCTTTGCATTGGTGTTTGGCTGCACAGTCATGAGTATGTAAGGAGTATAGTATGGGGCTGAGAACAGATCCTTGTGGAGCACCAGTATTGATGCTTATCATAGAGGATGATTTGTCTACTAATCTCACTGTGGGTTATTAGTCATAGCGTCAATGCTCCAGTTGCAGAGGGGAGTGCTGACTCCAAGTTCCTCAAGTTAGGATATGGGCTTGGTTGGCATAATGGTATTGAATGCAGAGCTGTGGTCTAAGAATAGCAGTCTGACGTAGGTGTCCTTTTCCAGGTGTTTCAGAAATGAGTGTGGGGCAGCCTTGGACCTGTTGTGGCGGTATGCAAACTGCAGTGGATTAAGGTAACTTGGTAGGCTGGATTTAATGTGTGCCAAATCCAGCTCCTCGAAGCACTTCATGACGATGATCATGCTACTGGACACTAGTCCTTAAGGCTCAGCTCTGCCTGTCCCAGCAGGGCGCTGGCCCCTCCCGCAGGCGCGGAAAAGAAGCACCAACTCCAGCTCAACCCCACCTGCCCCGCCGGCTGGACAGGCAGAGTCGAGCTGGGGCCGGAGCCTTCTTTCCTCGCTGGCTGCGGGCCTGGGCCGATAATCCCGTCCACGGACCTCTGGATAGAAGACCCTCCTTTGGAGTTCCTACACATTAGACTTCTGCGCTGTGGTTGCGCGGCGGGGACTTACCATCAGGAGCGGGGTCGCTCGCCGGGGACCCCTGGAGAGGAGCTCTGACCGACGGCCCTGCGGTCTGCGGTGCTTCTGGCTGCGGCGCGGTGGGGATTTTAAAACTTCGACCGCCGGCCTACGGCCTACACCAACCTGAAGCCGCGGTCTCCGGTGGGGCACCACCGATTCAGGACTTACCTGGACTTTATCTGGACTTTGCCTTGTCTGAACTTCTGTACGCATGCAGCGGCGGCTGCGGAGGGTTGAGGTCCCGACCACGGGGGAAAATGGAGGAGGACTGGCCAATTTTATTGCCTTCCACCACAGTAATGAATGCTGTGGTGGATGTTTGTGTTAAATTTTTATTGTGTTTTTGTATGTTCTTTTTCATTGTATGGAAAATTCATTTCACTTGCACTTTATGTGCAAGTGACGAATAAAAGTGATATTGATTGAGTGGGGATTTCCACGGGCGCAAGGAGCAAATGACCTATAGTTTGCGTTGAGTGAACTGAGTGATCTTAACGTCCTCGTCGTACACAGGCGTTTTGTGAGAGTGGTTGGATCCCAGCTTCAGCTCAACCAACGTCGGTCACATTATCCGGACAGGCGGCAGAGAATCAGGAGCTGATGTGAGGCGTCGGCGATGCTCTGGAATCCTAGTCGCCCGCAGCCGAGCAGTGGGATCGAGGAGCAGCGCCCGGCCCGGGGAGAAGAGGTGTTAGTTCTTCCAGTGGCGAGCGGAGAGGCACCAGCTACCGCGGCCCAGTCATCTGTCGGGCGCTGACTCCTCGATCCCGGGAACCAACCACATTCACAAAACGTCGATGTACGACGAGGACTGTAAAAACACTCAGTTCACTCAATACAAACTTTTGGTCATTTGTTCCTTGAGCCCGCGAAAATCTCCAGCGCGGTCGAGATGAGGGGGTTCTGAAGTTGCATTATCTCGATTGAGGCCATTTTCTCGACTCTCCAAGAAGCAATGGCTTTACCAGTGGTTGGCTGTCTAACTGAAACCTCTCTTCCCCACCTCTCACCCTCTCTCCCTGTCTCCCACTCGCATCTACCCCCTCTCTCTCTCGTTGTTACAATCCGCTCTCCCCCGCTACCAAGCACCCCATTCACTTTTTTTGTTCTCGAATGACCTTTGCCAAATCCCATGATTCCTTGCGTTTTTCGGAATATCGAACTGGCGTATTGGGGAGGGTGGGACAACAAAGGGCAATGTAGACCCGGCGTGGGGGGGTTGAGAACAAAAAGAGGAGCCAGCGTGTTTTGTAACTTTGTCAGCACCGTAGATGGCTGCTATTTGTATACATTGGGTATACAAGCAAAGAATTTCACTGTGCTTCGTCACATGAGACAAAGTATTCCATTCGATGATGGTTCACTTCAGTTAAAGTTGCTGGTTTGTAGTTATAGTGAACTTTTAAGAAATTCTAGAATTCTGGGCCCTTGAGTCCATTCTAGCTTTTCTTTGAGTCATAGTCATCGTAGAGAGATTGGAGAGGAAAGTCAGCAGCTTTCTCAGAAGGTGGCTGGGACTGCCCAGGAGCCTTAGCAGCATCGCCCTTTACGGAAATAACACCAAGCTCCAGCTGCCCCTGAAGTCCCTGGAGGAGGAGTTCAAGGTGACTCGGGCCAGAGAGGTGATGATGTACAGGGACTCCAGCGACCCCAAGGTGGCTCAAGCAGGGGTGGAGGTGAAAACTGGGAGGAAGTGGAGAGCCGGCGAATCCGTGCTGCAAGCAGAGTCCCGGATACGCCACAGAGTCCTGGTGGGAGCAGTGACTCGGGGAAGAGCAGGCCTGGGAATTTTCCCATCTCTCCAGTTTGACAAGGCCAAGGGGAAGGAGAGGCGCAGGCTGGTCCAGGAGGAAGTGAGGGCAGTGGTGGAGGAGGAGAGGTGTACCAGAGCAGTTGGATTGAGGCAGCAGTGAGCCTGGACAAGGTGGGAGCAGGCCATGGACCGAAAAGTCACATGGACTGAGCTCTGGCAGGCTGAACCACAGCGCATCAAGTTCCTGGTCCAGGCAGTGTATGTTGTCCTGCCCAGCCCATCGAATATCTTCATCTGGGGCAAAGCGGAATCTCCAGATTGCCCGCAATGCTCAGGCAAGGGAACGTTGGAACACATCCTGAGCTGTTGCCCAAAGTCTCTTGTGCAGGGCCGGTACACATGGCGTCACGACCAGGTTCTCAAACCCATTGCAGAAGCCATCAGCATGGGAATCAGCAGCTGCAGATGAGAACGCCCCACCACCCAGATGATCACCTTCGTGAAGGCCGGAGTGCAGCTGCCAAGAACCACAGCAGCCAGGAATCAGTCGGGAATCCTGGCGACTGCGCAGGACTGGCAGCTTTCCGTAGACCTGGTGAAACAGCTGAAGTTTCCACAGCACATTGCCACGACCAGATATCCTCCTGGTCTCAGAGGCGATCAAAAACATCGTCTTGTTGGAACTGACAGTGCCGTGGGAGGACCGTCTGGAGGAGGCCCACGAGAGGAAGATGGCCAAGTATGAAGAGCTGGTCATAGACTGCCGTAAGCAGGGCTGGAAGGCAAGGTGTATGCCCATCGAGGTTGGCTGCAGAGGTTTTGCAGGGCAATCGCTCTACAAAGCCTTGGAATGCACTGGGTATCAACGGAGTGGCAAGGAGAAGGGCCATCAAAAACACCACAGAGGCAGCGGAGAAGGCATCAAGATGGCTCTGGATCAGGAGAGGAGGTCCATGGGGAGGAGCGAATGCCACCTGAACACAAGTCGTGGTCTGATCAACCACGGCTGGGTCGCCTGGGTGAGGGTGTCTGATGTTGAAAGACCCGAAACACCCAATGACCCTAGGTTACATCACTGATGATGTGTTCAGGAGCATCTATCGATGTATTTGTATCAACCGATCAACATTGCAGTTGTTTTTATGACCTTCAGCTAAGTTTAATAAATGTTTAGGAAAATGAGTAAGTGCCTGTTGAATGATGATTCATAAATGATAGTTCCATCCGTGATATAATTAGGCTGGAAGTAAAGTTTACTACTATTTTGTAATTTCCTATCGAGCACAATACAGGATGTCATGGGAGAGACAAGGCTGCAGATGCTGGAATCCTTTTTTGCTGGTGGGGGGGGGGGGGGGGGGGATTGTTATCTGAACTCAATGGATTAGGCAGCATCTGTGGAGGGAAATACACAAATGATGTTTCCAGTCCTGATCCTCCCTTAATCTGTATGGTCTAACTATCACTAAATCCATCAGTTTGTTATGCATGCATAAAGTCAAGCAGCTCAGTCATTGAGAGTAGAAGAAGGGTCTCAACCTGAAAAGTCACCCATTCCTTATCTCCAAGAGATGCGACCTGCCCTTCTGAGTTACTCTAGCATTTTGTGTCCGTGTTAGAGGTTTATCAGAATTATCTGATATCAGTAGGTATTTAAAGATAAAGTGAGAGAGTCATGGAGTCATACACATAGGTCTTTTGGCCACACTCATCCACACTGTCCAAGGTGCCTAACTGAGTTAATCACATTCGATCTATATCCCTCTAAACCAATGGAGAGAGGTGGGGAAATTGGCCAGGTCATCGAGAACAATGGGTATAAATGAAATACATGAAAACAATTAAGCCAATATATTTTAGATAATGTATGATGATTGAAACTACGTATTTCTTGTTCATAGTAAATTTTGGCTCAGTATCCAATGTGTAGCTCCAGCCTTAATTGACATTTTTACTGAAAACTTGGTTATGTTGCTGCTCCTTTATGAACTTGCTTTTACAATTGTTGGAGTTCTATTGCCACCTCATTTCATTTTCTGTTTAAATTGTTAGGATTGTAATTCTGTCACTGTGTAGGTTTAGTGGGCACTTTCCACCAATGTTATGTCGCTGAAATTATGTTGAGTTTTTGACTTGCAAAAATTGTTTTTCCTTCTTACACTTTTAGTATGTATTGAGGAGAAATGGAATTAGCATTTTGTTAAAATTCCAGCTTTCCTATTTTTGATTTTTAATCATAAATCATTCTGGTGAAGGTATTAAAATAATGTTGTATTCATAAAATACTGCCCCATTGAACTTTAGTGTGTTAACCAACTGTAATTGGTTCTGGAGGAGGTTCACCAGACTGATTAGAAGGTTCACCAGACTGATTCCTGGGATGGCAGGACTTTCATATGAAGAAAGACTGGATAGACTCGGCTTGTACTTGCTAGAATTTAGAAGATTGAGGGGGGATCTTATAGAAACTTACAAAATTCTTAAGGGGTTGGACAGGCTAGATGCAGGAAGATTATTCCCGATGTTGGGGAAGTCCAGAACAAGGGATCACAGTTTAAGGATAAGAGAGAAGTCTTTTAGGACCAAGATGAGAAAATCATTTTTTACACAGTGTGTGGTGAATCTGTGGAATTCTCTGCCACAGAAGGTAGTTGAGACCAGTTCATTGGCTAGATTTAAGAGGGAGTTAGATGTGGCCCTTGTGGCTAAAGGGATCAGGGGGTATGGAGAGAAGGCAGGTATGGGATATTGATTTGGCTGATCAGCCATGATCATATTGAATGGCGGTGCAGGCTCGAAGGGCCGAATGGCCTACTCCTGCACCTATTTTCTATGTTTCTATGTAATGGAGATTGTATTACATATTTATTTTGTATACAATATATTGTATTACATATATGATTGGAACTTCAAAATTTTGCATTTGTACCTGTTTATAATTAATACCATGCATTGTTTAAATTTAAACTAATTAAAACTGTCCATTCCTGGTTTGAATACCTCTTGCTCACTGATCTTCAGGGTGAATAAAGTTAATGTATGCCTGACACAGCTATATTTAATGTGTAAGAAGGAACTGCAAATGCTGTTTAAACCGAAGATAGACACAAAATGTTGGAATAACTCAGCGGGACAGGCAGCATCTCTGGAGAGAAGGAAAGGGTGATATTCGGGTTGAGACCCGTCTGAAGAAGGGTCTCAACCCGAAACGTCACCCTTTCTTTCTCTAGAGCTATGTTTAACTATCGAAATCTGGTCCATAGAAGCTAATAATCAGTAGTTCCTCTGTTTCCATTCCTTTCTATATGCCTTGTCTGGCTTTTTCAAGCTGTTAAATTTGATTGAAATCATAATCTCATTGCTGGTCATTTAACTGAATTCGAGACTTAGTTTAGTTTAGAGATACAGTGTGGAAACAGGCCCTTCGGCCCAACGAGTCTGCGACGACCAACGATCCCTGCGCACTAACACTAACCTACACTAGGGACAATTTTTACATTCATACTAAACCAATTAACCTACGTCTTTGGAGTGTGGGAGGAAACCAAAGTCTTCGGAGAAAATCCATGCGGTCACGGGGCGAGTGTACAAACTCCGTACAGCCAAGCACTTGTAACCGGAATCGACCCCAGGTCTCTGGCGCTGTAAGGCAGCAACTTGACTGCTACTTCACCGTGCCACCCTCTTATCCATCTTTCTTGTTTTCTTATCCTACATTTTCCCATCGCCACCCCTTTTCGCCTTTTGCAGATATCGCTCCCTCCGCAACTCCTTGGTTTACAAACCCTTCTCACTCAAGCTACCCCCTCTCTAGATACTTTCCATTATAACCAAACAAGACATAACACCTCGGCAACAGGCAGCATTTCTGGATAGAAGGAATGGGTGACGTTTCGGGTCGAGACCCTTCTTCAAATTCAGAGTTAGGGGAGAGGGAGGCACTGAGATAAGGAAGTGTAAGGTGCTTCCTTACACTTCCTTATCTCTGTGTCTCTCCTCTGACTCAGTCTGAAGAAGGGTCATGACCCGAAACGTCACTCAGTCCCATCCAGAGATGCTGCCTGTCCCGCTGCGTTACTCCAGCATTTTGTGTCTATTTTAAGTATAAACCAGCATCTGCAGTTCCTTCCGACACAAGATGTAACACTTGATCTTATACCTCCTACCTCACATCCATGTAGAGAGCCCAGTCGTCCTTCCAGGTGCGACAGATTCACATGCATCTCTCACCTCATCTACAGCATTTGGTGTTTCTAATGTGGCCACCTTTACATCGGCAAAAGGAAGAAGCGACTTGATGCCATTTCTATGAACACATGCTAGGTATGCCAAGGCCTGCTGGATCTCCCGGTTGCTAGCCATTTTAAATCCCCTCGCCATTCCCATACTGGCCTTTCTATCCTCTGCTGCATCCATTGCGGCTACACGCAAACTGGAGGAACATCACCTCGTATTCTACTAGGCTAGCTTGCAGCTGAATGGAATGAACATTGAATGTTCTCATTTCACGTAACTGACCTACTAACGACTCCACCCCCCCCCCCCCCCCCCCCCCCCCTGCCCTGTGCTCCAGCTGGATTTGCACCCATTTCTTCCTCTGCTTTACAAATTGCACCTCTTCTCGCCTTTCCTCACGCTTTTTGTCTTTTCATCCTTGGCCTTGTCCAACCAGCTCCAAATCAAAACCCCTCCTCACCTATATCCACCTATCACATGCAAGGCTTTGTCCTTCCCACAACATTCCCCATCAGTCTGAAGAAGTGTCCCTTCCCAAAACGCCACCTATCCATGTTCTCCTAAGATGCCTGATCCGTTGAGTTACTCCAGCACTGTCTTTTTTATATAAGAAAGTGTCAGATCGTTGATTTATTTGAAGATTATGCAGGAGAAGGATCCAGAACTGTATTCTCTGCAGCAGCAGGAATCACGCATAGCAATATCTGAATTTTTGTGGTCAACTGCATGTGAACGCCAGAGGTTGCTGACTGTCTGTCTGCCAGCGATTTTAATGCCATTTAAATTGCAGAATGCTAGCTATCGTGTGAAATAGTACAGTAATATTGAAATTTTTGTACTCAACTTTAGAGTAGATGTCAAAGAAAATACATATTATGCGCAGGCAAAATTTCACTGTAGTTGGCTATTTGAAAGCATATTACTGCCCTTTAGTAACCACTGAGCAAACTTTGTCTACTGTCTGTGATATCACATTATTTCTGACAAACATTAATTTTTTTCATCGTTTTTATGTGCTTTTTTGTTTTGGGATGTTTTCTCTGCTATGTATTATGCACCCATTTATCAAAGCTGCTCAACGAGGTTTAGTCTATAATTTTTGTGGGAAGTGACGTGTTGTCTGCTGTTTTTGCTGGCGCTTGTTCTAGTCATGGGCTGTTGAACTGGCAAAAGTTCCTAATTGCAGGTATGGCATTGCTAATGAATAGCCTCAGAGAGAAGAAGGCATAACAGCTTGCATTCAGTGTCAAATTTAAAAATAAACATTTTGCTAGCTGCTTTCCAGTGGATGATTTTTCACCTGAGAACATCTTTTTGTAGAAGAGATTTTGTGTTAAGAAGCGAGAACAAATGCCAATCTGAAGTTTACAGAAGAACTGATCGTTCTCTCCGTCACAACCTACCACGACCAGAGAGCAGTGCTGAACCACTATATACCTCTTTGATGACCCTCGGACTACCCTTGATCGGATTTTGCTGGCTTTACCTTGCACTAAACATTATTCCATTACCATTTATCTATACACTGCAAATGGATCAATTGTAATCATGTATTGTCTTGCTGCTATCTGGTTAGCACGCAACAAAACAACCTCAGTACATGTGAAAATAAACTAAACAAGAAACTGGCCATTCAAAAGTGTCATGCAATGTCATGACATAGCAAAAAAAAAATTTGCTTATACTGGTGATCTGAAAAACATAAAATTCTGGAAATCCTAAGCTTGTCAGTCAGCACTTTGGAGGCAGAAACAAAATTAACGTTTCAGGATGAAGTGGTTGAAGTTGCAATATCTATCCCTAGACCACCTCCCTCTAATCTCGTCTATTTCATTTGATGCTTCTTGATGTGGCCTCCTTTACCTCGGCAAAACCAAGCGTAATAATAATAATAATGGATGGGATTTATATAGCGCCTTTCTAATACTCAAGGCGCTTAAGCGTAGACTGCAACCATTTCACCGAACACTTGTGCTTGGTCCTCCAAGGTCTACTGGATCTCCCAGTTGCTATTGCCAGAGTGAGGCCACATGCGAAGTGGAGGAACAACCCTCATATTGCGCTTGGTTAGCTTACAACCCAATGGTATGGACAAGAATTCTCCAACTTTAGGTAACTGGCCTCTCCTATCCATACCTCCTTGTCTCACATTGTCTTTTCATCTGCTGGTCTTGTTCAACTGTCTGCCAATCAAATCCTTCCCCTGATCTGTATCCACCTTTGCCAGGCTTTGTCCCACCCCCAGCTCCCTTCCCAGCTTTCTCCCTCCCACAACAACCAATCTGAAGAAGGCATCCAACCCGAAACATTACCTATTCATGTTCTCCAGAGATGCTTCCTGACGCGCTGAGTTACTCCAGCACTAGGGTTTTGGGTCGATTGCCTTTTTATTATGACACATGCCCTGAAGCAGAGAATTTGTTCAAAATGTTAACCTTGATAATATTACCCTTCTAGTCAAAGTTGATAGAAGTGTTTTGGAACCACTTGAGCTCTGGTTGTTATGGGGCAGTTTATCCCAGATCTGTATCTAGTACCATAGGGATATATGATTGAAAAGGTCTGAATTATTTTGAGCAGCTTTAACATTTGCACCCTTTTGATGTACAGCCATCGACACATATGGGGACCCTGCTTGTTCACCAGTAAATAATTTGCATCTTTTTCCCCTCTGCGCAGCAGCTGGTCCTTTTTGCACATAATGCCATTTTTGAATTATTATCTGGTGAAGAAATATTGCAATTGTTTAAAAGAAATGTAATTTCCTGTGCTTGAAATGCATCACATATTGCTGATGACAATGTACATTTAATGAATCTAAAACTCAATTTTGAGTTTTGATTATAATTCAGACCAGTATGTCAGCTTTGTACGAACCCTTGCTGGTACCTAAAAATAACATCAATGCCATAAAATGTCAGTCTCCCCACCCCTTTCCCCTGCATCCTTCACTGGCTTCATTCACAAAGTAGAAACATGTTTATAGCTGTAGAAGTAGCGCTGCCTTTAGGATAGTAGAATAAAATCCTGTTAGGAAGCCAAGTATTCTGTCATTTCCCATGAGATATGAGGAAAAGAGCCATGTGGTAGTGAGACCCACAGGAAGGGTGTGGTTTGTTAGCTCATTTCTGCTGGATTTCTATTTTTGACTTCTCAACACAGTATAGCCTTTTTAAGTTTTCAGTCATCCTGTTGAGTTAGGAAACTCTTTCATCAAGTGGAAATGTGAGGCAGGTTGATTGGACAATGAGTCATTCAGCAATTTCCACATTAACAATTGTAGGTATGACGTGATCCACTCAAAACCAGACTTATTACTCAGCTGGCGCAACCAAATTGGCGACTACCTATGGTACACTTTTTCCCTGTCCTTGGTGTTACATTATTTACGTAACTGATCCAGCTTAGTTGCTGATAACTGATCCTTAGTTGCTTAGGATGGAAGGCAGGTTATTGATGAAGCACTGAAGCTAGTTGTGCCATGGACTTTCCTGAGGATCACCTGCTGCAATTTTCTGCAATTTTTGATGGTTGGCATCTAACAACAATATTTTTCCCACTATAATCTATACTGGCAGTTTAGTTTCATGTGCAAGCATCTTAATCGTGGCTCTTACATGAGAATTTCAATCAATAATTCTATACCATGAAAGCAAAGCACCTGGTTCTGAGCTACTACCCAAAGCCTACCGTATGTTAAATCTCCAATCAGCTTTTCACATTCAGTAACTTCTCATCTCAACTCCACTGTGATCTCTGGAGTCACAATTGGATCTGTCTTCAGTTTGTTCCTCATTTTTGCACTGATAATGTTGGTCTTCAGTGATAGTTGCTACATGTGCTGAAAACAACTAGCTCTATTTCTCATGTCTTTATCACCAAATTAGTTGTCAGACTGCTTTTTTGACATTGGATCTTAGATAATTTGCAGCTTTCATTGTAACCATGAGGAATACAGAAGCCATTGTCTTCAGACTGTGCCAAAAATGTCACGTTTAGTTTATTGTCATTTTTAATTGGGTTGAGTGAAAATATTCTAATTATTGTATATTAAATTAGCAACATTAGCTATTTCCAGTTTCCTGGGTCCTCGCCTTTGGGTAGAGAAGACACAAATATCTTCTCCAAGGCTCCTGCAATCTCCTCTCTTGCCCCTCTCAATGTGTTTTTAGTCAGTCCCCACCACATTGTTGGGTTTATTCAAAACATCGACCTTTCTTTCCCCTTGCTTCTTTCTATCAGCTGTCTCCCTTCTATTCATCACTCTGAAGAAGAGTCCTGACCTGAAGAGACCTGACCTGAACAAATAAACTTGACTTGACTTGACTTGACAGTGGTCTTGTCCACAGGTGCTGTCTGACCACTGGGTTCCTACAATAAATTGTTCATTGACCAAATTCCAATTGTCCTTCTGACTTGTATTAACTTCTTGTCATTAAGTTTTTCTGAATCTAACATTTTAAACCATTTCCTTCAATGTTTTCATGCAATGATTTGCACTTCTGCCGACTGCAATCCTTTCCAGTTGGACACTTGCAAAATTTGACTCTGGGCGTGGTTGTTTCCATTACATTCAGCTGAATCTCCAGCAACCTGGTTCCCTCCTCAATGGATTCCCATCCTAAAACCCACTTTGCATGCTTTTGAAACCTCATTTCATATTTCTTTTGGCATGGTATTTTTTTTTCCTGTGATTATACCTCTGAATCAGCTCAGTGTTTTCTGTTAAATGTCCTATTTCAACTCAAATTTTTTTCCTTAAGTGTGCAAAATCTGGTTGATAGGAAATTGACATATGTGAAGCTTCTATTCACCGATCAACATGAAACATTGGAACAAAACATTATCAAATCAGTGCTTGTTAATTACCGTTTATCGGTATTGAAAATATTATTTTGTAAGTATTGTCATTAACTAGGTGGATGTGAGACTTGGAGTGTAAATGGTCGCAGTAAACAGTCTTAATGTGCATTGATGTGAGGGAGAAAAATCGGGAAATTAAAGACCGAATTTGCTGGATGACCAAAATAAAACTCAAATATATAAAAATGCCCTGTTGCAGATGCCAAACATAAAGGAAAGCAGGGTAAGGACTGCAAAGGCTGACCAGAGTGCTTAAAGATACTTTAATAGACTAGTGGAATGTGTACAGTAAAGTCTCCCAAGGGTCTATTCAAGGACCACTGCTTTTTAATCTAACTAAGTTTCACTTGGGTGTTCAAGGCACAATTTCTAAATTTGTTGATGCTGCAAGGCCAGGATGTATGGTTGTCTGTGAGGAAAAGAGCAGACTATAAGGAGATGCAGACAAACTGATGGCATGGTTGGATAGCTTACCGATGAAACCTAATGTTGACAAATATGAAGTGTTAAATGTTGGTATTGATAATGAGAAGAGTCAATATAAGCTAAAATGTGCAATTGTACAGGCGTTAAAGCATAGATCAAATGGTGTGGAAATATAAATAGTCTGTTGAAAGTAGCCAGGCAGGTTGTTGAAGTGGTTTAAAAGAAGTATACATCACCCTACATTTAAACATAAAGATGAAGAGTGCAAGAGTAGAAAAGTTCTGATGGTCTTGATGAAACCGTTGTTCAGTCACAGATAGAGTTTTGTGCCAATTAGAGTACAAGAGATTTACAAACTCAGGGATGAGGAGGGACTTTATTTATGTGAATATACTGGAAAAGCTGGATCTGCTCTTCTGGAACATATTAGATCTATTAGAAGTATTTAAAATCATGAAGGTTCAGATGTTGGAAGGAAGATTAAGAAATGAATTGCATCTGACTCAACAACAACTAGCTCAGTTGCTGCATCAAAACATATGTAATCTGCATCAGAAAAGATTTCTTGCCGAGTAATTCCGGAAACACTCTTGTGGTCTGATTACTCTTGACTTGTCATTCTTGCTTCCAACATAACTAGAAGTGGTTAGAAATCCCACATGAGGTTATATATATGTTTTCTCTCTCATTTATTACATTGTTTGGGAACATATTGGTGGGTGATTAGATTTTTTTATGTGAGCCAGTATAGACGTGATGGCCCCAATGGCTGTCTCCTGTATCCTAAAGTAGTATGAAATGCAATACTTATTATCTTGTTATAACTGTTTGGTGGGACATTTATGTTGCAAATAAAAAGCTTGTTGAATATATTTTCTCAAGTTGTGTTTGAAGCAAAAGCTGGTGAATACAATCTAATAAATTCGAAATAAATAATTAAAAGAAAATAAATTAAAAAATTCAGAGTCTGAAGAATAGTCTCAACCCGAAACATCACCCATTCCTTCTCTCCAGAGATGCTGCCTGTCCCGCTGAGTTACTCCAGCTTTTTGTGTCTATCTTCTATTAAATAATATGTTGATCAATAAAAGTTACAGGAGCTCTAAAATCAAAGCATTTGGCTAAAATGGATAACACTGCTATAATTAATGTGGGACCTAAATGTTTTAAAGAGCTTTAGTTCTCAGATGCCTGGAGTGAGTTATGATTGGTTCAGGACCTTAGCTTTTGAGAATGTTTAGCTTGGAAGTTGCTCGATCTTAAGTCAACCCCAATAGATTATCTTATAATTCATTCCAACAATCATTTTCTCTCAAAGGCAAGAATGGGGCCAAAGTTACAAGGAGACACAAGAGACTGCAGATACTGAAATCTTGAGCAACACAAGAGACTGCAAATGCTGGAATCTTGAACAAATATTCCAGATATTCTGGATGGTACCCCCATCTGTGTCTCCTCCATTACCTGCACTTCTGCTTGCGTCTCCACTCCCCCAAACAGAACAGGGATAAAGTTCGACAGTTGTTCTCTTTCATTTCACCAGTCTATGCAATCAATACATCATTCTCCAATAGATCTACTAGCTTTAATGCAATCACACAATCGTCAGATCTTCCCGTCCCCACCTTACTCTGGTTTCCACAGAGACCACTGACTTCTTGATTTGCTCATTCGTCCTGTTTTTCCACTCCCGAACCCATTCCCTTGCAATTGCAGGAGGTACAAAACTTACGTGCATTTCCTGCATCTATGTTCCTGTGATGCTGCTGCTGCAAGCAAGATTTTCATTATACTCGTGTCTCATCATACCCGTGTATATGACAATAAACTCGGTCTGACTAATCCCTACACCAACTCCCTCACCCCTATTCTAGGACCTAAAATGCTTTTCCGGGTCAGAGGTTTACAGGCATCTCTTCAACCTTGTTTATTCTTTCAGTGCTCTTTGCTGTGGCCTCCTCCACTTCGATGAGATCAAGCAGAGACTTTGCAATCGTGTCACCAAATACTTGCTCTTGGCCCACCAGGGCCAGCCAGAGCTCCTGTTTGCAAGGCCCTTCAATTCCCCTTTCCATTCCTGTACAGACCTGTCTGTCCTCAGTCTCCATTGCAGAGTGAGGCCACATGCAAACCAGAAGAATAAGCATCCCATATTCTGCTTGGGTAGCCTTACCTGTATCCACCTATCACTTGCCAGCTCTTGACCTCCTCTCCCTCCCTTCTCCCTTTCCCTAACCTTTTTTCTACCAGCTGTCCCCTCTCTACTCCAATCTTGAAGTTTCGCAACCCGGAAAGTCACTGGTCCATTTTCCTCCACAGGATGCTGCTAATGGGCCGAAATCCTTCAGCAGTTTGTAAAAGTTACAGGTTTTGTTGCAATTATAAGAACATGAGATGTGGACCCTGGAACGGTTTATTTGCTCCTTTGTGCCTGCTATGTCATTCAGTAATATCGTATTTGATCTCTGGCTTGAGCCATTTTCCAGCTCAAACCATATGTCCTTTGTTTCTTCAAATCTCTAAAAATCTATCAATCTCTGTCTTGAATATATTCAGTGACTGGGTCTCTACAACCCGCTTGGTTGGAGTATTCAAAAGATTCCCTGCTGTCTGGGTGAAACCATTTATTTTCAACTCTATCCTAAATGACTCTCTGTGAGAATGTGATCCATTGTTCTGGACACCTCAGCAAGTGGAAACATCAGTTTTGCATCTATCCTGTCAAGCCGCTTGACTTTTTGTTTACATTTCAATTATATCAGTGAGGGGCCTTTTCTGGTTGGCTGCCGGTGACTAGTGGTGTTCCACAGAGGTTGGTGTTGGGTTTGCTGCATTTCATGTTTTATGTTAATGATCTGGGTGATAGGTGCCATTGTGGCCAAGTTTACAGATGATATGTAATCGGTAAAGGGGCAGTTAGTGTTGAGGAAGCAGGGAGAAAGACCTTGCCAGGTTGTGAGTGTGGGCAAAGAAGTGGCAAATTGAATACAGTGTAGCAAAGTGTATGGTCACTGCTAGAAGGAATAAAGGCTGATGAACTTGTGACATTTTTATATGTTCTGGCACATATGGTTGAAAAATGTGAAGCAAGCTCCCTGTGGGACTATTGTTCTGTGAATTATCCCGATCCCAACCAACAATGTAAAACTTCATAACGTCATTATGATCTGTATCAACTATGTTGCTTTTCATGATCAATTTGGATGATTATCAACTTTGAAAAGTAGGGGTGGAATTTTTTGTGTTCCCTCCCTATTCCTAGTAAATTAAAAAAACTGTTGAATATGAAATTCAATGGATACTATACATAACCCGCTGATTATTCTGATATTGTGGAAATAAGATGATAAAAATTAGTACAACTTAGTCATGTGCTTGACTGAATAAACAGGATATCCATTAGATTATGCTCTGAGTAATGCCTAAAATTAAGGAAGTATCATTCAGGGAGGTTAGCCTCTGGAAATTTTACTCACATCCTCACCATATCCTCACTGTGTTCGGAACAGGATTATTTAGACTGGATGAGTTGAATTAATTTAAGCCAGTCATTGAACCAGTCTTGTTGCTTCGTAACAGCACCTTTTTAAATTGGAAAAAATAATGTGCATTGCTAGTCTGAAACTCGTCAGCCCCTAGCCCCTTTCTTGATCGAACAATTCTTTGCATAACTCGATTTTCTATAAATTGAGGTTTCTTAAGAACTATCATGTTATAGCATAACTACCTGTACAAGAGTGGGGCCATTGTGTTGCAGTTGTACAAGATGTTGATGAGACTGTCCATCTCATCACAGCAGTGTAGGTTTCATATGGTTGAGCTAGAGAGGGTGCAGCAACAAATCATAAGGATGCTGCTGGGACTGGCGGGCTTGATTCATAAGGATAGTCTGGGACTTTTGTTCCTGGGATCAAGAAGGAGGAATGGATGATTGTTTTTGTGTTGTGTAAAATCAAGATAGGGTGAATGGTCACATTTTTGTTATCATGTTAAACTGAGTTATTTTGTCAATCTAAAGTCACCTTGACTCAAACACTTGTAGCTGTTGAAATCGATTCTTTATTCAGCTGAGATTAGTCTCTGAACCTTCCAACACAGAGCTGATGCTCTGGGGCGGGTCCAGAGAAGAGTAACTTTGATAGAACTCATGGCATTTATATAGGTATTAGACATTTCAGATACAGAGGGTATGACAAGCTAGTAACCAATCATCTGAGTCCTTCTGGTGATTTACAACATCAGTCGCATGATCCCCCCTTCTCTGGCTTCATTTTACAACCTTCGTTTGCCTGAGGTATAACTTTGTTTAGAATTATTTTATTTCAACACAGCAAAACCCCAGTAGGCTCAATTATCAAAGACCACTCCTCAAAATATAAGATGCATATGTAATACAATGATCACACAAGTCATACACACTTTCCATACCAAGAAGAAAGATATTTCTATAAATCTAAACAAAGTCTAATGTTTACAGTCCTACTAAGACACAATACATTTCATAAATTGTTCCACTACAATTTTACACAGTTTAAAATACTATTGCCTATGTATTAAAACATTAATTATACGAGTTTGTTGAATTACAGTTTCTAAGTTCAAAACCCACACACACCTCCCAACCAAGCATACATGGGTCGTAAATCTGTCAACTTAATTAATAAATATTTGGTGTCAGGATACAGCTTCACTAATTTGCAGCCCCTTTCCTGCTATCTGGAAGCTGGATTTCCAATCTCTCTCCAAGGCCTTTTACAAATATTACAGAACAAAGCTTAAATTCACAACTCAGACCATTACATCAGAATTACATCTGCTTCTTTGACTTTCTATAAACAAATCCATCAATCTGATTCTCTTCCTCTCCAAGCAACTACTCCCCTTCACACACATCCTATTCCTTATCTCAATCTCATTATAATTTAACATAGCCAAAGCTTAACTACAGAATCTATTATATTTCAGCCTTGAATTCTGCCTCAAACTCAGCATAAACTTCACAGCTCAAGGATGTGCCATAGAGAAAGAGCAGATGACCTCTGGCCTAGGAAGAGGCCCCATTCTTCAACACAAAATCATATCAAATACAATTTCCTCCAGCTCCAATAAACTAAGCTATGCAGGTTCAGATTAGCGTTTCTATGTTTTGATTCATCTGTTCGCTGTATGTGTCTCTTTGTACTTTATTTCTTTAGGATACATGTGTTTCTGAAAACCTTAAGCTTTTCTTTTGCAAATTACCTAGCTTATATAAAAGTCACTATCCGAGCGGCTCTATTATATAATATTTCCTCAATCAGAACACCAGTTCAAGGAGATAGTCCATGATCACCACCTTTATTAAACATAGAAAATAGGTGCAGGAGTAGGCCATTCGACCCTACGAGCCAGCACCGTCATTCAATGTGATCATGGCTGATCCTCCAGTACCCCGTTCCTACCTTCTCCCCATATCCCTTGATTCCGCTAGCCCGAAGCGCTCGAACTAACTCTCTTTTGAATGTATCCAGTGAATCGGCCTCCACTGCCTTCTGAGGCAGAGAATGTCACAACTTTCTGGGTGAAAAGGTTTTTCCTCATCTCAGTTCTAAATGGCCTACCCATTATTCTTAAACTGTCAGCCCTGGTTCTGGACTCCCCCAACATCGAGAACATGTTTCCTGCATCTAGCTTGTCCAATTCCTTCATAATTTTATATGTTTCTGTATGATTCCCTCTCATCCTAAATTCCAGTGAATACAAGCCCAGTCGTTCCATTCTTTCATCATATGACAGTCCCGCCATCCTGGGAATTAACTTAGTGAACCTACGCTGCACTCCCTCAATAGCAAGAATCTCCTTCCTTAAATTAGGATACCAAAACTGCACTTAATACTACAGGTGTGGTCTCACCAGGGGCCTGTACAACTGCAGAAGGACCTGTTTGCTCCTGTACAAATCCTCTCGTTATGAAGGCCAACATGCCGTTAGGTTTCTTCACCGCCTGCTGTACCTGCATGCTTACTTTCAGTGACCGATGTACAAGGATACCCAGGTCTTGTTGCACTTCCCCTTTTCCTAATCTGACACCATTCAGATAATAACCTGCCTTCTTGTTCTTGCCATCAAAGTGGATAACCTCACATTTATCCAAATTAGACGGCATCTGTCATGCATCTGCCCACTCACCCAATCTGTCCAAGTAACCCTGCATCTTCTTCACAATTCACCCTGCCGCCCAGCTTTGTGTCATCTTCAAATTTGCTAATGTCACTTTTAATTCCATCATCTAAAATACTCTTGACAATAAAACACTCTTGACTCTTAATCATTAATGTATATTTTAAATAGCTGCTGTCCCAGCACCGAGCCTTGCGGCACCCTACTAGTCACTGGCTGCCATTCTGAAAGGGACCCGTTAATTCCTACTTTTTGTTTCCTGTCTGCAAACCAATTTTCTATCCATGTCAATACCCTACCCCCAATACCATGTGCTCTAATTTTGCCCACTAAACTCCTGTGTGGGACCTTATCAAAGGTTTTCTGAAGGTCCAGATACACTACATCCACTGGCTCTCCCTTATCCATTTTACTTGTTACACCCTCAACAAATTCCAGTAGATTAGTCAAGCAAGTTTTCCCCGTCATAAATTTATGCTTACTTGGATGGATCCTGTTACTGCTATCCAAATGTGCCGCTATTACATCTTTAATAATTGACTCCAGCATCTTCCTCACCACCGATGTCAAGCTAACTGGTCTAAAATTCCCTGTTTTCTCTCTCCCTCCTTTCTTAAAGAACTGATCCAGAATCTATAGAACATTGTAAAATGATCACCAATGTGTCCACGATTTCTAGCACCACCTCCTTGAGTACCCTGGATTTATCAGCCTTCAGTCCCATCAGTCTACCCAACACCATTTCCTGACTAATGTGAATTTCCTTCAGTTCCTCCGTCACCCTAGATCCTCTGTCCCCTGGTACTTCGGGAGATTGTTTGTGTCTTCCTTAGTGAAGACAGAACCGAAATACCTGTTCAACTCGTCTGCCATTTCCTTGTTCCCCATAAAAAAATCACCTGTTTCTGTCTTCAAGGGACCACATTTGGCTTAACTAATCTTTTCCACTTCACGTACCTAAAGAAGCTTTTTCTATCCTCCTTCATATTCTTGGCTAGCTTACCTTCGTACTTCATCTTTTCTCCCTGTTTTGCCTTTTTAGTTACCTTCTGTTGTACTTTAAAATGTTCCCAATCCTCTGGCTTCCCGTTCATCTTTGCTATGTTAAATGTATTTTTTAGTTTTATACTGTACTTGACTTCCCTTGTCAGCCACGGTCGCGTCTTACTCCCCTTAGAATCTTTCTTCCTCTTTAGAATGAAATGATTCTGTATCTTCTAGATTATTCCCAGAAATTCCTGCCATTGCTGTTCCACCGTCATCCCTGCTAGGGTACCTTTTCAGCCAACTTTGGCCAGGTCCTCCCTCATGCCTCCATAGTCCTTACTGACACTTCTGATTTTACCTTCTCCCTCTCAAATTGCAGATTAAAACATCATATTATGGTCACTACCTCCAAATGGTTTCTTTACTTTACCCTTATCAAATCCGGTTCATTACACAACACTAAATTCAGAATTCCTTCCTTGTAGGCTCCAGTACAAACTGCTCTAAGAATCCATGTGAAAGGCACTCTACAAACTCCCTTTCTTGGAGTTCAGTACCAACTTGATTTTCCCAGTCTACCTGCATATTGAAATCTCCCATAACCACCGTAGCATTACCTTTGTTACATGCCAATTTTAACTCCTGATGCAACTTGCACCCTACATCCAGGCTACTGTTTGGAGCCTGTAGATAACTCCCATTAGGGTCTTTTGACCCTTACAATTTCTATGTTCTATCCACAATGACTCTACATCTTCTGATTCTATGTCACCCCTCGCAAAGGACTGAATTTCATTCCTTACCAACAGAGCTGCCCCACCACCTCTGCCCATCTGTCTGTCTTTCCGATAGGACGTATAACTCTGCTGAATATTCAGTTCCCAGCTCTGATCCTCTTGCAGCCATGTCTCTGTAATTTCCACAACATCATGTCTACCAATCTCCAACTGTGCCTCAAGCTCATCCACTTTATTTCTTATACCTCGCGCATTCATATATAATACTTTTAATTTGGTATTTACCTCCCCTCTCACACTGGTTCCTATTTCACCTGACCGTACTCTCTTATCCCTTCTTGAACTTTCATTCCCATTAATGTTTGTGTCTTCCGTAACTTTTCCTGTACTCTCTTTCCCTTTAACTCCATCCTTATACTTCCAATTTGTTACCCCCCCCCCCGGCTATTTAGTTTAAACCCACCCATGGTGTAGCACTAGCAAGCCTGCCTGCCAGAATGCAGGTCCCCCTCCAGTTAAGGTGCAACCCGTCCCTTTTGTACAGGGCACCTCCTACCCCAGAAGAGATCCCAGTGGTCTATAAATCTAAATCCCTGCCCCCCTGCACCAGCTCCCCAGCCACACATTCAGATCCCCTATCTCCCTGTTCCTGCCCTCAGGTACTGGAAGCATGCCAGAGATAACCACCCGAGAGGTCCTGCTTTTCTGCCTTCTTCCTAACTCTCTAAACTCACATTGCAGAACTTCCTTCCTTCTTCCCGACGTCATTTGTGCCACATGAACAACCACTTCTGGCTGCTCCCCTTCTCCCTTGAGTATGCCCATCAATCGATCTGAGACGTCTTGGACCTTGCCACAGAATGTCCTGTCCGAAAGCAGAATCTCCTGTCCAAGAGCAAAAAGGGATCAGGAATAAACAGCACAGACAAAAATGCCCATGTCCCCAAAATAGATTTAAAAAGAGACATACTTTCTTCCTGTCCACTCCTTCCAGGTAACTACACTTTCAAACCTTTTATTTCTTTATCACTGCTACTCATTAATCTTTTCAGCACAAACCTAACAAGCTTCGTGACGTGAGATTTCCAAACGCTCACTGATTGTGATTTAGCTATGCAAGCCTCCCGCCTTGGCTGCACATAGAATCCACAATGAATGCGTTGTATGTAGGAGTTGCAAAATGACTTCAGCTGCCCTCATTTTGGAGTGATTTCATTCTTCTGGGCATGCTTCCACCAACACCATCCCCCAACCAAAGCCAATGATGGATTCCAGCTTCAGTGCAAGTTTGGCTCTGTAATCTTCCTTCAATTCTCCAATCGGAAAAAAAAAAGATAAATACTGCCTAATAGGCTTGAATGTACTGATCTTGGCTAATGATGGGAGAACACACATTCAATATATGACTTATTTGAATGCAAAGAAAGACAGATTATGCTTTTGAAACCAGAATTGAGAATTATTAATTGATGGTGTTTATCTGGCATCCAATATCATAGTCAAAGAGCACGGCAACAAACTCTGTAGGAAAGAACTGCAGATGCTGGTTTAAATCGAAGAAAGACACAAAATGCTGGAGTAACTCAGCAAGACAGGCAGCGTCTACAAACACTGCCAAGCAGAGTTGGTCCTTACCCTTAACAACTTCACCTTTGACTCCTCCCACTTCCTCCAAATCAAAGGCGTAGCTATGGGCACTCTCATGGGCCCCAGCTATTCCTGCCTCTTTGTAGGGTACGTCGAACAATCACTGTTCCAGGCATATACTGTCCCTGTCCCCGAACTCTACCTCCGCTACATTGACGACTGCATCGGTGCTACCTCCTGCACCCATGAGGAACTCACTGACTTTATCAACTTCACGACTAATTTCCATCCAGACTATCGATTGACATCTATTACAAACCCACTGCCTTCCACAGCTATCTTGACTACACTTCTTCCCACCCTGCTTCCTGTGAAGACTCTATCCCCTACTCCCAATTCCTCCGTCTACGCCACATCTGCGCCCAGTATGAGGTGTTCCATACCAAGTCCTCATTCTTTAGGGAACGGGGGTTCCCCTCTTCCATTAAAGATGAGGCTCTCACAAGGGTCTCGATATCCCTCAGCTCCGCTCTTGCTCCCCTTTCCCCCCCCATTCATAACAAGGACAGAGTTCCCCTTGTCCTCACCTTCCACCCCATAAGCCGTCGCATACAGCACATAATCCTCCGACATTTTTGCCACCTCCAACGGGATCCCACTAGCCACGTCTTCCCATCTCCACCCCTTTGTGTAGAGACTGTTCTCTCCGCAACTCCCTGGTCAACTTGTCCCTTCCCACCCAAACCACCCCCTCCCCAGGTACTTTCCCCTGCAATCGCAGGAGATGCCACACCTGTCCCTATACCTCCCCCCTCAACTATGTCCAAGGACCCCAACAGTCTTTTCAGATTAGGCAGAGGTTCACTTGCACCTTCTCCAACCTCATCTACTGTATCCGCTGTTCCAGGTGTGGACTCCTGTATATCGGCGAGATCAAGAGCAGGCTCGGCGATCGTTGCGCTGAACACCTCGCTCAGTCCGCATAAACCTACTTAGTTTCCCGGTTGCTCAACACTTTAACTTCCCCCTCTCATTCCCACACTGACTTTTCTGTCCTGGGCCTCCATTGTCAGAGTGAGTGCTAATTGGAGGAACAGCACCTCACATTTCACTTGGGTAGCATACATCCTAGCGGTATGAACATTGACTTCTCTAACTTCAAGTAGCCCACTATTTCCATCCCCTCCTCCTTCCCAGTTCTTGTACCAGCCTTACCGTCTCCAACTACATTTTACAGGCGCCAAAAGCTGCCGCCTTCACCCTTTCTACCTGTGATGCCATTTCAGATTAAATGTACTAGTACACCTGGATTTCTATGGACCATAATACTTTCTTGGAACCCTACCATTCACTGAAGGTTCTGCTCTGGGTTGGCTTCCAAAAATGCAACAGCTCACACTTGTTTCAATCAGCAAATATTAGTCTTGCACAGGGCTGCATGTTTTGAATGAAAAGTTCACCAGGGGTAAAATTAGCTGATACCAGACCATGGAAGAAATGAATGGGCTTAGTGATGACGGGGACTCGTCTTGGGGATAATTATCTAACTGATTACAATGAACCATTTTCAGCTTCAAACAGGTGCAAGAGAGGGATGGAATCGGAAGAGAGGCTTGGCAGGCTGAGACTCCTTTGGAGCATGAGAGGTTGATCTTAATGAAGTATACAAAATCATGAGGGGCATAATTAAGGCCAAGGAAGACAATTCTTAAACTAGGGAGTACAGGCGTAAGGTGAAAGAGGGAAGAGATTTAAGGGATCTCATGGGCATCTTTCTTACTTATAGTGTAGCCTATATCTGGAATGAGCTGCCAGAGGAAAATAGAAGCAGATGCAATTACAGCTTTAGAACAATATTTTGACAGATGTATGGATAGGAAGGGTTTAGAGGGCTGTGGGCTAAATACAGGCAAATAAAACTAGTCCAGAATGACAACTTTGTTTTTTATGGAGCACAGCTTTGACTCCAAATGCACCTTCAAATAGTGGCGGCTGGATTATACAGGGAATGTTTTGGTTAACATGCTGTACTTTTGTAATTTTTCCAGTTCTTTCCCTTCCTGTGACTCAACTTTGGAGTTTGATGTTTATTTTTAAAAGTTGAACATAAAACTTTCTTGTCATTTTTTTGTTAAATGAACTCTCTGCTCATTTCAGATTCGAGAAGCTTTTGCTGTTGTGCTAAAATGCATTTGCGAATCTTGCCACAGAGCTGTTTTGTAACATTTTCCTCTGAGGTCTGGAAACCTCAAATGTAAGCTTTCTGCAAAGTTTTGAAATTGCCTTCTATAAATTTTTTATGAATATGATTCCAGTCTTGTTTAATGTAATGGACTATGAGGCATAATTTCCATCATCTCCAAATGATCAAAGGTATTTGTGCAAAATAAATTTATAATTCTGGCTACTGATAGCTTTGTTATAGTTCTCCAGTTGGTCTCAGCTTTTTTGATTTCCGTTCTGATTTTTCTCATTCATATTCTTTCTCAGAATGTTAGTATTAAGGAGCAGTATTTATTAACAAGGTGATTTAATGCTTTTTCTCGTGATGTAGTTTTAATCAAATAACTCGCACAACGACTTCGGTAGTGAGTCATGTGTCTACCATGTTGATTTAGAAAAATAGTCTAATTTAGGCCAGAGCAGTTACCGATGTAGTTTCTCTTCCCTAATGACATGCTGCGTCAATGCACCCCTCCCTCCCACTCCTTTCCCCGACCTCCTCCTCAGCACTTGGCATATTTGTTAGCTTTGAAATGAAAATCTGGCAGCTTCAAAATCTCTTCAAATCTCAGCTGCTTTAATTTTATTTTAAGTGCTGAATTCAATATGTGTCACTGTAGTTTAACATATGTTCTTTGGTCCTCCAGACTATGAGCTCAACATAGTGCCCTCCTTTAGTAAACTGGCATCTCATTTTTTTTTGTCTGTTTTGCATAACAAGGCTGTGGCCAATCATATCCTGCCCTTGGTTCTAAGGACATTTTGGAACGTAAACCCAGACCATCTTGTGAAGGTTGCTGAGCTAACTGGCTTCTATGGAAAGTGTTTTATTATGTTAGTGTAGCTGGAGAATGGGCTTCTGCAGAATTTGAAGACCATCACTGTGATAGTGTATTGATCAGAAATGTATAATGTGTGAATTGCTGGCCACTCAAAGGAAACTAAAATACTAGTTTAATGGATCGATAGAATGCATGGCATATATAAATATACAGCAAGTGCATCTGCCATCTCTTTACCCAATTATGTTAAATTCTAAATCCTTCATAATGTGGATTCATTGTATTGTTATTTTTCTGAATATATTGATTTTGTTGTCCACCATATTCCAACAAGTTGTTAAACTCTATCTCTTGTCTGTCTCTCTGCTGACGGTCATATTAAACATTGTGTTTGGAAGTGTTCATGTGCCATATCTGTTGTTTGACCTTCCCTTACAACAGTTCTTTAGAAAATGTAGAAAGATGTAAATTATGTTGCATGTTAAATTAATTGATACGATTCCTGAATGCAGGCAATGAGGGTTTACTACTGTATTCGGTTCAGTTTCTGGACACCCAGTTTTAGGAAAGATATCATTAAGCTGGAAAGGATGCAGAAAAGATCTACTGGGATATTACCAGGATTCGAGTGATTGAATTATAGGAAGATGTTAGGCAGGCTGTGACTTTATTCTTTGGTGCACAGGAGACTGAGGGATGATCTTACAGAGATGTATAAAATATTGAGGGGCATAGGGTTAATGCAGTCTTTTAATTGGGATTGAGGAATTAAGAACTCGAGGGAAAAAAGACATAAAATACTGGAGTAACTCAGTGGGTCAGGCGGCTTTTCTGGAGAACATGGATAGGTGAAGTCTTGGTTTGGGACAATTTTTCAGACTGATTGTGAGATGCGGTGGAAGAAAGTTGGAAGAGAGGAGGGGCAGGCCAAAGCCTGGCAGGTAATAGGCGGATAAAGGTGACAGAGGCCTGTGATGGGTAGATGGCTGGACAAAGGACAGAGATGAAAAGTCAGAAGGTGTGAGACAAAACAATTGAAGAGTTGTGAACTGTGAAGCTAGAGTTAGGAATGTAGGTGAAAGACGAGGGAGAGGGGAGAAGTCGATGCGAGTCCAGGTGGGGCATAGGGAAGACATGGGGTGGGGGGTGGGGAGGGAAGTTTGGGGGAAGAACGGGGAGTGAGGGTGGGAGGGTTTGTGGTTGCCTGTAATTGGAGACAATAGGCTCAGGAGTAGGCCATTTGGCCCTTCGAGCCAGCACCGCCATTCAATGTGATCATGGCTGATCATCCACAATCAGTACCCCGTTTCCCCACATCCCCTGACTCCACTATCTTTAAGAGCCCTTTCTAGCTTTCTTGAAAGTATTCAGACAACTGGTCTCCACCGCCCTCTGAGGCAGAGAATTCCACAGACTCACAACTCTCTGTGTGAAAAAGTGTTTCCTCAACTCCATTCTAAATGGCTTTCCCCTTATTCTTAAACTATGGCCCCTGGTTCTGGACTCCCCCAACATCGGGAACATGTTTCCTGCCTCCAGCGTGTCCAAACTCTTAATAATCTTATGTTTCAATAAGATATCCTCTCATCCTTCTAAATTCCAAAGTATACAAGCCCAGCCGCTCCATTCTCTCAGCATATGACAGTCCCGCCATCCCGGGAATTAACCGTGTGAACCTGCGCTGCACTCCCTCAATAGCAAGAATGCCCTTCCTCAAATTTGGAGACCAAAACTGCAAACAATACTCCATATGTGGTCTCACTAGGGTTCAGTGTTCATACCATTTGGGTTGTGAACTTCTTCTCTTCTTGCGAATGAAACATAAACCAAAGGAATAGTTAGATCTCAAGCCGGGTGTTGAGCAGCCAGGTTGTTGTCTCTGCGTCAATGAACGCTTGGGTTGTGAACTACCCAAGCGGAATGCAAGTTGCTGTTCTTCCAGTTTATGTAGCCTCTCATCCCCCTCTGGCAATAGAGGAAGCCCAGGACAGAAATGTCAGTAGGAAATGGGAAGAGGAGTTATACTGATCAGCAACCGGGAGATCCAGTTGGCCTTCGATTGAGTGCAACAAACCGGTTCCCAAGTCTAAACATCCATCATATATCATCCTTCAACATTTCCGTCACCTCCATCATGTAGAGTTCCCATGTAAAGCAGCATCTGCAGTTCCTACCTTCGACAAGAACTAGGGAACATAGGCTTAAGATGAGAAGGGAAAGATTTAATAGGAACCTGATGACTATTATACTATTGTTTTCTGCTGGAACACAGACATAATTTGATGTGGAAGAATTGTTACTTTTTCAAAGTGCCGAAGTGTATTAACAGCCTTTGGAATTAAATTTTTGAATGAGTCAGTTCCATGAGAAGAAACACTTTGGAAGAAAGTAGGTAGCTATTTGGCCCACATAATGCCATTGGCTCTCGGGAAGAATCGCTTCCAAAAGACTTGAGACGATTGTAATGTATCTTTCAAAACAAAATATGAACTTGCTTCCTTTTGAAAATATGCTTCTTATTCTATCTCTTCTGGCATGATCTGAGCTCTAAAAACGTTCTACAAAAAATATATTTGGTCTTAGTTTTCACCCAGAGAGTTGTGAATCTTTTCCACCCAGAGTTGTGAATTTCTGGAATTCTCTGCCCCAGGAGGCAGTGGAGGCCATTTCACTGAATATTTTCAAGAGAGAATTAGATATAGCTCTTAGGGCTAACATAATCAAGGGATATAGGGAGAAAGCAGAAGCAGGGTACTGATTTTGGATGATCAGCCATGATCATATTGAATGGCGGTGCTGGCTCGATGGAGCGAACGGCCTACTCCTGCACCTATTTTCTATGTTTCTATGGAATGTACGATTTGGGTGTTTTGGGTGAGAAGGATTGAGCCAACCAAGGAGTTGCAGAGAAAAAAGTCTCTATAGAAAAGAAAAGGGGTGGGAAGAGGAAGATGTGAACTGTGGTGGGATCAAATTGAAGGTGGTGGAAATGTCAGAGAATTATGTGTTGGTTGCAAAGGCTGGTGGGTTGAAAGGTGATATCCAGGAGATCTCTATCTTTGTTCCATCTGGAGAATGGGGGAGCAAAAGCAGATTTGCAGTACACAGTTTTTCACGGGTGAGGGATTTTTATGCTCTCAACTACATTGATGTTTTTACCTATAGGTACACTGTTGTACCTATCATTTTACAATGAATTGAACTTGTGTCTGATTAGTGCAAAATTACTGATTATTCATTGTTGGAGAGGATTAGATGTAATAATTTAAATGTGCATCCTCAAAAGGGTTTTATTAGTAAAGGTGTTATACTTGTGATGTGAAGATTGTATCTATTTTTTTACATAATCTAAACCGATGTAATCTAAAGTTCTACCATTTATTAAGCAATCTTGCTAAAACCTTACCAAAATTGATCACCTACACCTTCTAAATAAGTTAGGAAAATGGGAGGAACTGAAGGGAATCCACATTAGTCAGAAAATTGTGTTCGGTAAACTGTAGGGACTGAAGGCAGATAAGCCCCCAGGGCCTGATTGTCTACATCCCAGAGTATTCAAGGAGGTGGCCCTAGAAATCGTGGATGCATTGGTGATCATTTTCCAATTTTCTCTCGACTCTGGCTACCCTCCAGTCCACAGGAACTGATCCAACTCAACATTTTAAGAAAGGAGGGAGAGAGAAACTGGGAAATTATAGACCAGTTAGCCTTACGTTGGAAGTGGGGAAGGTGCTGGAGTTGATTATTAAAGATGCTATAGCAACGCATTTGGAAAGCAGTGATGGGATCGGTCAAAGTCAGTTTGGATTTAAGAAGGGGAAATCATGCTTGGCTAATCTTTTGGAATTTCTTGAGGATGTAACAAGTAGAATGGATAAGGGAGAGCCAGTGGATGTGGTGTATCTGGTCTTTCAAAAAGCCTTTGACAAGGTCCCACACAAGAGATTAGTGTGCAAAATTAGAGTATTGACATGGATATAGAGCTTGTTGGCAGACAGGAAGCAAAGAGTAGGAATTAATGGGTCCTTTTCAGAATGGAAGGCAGTGACTAGTGGGGTGCCGCAAGGCTCAGTGCTGGGACCCCAGTTGTTTACAATATATATTAACGATTTAGACGAGGGAATTAAATGTGACATCTCCAAGTTTGCGAATAACACAAAGCTGGGTGGCAGTGTGAGCTGAGAAAAGGATGCTATGCGGCTGCAGGGTGACTTGGATAGGTTGGGGTGAGTGGGCAGAAGCATGGCAGATGCAGTATAACGTGGATAAATGTGAGGTTATCCACTTTGGTGACAAGAACAGGAAGGCAGATTATTATCTGAATGGTGTCAGATTAGGAGAAGGGGAGGTCCAAAGAGACCTGGGTATCCTTGTACATCAGTCACTGAAAGTAAGTGTGCAGGTACAGCAGGCAGTGAAGAAAGCGGAAGTATTTGAGTTTAGGAGCAAGGAGGTCCTTCTGCAGTTGTACAGGGCCCTAGTGAGACTGCACCTGGATTATTGTGTGGAATTTTGGTCTCCTAATTTGAAGAAGGACATTATTGCTATTGAGGGAGTGCAGAGTAAGTTCATCAGGTTAATTCCCTGGATGGCGGGACTGACGTATGATGAAAGAATGGGTTGACTGGGCTTGTATTCGCTGGAATTTAGAAGGATGAGACAGTCTTGGAGGATTGGACAGGGCAGATGCAGGAAATATGTTCCCGATGTCCAGAACCAAGGATGCAGTTTAAGAATAAGGGGTAGGCCATTTAGGACTGAGTTGAGGGAAAACGTTTTCACCCTGAGAGTTGTGAATCTGTGGAATTCTCTGCCAGTGGAGGCCAATTCACTGGATGTTTCAAGAGAGAGTTAGATTTAGCTCTTCAGGTTAAGGGGATCAAGGGATATGGGGGGAAAAGCCAGAACGGGGTACTGATTTTGGATGATCAACCATAGTCATATTGAATGGCTTGAAGGGCCAAATGGCCTAATCCTGCACCTACTTTCTATGTTTCTACGTAAAGAGTTTACTTTTCTAAATTGCCCTGTGTACAGTTTATATTTAAATGATCAGTAACTTGTGAACTGTCCCTACAGCCCTGTAGCACACCATTGTCCTGTTTGCTTTTGAAGGTGAATTTGGAAGCTAAAGTAACGTACTCAGCTTACTAACTAAAGGAGGTTTTAGGACTTCAGAGTTGTGCACAATATATTAAGTAGTTTAGGGGAGAATTTAATGCTGCGAGTAGAAGATATTTCGATTGGATGGACTGCATAATTATAATAAAGTAAATTAACCATGGAAAACATATGGACTTAAGTCACAATTAAGACTATTGTGTACATTGTTTAGGCAGAAGATGGTGTGAGGAAAGAGACCTATATTTTTGGATTCTGATTAACTACATCTTTTGACATCAGTGGAATGTTGCAGTGTTGGATGTTGGAGGAATAGTGTGTTCGTGGTGGTGAGCGCAAGTCTTTCTACAACCAAAAAGATTAAAGTCAACAGAGTGTTGTTTTGAACAGTCTTGCTTTGCATAACTAGGGACTGGAAATGATGAATCCTGTAAATTCACTTTTCTTTCTGAATAGGATCTGAATTGGGCATGCTTCTGGATGACTGCACAATTTCCATTTCAATTCTGGATCCCTTAGCAAACGAAGCAGTTCTCTTGTGTGAGCAACATGATCTATACAATATTCAAGCATGCGCTGCTAAGTGGCAAGTAACACACGCATAACTGAAGTGTCAGGCAATAATATGTATACCATCCACAATCATAAATGTTTATTCCTTCGGCACCAGCGCATAAAAGCTTCACTCCACACCATCTGTGAATTGCACTTACTTGCCTTTTGACATCTATTTGACATCTATCTCAACCACCCAACTTTACCTTTAGAGACTAGGTCCTTTGGCCCAACTTGTCCATGTCGACCAAGATGCCCATCTGGGCTAGTCCCATTTGCCCATATTTGATCCATATAACCGTTAAACCTTTCCTATCCATCTACTTGTCCAAATGTCTTTTAAGTGTTGTTATTGTACCTGCTTCAACTACTTCCTCCGAAAGCTACTTCGATATATGTACTATCCATTGTGAAAAAAGGTATCCCCCATTAAATCTGAAGAAAGGCATGAGTGACAGGCATTTGGGGACATCATAGCCTGTGTGTTCACCATCCTGACTTGAACTCTTTAACCTCAGCTTCAAACCCTCCAGTATGTCCATTCTGAGCGTCTCCATGATTAGCAGAGCAACACCGTCAAAACTATTACCTCTGATTTTATCACGTCTGAATCATCAAAATCCTGGAACGTTGAACTGCCAGTTTTGCCTCCCATGCAACCAAGTCTCTGTAATGGCCACAATTTCATAATCCTAAGCACTGGTTCCAGGTTCCATGTTGATCTGCTTATACCCACAATACTCCTTGTGTTGAAATAAACATACTTTAGTCCTTTAGTTCTACCTTAACCTCTCCCTGCCTGCCATTCATAAACGCTGAGTCATACAGCCCTTCGGCCTGACTTTCCCATGCTGACCAAGTTCCCTAATGATTAAGAAAGTTCCCTGATGATGTCCATAAGGAGCTGCAACTGGACACACTTCCTCTTTTGCCTCTACATTTGCCCTTAAACACATCACTTAGCCTCAAAACCCAGCCTCTCCAGTGGGCCTGTCCCACTTAGGCGACTTTTTAGGCAACTGCAGGAGACTGTGCAGTCACCACATGGTCGCAGGTGGTTGCCGGGGAGTTGCCTTCATGTTCGTGAGGAGTTCCCACACGCGGCTTCATTATGGTCTCCGCAAGTTTTTCAACATGTTGAAAAATTACCGCCGACCAGAATGAAACCGCCATGGAGAGTAGCGAGAATTCTCGTGCCATAGATGAGTCGCCAAGAGGTCCTAGTGGGTTGCCAGGAGGTCGAAGGCCAGAGGTTGTAGCCGGTGCTGACCGGTGATTGGCTCATTGGGGGGAAAAAATGTAACCAGTAGTTTTCAGAACCAAGGATAACCGACTGGTAATGTTAACGACTTACCGTACTCTGTGCTTTAGCCGTCTTAATTACAACGCCAACCTTCTCGGTCATTGCGGGGTGTCTGTCTGTATCATATTGGCTTTGCTCCGTGTGAATTTCGCTCGGACAGCACTTGCCCTGTCCCCGGCCTGTGTGTGTGTGCCGTTCTATTTTCTTATTTGACTATAGTGCCTCTCAATGAGCCAATCAAATGCCTTTTTTTTCTTTTCAAGGGTATGGTTATCTGCAATACCATTTTTAGTAGAGTTTTAGAATGCTCCTTGGTTTTCTGTTGACCCAGTCTGAGCAGCAGTTTGTTGTATCCAAGGTAAATTACATGAAAGGCGCCACCCAAATGTTAACCAACTCTGGGATATTAACAAGCCATCCACTGACCATCAGCATTCAGTTCGATTCTTGGTATTTGTCATAATATTTACCCTGAGAATTGAAACAGTCATGCTATGCAGTGGTGATTTTAGTCTTTCTTTTAGGCAAGGATGCGTGTTTACAAATAAGTATTTCCAGTGTATTTCCTCTTGAACTCTCTGTACTCTTCATGAATGATGTTGTTTGCCAAGCATGTGATATACAACAGTTACCATATGTTCAATCTGACTTCATCCTCTGGAGAATGCTAACAGCAGTTAAATGGAATGCATCTTTGCCTCTGAAATTTTCATGATTGCTGGAAGTATACACTGGCGCCTTCGATTAACATACATAGTTTTTTTTAAAATCCTCCCTCACAAGCTGATCATATTTAGCAGGATTTTACAGAATGTATTAATCATAAGCTTCATAAATCCCTAATTATGATGTCATAGGACTATAAATGCATTTATAGGGGGGGGGGGGGGGTGATTGGCAGTCACCGAGGTACATTGTTGAGTAGTGTATAGAGTGCGTCTTGCAGCTTTTAATTTGCTATAACACTCATTGCTCCTGGTCCAAAGATAGGAAAAAGTAAAACCTTGCAACAAATTGTAGCACAATGGCAACTCATGATGCTTTCATCATATCAAAGCATATTTCAGCAAAAACCCATCCAATGTAAATACTATCAAAAACAGATTCCAGCTTTTCAAATGCTAAAAGTATATCTACAAGTAATATAATGTGATCCACTTGCATAGATACCAACCAATTGCAAAAGCAGAGATTTAATTTGTAAAAGATTTTTAAAAAGACAAAAGGCATGTTCTTTCAAACCATGGTGAAATGATCAATCCTCAAAATGTGTTAATTGAAAAATATATTTAGCACCATCAGAACAAATGATTATTTTTTTTTGTGATAAACTGGCAGTAAGGTGAAGGTAGACACAAAATGCTGGAGTAACTCAGCGGAACAGGCAGCATCTCTGGAGAGAACAAATGCGTGACGTTTCAGGGTCGAGACCCTTCTTCAGACCCGAAACGTCACCCATTCCTTCTCTCCAGAGATGCTGCCTGTCCCGTTGAGTTACTCCAGCATTTTGTGTCTACCTTCCATTTAACTGCAGTTCTTTCCTACACAGTAAGGTGAAGGCGGCGGGCTAATAAAATACCAACAGTTGAAGGGATCTTTCCATTGACGCAGTGTGTCAAGAAATTTAAGAACCGTCATGAATTCATGAAATGTTTAGGCTTAGTGGCCATGGACCAAGAGCTGGACAATGGGGTTACATGCGCTACAGGTCTCTCCGTTGCCGGACCAGCAGGTCCAGGAACAGCTTCTTCCCTGCGGCTGTCACACTACTCAACAATGTACCTCGGTGACTGCCAATCACCCCCCCCCCCTCCCGGGCACTCCTCCCACAGGAAAAAAGAAGTCTATGACTGTATGCATGTAAATAGATTTATTTATTGAAATCATATTCTATGTCGCTCTTCCAGGGAGATGCTAACTGCATTTCGTTGTCTCTGTACTGTACACTGACAATGACAATTAAAGTTGAATCTGAATCTATTGATAATTTCTTGTGTATTTCTTGCATGATGAAAATTTGCAATGAAACTTCTGCTTCATTTAGACAGCTGCCAAACTCACATCTTATTTTCTATTCTAATTTGCATTTTAGGATGCTCAGTATTTAATTTTGCAAGATTTCCAACTATGTAGAAATAGCATGTTATAATGAATGCATTATACATTCTCTGTTCAGCTGTATTGGGCAAACCCCTCTTTGTTTAATAACTAAAAGCAACCAATCCATAATGGAATATGGCCCAGAATTTGGAACTACGATTCACAATTTGAAACTTGTTACAGTTACTATCTTATTGCTATTAATTCTGAAAGGAACAAACACCACGATTGTTGTAAAAATGGGTGAATTTTGGTTCATGAACAACATTTAGAACACTGCTTTGAAAAAATTGATATCCATCGCGCCTAATGATCACACCTCAGTAATATAATTAATATAAATCTCCCACCCTTGTAGAGGATATAAATTAGCTTTGAAGGAGTATGGGGGCCTGTGGAAAAAGTCTGGAGGGTGAGAAACAAAGCTCGAAGCACAAGTTCAAATGTAGCAAGCAAAGGTGAAATGAAGGCAAGCAGCAAATAGTGTTCATTCAAAAACATGTTTAAATATTTGGAGTGCTGTATCTAAATGCACATTACGTTCACAACAAGGTGAATGAACTATTACACCTTCACTGCAAGAATAATAGAACCAACATCAATGGTCTGCCCCAGGCCAATGTCCCCAGCATTGAGACTCCAATTACACTCTCTTGGGTACATCATTTTGTTTCCACGACTGACACCAGATTGTTGTGACAGACGCACTATTCCAAACTCTGAAGAAATTACCAGGTAGACAGGAAAAGATGCAAGGATGTGCTCAAATCCCCCATGAAAAATTGCACATCTTTTGTCCATGACAACAATGGAGTGAGAAACAGCATGAGTCATAGTTTTGAGTCCAATCATTGGGAGCACAAAAGTTCTGCCAAAGCAACAGAAAAAGGGCAGGGACTCTACACATCACTTGTCTAGTCATGCATCTTCTGCCCATCTGTGGAATGATCTGCAGTTTGCACGTTAACTTCATCAGGGACCCGAGAACATGCAAAACTGGAATGGAAGCAAATCATCTTTGATGCATCAGTGCTGCCTAAGAAGATAAATTAAGATTTACCCAGGCCTTTAGTTTAGTGGATGATGATATAGCGTAATAATTGTTTTATGTACAGTTCAAAAACTGTAATGAGCAGAAAGAAATTGGTGAGAATTGTATAAAGACCTCTGAATAATACGATGTAGAGATCAATGTAACAGGAGTTATAAAATAATTATTATGAACTTTCAAATTTCATTTAAACCAGACAAAATAAATCAGTTCTAAATGTAGAGGACTAATTCCCAGAATATCTAAGTTATGAATTTCTAGATCAGAGTATTGAGAAAGTGCTGAGGGAAGATGTTTTAGAGCTTCTGCTATGCAACAATAAAGAGATAATTAATGATCTTGTTTACAAAGGGGCTCCTAGTAAAAAGCGACCATGAAAAGCGATAATATTTATATTAATTTCAAGTGATATAATTTAATCTGAGAAGCAGGGTTTTTAAATTACAAACAGGAAACAGTGAAGGTGTGAGAAGCAGGTGAGCTATGGTAGGTTGGGAAACTACATTAAAGAGTGTGGTGCAAAAAACAAAGTGCTGGAGGGACTCAGCAGGTTAGGTAGTATCTGATGAGGGAATGGACCCCAGACATTTCTGGTCGGGACCCTTCAGGCTGAGGGAATCGGTGGGAGAAAGATGGAAAAAACAGGTCGGAGAGGGTAAACCCACGCAAGTGATAGATTGATGCAGGAGGGGGTGATTGGAGTAAGTGACAAATCTTAGAAGTGGATAAAGGGTATCAGATAAGGAAAAAAAAGATTGACATGTAAATCCGATGGGAAGGAAATGGGTTGAAGGGAGCATTGGCGAGGGAAAAGAGCAGGGATTAAAAGGGAAATATGAGATTTGGGAATGGGAGATGATCCAGAAGAGGAGAAAACAACAGGGTGACCAGGGTGGTGGTAAATGGTGAGATAAATGTGTGCATGCTGGGTTGAGGGTGTTTGCAGGGGAAAGTGTGGGGGGTAAGGAGGGCATTACTTGAAATTAAGGGTCAATTGTAGTCCCATGCAGAGAAATATTTATGGTTAAATGGGAGGGAGTGGTGGATAAGTAAATGGCAGAGGAATTAAGCAAATTTTTTATATCCGTTTTTTTAATAGAAGAAGTTGCAAATAATCTCACAAAATACTTGAACAATGTCCAATGACCATTAGGAAGTTGAGGAAATGAAAAGGAAAATGTTACTAGAAAAAATAACGAGCTTGAACTAATAAATCTTGAAGACTCATTGATCTACACCCTAGAATTTTGAAAGATGGTTATAATAATAGTTAGTGCACTAGTTATTATTTCCCAAATTCTGCATTTTCTAGAATAGTCCTTGAAGATTGCGCACTAATAAATGTGACCTCGCTATTTAAGAGGCTGAGAGAAAACCGGAAACTATTGACCCTTTAGCCTAACAATACGATGACCCCATGTGTTACCATAGTGGGGGTTGCATTTCTAGAAATATTTGTACCACGATGTTCCATAATGTGAAACTGCATGGATCAATAAACAAGAGGCGAAAAACAAATATCATTTATCTATTTATTTATTTATTTGCTTTTTACATGCGTATTTCAAATGTTTGGACAGTGATTTGTGAATTCTGTAAGGATAAATTTCCGTTACGTGAATGGCTGTAATTCAAAAAATGCTGGAATCTACACCAGGGGACATGATAAAGAAGAATATAATGCAGCAGTAGAGTTGCTGCCTTACGGAACCAGAGACCTGGTTCGATCCTCACCATCGGTGCTATCTGTACAGGTTTATATGTTACAAGTACGGTACAAGTTTATATGTTCTCCCTTTGATCGTGGGGATTTCCTCCGGGTGCTCCAGTTTCCTCTCGCACTCCAAAGACGTGCAGGTTTGTGAGTCGATTGGCTTTGGTGAAAATTGTAAATAGTCCCTAGTGTGATCGTGCTAGTGTATGGGGGTGAGCGCTGGTCTGTGTAACTTGGTGGGCCGAAGGGCTTGTTTTCACGCTGCATAACTAAAGTGATTTGAGCAGAGTTCCACAAGAATTTCATAATAAAACGTGTTTGATCAATCTATTGGAATTCACGTTGATATGGTGATCAAGAAAGTGTACCAGTGTATTTTCTTGTGTTTCTGAGAAGACCCGCCATCTTCACGAGGATTCTTTCATTCTACAGATGCACATTTATAACCATTTGAATAGGATGCATCTCAGCTTGGTGTGGCAACTGCTCTGCTCTTAACTGCTTGAACTTGTAGAAAATGGTGAACACAGCCTAGTCCATCACAGGCTCGTCACTTTCTTCCATCCTGTCCAACCTTCATGGTATGTTGCATCAGGAAGCCTGGAAGTATTGTCAAGGACTTGTATTTATTGTTGTAATTGTTATTACTGTGTGTATACTGTTTACTCTGCGAGCTTCATGTGAACAAGAAATTTCATCGCATGGTATATGACTAAACTCTGCATCTGAATCTTGTCTGTTATTTTGTGGTTTAGCTAATATGTTTCAAATGTTTTTTTGTTGTTTTACGTGGTCTTTTGAATGGAGAGATTGGTATTGCTCATAGATTTTTTTAAATCTTTGAATTGCAGTGAATAACAGGTATGGGCTAGCATAGTTAGCCACTACAATAAAATGGGCTCAAGGCTCCTGTCACAGTTTGCATTGTGGCATTTTGCTGCAAATCTATAACTTTTGTATGTCAGCTACAGGAGCATGAGAAAGAGCATTATTCTGCACCAGTCTGCGCACTAGAATGTATAAGATTGAGTATTGCAGTATGGACTATTTGTGTGGACTTCCCATAACATACCAGCATTGGCTTTCTTTTTCAATGAGAACATTGTGCAAGAGGCTCATTTGCAATGTCCCCCACGTATTTAGCTGTCGACTTGAGTGTAGGTGGTAGCCTTGAGTTCTTCCCGGGCATTGCTTTTGTTCAGGTAGAACGTTAGCACTGCTGCTTTATTTCTCTCTCTGTTAGTCTCCCCTCAAGCCCCATGCCCTTTCCAAAATAGTTTATTATCTCTCCCAAGAGTGGGTGATCTAAATGAATGATATTATTGAGGGTGTGATTATAGGCTATAGTTATCAAATCCCTCACAGAAGGGAAATTTGCATTTTGTTATTAAATGACCAGATTTTTTTTTATAATTTTTATTTTTGCTACAGTCATGCGTTGTTTACTTCAGAATTAATAGCAATGAGATGTTGACTATATATTGTGTTCAGTCACATTGTAAGAGTGGGAATTATTGTTGAAAATGCCTGGGCAATTTTCTGAAATGCAGCTGACGGTGGTACCCATTGTGACCACAGTGTGCCATACTCAAAAGAAGTGAATGGTGTATTCAGAAGCTCCGCGTCACTCCTGCAGACTGAGCACAGATACTCTGCAAAGTGAGCTGTCTTTGGTTTCTCCAGTGTAGGGAAGAATACAGTGTGAGCGGCATACAGCTTTGACTGTATTCTCTAAATCCTGGGCCGTATTCCATAATGAATTGGTTGCTTTCAGATGTTAAATAGAAAGTGGTTTAAGTAATTCAGCTGAACTGAGAGTGTATATAGAAGATTTATTTATTTGTACTTCTGTTTCCCATTAGGTTAGAAATTGAGCATAATTCAGCACAGAATTTCCTAAAACGCAAATTAGAATATACTGAAATGACGCCTGGATTTTGATCTGTTGATTTTGTTTAAAAGTATGTCCCTGTATATTCAGTAGAATTTCAGTATAAAGAAAATTATTACCCATCCAATACTTGTGAACATTAAAAATGTTAGCCAATGCATAATTCTAGCTATTGGAAAGAACATTGAAGAGAACAAAATCACGTGATGAAGTAGAACATGGATAAATTAACTTAAAGTCTACATTAAAAAAAACATATTCCCATATGTAAGTAAACATATTCTTGGCTGAAGTATTTCTCAAATGTTCCAGCTGATGCAATGTATTGTGCTTCTGGGATTTGAGCCAGTATGTTGGATAGAGGAACTTGTTTTTTTCCGAGTAAAATAATTTTAGGGAGTTCTGGCAATCTTTGAGAATTGGCAGAAGGTTGCTAGTTAGCTATGTTGATTATAAAGTGTACGTGCTGGATGGAGTTTGTGCTGGGTTTCCTGTGAGGGCCATTAAGGGTGGAAAATTGTAACTGCTATATACTATGGAGTTAAGAAATTGATTGAAATCTCATTAAATAATGTATCTGTTTATTTTGCTGCATTCATTGGGCCCCATTCTTAGTCACGTGTGTGCCCAAAAAGATGAAAAATTGTGGAATACATCCCTTCTAATTCTGAAAACATTACAGATATATTGTTTTGTGCTGTATATATAATTCATTTTTTCAGTTTATCAAGTGAAACTTTTATATGTAACCAGACCAAGTGGGACCCGCTGGGTCCCGCCCCCAAGGGGGGGCGGGGGGACACGGCGTCACAGGGGAGGGCTGGTCCCCGAACGCAATACTCCACCACTCACCCATAGGTCCCAAAACTCAACACTCCCTAGAGAGGGAGGGGGGTAGAGAGGGAGGGGTGGTAGAGAAGGAGGGGTGGTAGAGAAGGGAGGGTAGAGAGGGAGGGGGGAGGGGGTAGAGGGAGGGGGAGGGCGGTAGAAAGGGGGGAGCGGGGTCGAGAGGGAGGGGGGTAGAGCGGTGGGTGTAGAGAGGGAGGGGGTAGAGAGGGATGGGGGGTGGAGTGGGGTAGAGGGGGACGGGGTAGAGGGTAACAAGACATTTTCATCAATGTGATCTAAACGGTACATTAACTTATGGATTTGAGCTATATCGATGGCCGATGATTTGTCAGAACGTTTGACTTGGGCTGATATTTTTAGTAAGTAAAATGTCTCCGTAACGGTTGTTGCGGAGCTTCCCGAAGTTGACACAAAGGAATGAAGTTAGTGACTTGGTCCGTACGAAAGGGAAACAAGAGACAGTGTGTTGCCAAGTTGAAGATTGGCTCAGTTTCTTAGTTTTGATAACCAAATTATGTACAATTAAAAAACAATTAAAAAAAAAAAAACAGTCGGAAAATATATCGAAAACGTTTTTGACCACGATGTTTTTGATATATTAAATTGGAAAATAAGAAAAGATAATTAACTCGCCCAGTGTGAAAAATATACATCTTCTAGATGCGCTGCGACACATCCTCAGTGATGTGTCCTGGGGCCATCGGGTGTTTCGGGTCTCACAACATCAGACACCCTCGCCCAGGTGACCCAGCCAGGGTTGATCAGGCCCCGACTTGCGTCCCAGCAGCAACAGCCCACGGATCAGCCATCTTAATAACTATTCTGCAAGGATTGGGAGACTCTAGTGCATGGAGGGACTGGGCTCTGTGGAGTGAGTCCTGGCCGGGCTCCTCCTGCGTCTCACCAGGTTCAAGGCCTGTGAGCTGCACCTTTCTCCTTCTCCGAGCATTTCATTCTCGCCTGATGGATTTTTTTAGGCCACGGTAGTTCATTAGGCCTTTCAGTAGCTTGCTACTACCATAAGATACCTCGTTGCGTTTTTGAAAAGCATTAGAGGTTTGGAGCCTCTGTGATTTAACTTACGGAGGTACTGACCCCGATAACAGTCATTGTGACACCAAGCACAACGAACGTTACGGGATCTTTACTGTACTGGATTACCTTTATGTCACTGTATCTTTCTCCTGGTATTGATGAAGATATTTGCCTAGATCATTATCAAAACGGACATGTATGAGCAGGCATATGAAGTCGATTTATGAATCAGATATTCATGGCTAAATGTGGCAGAGTTTTTGAAAGTAACATTTCTGGTCTCCAAATTGGTGGTAAAACGATGAAGATTTGCAAACTTCTCCCCTAATTAGCACGCGTGCGTGCGCACACACACACACACACAAACCCACCCCCCCCCCCTCTCTCCCACAAGAAAAGTTCTGGAAAGGAAACCTGTCCCCTATTCCACGCACCCCCCTCCCCCCAAACACACACGCGCACACACACCCCCCCCCCCCTCCCCCACACAGCAGTTATGCTGACAATGTTTGTTTCGGGTCAGAGGCCAAATATGACTGGTCACGTGTGTGACACCACACTGAAGCAATGCACACATTCTCTGAATTTTAAAAAGCTAGAATGTTCATATCTTTAGCAGACATGCATTATAGTTCTTCCAATGATTTTTTAATGTATCACTTTGTGATGACATCTGGTCACGTGTGTGACATTTTGCTTCACTTTCCAAAGAATGGGCCATTGTGATGTGTTGAGGATGTTCAGCATATGAAAAATATTATTTTATTTTCCTTTGGGCTGGTTGTCCAGCTGTAAATCCAGTAATTGGCCTGCAGAGATGTAAAGTGGAGAAATTGCATAAGTTCTTGAAACAGATCACAATGAACAGCTTGATGTGACCTATTTCATGGCATGGAACTCATGGCCACTGTTGTACTTTGAGTTATTTGGCAACTTCCATTTGTACAGCAGGTGACCATATAGTTCAACGGCTGTGTAGATTCTGTTGAAGGCTGTCCACTTTCTTCAACTCCAGGATCAGCGATCAGATTTTTGTTCCTTGCATTGAATGGCCCACTGTTCTTTTCCTCTGGTCAGACTGTTTATGCCTACAACACAGATGTTGATTGCTATTTTGCAAGGCAGTCAGAATGTTTACTCTGCCTTTTGAATGGCAAGTTTGATGTTGCTCATGGATGTTTCTAGTCTGAATTGCAGTGAATGGCAGGCGTAGGCCATTATTGTTAGTCTTCAGTTAAAATGGGCTCAAGGCCTCCTGTAAGTACCTTCAGAGTGGCATTTAGATTTGTGTCTATGATCTTTGTATGTTCTTTAATTTTGGCTGGGAACAGTATGCAAGAGCCTTGTTTGAGATGTCCTTGTCCTTATATTTAGTTGCTGATTTGAAAGCAGAAATTAGCCTTAACCTCTTTTCCAATGTGACTTTTTTCATGTGGAATGTTAACACTGCTGCTTTATTTCTCTCTCTCTTAAATTCTCCCCTCAAGTCCTTCCAACCTCGTTTATAACCTCTCCCAAAGGTGGGCAGTGTATATTAATGAAATTAGTTCTTACGCAGCGTGCTTTCTGTTCAGATGGAATATTGAATGCTTTATTTGAATTGGGCCACAGGCAGCATATTTGAAAATAGTATTCCAGTAGGCGCACGTCACATATTGAGCATCCAACTTGCTTCCTCCGACAATTATGCTTGTGTTAGTAACACAATATTTTCAGCAAATGAATATTACTGAGTAGTGTTTTGTGCAAGGCACGTCCACTGTGTAAATGTTGCAAAGGGCTGGCAAAGACACTGATGCCTGTTTGAAGCTGTTATTGAGTTTGTGTTTGGCCAATCTTGTTGCATGGAACTTGCAATTTGTTTAAATAATTGAAACAATATCAGCATTGAAAAGCAAAAACATGGACAGAAAATGCTGGAATTACTGAACAGATCAGGTCGTTAACCTGAAATGTTAAATCTGTTTCTCTCAGAAGCTGTCTGATTTTCCTAAGTATCTCCAGCATTTTCTATTTTTATTTCAGTCATTATTAAACTCCATTTGTTTCTATCAACCTTTGTCTAAATATCATACTGATTGATTGGGTAGACTACAGCAACTTGTATTCCTATCATAGTTCTCTCAAGCAGGAGACATTTTAAATCTTAAGACGATGAATGCAGACAATAAGGAAGGTCAAAAAATGAAAGAACTGCAAAAAAAGGACCCAAATTGGTAAAGTTCAATAGCCAGATTGTAGAGGATAAAGAAGCATTCATCAACACACTGCTGAAAGGAATGGAATATGCAGATGTGAGCTTGGAGAGCTACAGATAATCCATAGCAAATCTGAAAAATAGACGTCATTGTTGATCTACAGTGGTTACAATTGCCCATACATTGGTAGTACATACTGTGCAGATCTATATGGCTAGATTTGCTTCTTCCAAAAAGCAACTAAAATAGTAGGAAGGAACTGCAGATGCTGGTTTACACTGAATATGGACAGAAAATGCTGGGGTAACTCATTAGGACGGGCAGCATTACTGGAGAGAGGGAAGGAATTATGTTTCGGGTCGAGACCCTTTATCAGACTGAGTCACCCTCATTCTGACGAAGGGTCTCGACCAGAAACGCCACTCATTTCTTTTTTACAGATATTCTACCCGTCCTGCTTTGTTACTCGAAGCATTTTATGTCTAACAACTAAAATATGCTGAAGTGGAAATGGAATAATTCAGGTCAGCTGAGTACTGATTTTCCTTTGTGTGTGACCTTTCGTTAGACTTTATGAGACAATTTTATTTGACTATGTCTGTTAATTTATTCTAGAAACACCTCTGTAGTTGAGACCTAGCAATAGTGGGTGAGTGCTGCTTTAGAAGAAGATCACTCAAAAAATCAAACCTACTTTCCAAATCATCACTATCTAAAGTAATCTCAAATTGGATTGCTAAATTACCGTTTGCTAAACATTTTAACTCCCCCTCCCATTCCCACACTGATCTTTCTGTTGTGAGCCTCCTCCGTTGTCAGAATGAGGCCCAGCGCAAATTGTAGGAACAGCACCTCGTATTTAGCTTGGGCAGCTTGCATCCCAGCGATATGAACATTGACTTCACTAACTGCAAGTAACTCTTGCTTTCCTGCTCTCTCCATCCCCTCCCCCTTCCCAGTTTTCTGAATAGTCTTACTGTCTCGACAGCATTTTATCTCTGTTTACTTTGTTGTTACCTCCTCCCAATTAACCATGATCTATTCTACATTCCTTGATCTCCATTCTCTTTGTCCTGTTTTCACATCTTATACTTCCTTATCTATACACGTCCTTATCTATGTACCTCCCACTCCGCTGACATCAGTCTGAAGAAGGGTCTCGACCCGAAACGTCACCCATTTCTTCTCCCAGAGATGCTGCCTGTCCTGCTGAGTTACTCCAACATTTTGTGTCTGTATCCAAACTCAAATATTATTTTCACTCTGTTTGATCTATTTTGAATTATTTAACATGAAGAAAGATAAACAGAGTATGGCCTGCTTTGGAGTTTTTGGTTCTTAAGTCAAGACACAACCTATCCTCGTGACCATATTTTATATGTAGATGGTCTAGTTGCGTTTCTGATAAGTGATAATGCCCAGAATATTAATGCTTAACGATTCTAATGGTAAAGTTATTGATTGTCAAGGGTAGGCAAGTAGACAATCTATTGTTGTAGATGGTCCTTGCCTGACACTTGGACTAAATAATATTTGTAACTTTATAGTCTACACCCTGAATAATATCTAGACCTTGCTCCATGTAATCTTTAGACATCAGATATACAGTGTGGAAACAGGCCCTTTGGCCCACCAAGTCCACGCCGACCAGTGATCACCCCATATGCTAACACTATCCTACACACTAGGAGCAATTTGTCGAAGACACCTTCCGTTACATTGCTGATGAAAGTAAGTTGATGGGGTGATTTCTCACCTTGTCGGGTAGATGCAATTGTTGTTGTACAATGTGGCTAAAATGTCAGCCCAAATTGGTTTTGTTATATCCAGTTTGCTCAGCTTTTTCCTGATATCATTAGTGTGAAATTGGCTGAGGGTTTGTAAAGGCCAAAATAAATTGCAGTAATAGAGGATTAATTTTGTTTACATTTTAGCCCATATTAGTTGCCAACATTTATCTTTGCTTAATTAATTTTGAAAAGCTGACAGCATTGAATCCCTAATTAATGCATTGAAAAAAATCTAATGTCATATCATCTGAGGTTTTTTGGCTCAATCTATTTGGCTGAATTGACTGATTCATTGAGTGGAAGACAGTGGTCTGAAATCTCTCTTCTCGCAAACTACAGTAAACTGTTTGTTAATGGGGATATGAATCCATGCCAGCTTGTAAATGTGCTGCATTGTGTTAGAGGCCGCTGAACATTAGTCAGTGGGTTTGCTCATGATTCCACATCCTTTCTCTATCTCACCACGTTGCAACCTATTTAAGAATACTCAAATCAGGGTCATTGCTGCACTGGCAGTTGAATTAGTTGGCTACGTATCAATGTTGGTTGAAATAAGCTATCATGAGCTGGAACAAGAATCTTGTGTGTTAGTTTGGCTGGTTATGATTAAAAAGAAAAAAGATTTATTCCTCAAAGCTGACACGTGGTCAAGCTGCTGGCAGTTAGCTCTGCATTGAGCTTGCTTTAGATCAGATTGAGTAGTGTTCGTGTCATATGCTGAGTACCATTTCACTTTTTAAAAACTTTTGAGATTTAAAAATCAAGTCTGCAATTTATCCCATCAGATAAAGCATAACAAGTTTAATTTGACACCTAATTCACTTTCATATCTTCAGTATTAAAAAAGTTATGGCCATTTTCATACTCGGAAATTAGCATCTTGTTCCCTATTGATTTTCCATTGACTTAACACAAAAGCTGTGATCGAGGACAGTCTAAAGCCCATACCTTTATTAAAAATTAAGAGAACTGAAAGAAATGTTCAGTTATTATAGATTGAAGCATTCTGAAACAAATATGAAACAATCTTACGTGGATGGCCTGAAATTAAAGCATATAATTAGTTAGTTACCCAATTGTAGCTAATTCCAAAATTCAATTACTAGATCTAAACATCTATCCATTTCTTAAGGAAAGATTAACATTTTTAAATAGCCTAAGTGTCCAAAGAACATTCACACAAGAATTCACAATAAAACATAGATTTTTAAATCTCATTGACATTAATTTATAGGCCAAATGGAAGGGATTTAGTGTTCAATTGCTGTAAAAAAAATAAAAAAAATGTATTTGTTTATTTTATTAGAAGTGAGTACAGTACAGTACAGTGGAACCTAATTTTAGGTGCCAACTATGTCATACCGTAATCCATTCTATGTACAACCTCTAGTTTTATGTTATGAGAAGGAAGTAAGCAAGACAAGAAAAAGAAAACAATAGAAAGGGGAAAAAGTGGAAAAAATAGATGGTAGAGAGTAGAAAAACGTGAAGTGTGTATATAAAAAAAAAATTTTTTTAAAAAAGAAGGAAAAAAAAGGTGGAAAGTAGAAATAGAAGAGAAGGCCCCTTAAAAGAGAATTTTTCAAATCTGTATTCGGAGATGTAGATCTATCCACGTCATGAACTGAAATCAGCAATCCTTATGGTACCGCTGCATCACATGATTCCAAAAAGTCGATGAAAGGAGACCAACTCCTTAAGAATTGGTCATATTTATCTATTAGTCTGAGTCTCATTTCTTCAAGGCGTGCTATGTCCATCATATTCCTAATCCACATTTTAACAGTTGGTATGGTTGTATTTTTCCAAAATTTAAGTATCAATTTCTTTCCAATTATTAACCCATAATTTAAAAAAACATTTTGGTCTTTATTTAAATTGGTATCTTCTCCTATTATTCCAAATATAATCCATTCCATTTTGGGTTCTATTCTTGACTTGAAGAGCTTTGTAAATATATCAAATATATCACTCCAAAATTTATTCAACTTTGTACATCCTACAAATGAATGTGTTATATTAGCGTTTTGAAACAAACATTTATCGCATCTGGGAGAGACGTTTGGATAACATTTATTCAACCTCGTTTTTGAATAATAGTCTGTGTAATAATTTGAATTGAATTAAATTATGTCTTGCATTAATAGAACAGTTATGTGTATTCATCAAATACTTTTCCCATCTATCCTTCGAGATCTTTATCATTAGCTCATTTTCCCAATCTTCCCTTAGTGCTTCTGTTGAGGGTGATTCTCTATTTAATATTATTATAAAAGTATGATATTAATTTTTGTGAATCAGCCTTAATATTCATTGCTTCTTCTAAAGGGTCTAAAAATATAGTTTGAAATCTATGTGTATATTTCTTCATAAAGTCACATACGTGTATATATTTAAAATATTGATTATCCTTCAATTTAAATTTTAATTGTTGAAATGATAACAGTTTGCCCAATTCATACATATCCTCTACTTTCCTAATCCCCAGTCTATCCCATTGTTGATATGTGTTGTCGATGAGAGAAGGTTTGAATGCGGGGTTGTTCAATAGTGCGGTTAGTACTGATAAATTATTTAATTTCAAAGATACTTTTATTTGTTTCCAAATTCTTATTATATTGTGAATAATTGGGTTCTTCTTATATATTATACTATTCAATTTTATCAGTGAGAGCAGGATCGTTCCTATATCGTGCGGATAGCACTCCTCTTTCTCCATTCTTATCCACTCCAACTGCTGAATGGAACTATCCAGCCAGTACATTATGTTCTTAATATGCACTGCCCAGTAGTAATACATAAAGTTAGGTAATGATAAACCCCCAACTTCTTTAGATTTGCACAAATGCTTTCGTTGAATTATATGTGTTCTGTAATCCCATATAAAATTAGTGATAGTGGAATCTAGTTTTTTGAAAAAATATTTTGGAATATATATTGGGATCGCTTGAAACAAATATATTAATTGTGGTAAGAAAGTCATTTTTATAGCGTTAATTCTACCTATCAATGAGAGCGGAAGCGTTTTCCAAAATTTAATCATATCATTCAGTTTATTTAATAGTGGTATAAAATTGGCACTAAATAATGATTTGTGTCTTCTCGTAATTTGAATACCCAGATACTTGAATTTTTCTGTTGCAATTTTGAAGGGGAATTTTAGTAAGTGTCTCGAATCCTGTGGTTTTAAAGACATAATTTCGCTTTTATTCCAATTTATTCTATATCCTGAAAAAGAGCCGAATTCCTCAATTAGTGTTAATAAGGAGGGTATACTCGTTTGTGTATTAGTAATATATAAAAGGATATCATCAGCATATAGTGAAATTTTATTCTTTGAGTCCTTAGTGTTATATCCGTGAATATTCGGGTGATTTCTAATTCTTTCGGCCAACGCTTCTATCATAAGGGCAAATAGCAATGGTGATAAGGCACACCCTTGCCTATTACCCCTTGATAAGTAAAATTTTGGAGATAGCGTATTGTTAGTTAGTATTCTTGCCGTAGGTCTATCGTAAAGTAGTTTAACCCATCTAATAAAATTCTCTCCCATATTGAATTTTTGGAGTACCTTGTATAAATACTGCCATTCTACTTGATCAAATGCCTTCTCTGCATCCAGCGTGACAACTGAAATATCTTCATTGTCCTCATTATGAGAGTACATTATATTGAAAAGCCTTCTCAAATTATTAAATGATTGTCTTTTGGGTATAAATCCCGTTTGATCCGTATTTATTAAATTGTTAATATAATTATTTAGCCTTCTAGCTAGAATCTTTGCTAAAATTTTCTGATCCGTATTTAGAAGTGAAATAGCTCTATAAGAACCCGGTTCATCTAAATCTTTATCTTTTTTTGGTATAATTGTTGCTTCTGCTAGGGTTTCTGGTAGTTTATTTTCAGTATAAGCCTGCGTGTATTAATTGAATAATCTTGGTACAATTGACTCCTGAAATCTTTTATAAAATTCATTACTAAAACCGTCTGGTCCTGGGGTCTTCCCATTTTTCAGTGAGTTTATTATTTGTTTTATTTCTTCATTAGTAATCCGTGCTCCTAATTGCTCTTGTTCTAAACTATCCAATTTTGGGAGCTTGCAATTATCTAAAAAATTTGTAATTTTACTTACATCTGTATTTATTTTAGATGTATATAAATTGTGATAAAATTGGGCAAACCTCTTATTAATATCCTTAGGCAGTTAAAAACTCACCCTTATCCGATTTAATTTTAGTAATAGTTTTTTCCTTTTCTCATTGCTTCAGTTGCCTCGCAAGTAGTTTATGTGGCTTATCCCCAAATTCGAAGTGTGCTTGTTTTGTAATTTGGAATAATCTTATTACTCTAGCCGATAGTATTCTATTGACTTTATATTTCAATAAAGTTATCTTATTATGTTTATACTGGACTCGCTGGATGTCCCTATCCAGCTATCTAGCAAGTTAAACAATTAATCCAATAAAGACCCGTAGACACGAGATGTCGTTGATTCTTTACTGTATTCAACTGTGAAACTGTAACATACAAGCAGAAAGGGAAACCGCATATTTAGTAACGTTATACACTTGGTAAACAAACATAAACTATGATGCCACCACTAAATACAGTGCTGTTATGTAAGAAAACAGCCAGAGCACATGAAACATTCTTAACTTTGTTAATGATAGCAACCCTGCGCAATAACGTTGGTAACATATAAAGATGCTGTTACACAGACATAATTACTCACAGACAATGCGTCTAACAAACTGGTGCGGAAGGATGGCATTAGATTGTGCGTTGGAATTACAGTCTGCACCATGCGTTACTCTCCCTGAGCTGGACTTCCTGGTTTATGATAACTTCCTGCTTAACAGGAAGGGTAACTCAAAGCTGTAGGAACCTGAACATCCAGCAGGTGGCATTAATTCCTGTAAACAGAAAGTGGTCCAGCACAATAATAATGTCTTTATTTATATAGCACATTTTTAGTCAACTTGCATTGACCCCAAAGTGCTTCACACAATTACTTCCATACAGACAGGCAAAGGTGGGTGAAGTGTCTTGCCCAAGGACACACACAGGCAAAGGTGGGTGAAGTGTCTTGCCCAAGGACACAACGACAGTATGCACTCCAAGCGGGATTCGAACCAGCTACCTTCCGGTTGCCAGCCGAACACTTAGCCTATATAACCACAATGTTTATTTATGGTTGGGTCAGTTGCATTGTCCAGTTCTAGTAATTTTCTTTTCTGTTCTATCCGCTGAAGTTCTCTTTTATTTTCCTTATTTTGAAAACTTTGGTAAGAAATTATGACACCGAGCGAATATATGCCTTGAAGGTTTCCCATAATAGCAGTGCAGAAATACCCGGCGTGTCATTTATTTCGAAAAAAAGTTTTATTTGTTCTTTTATGTACTCATAACCCTGTGGGTTATTTAATATGTGTACATTGAATCTCCAAAAAGGTTTTATACTCGGCATTCCCTCAATTTTAAGTATAAAAGTCAATGGTGAATGATCAGAAATAATACTATTATGATATGATGGTTTATTCGTATACGGGATTAATTTTGTGTCCAATAAAAAATAGTCAATTCGCGAATAAATTTTGTGAACTGATGAATAAAATGAGTATTCCCTACCACTTGGATTTGCTATTCTCCAAACATCAGCTATGTTATTATTTTTTATATAAGTATTTAAAAATTCACAGGTCTTAGTTTTAACAAGACGCTTCCCTAGCTTTATTGATTTATCTAAGTATGGATCTATAACACAGTTAAAATCTCCCCCCATTATTATATTTTGATAATTATGCTCTGCGATTAAATCTATTATTTTCCTAAAAAATTGTGGGTTATCAAAATTAGGCGCGTAAATATTTATCATAGTTAATGGTGTATTGTAAATTTCTCCCGTGACTATAACATATCTTCCCTCTTTATCAGATATAGATTTCTTTAATTTAAAAGGTATACCCTTCCGAATTATAATGGCCGTGCCTCTTGCTTTAGAGGTGAATGAGGAGTAATAGGTTTGACCTATCCAATTTGCCCTTAATCTGATCTGAGTTTGTTGTTTCAAATGTGTCTCTTGTATGAAAGCAATATCCATATTTAATGATTTTAATTGTGCCAGAATTTTACCCCTCTTAATTGGCTCATTCGCACCTCTGATGTTCCAACTACAGAAGGTGAGACCTCCGATATTTATTCGACTATTATCTTGCATTGGCTATTATTACCAGACTGTATGATTCATGTGATGCAGCCAAGTACCTCGGAATCCCGAATCCAGAGTTGTCCTTCATAATTTCTACAGTAGTTTTACATCTCCTGACACTATTAAACATAATTAAGGGAAAGAGAAAAACATAAAATAAAGTGTACATAAAAATTATTAAATCATACAACACATAATTGTGAATAAACAAAAAAAGTGAATGTAATTTATCAAAAAAGCAATAAATTACAAAAAAACCACCTAAGGTAGCTAGGTTTGTTTTTAAATTGACCTCCGTCGATGAGATTATGCACTGGGCCTTATCCCCCTATTAGAATTTGACCCAACGTTAGTCGGTTCCCTCTAATTGTTACCAAAATTATCATATCAGGTCAATTAATCGCTGAACAGTTTAAAATAGAATAAAATAAAAGGGAAGGTAGAAGATTTGGATTAAAATAAAATAAATTATGGGTTAAAGTACCTCGTCAATAATTACACTTTTCATTTACCTGTATGTTAATTAATTCATAATTAGTATTTAGTATTTAAAATATATGTCTAACCTCCCCCATCCTTCCTGCTATATAGTTAGTCGTGTTAGTATAGTACATTACGCCTTTAACGTTAGTTGAGTTTATTGCGCTTAAGTGGTTAATTAGTTAGTTAGTTATATGTATAAATAATAGGTCATATAGTGTGGAACAGATGCCTCATATCATGGCCATTTCAAAAGGAGACGGTCTCATAGTTCTCCGTGCTGAGGGGTTTGGTGACGAGCTTGCGACCTTGAGCTTCCATCTGTGCTTTCAGTTCAGAAGTTTAATTCGGCCTCTGTTATTGAACAACACATTCTTGCCAGATAAGCCTGTCTGGTAACCGTCTGAAGCGTTCTAGTGTCTTAATTGAAACAGAAAAAACAAAGTTCCACAGATATAATGTCTATTATTCTGTTCCTCCTTGAATTTTGTTTAAAATCTCCTGGGCGTATTTGCAAGCAGAGTCCGGGTCCGTGAATGAGCGTTGCTTGCCATTAAACGTAATTAGCATTTTCGCTGGATAGATCACGCCATAACGAACTTCAGAATGTCCATATAAAATACTGCTTGCCCTTTTAAACTCGCGTCTTTTTGCCAAAATTTCCCGAGGATAATCCCTGTAGAATCTTACGATATTATCAGCAAATGTAAGATTTTCTCCATAGGTTATCTTCTTTAATAGAGTTTCCAAAGTTGAAATATCCAGGAACTTTACAATCATTTGCCTTGGAAGCGACCCACTCGGTGAGCCAGATCTATCTTTGGTTTTTCTGGAAGTTTGAAAACATCTTTAAGTAGATTAGTAATAAAATCACGCATTTGAAGGCCGTGTTCAGCACCCTCTTTAACTCCTACTATTCTCAGATTTTGCCTCCTGGCCTCTAAATCTTGACATTTCTCATTCAGTTTATTCGTTAGCTCCCAATTCGTATCGTGTTGTTTTTTCAGACCTTGTATTTCTTGGCTCATCTGTTCCATTTCACCATCCATCTCTTCCATCAATTTTTCCGAGTCTGTTAATTGCTTCAGCAGGGTGTCATGTTTATTGTTATAATCTCTCTGCATACTTTCCAATTCCTTCGCAGTCATGGACTCCAAATCTTTAAACTGCTGGTTCAGGGCTACATAAAGCTCTTTTACTTCGCCGCAGCTATTATCAATGTTCTTAGAAAGATTGCCCTCCATAGTGGAGAAGTTGTTCTGAATTGTAGAATTCATTTTGGCAAATTGCTTCTGAAGATCTTTAGTAATGTCTTTAAGAATATTAGCTCTTACCGTTTCTTCCCAGCTTTTCATTTCTTTCTCCTTTGTATCACTTCTCGCAGCCATATCGCTTGTAGGTTGTTGAGGTTCCAGCTCCTCTTCCAAACTTTCAAAAGTGAGTGGTTTCAAGCTCATCCAGAGCTTTTTGGAGCTGGAAACTGATTGTAGTCTTCTTGGGTCCTCTCTGACCTCTTCTCTTTCTCATACAGTTTTTACGATAAGATCGTTTTAAATCCCAAATCCACCGGTACCGTTTGATGGAGTCAGTACCCTCGACGTTCAGCAAACCTGATAAGATTTTTTAACTCGATCCTGGCATGGGAGTTGATTTTAAACACGATTTGTCTGGAGGAGAGCTCAGTGCAGCTGCCTTCACTGCTTCATAGCAGTCACCGGAAGTCCAATTGCTGTAAATTAATGGCCATTTAAATCAGCTTGCCATTGGGATTCTGTGGAACGCGCTGGTTTAGAACGCTGCCATTGCGGTGAATTTGTACCCCATGTCGGCATGAAAGATACTGCAGAATTGAATGGGGCCCCCCAAGTCAGCTACTCGCAACATAAAATTTTGTATAAAGGGATCTTAAGAAGCCCTTTTTAATGTAAAAATAAACAACCTACCTTGCCTTGTCCCCTACATGAGATCCGTCCCGTTGTCGGGGTTCGCGGCTTTAGAGGATGATTTTTAATCTACTATAACAATTAAATAACCCAGGTACACACAATTGCTGGGGAAACTCAGCGGGTGCAGCAGCATCTATGGAGCGAAGGAAATAGGCGACGTTTCGGGCCGAAACCCTTCTTCAGACCCTTTTTGGAGCTCTCCTCCAGACAAATCGTGTTTAAAGTCAACTCTGCACCCGCTGAGTTTCCCCAGCAATTGTGTGTACCTTCGATATTCCAGCATCTGCAGTTCCCTTTTGAACAATTAAATAACCCAATTTAGTTTAGAAATACCTGCAGCGAACGTATTTCGCAGCGATTTTTCGTCAGCAACTAAGTAGGCTGAACAACATCGATTTCAACAGCCTAGAGAAAATCGCGTTTTAAACCCGCCCCCTCTCAAAGGCGCCAAAGTCGCGCACACGGGCAGCGGCAGAACTGCAGCACCGCTGAAGGTAAGTTTTGCACTAATTAGTCAGTTCAAGAAAGCTGGAGAAATTTTACGATAAAATTCTTCAATGGAAATAAAGTAGAAAATAAAATTTTATCCTTCTCCCAATTAAAAAAAAAAGATTTGCCTTTTGTATGGCTTCTTTCACATCGTCATCGTTACCAGAATAGTTCATACCAGTTCAGTAGTTTTGAAATATGTTTGTTCGTGTTTTATAGGAAAATTTGGTTAGTTCTCATATAGATTTGCCACAATCAGTGGGCAATTAAATTGTTTTGCTGCTGTTGTTTCGGGGATAAATATTGATTTGGGTGCTCCCTTGTCATTTGAACAGTGGCATATTTTTTGCAAAATTGAAACAACAGATTTCACAGATGTGACAGTTTTATGTTTCATTCATTCTCTGGTGGTGTGGTGCAGCATCGCAAAGTCATCTTCGATTGTGCTTAAATCCTGCAGTGGATCATGAACAGCAGATCTTCAGCTTTGGTAGTAAGGATGCACGCCACATAATCAAAACTGAGTCAAAACACTATACAGCATGAAAAGTCCTTCGGCCCACCCAACCAAGCTAATACACTTGGTTTCACCAGGTCCATATCCCTCCTAACCTTTCCTCTTCACATAACTGTCCAAGTGTCTTAAATATCGTACCTGCCTCTGTCACTTCCTTTGGCAGCTCATGATAGTAGTTTCTGCTGTGACATTGATATGAATTCAAGAAACATTTTGATTTAGACATCTAATTACTTGTATACAATTTGCAGTAAATCACTTGGCTTACATTTGAAGGGTTAAATTGTGTTAACCTTTCCTTGTTGCTCCATAATTTTCTCTTTTTCCTTAAGGCCTTAATCTACTGAACTAGCTTCAAGTGTATTAGGAACCATCCACATTACCTCTTCAATGGTGCTATCATTTCTCTCTTGATGATGAGGGCAGTTCAATTAATATTGAATGAAATACTGTTGAATATTATGATAAATGTTGGCATTGTGCTGCAGTTTCCCAACACCACCAATATATTGTTCTTCAATTTATTGAGTATTTTTCTAGTTTTGAGCAGAACTAAAATATGTTTAAAGGATTGAAACATTTTAATAATTTAAAGGAAAGAGCAAAATAAACCACAAATATATGATTCTTTCATTCTAATCTCAAATGTACACTCCTCCTGAATAAAAATCAATATAAAATGGCTGATAAGTTGAAAAATTGAGCATTTCACCATGTGCCAAACTCTTTCCGTTACATTTTTCATTTTAATGGCTTCCAGAATTTGAGCTCTACCTCCCTATCTTCCAATTATCCCTATTTTTAATAAACCGTTTCTTTTATTCCTCTGATATTTTGAAATGTAGACTGTTTTAAAAATTCTCACGAATAAAGTTATAGTTTCAAAGCCCATAATTTCATATATACAGTTTATTACAAAATGCCTTGCAAAACATACTTTTGAAATGCACACATTATATAGGTAAATGTATCCATTAATGTGAATGACAATATTACCAAAAAAATCAATCTTTTTATTGCCTGCTTGAATAGTTTTGAGATCAAATTTTCTATTATCCTGAAGTATGAGAGTAATTGCTGTTTAAAGTGCACCTCTAACCTCATCAAATGCATCTGGTGTTCCCGATATGGCCTCCTGTTCATCGGTAAGTTCAAGTGACTGTTTCGCTGAACAAATGCACTCGGTTGAGTGCAAATTCAAGGCTTATTGGATCGCCCGGTTGCAAAACATTTTAACTTCCCTTCCCATTCCCACTAATCTTTCTGTCCTGGTCCTCTTCCATTGTCAGAGTGAGGCCAGATGCAAACTGGTGGAACATCACCTCATATTCCGCTCGGTTAGCTTACAACCCAACTGTATGAACATTTAACTCTCCAATTTTGGACAACGCCTCACAATAGTCAACCTAATACCTTCCACGCCTTGTCCTGTCTCGCCCCTTTTACAGCTTTCTTCTCCCCCTCCCCCCTACAATGTCTAAAGAGGCATCTCGACCCAAAACGTTACCTATCTATGTTCTCCAATGCCTGACCCACTGAGTTACTCCAGCACTGTCCTTTTGCTGTTTAAAGGATGATTATGTGATGATCAAAGAGGAGGAGGAGGGGGGGGGGGGTTGCATTGTTGGTTGAGGATGTCACGGCTGTGTTCAGAGGTGACATTACGGACGGTTCGTCTAGTGAGGCTATATGAGTGGAGCTGAGGAACAAGAAAGAGATGATCACCTTGTTGGGGGTGTACTACAGACCCCTGAATAGTCAACGGGAATTCGAAGAACAAATGTGCCAGGAGATTGCAGACAGCTGGAGGTCAAATAAGGATGTTGTAGTAGGGGATTTTAACTTTCCCAATATAGACTGGGAAAATCATAGCGTGATGGGTTTAGATGGTGCAATTCCTCAAAAGTGTTCAGGAGAGTTTTCTTAAGTAGTATGTGGAGGCCTCCACTGGTGAGAGGACAACGCTGGATCTAGTATTGGGAAATTGGGATGGGCAAGTTAATGAAATGTGTGTGGAGGAGCCTTATGGGACCAGTGACCTCAGTTCGATTATGTTTAAGATAGTTGTGGATAGATACGGAGAAGGTCCACATGTTAAAATGCTCAACTGCGGTAAGGCCAACTTTGAGGGTATGAGAGAAGGTCTCGCTCAAAGGTTCAAATTTATTTGTCACGCACCATAAGGTGCAGTGAGATGAATTTACCATGCAGCGTTACAATTAAAAAAGGACATAATAAGGACACAACATAATTCAACACAGGCATCCACCACAGCATTCTTCACTGTGGTGGAAGGCAATACAGTTCAGACAGTCCTCCTCCTCCTCCCTTGTTCACCCATGGCCGGGATCCTGATCCTCCGAAGTCGCCGCTACGGACGGCCCGATGTTCAAGCCCTCTGGTCGGGATGGTCGGAATGCCGACGTCGGGACAGGTCGAGCACACCCCGCGGCCCGGAGCTCCCAAATCAGCCACCTCCTTACCGGAGTCCGTGGCTTCAAGATGTTGTTGGCCGCAGGCCGGCAGTCGGAGCTATTCTCAGGCGACCCCCGGCGAGGGATCGCCCGCTCCACGATGGAAGGTCCGCTCCATGCCTTCCGCTAGAAGCTCCACAGACCGAGGCTCCAAAATGTTGTAGGCCGCAGGCCGGCAGTCGGAGCTATTCTCAGGCGACACCCGGCAAGGGATCGCCCGCTCCACGATGGAAGGTCCGCTCCATGCCTACCGCTAGAAGCTCCACAGACCGAGGCACCAAAATGTTGTAGGCCGCAGGCCAGATGTCGGCGCGCTTCTCCGGCGAACCCCGGCAAGGGCTCGCCCCGCTCAGGGATGTTAAAGTTCCCGCTTCTCCGCCGCTGAAGCTCTGGGCCCGACTCCGGGAAAGGCCGCACCAAACCTGCTGTAAGGAGGGGGGGCGAAGAAGCGACAAGGAAGAAAGTCGCATCTCCGTCGAGGTAGGTGCCTGAAAAATGGTTTCCCCCTATTTCCCCCCCACACAAGACATACAGAGAAACACTAAATCATACTTTCGGAAATACTAAAAAAAAAACAAAAAAAGTCGAAACACCGAACCCGCTGCAGCGCCACCGGAACTGGGGACTAATCAAGTTGACTGGAGCAGGTTATTTGAGGGGAAAGGAACATCGGCCAAGTGGGATGTGTTTAAAAGTGTACTGAAGAAAGCTCAGGATGTGTACGTCCCCGTTAGAGTGAAGGGTAAAGCAGTCGAAAACAAGAAGGATGCATAGGACAGGTATAGGCAGCTGGGATCAAGTGCATCCCTGGAGGAGTTTTGGGAACTAAGGAGTAAACTAAAAAAGGAATTCAGAAGGACAATAAGGGGCCAGGAGATAGCCCTGGCGTGTAGCATTAAGGACAATCGCAAAAGATTTTATAAATGCATAACGTTGGCACCTCTCAGGAATCAAAGCGGTCACCTCTGTGTGGAGCCACAGGAGATGGGCAAGGTCCTAAATGAGTATTTCTCTGTATTTACCAAGGAGGAACACAGTAGGATGGAGGAAATTGGAGTAGTCAGGGTTACTGTCGAAGAAGTACTGAAGATACTATCGTGTTTGAAGGTAGACAAATCTCCAGGGCCGATCAGATACATCCGAGGACATTGCGGGAAACCAGAGAGGAAATTGCGGGAGCCCTGGTTGAAATTTATCGAGAGCATCCTTACCAACTGAATCACAGTATGGTATGGCAACTGCTCTGTCTCCGACCGGAAAGCACTGCAGAGGGTGGTGAAAATTGCCCAACGCATCACCGGTTCCTCGCTCCCCTCCATTGAGTCTGTCCAAAGCAAGCGTTGTCTGCGAAGGGCGCTCAGCATCGCCAAGGACTGCTCTCACCCCAACCATGGACTGTTTCCCCTCCTACCATCCGGGAGGCGCTACAGGTCTCTCCGTTGCCGGACCAGCAGGTCCAGGAACAGCTTCTTCCCTGCGGCTGTCACACTACTCAACAATGTACCTCGGTGACTGCCAATCACCCCCCCCCCCCCGGACACTCCTCCCACAGGGAAAACACTATGACTGTATGCATGTAAATAGATTTATTTATTGAAATCATATTCTATGTCGCTCTTCCAGGGAGATGCTAACTGCATTTCGTTGTCTCTGTACTGTACACTGACAATGACAATTAAAGTTGAATCTGAATCTGAATCTGAAGTTTACGAGTCGTCCTTAAATACAGGAGCGGTGCCGGAAGACTGGCGGGTAACAAATGTTATGCCTCTTTTCAAGAAGGGCTGCGGGGAAAATGCTGGGAACTATAGGCTGGTGACCTTAAGATCTGTAGTTGGTAAGTTACTAGAGAATATTCTGAGTGATAGATTAGACAGGCATTTGGATGGGCAGGGGCTGATTAGGGATAGTCAGCATGGTTTTGTACATGGGAGGCCGTGTCTCACTAATCTTTTTGATTGATTTTTTTTTTGAAGACGTGACCATAAAGGTCAATGAGGGCAGAACTGTAGATGAATAGATCGGGTAGATGCAGAGTCTTTTGCCCAGAGTAGGGGAATCGAGGACCAGAGGACATAGGTTCAAGGTGAAGGGGAAAAGAATTAATAGGAATCCGAGGGGTAACATTTTCACACAAAGGGTGGTGGGTGTATAGAACAAGCTGCCAGAAGGGGTAGTTGAGGTTGGGACAGTTAGACAGGTACAAGCATAGGACCGGTTTGGAGGGATATGGACCAAGTGCAGGCAAGTGGGACTAGTGTCGCTGGGACATTGTTGGCCGTTGTGGGGCAAGTTGGGCCAAAGGGCCTGTTTCCACACTGTATCACTCTATGACTCTGGCTCTATAAGTCTTCTGTCTCCAGAATATGAAACTATGTGTGGTGGATATGAGCACCGCACAACATTAAACAATTTTATCAGTCTAATTCTATACCGCTATATGCTTTTCCTTTTAATGATCTGTAATGATTTAAGTGATAGATCTGTTGACAGCAAATGAGGTATCCCGATTGAACAACATTCTTGATATAAAGTGAGAAACATAAGGCTCACTTCCATGTATTGCTGAAAGTATTTGCATTTGAATTGTAAGGTCATGTGATAGGAGCAGAATTAGGCCATTCGGCCTATTGAGTCTGCTTCGCAATTCAATCATGGCTGATCTATCTCCCTCCTAACCCAATTCTCCTGTCTTCTCCCCATAACCCCTGACACTTGTACTAATCAAGAATCTATCCATCCGCCTTAAATTATGTCTTTCTGATGCTTTACTGTTCTTGACCCTTTTTGGACAAGACGATGATCAGTTTTAAACTCTGTTCTTACTCCTTTGCTATCTTTTCAATTGCTTGGTGAAATGCATTTGAATGTAAGTTTAAACTTTAGCATAATGAGATGTGGTTATACAAAAAGATCGACAACATTTTTTACCATAGATGTATCTTGAAATCCTTATCAATCCAATCAAGCACACAGAGGCCTGCATTTAATGTAGCCCAAAGAAATACATTTTTCAGTGGCATCACACTATGAAAAGTAAGTGTTTCAAAAGTGAGTGTCTCTAACTGATCTATTTGACAGAAATTGAGCAAATTGAGCAAAGTCTCAATGAATTGAAACACTCAGTTTACAATTTACAAAACAATTCGCCATTTTTTTTTTTGCTTAATCATGTACACCTCCAGTACAGGATATTTTATTAAAGAAAGTGAAATCAGTTTTTATCTAATGCTTTACATATGTGACCACCTTGAATTATTGCTAAAAGTTATGAAACACTTTATTTAACACTAGCAAAAAACATGATTTTTTTTTGTTGCCTGCTGCAGAGAACACCTGTAAAGTGAACAGTGTGAATTCATTTTAAACCTCTAGCTCAGTCCATCAGCTCTGATTTTGCTGGGCCTGTGGTCAGATTCCATTCAAAGTACACTTAATGGTTTTGAGTGTACATTCTTCACTATCCACCTGTTCAAACACCTCCGCAAGCTAAGTGCATTGTAAATATTCACTTTTTGTAAACTCTTAAGTTACAAGTTTAGTGCATTTGAACAGTGAACAGAGTCGACTGAACTTTAGTACAACAGCTAACCATTGTTACAAGGTGTGAAATGTTTAGCAGTGCTCTCCTCTGCATATAGCCCTGGTGATATGGAGTTAGTAGACAACGGAGCAAACAGCAATAGCACATTTGGGCAATGGTTTGTTGGAAAAGAAGGTGGTGATTTCCAACAGCTTGATAAGATCATTCGTAAGAATGCCTCAGCACCAGAACATTTAAATGTGTTCCTTGGTTGGTGGATGATGAGAAAAGCCCCCCCACCCCCCCACATATCAGATTCTTCATGCACAACCAGAGTCTCTGTAATGTAGACTTGCTGCCTTATTGCGCCAGAACCCCGTGTTCGATCCAGACTATGGGTGCTTGTCTATACGGAGTTTGTATGTTCTTCCCGTGACCCTCGTGGGTTTTCTCCGGGTTCTCCAGTTTCCTCCCACGCTCCAAAGATGTACATGTTTGCAGGTTAATTGGCTTTGTGTAATTGTAAATTGTCCCTAGTGTGCGTAGGATATTGCGGGGATCGCTGGTAGGCATGGACTCGGTGGGCCAAAGAGCCTATTTCCGTGCTGTATCTCTAAACTAAACTAAATATGCAAACTCCACTATTTTCTGTTGTCAGGATTGAACTTGGGTACCTGGAACTGCAAGTAGAAGCTCTAACTGCAGTGCAAATTCCCATGACCAAATGTTGCACATTTCAGGGTCCAGGTCTGTATGCTGACGAACAAATAGAAGCTTGGTACAACTACCACAAAGGCTCTGTGGGGAAAGGCCACAGTTTAAGGCAATTCCCACCATTTTACATTTAGAGGCTGAATGTTATGCAAAAACAACCCTTAAATCTTTATCTCATGGAATGTATGTGAAAGAAAATTGGTGATATGCTGAAATAATGTAAATCTTGTGAGTAATTGGAATTATGAATGCTAACATATATGATATTTGAAAAATGTATGAATAGTTTATTTTTGGCAACTAGGGATATGACAGTACTGGAATAATATTATTTACTGGGAGTCAAAATAAAGTTTTGTCCAATGCGGAGTCTGGTCCTCGCATTGTATGAAATTTCTTCACGTTCAAATTTTTAACATCAGAGAAAGAGCTTCAGATGTAAACTGACCCTTTCACCAAATCTGCTCTCTAATTTCCTGTCTTGCATTCTTGGCAGAAGTATTAAGATTAGAACATGGAGTAGATAACACAACCAACCCATTTGAGTAGGTTATAGACAGAGAAATCTCTTCATTTAATAACTGTTCCAGCGCTGGTTCTGTTTTTTAATAAATGTATTGAAGTCTGATATAACATAAATAAGTTTATAGTTATCCTGGAATATATTGCAAAGTTGCTTTCAAGTGTGGATGAGTTCATAATATGAGCTTGAAGCCTAAACTGATTAATGTAAATCACATAAACCCAGAGACTGCCCTGCAGCTTGTAACTTTGTCTAGTTCAAATGCTTAATATTACACGTAAGTTTTGTTTTCAAATAAATCTCGAAGCTGCGCAACGTAAAGCAAATAATTTTGAAGCATAATTGATGAAAAGGAAAAAGTGAGCAGGATGAAGACTGGAGGAATCAGAAAGTGCTGGTCCCATTCTCTGGCATTTTAGTCTGAATAATCGTCAACCCAAAATCCCTCTGAGATACCTGCTCCACTCTACTTCTGGCCACATCTCTGAATGTAATTGTTCTATTATTTACAGCTGTTCCTTTTAGATGCCAAGAATCTGCATTTTGTAATTCCCTCTAAACCAACTGCCACACCCAGTACTTTTTGTTTTTCTAAAACATCCCTTAAGCCTCCCCCTTTGTCCAAAGGTTTGGACATCTGCCCAAAATCTCATTGTGTGACTTAAGAGTCCATTTTTTTTCTGATTTTCTTCTACGGATGTTTTGCTACATTAAAAGAATCACGTAAGGACGTATTATTTGCATTGGGTTGCAGCCATTCCTGTGAAACAACAGTTTAGCCCAAATTTAATGATTAGAAATTTTTAGTGACTAAAGATCTTTGTTTTGTTAGACTCCTTCAACATCAGTAGACATACAGTTGGCATGATGGCTGATCTCTTGAGCTCAGATGTGCATTTTTTGCGACCTTTGGCAAGGGCTGAGTCACTTAAAAGGTTGACGTGTTCAAGAAGGAACTGCAGATGCTGGAAGATCGAAGGTACACAAAAATGCTGGAGAAACTCAGCGGGTGCAGCAGCATCTATGGAGCGAAGGAAATAGGCGACGTTTCGGGCCGAAACCCTTCTTCAGACTGATAGGGGGTGGGGGGTGGGGGTGGGGGGGGGGGGGGGGGGAGAAGGAAGGAAAAAGGGAGGAGGAGGAGCCCGAGGGCGGGGGGATGGGAGGAGTACACTACAAACCAACTGACTCACATGGCTATCTGAACTACACGTCTTCCCACCCTGCCCCCTGTAAAGACTCCATCCCCTACTCCCAATTCCTCCGCCTACGCCGCATCTGACCCAGGATGAGACGTTCCACACCAGGGCATCGGAAATGTCCTCGTTCTTCAGGGAACGGGGATTCCCCTCCGCCACCATAGATGAGGCTCGCACCAGGGTCTCATCCATACCCCGCAACACTGCTCTCCCCATCCCCGCACTCGCAACAAGGGCAGAGTCCCCCTAGTCCTCACCTTTCACCCCACCAGCCGGCAAATACAACACATAATCCTCCGCCACTTCCGCCACCTCCAACGTGACCCCACCACTCGCCACATCTTCCCATCTCCCCCTATGTCTGCCTTCCGCAAAGACCGCTCCCTCCGCAACTCCCTTGTCAATTCTTCCCTTCCCTCCCGTACCACCCACTCCCCGGGCACTTTCCGTTGCAACCGCAAGAAATGCAACACCTGTCCCTTCACCTCCCCCCTCGACTCCATTCAAGGACCCAAGCAGTCGTTCCAGGTGCGACAAAGGTTCACCTGCATCTCCTCCAACCTCATCTACTGCATCCGCTGCTCTAGATGTCAGCTGATTTACATCGGGGAGACTAAGCGGAGGTTGGGCGATCGTTTCGCCGAACACCTCCGCTCAGTCCACAATAACCTACCTGAACTCCCGGTGGCTCAGCACTTCAACTCCCCCTCCCATTCCCAATCCGACCTCTCTGTCCTGGGTCTCCTCCATTGCCAGAGTGAGCAACACCAGAAATTGGAGGAACAGCACCTCATATTCCGCCTGGGTTGTTTGCGTCCCGATGGCATGAACGTTGAATTCTCCCAGTTTTGCTAGCCCTTGCTGTCTCCTCCCCTTCCTTAACCCTCGAGCTGTCTCCTCCCATCCCCCCGCCCTCGGGCTCCTCCTCCTCCCTTTTTCCTTCCTTCTCCCCCCCCCCCCCACCCCCTATCAGTCTGAAGAAGGGTTTCGGCCCGAAACGTCGCCTATTTCCTTTGCTCCATAGATGCTGCTGCACCCGCTGAGTTTCTCCAGCATTTTTGTGTACCTACCACTTAAAAGGTTGAGCGTTTTGACTTGAGTTGATGTCTGGAAATGCACAGGAGGTTTCTCTAAGTATAGATACTGCGGGGGGAATGTCTGCTATAACTGAGTACGATATTATCATTGTATGTAGTTGAAACAAATAATTGCAGGTAACAGATAACTGCGGATTATCCTACACAAAAGGACACAAAGTGCTGGAATAACTCAGTGGTCAGGCAGCATCTCTGGAGGACATGGATATGTGACATTGGGACCCTTCTTCGGACTGATTCCTTCTACTGAGTTACTCCAGCCCTTTGTGTCATCTATATATAACTAAAAGTCTTCGTCTTGTTTGTGTCCACGGTGTGTCTCTGTGTGTCAATCTGGTTAATTCCTAACTTCTTCCTAACACTAGGCCACAGCCTTCCCATTTTCACACATCCTACTCACATCTTTCCCGTGGCGGCGATATACCTCTTCCCGTCGCATTTCCACCTATATGTCCGAAGTTATTAATCATTGAAATTAAAAAAACAGCCCGGTTTCTTCAAACACACCCATTTTGGAAAAAAAAGTCAGAGTGACGTCACAATGCACTCACAAGGCAGGACGGGCCACTCTGGGAGGGAGGGGCACTCCAGCGCTCCAGCCCCGCTCCCCCCAGCCCCCCTTCACCCCTTCCCTCCAACCCTCCCCACCACCCCCTCCCTGCCCCACCCAGTGCACCAATCACATTGGGCTCTCACGCTGTCGAGTCCCACACCCCTCCCCCTCCTCCAGTGCACCAATCACAATGGGCTCTCAAGCAGCCAAATGCCATCCCCCCTGCCCCCCCCCTGCCCCCCCCCCGGTTGTTCATGATTAAAGTCTCAAAAATAGCCAAATGGGTTGCGTTTGGGGAAAGGGTGAGTGCTGGAATATTGCGTTGTCTAGTTTCACATTAAAACTAGTTGATGGAGTCGCTGGGCTGCGAGTCCTTCTTCAGTCTAGTTGAAGTGGCTGCTGTTGTGGCTCACTTTGTAGCCCCGAGCCTGCAGTGCAAGCAGAGGGGAGGTAGTGCCAGCTGCCGCTGGCTTCGGAAGGCCTGTCCGCTATTACCCGTTATCCGTTATAAAGGGGTCCGTTAAAACGAGGGTTTACTGTACATACATTTTTACCAAACCAAGTTAAATACGATGTTCAGCATTTCAAACAAATGGTATGCTGACCATGTTTGCAATGTCTCACCAATGTTTTATACATCTGTAACTTGATATTGCAACTCCAGCAAGAAGGATCTCGACCTGAAACGTCACCTATTCCTTTTCTAGGGTGATGCTGCCTAACCCGCTGAGTTACACCATCTCCAGCACAGATAATTATGTTTTAATGGGATAGTTAAAACCTTGAGGTGTAGAAAATTTCACGATATAAACAATTGAAAAAATTGATTAGAGGCTAGAGCAGGGGTCGAATGCAGCCCGTAACCCGAAGTCATACGGCCCGCAGGCGTTTTTTATCCCGTAGTCACCCGGCCCGCAGACTTCCTTCATCTCCAGTACCTCCCGGGCCAGAGGCACCCAGGCGCGGTGATGAAAGGATGCAAGGATGCCTGCACTGGCAGTCGCAATTGCGGTGCCCCCGAGCGTCGAGCTCTGGCTGTACTGCATCCTGCGCAAAGCCACCAGCATGGCTGTGCACCTTCTGTATCTGGGTTCACTGTCAGGATCGGGGTTGTCAATAGGCTGGGGATGAGTGAGGATGAGTATTTGAGCTCCCGCCTTCAGAACAGAGCCAAGGCAATGGTCCATAAGTGCGCCATGTTCGTGAGCGCCCGTAACTAGGGGCCAGTGCTCCAAGTGGCGTCCTTGAAGGGGTGGGATCCATGTGAACACATGGTAGATGTGGCCCGCCATCTGCTCACAGATATATGTCTAGGCCCCTATGCCGAACAAGGTTGCCTACCCCTGGGCTCGAGAGTTTCCAACTTGCTATAACAAATTTTTCTCCAACACCATTTTCAAAAATTAATGTCTTTTTAATAGCTTATTTTTGTTACAGCAAGCTAGAACTACTAAAGCCGTATGTAACATTTTAATGAGAGTATCATTGAGCATATGTAAATAGAAGAGAATTTGTCAATTTCCAATGGACACCAGCGGTGAAACTGATAGACTATATTGTTAAAGAGACAATGGTGTCTGATCACTGCAGGCCGGTGACATGGAAATAGGTTTTTCACACCCCCCTCTCTGATATTTAAATCCGACAGCTTTTTTCTGCTGTCAATTTTCAAAACAACCTTTGAGAGATTCTCTTATAGACAATAGGTCAAGAGCAGGCCATTTGGCCCTTTGAGCGAGCACCGCCATTCAAAGTGATCATGGCTGATCATCCCCAATCAGTACCCCGTTCCTGCCTTCTCCCCATATCTCCTGACTCCGCTATTTTTAAGAGCCCTATCTAGCGCTCTCTTGAAAGCATTCAGAGAACCTGCCTCCACCGCCCTCTGAGGCAGAGAATTCCACAGACTTGTTAAACTGAGTTCTTTTGTCAATCTAAAGTCAACTTGACTCAAACGCTTGTAGCTGTTGAAATCGATTCTTCATTCAGCTGAGACTAGTCTCTGAACCTTCCAACACAGAGCTGATGCTCTGGGGCGGGTCCAGAGAAGAGTAACTTTGATAGAACTCATGGCATTTATATAGGTATTAGACATTTCAGATACAGAGGGTATGGCAAGCTAGTAACCAATCATCTGAGTCCTTCTGGTGATTTACAACATCAGTCACATGATTCCCCCCTTCCCTGGCCTCATTTTACAACCTTTGTTTGCCTGCGGTATAACTTTGTTCAGAATTATTTTATTTCAACAGAGCAAAACCCCAGTAGGCTCAATGATCAAAGACCACTCCTCAAAATATAAGATACATATGTAATATAATGATCACACAAGTCATACACACTTTCCATACCAAGAAGAAATATATTTCTATAAATCTAAACAAAGTCTAATGTTTACAGTCCTACTAAATACATTTCATAAATGGTTTCACTACAATTTTACACAGTTTAAAATACTATTACCTATGTATTAAAACATTAATTATATGAGTTTGCCGAATTACAGTTTCCAAGTTCAAAACCCACTCACACCTCCTAATCAAGCATACATGGGTAGTAAATCTGTCAATTTAATTAATAAGTGTTTGGTGTCAGGATTCATTTCACTTGCACCTTATGTGCAATGTGACGAATAAAACCATATTGTATTGTATTGGATACTGCTTCATTCTAATTTGCAGCCCCTTTCCTGCTATCTGGAAGCTGGATTTCCAATCTCTCTGCAAGGCCTTTTAGAAAATTCACAACTCGGACCATTACATCAGAATTACATCTGCTTCTTCGACTTTCTATAAACAAATCCATCAATCTGATTCTCTTCCTCCAAGCAACTACTCCCCTTCACACACATCCTATTCCTTATCTCAATCTCATTATAATTTAACATAGCCAAACCTTAACTACAGAATCTATTATATTTCAGCCTTGAATTCTGTCTCGAACTCAGCATAAACTTCACAGCTCAAGAATGTGCCATAGAGAAAGAGCCTAAGAAGAGGCCCCATTCAGTAATCCATTCTTCAACACAATATCATATAACAAATCCAATTTCCTCCAGTGTTATAATTGCCTCAAAGCAATAAACTAAGCCATCAGTCTGAAGAAGGGTTTCGGCCCGAAACGTCGCCTATTTCCTTCGCTCCATAGATGCTGCTGCACCCGCTGAGTTTCCCCAGCAATTTTGTGTACCTTCGATATTCCAGCATCTGCAGTTCCTTTTTGAACAATAAACTAAGCTATGCAGGTTCAGATTAGCGTTTCTATGTTTTGATTCATCTGTTCCCCTTTTCCCAACAACGCCATTTAGGTAGTAATCTGCCTTCCTGTTTTTGCTCCCAAAGTGGATAACCTCACATTTATCCGCATTAAACTTCATCTGCCATGCATCTGCCCACTCCCCCAACCTGTCCAAATCACCCTGCATTCTCATAGTATCCTCCTCACAGTTCACACTGCCACACAGCTTTGTGTCATCTGCAAATTTGCTAATGTTACTTTGAATCCCTTCATCCAAATCATTGATGTATATTGTAAATAGCTGCGGTCCCAGCACCGAGCCTTGCGGTACCTCACTAGTCATTGCCTGCCATTCTGAAAGGGACCTGTTAATCCCTACTCTTTGTTTCCTGTCTGCCAACCACTTCTCTATCCATGTCAGCACTCTATCCCCAACACCATGTGCCCTAATTTTGCCCACTAATCTCCGATGTGGGACCCTATCAAATGCTTTCTGAAAGTTCAGGTACACTACATCCACTGGCTCTCCCCTGTCCATTTTCCTAGTTACAGCTTCAAAAAATTCCAGAAGATTAGTCGAGCATGATTTCCCCGTCATAAATCCATGCTGACTCGTCCTGTTACTGCTATCCAAATGTGCGGCAATCTCATCTTTTATAATTGACTCCAGCATCTTCCCCACCACCGATGTCTGGCTAACTGGTCTATATTTTCCCCATTTTCTCTCTCCCGCCTTTCTTAAAAAGTGGGATAACATTAGCTACCCTCCAATCCACAGGAATTAATCCTGAGTCTATAGAACATTTGAAAATTATCACCAATGAATCCACGATTTCTAGAGTCACTTCCTTAGGAAACCCTGGCATGCAGACCATCAGGCCCTGGGGATTTATCAGCGTTTAGTCCCATCAGTCCACCCAACACCATTTCCTGCCTAATGTGGATTTCCTTCAGTTCCTCTGTCACCCCAGATCCTCTGGCCACTACAATATCAGGAAGATTGTTTGTGTCCTCCTTAGTGAAGAAAGATCCAAAGTACCTGTTCAACTCTGCCATTTATTTCCTTGTTCCCCATAATAAATTCACCTTTTTCAGTCTTCAAGGGTCCAACTTTGGTCTTAACTATTTTTTTCCTCTTCACATACCTAAAGAAGCTTTTTCTATCCTGCTTTATATTCTTGGCTAGCTTACCTTCGTACCTCATCTTTTCTCCCCGTATTGTCTTTTTGGTTATCTTCTGTTCTTTAAACATTACCCAATTCTCTTGCTTCCCGCTCATCTTTGCTACGTTGTACAGGTACTAATTCGCTTTAATTTTTACACTGTCCCTGACGTCACTTGTCAGCCACGGTCATCCCTTACTCCCATTGGAATCTTTCTTCCTCCTAGGAATGAACTGATCCTGCACCTTCTGTATTATTCCTAGAAACACCTGTCATTTTTGTTCCTCTGTCATCCCTGCTAGTGTATCTTTCCAGTCAACTTTGGCCAGCTCCTCCCTCATGGCCCCATAGTCCCCTTTATTCAACTGCAACACTGACACCTCCAATCTACTCTTCTCCCTCTCCAATTGTAGATTAAACCTAACCATGTTATGGTCACTGCCTCCTAATGGCTCATTAACCTCGAGGTCCTTTATCAAATCCGGTTCATTACATAACACTAAATCCAGAATTGCCTTTTCCCTGGTAGGCTCCAATACAAGCTGTTCAAAGAATCCATCACGAAGGCACTCTACCAAGTCCCTTTCTTGGGGTCCAGTACCAACCTGATTTTCCCAGTCTACCTGCATGTTGAAATCTCCCATAACAACCACAGCATTACTTTTACTATATGCCAATTTTAACTCCTGATTCAACTTGCGCCCTATGTCCAGGCTACTGGGGGCCTGTAGATTAGTCCCATTAGGGTCTTTTTACCCGTATAATTCCTTAGTTCAATCCAGTTCTCTTCTTCCGTATTGAATAGTATTGTACTCTGGATTATATAAATAGTGTTCCCTAATTCATCAAATGCATGATATCTAATTTGTGTTATTGAAACACACGTTGTAGTAGAACTACATGTACTGTGATTTTTCACTCTCTGAGATAAAGAATTAACCTTGGTAGAATATATTGAGAATGTTCCTGGCTGATGTACCTTCTAACTTCCACACGGGATGCTCGTGTATTCTTTTAACCATATTGAATGGCCTCAGGTGAATTTATTACAGTGCCCTTGCACAAAAACATTTATTCTCAGGCATAACCTTGCACCCTTTTGGCTGCATTTAATATATCAAGCAGGAGGACAGGCCACATCACATAATAGTAATGGCAAAGGATGGCATTCAGCCCTTCAATTCGACACCCGCAGTCTGTAAGTATTGCCATATATGCAGTCCAACTTTTTCTCCCCTCTTTATAGTATTGATTTTCACTTTCAAAATTTCCACCACCTTGTCATTGCATCATTTATTTACTCATGGTCTTTACTTTGAACCAGTCACACTGAATTTGTTTTCGGAGGCAAATACTAGAATCTGGGCCCAAACTGTTGTAGGAATTGAACAATGTTGACAATTCTTAGCCCCCCTCCCCCCCCAGATGCTGTATGACGCAATGAGTTCCTCTAGCAGTTTGATTTTGTTTTCTTTGGCTCTTGACCCGTTCACCAATGGGAACAGTTTTTTAGCAGGACCTCATGTATTTTGAACACCCCCAACATATCTATTGAGCTCTCCTCCAACAAGAATAGTTCTAGCTTCCCAACCTTGTCGCAGAAGTCGCTCATTCCTTATGTTCTCATAAATCATTTTTGGGCCATCCCTTCCAGAGCTTTCATGTCTTCCAAATCCACTGACTGATATTGACTGCAACTCTGGTTGTAATGAAAACAGTGCTTTAGAAAGATTCATATATTTTTCCTATCAGAACTTACTACGCCATCATGTTGTTCCTGCCATAATACACTTTTATGTAATGCATTTCATCTGTCATTTGTCTGCTATTTCACCAGCGATGTCCTCTTAACATGTGCCACGAATTTCCTTGATGTTTACTGTACTTGGTGAAATTTGAAATTGTCTAATATACACCTAAATAAATCTATTAGGGTAGGAGTGTTTAAGAAGGAACTGCAGATGCTGGAAAATCGAAGGTAGACAAAAAAGCTGGAGAAACTCAGCGGGTGCAGCAGCATCTATGGAGCGAAGGAAATAGGCAACGTTTCGGGCCGAACCCCAATATTAGGATAGGAAGTGGTTCCAACACCAATCCCTGGGGAATACCAGTGTAACACCATATGGGAAATAAAAAGCTCTCTGAGTGATTCTGTGAAGAAGTTAATTCTGTTATTATAAATGGCTCAATCTCCAGGAAGCTCTGAAAGAATCTAGCCTAATCAATAGGCTTGAGAGTTGAAGGAGTCATTATGCAATAAAACATATTTTATTGTTACTACTTTCATGGCTGTCATATTCCCAGCTGGTCCTCCATTTTATGTCTGCATGCCTTTCTACTTCTTCATGGAGGGGTTTGTTTATCTTGTTGCACTTTATTAGATAATCTAATGTCTGCAGCTCCTTCTATTACTTGTTACTTGTGTGTAAATTTCAACTTGCTCTGTGACTGTTCGGCTCCACAGATGGGTCCAATTGTGTTGTTAACTAATATTCGCACATGAACATTTCATTAGTAAGAGTTAACAATGAGGAGCAAGGACTCTGAATTTATCTGATTTTGGCCCTCATCCACTCTTTTAATGTGACACAGTTATTCTTTCATTAATATATTTGTAGAAATTATAGACCATTAATAGATTTGGAGATTGGTGCTTGTGCTGCACCGGGTGATGAATACCATAGGGGGCAATCTTGTGTTTTGGAAATAAGATGCTGCATGATTTTAAATGAACAACATTTTGCAAATGAGATTTATGTTTTCTGATCTGAATGGCATTCAGTGCCCAGTAATGAAAATACCTGGTGAGATTAAAACTCTGCTGCTGACTTTTATTAAAGCTATACTAAATATTTGCTGCTGATATCTGTAAATTGGCATATTTAAAGCAAAATTATGTTAGAAATCTACAGTCACAACTGCCTTTAGGTTATGTTATTTGCAACAATCTGATGCCTTTTCAGTAATATCAAGTTCTGTAGTGGAAGCAAGTGGCCAAAGATCTCCAGGTTATTAAAAGCTGTCAATTCCTCTTCAAGAACTGGTTTCTCTTAACACCTGCAGATATCACTTATTAACAAATGGATTTGATAATGACTTTTGTCTTCAATGACTATGCCATATTCCCAGGGGAGGTAGGTGCAGCTTCTGATTATATCCATAGGAGGAAAACTGTCAAAAGCATCTTCAGTTTGCTTTAAAATAGATGGCAGAATTCAAAGGTTGCAAGTAATGGGTTTGAATAAATGCAAAATGTTGGACTTTCCCTTCACTCTCTTTTTGTGCTTGATTTCACTTAACACTATCACTTCTTGTCAGAGAATAACCATATTAAATTGTTAAATTTACTTTACCTGCTGAGTTGATTCAAATGGTTTAAGTTAGCTCACCATTGTGCTCCCAATTTCACACTCAAGGAAGCGTATCACATTTACAGCAAGGATAACGAGAAATAAAGCAAGTCTTGGAGAACTGAAATGCAGAACACGCTGGGAATAGAAAAAGGAGAAAGGTTCTCATTTTAAAATAGATTCAACACTATATAAGAACAAAAACAAGTTGACATTCAGCTTCCTCTACCATTAGAACCATGGTTGGTCTTATGTCCTACTCCCATTTCCTCTGATTTATTTGGTAGATTCTTCATCACATGAGTCTTTGCTCCCATTTGCAACATTAATCTCTGGCTGTCTTTTTTCAATTTCTTATATGAAACTTGAGATTACAACTCTTTCCACAGTGCATTAGATGTGAAGCAGTCTGGATGCTGGAACTCATTCTTTTCAATTTTCCTCTGCTCCGGGAGTTCTGTCAATACTTTTATTGAGAAAGTGAATAATCATGTTGAACTGCCCAAGTGAAGCATTTTTAACTGAACTGCTAACTTTTAACTGCGGGAAAAGTTTAGAGGACACTTAAGAGCGAGAGTGTGGATGTTTAACCAGTGCCACATATAGGCCAGATCAAATATAGCCTTTACAATTCCTTCTCTGAGATGTTGGTGAACCAACTGTCGTTTATGACAGTCCAATGGCGATGTGGGAGATTTTACTGATGCCAACAGTTTATGTAGAACAAAATTTGTGCTGCCATTTGAATTTGTATACCCTGAATTATCGATCCACGTGTCTGGGTTGTTAATGAGTAACAATACCAAGGACAGAATCGGTTGGTTGTCTGCTCTGAAGCTCAGCTCGCCTATAACCTAATTGACATTGTCTGACTTGTCTTTATATCTTTTTTGTTTGCCCTGAATCTCACAAATATAAACAATTTTTGACCCTCATAAGTTTTGGCTATCTATAGGGCCATTTTGTTCAGTGTAATGTATTGTTTCAATGCTAGATAGAAACCGCCTACTTCTACCATTAGAATATCACCTGTATCCATTTTGATCATTCTTTCTTGTATGGCTCTTTGACTGAATATTCTAAACTGGTTTCCCGTTACCGAACTGATATTGTCCGGCTCACATATATCTTTTATGTATGCTTGGCCTCAATATCTCCAATTTAAACTTTCCATCATTGTTCCAGACCATCAAGGCCTTATTCACACCTTGTTCAGTCTTCTGTACTGTTCTAATATTGGATTCATGCAAACTATTGGTATTTTTGTCTTCAGCCACCTGGATCTTAGTCTCAAACATTTTTGTCTAAACTTCTCCATCTATCCATATCTGTGTCCATTTTAAGATGTTACTTCAAATTTATAATTCCATTAGATTCACAAGGATGTTGCCAGAACTCAAGGACATGAGCTTTTGCGCAAGGTTGGACAGGCTTGGTCTTTGTCTTGGAGCATCAGAGACTGTGGGATAATGTTTAGTGGTGTATTAATCACAGAGAAAGTCATAGAGCATGGAATGTTCTTGATGTTCCATTTAAGCTTTTGGCCCATATCAATCTGAACCTTTTCTATCCATGTACTTGCCCACCAGCCTCTGTAAAAAATGTTGCCCCTCACGTTCCTGTTAAATCTTTCCCCTCCTTAAACTTATGCCCTTTACTTGATTCCCCTATCTTGGTAAAACGATTATACATTTGTACTTTCAATTCCCCACATGATTTTGTATAAATGACCTTGATAAGATCGTCCTTGGACTCCAGCACTCCAAGGAATAAAGTCCTAGCCTGCCCAACTTCTCCCTATAGCTTAAGCCTTCGATCCATGCAAACTCCTCAAACCTTTTCTGCACTCTTTTCAGCTTCATGGCATCTTTCTATAACAGGGCATCCATAACTGAACTGAACACAATAATCCAAGTGTGGCCTCACCTTGTAATTGTAGCAAAATATCCAAACTTCTATACTCAATTTATGGTGGTGCTCACTCTGGCCATGGAGGAGGCCCAGGACAGAGCGGTTGGATACGGAATGGGAGGGGGAGTTGAAGTGCTGAGCCACAGGGAGGTCAGGTTGGTTAATGCGGACCGAGCGGAGGTGTTCGGCGAAGCGATCGCCAAGCCTACGCTTGATCTCACCAATGTAGATCAGCTGACATCTAGAGCAGCGGATGCAATAGATGAGGTTGGAGGAGGTGCAGGTAAACCTCTGACGCACCTGGAACGACTGCTTCGGTCCTTGAATGGAGTTGAGGGGGGAGGTAAAGCGACAAGTGTAGCATCTCTTGCGTTTGCAAGGGAAAGTGCCCGGGGAGGGGGTGGTGCGGGAGGGAAGGGAAGAATTGACAAGGGAGTTACGGAGGGAGCGGTCTTTGCGGAAAGCAGACGGGAGGAGATGGGAAGATGTGGCGAGTGGTGGGGTCACGTTGGAGGTGGCGAAACTGATGGAGGACTATTTGTTGTATGTGACGGCTAGTGGGGTGAAAGGTGAGGATTAGGGGGACTCTGCCTTTGTTGCGAGTGGGGGGATGGGGAGAGAGAGCAGTGTTACGGGGTATGGAAGAGACCCTGGTGCGAGCCTCATCTATAGTAGGGGAGGGGAACCCCCGTTCCCTGAAGAATGAGGACATTTCCGATGCCCTGGTGTGGAACACCTCATCCTGTGAGCAGATGCGGCGTAGACAGAGGAATTGGGTGTAGGGGATGGAGTCCTTACAGGAATCAGGGTGGGAAGGAGAGTAGTCTAGATAGCCATGAGAGTCAGTGGGTTTATAGTGGATGTCGGTCAGAAGTCTATCACCTGCGATGGAGATAGTGAGGTCAAGAAATGGTAGGGAAGTGTCGGGAATGGTTCAGGTGTATTTGAGTGCCGGATGAAAGTTAGTGGTGAAGCGGATGAAGTCAGTCAGTTGTCAAGTCAAATCAAGTCGTCACATTTATTTATATAGCACATTTAAGAAACAACTCTTGTTGGCCAAAGTGCTTTACATTTGTTATAAGACAATACAATATGGTTTATTTGTCACATTGCACATAAAGTGCAAGTGAAATGAATATGTCAGCAGCGGTACAATGATAAAGAACACACACAAAAACACAATTAAAATTTAACATAAACATCCACCACAGCATTCATCACTGTGGTGGAAGGCACACAATTTGGCCAGTCCTCCTCCATTTCCCCCCGTGGTCGGGACCTCACCCATCCGCAGCCGTTGCTGCGGGCGTCCAGATGGTAAAAGGATAAGGTACAAGTCCAGGTAAGTCCAGGATCGGCTCTTCCCCACCGGAGACCGCGGCTTTAAGTTGGTGTAGGCCGCAGGCCGGCGGTCGAGATTTAAAGTTTAAAGTTCCCGCCGCGCCGCAACCAGAAGCACCACAGACCGCAGGGCCGGCGGTCGAAGCTCCCCTCCAGGGGTGATGGTAAGTCGCCACCGCGCCCGCGGTAGAAGTTGGCCGCGGGCCGGCAGTGATGGCTTCTTCTTCCCCCGGGTCCCCCATGAGGGATCCCGGGCTGTAGACGCCGTGCCATCTGGAGCTGTGCAGACCGCGCGCGGCTTCAGGCTGCCGGCTGCCCCGGGCCAGCGAAACGGAGCGCTCCCCTCCAGCGAGCCCCAGCGAGGGCTCACCCGCTCCACGCCGAGAATAGTATAAACAAACAAACTACATACATATATACATATAAGTTGTGTGTGGGTGCAGGAGGTAGCACCAAAGCAATCGTCGATGTAGCGGAGGAAGAGGTTAGGGATGGGGCCCTGGTACGCCTCGAACAAGGATTGTTCGACGTACCCGACAAAGAGGCAGGCGTAGCTGAGGCCCATGCGTGGGCCCATAGCTATGCCTTGTATTTGGAGGAAAGTCGTCAATTATTTTCTTCAAGTCTAATGTTACTCAGTGATTGCAGGACATTTTTGATTTATTTGTGCAATTTTAGAATGGATTAGAAAAACTAGTGAAAGCAGACCATATTTGAGGCAAGCCAGGCAGCTGTCTACTCGAGTTGTGAACAATGTGGAATGTTTGATGGAAAACTCCAACTGCAGCACACAAAGCAGTCACATTTGATGCAGTAAGGGTTCATCCTAACTGTGATGATAACATAATAGAGCCTGCAGAAATTAGACATAACAATAGATCGTGATTAATTTTGGAATGTAATGTAGTAACAGGCAAATTTGAAATCCCCCTCCTCCCTGCCCCAAGAAAAAAAGAGCCTGTTGTCAACTTAGTACAAACATTTGGGAATAGAAGGATAGATTTTATGAGCTTCAGCTGTTGGATTGGTTGAGCCTCAAATGTCAGTCGCTTATTATTAGAAACAACCTTTTTTGTTGGGGGGGGGGGGGGGGAGAAGAGTAGCAGCAGAAGATAGTTATTGCAGCAAAGCTGGTAAAGATAGCATTCAACAGGGACAATAAAATCAGGGGATGTCAGGATTTTGTGATTGGCCTGAGTTGAATTATTTTATCTGAACTGGGAGGAAAGAGATATAAAAGCAAAATAGTACATGGGATGGAAAACTGTAATTTCTCAGAAGATAAATTAGCAATACTTTTGGGGAAAGAAAATCAGTGTGAGGCGCTTTAGGTCGATAATCTATTTATTCCTCCGCTGACATTACTTAAAAAATGTATCTGATTATCATCATATTGCTGCTTTTGGAGAGTTTATTTTGCACAAATTGACTATTGCATTTCTGTATTTTATACAACTGCATTTTAAATAAACTTTGTCACGTCCTATAAAGCCCTTCTTATTAATAGCGCTGGTGGGCATAGATTTTTAATTATATTGAATCACCACTTCCCCTTCCCTCTTTGTCCTCCCCTTCTGTTGTGGGGTAGATTGACTCCACTCCCCCTCCCCAATCTTTGCACACCCCCCCCAGCCCTGGACTTTCTACTCGTCGCTTTAATTTCATGTATCTTGTCGTGTTTTATGACTGTTGGCAGACCAATTTCTCTCCTGGGATAAGTAAAGCTCTATCGTATCGTACCGTACTAGCTATCCACTCCATCAGTCTAAAGAAGAGTCGCAGCCTAAAAGGTTGTCTGTCCATTTTCCTCACAGATTGTGCCTGACACGTTGACTTCTACCAGCCATTTGTTTTATACGAGGGTTTTTCAATTATTTAATGTTGGAATGTAATGCTGTCACTGATTAACATTTGAGAAGCAGCACAGGTAGGAGCATTCCTGCCCTCTGCAACTTTGGGAATAGCGCTCGTGGGGAAAGGATATTTTATGTAACCTTGGAATACAGGTTTGCCATTTTTAATGCAAGGAATTTAAGATGTATTTCAAAAATAGTGTATTGAATTGCATCGACCAAGTGCTAATGATGTGTTTTTCCCCCCACTGCAGATGGAACAAACCTCTGATGAAGATGTGGACCATGCTGCAGAGGAAGACAGTGATAAAGAAGACCAGGACTTGGACAAGATGTTTGGTGCATGGCTCGGTGAACTTGATAAGCTCACTCAGGTAACTAGTGTCTAGTTGAGGGGTAGACAAAATTGCTGGAGAAACTCAGCGGGTGCGGCAGCATCTATGGAGCGAAGGAAATAGGCAACGTTTCGGGCTGAAACCCTTCTTCAGACCGATGCAGGGTGGGGGGGGAGGGCGAGAAGAAAAAAGGAAGAGAAGGAGCCAGAGGGCTGAGGGAGAGCTGAGAATGGGAGGAGAGAGCAAGGGCTACCGGAAATTGGAGAAGTCAATGTTCAGGCCACCGGGATGCAGACTGCCCAAGAGGAATATGAGGTGCTGCTCCTCCAGTTTCCGGTGGTGCTCACTCTGGCAATGGACGAGGCCCAGGACAGAAAGGTCGGATTCGTAATGGGAGGGGGAGTTGAAGTGCTGAGCCACAGGGAGATCAGGTTGGTTAATGCGGACCGAGCGGAGGTGTTCGGCGAAACGATCGCCAAGCATACGCTTGGTCTCACCGATGTAGATCAGCTGACATCTAGAGCAGCGGATGCAATAGATGATGTTGGGGGAAGTGCAGGCAAACCTCTGTCGCACCTGGAACAACTGCTTGGGTCCTTGAATGGAGTCGAGGGGGGAGGTAAAGCGACACGTGTAGCATCGCTTGCAGTTGCAAGGGAAAGTGCCCGGGGAGGGGGTGGGAAGGGAAGAATTGACCAGGGAGTTACGGAGGGAGCAGTCTTTGCGGAAAGCAGACGGGGAGGGATGGGAAGATGTGGCGAGTGGTGGGGTCACGTTGGAGGTGGCGAAAATGACGGAGGATTATTTGTCGTATGTGACGGCTAGGAGGGTATGGTCTGTGTGAGAGTTTTATTGCTCTTAGATGGCTGACCCAATTATGATATCCTCCCTAGGTACTGCCATAAAACTCTCCCTGATCAGCTGTGCAACATCCTTTCCCCTTTTGCACCCCTCTATCATGCCTGAATCCTCTATACCCTGGAAAATTAAGCAGTCCTTCTCTCAACCACTTTTCTGTGATTGCAACAATATCAGAATCCCTTGTGTTGACCCATCTTCTTGCTACTGTCTATTCTTCCAACTGGATTTACCTGTTCTATTTTCTACCTTGTCACCACTCAGCTTTCTTGCTGAAGCTTCCTGTGTCAAAGCCTCTGCACAGGTGTCAGAGGTTATAGGGTGAAGGCAGGAGAATAGGATTAGGGAGGGAGAGATAGATCATCCATGATTGAACGGCAGAGCAGACGTATTACAAATTGTCTAATTATCATAAGGTCATAAGGAATTCTACTCCTATTCCTTATGACTGAATGACTTCAGCAACTCGCCCCAACCCTTTCTTAGCCACTCTTGCTATCGCTTGCCTCCCTTTGATATGTTGTGCCTGCCAGAAGAAAAAAATAATGTAGTCTTACCTTGCACAGCCTTTTTAAACTCCAAGCTTCTGAAGTCAAAGATTAGTCATAATCTTATTGAATGGCAACATGTGTACCAGAAGCCAAGTTGCCTACTCCTACTTTTGTTTTTTACATTCTCTATTGAAAATACTTATCGGCTCTCTTTTCCCCTATGTTAAGGGGTCGCACAAATTTGGTTAAATTCAAGATATAGATATTCAAGACTATAGCAGTTCTGCCTTTATTATTAGAAACAGTTGTTTATTGACTTCCCTAATCAAAAACGCAAATTTTAATATGTAAAAACGTTTTTAAAATATGATTCCTCAGTCTGTACTAATTGCAGCAACACTGATTTGGAGAGAGAAATGTCAGCTAGAGAATTTGTTGCTCATGGAACCAGAAATATCCCAAACTAGATGTTCTGGTTAATAATCAGCATAAATGTGCTGTTAATGCTCATCAGTTACATTCAGTGTAATTTTATTTCCAAATATAGAAATTAAGTGCCTTTTAAAGGACTGTTCAATGTTTAGCTAAACATGCTTGCATTAACATTGTTTCTTCATGATCACCAGAGAAATTACTCTGCATTATAATTGAACTTTTATGCTTCCCATTTGAATTTCAAAGAGCATGTGTATATGTATCTTGTGTTTTAAGAGGAGGTTTGGCAGGTTAAATGCTCTACATTTGACCTAAAGTGCAACACTTCACACTTGCCCAGATTAAGCGACATCTGCCATTTTTTTCAATTGATCTAGAATCAAGCTATATCCTTTGATAACCTTCCTCAGTTTGCAACTCCACTAATTTTGGTGTCCCCTGCAAACTTACCAACCCGTTTAAATTATCATATATATCCAAAATTAATGGAGTTGCAAACCATGAGGAAGGTTATCAAAGGATACAGCATGATATAGATCAATTGAAAAATGGCAGATGCAGCTTAATATATATACAGTGCATTCAGAAAGTATTCAGACCCCTTCACTTTTTCCACATTTTGTTACGTTACAGCCTTATTTTAAAATTGATTAAATTCATTTTTTTAATCATCAATCTACACACAATACTCCTGTAAGGGAAAGAGAATTTTATTGTCTCTTAATTGAAGACGATGGCAATAAATTAAATCAAATCAAATCAAATCAAGAATGAAGAAGCGCAAACAGGTGTTTAAAATTTTTTGCAAAGTAATTAAAAAGAAATAACTGAAATATCACATTTACATAAGTATTCAGACCCTTTGCTATGACACTCAAAATTGAGCTTAAGTTCATCCTGTTTCCATTGATTATCCTTGAGATGTTTCTACAACTAGTTTGGAGTCCACCAGTGGTAAATTAAATTGATTGAACATGATTTGGAAAGGCACACACCTGTCTATATAAGGTCCCACAGTTGACAGTGCATGTCAGAGGAAAATCCAAGCCATGAAGACGAAGGAATTGTCCGTAGACCTCCGAGGCAGGATTGTGTCGAGACACAGATCTGGGGAAAGGTATAAAACAATTTCTGCAGCATTGCAGGTCCCGAAGAGCACAGTAGCCTCTGTCATTTTTAAATGAAAGAACTTTGGAACCACCAGGACTCTTCATTGTGCTGGCAGCCCGGCCAAACTGAGCAATTGGGGGAGAAGGGCCTTGGTCAGGGAGGTGACCAAGAACCTGATGGTCACTCTGACAGAGATCCAGAGTTCCTCTGTGGAGATGGGAGAACCTTCCGGAAGACCAACTATATCTGCAGCACTCCACCAATCAGGCCTTTATGGTAGAGTGGCCAGACGGAAGCCACTCCTCAGTAAAACGCACATGACAGCCCGCTTGGAGTTTGCCAAAAGGCACCTAAAGGACTCTCAGACCATGAGAAACAAGATTCTCTGGTCTGATGAAACCAAGATTGAACTCTTTGGCCTGAATGCCAAGTGTCACGTCTGGAGGAAACCAGGCACCTCTCATCACGGTGAAGCATGGTGGTGGCAGCATCATGCTGTGGGGATGTTTTTCAGCGGCAGGAACTGGGAGACTAGTCGGGATCGAGGGAAAGATGAATGGAGCAAAGTACAGAGAGATCCTTAATGAAAACCTGCTCCAGAGCGTTCAGGACCTCAGACTGGGGCGGAGGTTCACCTTCCAACAGGACAACGACCCTAAGCACACATTCAAGACACGCAGGAGTGGCTTTGTGACAATTCTGTGAATGTCCTTTAGGTGGTCCAGCCAGAGCCCGGACTTGAACCCGATCGAACATCTCTGGCGGGACTTGAAAATAGCTGTGTATTGACGCTCCCCATCTTACCTGACAGAGCTTTGGAGGATCTGCGGAGAAGAATGGGAGAAATTACCCAAATACAGGTGTGCCAAGCTTGTAGCGTCATACCCATGAAGACTTGAGGCTGTAATCGCTGCCAAAGGTGCCTCAACAAAGTACTGAGTAAAGGGTCTGAATACTTATGTAAATGTGATATTTCAGTTATTTATTTTTAATTACTTTGTAAAAATTTCTAAACACCTGTTTTCGCTTTTTTATTATGGGGTATTGTGTGTAGATTGATGGTTAAAAAATGGATTTAATCCATTTTAGAATAAGGCTGTAACGTAAAAATGTGGAAAAAGTGAAGGAGTCTGAATACTTTCTGAATGCAATGTATGTTGCATATATATACATACATACATACATATACATGCGGCATATATGTGTGTATGTATTTGTGTGCGTGTATATATATATATATATGTGTGTGTGTGTGTGTGTGTGTGTGTGTATGTAGTAGATATAGATGAACATATCACAAACAACAAAGAATCAATCTATGTTGTGATTCTTTGGAAATGATTAGTAAAGGCTAAGCTTTACACAGCACATTGCCAAATCCTTTCCGAATCATTTCCAATACCTACTAAAGCTGAATATAACATTTCCTTTCTCTCTCTAATCAGAGTCTGGACACAGGGAAACCCGAAGAACTAAAGAGATCCCCACTTCGTCAGGAAACCAACCTAGCAAACTTCTCCTATCGTTTCTCGATGTACAACCTGAATGGTGAGGATTTTGGGTTTGGGGAGGGGAGCAATTCAGAATGGAATTAGTTTGGTATTCTTGAAATCCATATTTTGTGAGTGCTTCACTGGATTATATTATGCATTGATTAGATTTATTTGACTATTCCTGTCTGAGTTCAAACAGTACATAAATATTATGGTATGATGACTGAATGTACATTTCAACTTTTTTTCCTCTTCTGGCCATCCAGAGTTTTGCTCATGGCAGTGATATTACTGCCACTTTCATGCATCACGACGGGCAACTGGAAAATATTGATTGTGTTGTTTCACATTCTATTGCTAGAGTTTGAATGGGCATATGTATTATACAACCATTAATTTCTGTTAACAAGCATAACACCAGGTAGCTTATTGACCTGCTCGTGATATAAGCTTCACGTAACTAAATCACAGAAAGTTGATATCTGCTCTGTAGCTGATCTGTCAAATAATACTGAGAACTTTGTTAGTTTTCCACAGACCTGGGTTAGGGAAAGGAAATTTGCATAAATCTGAACCAATTATTGGATTACAAATGAGTACAAGGAATGGATCAAGTAACATATAAAGACATAAAGTGCTGGAGCAACTCAGCAAGTCAGGAAGCATCCTTGGGGAACATGGATAGGTGAACATGGATAGTTGCTCCATATGTAGAATCATGTAGAACATGATTTCTAAAGTTTTCTCCATCTTCTATTTTCATTTACAGGATATACATATAATTATTACACAACCAAGACCGCATAATGCTTTTTGTCTATTTGGAAATACATTTTGCTGGCAACATCTGGGCCACACCGCATTTTACTTCTGCTTCCAATATATGTCCTACCATGTTTCAATTTCTTCCTTGCCTCTCCTGGACTTTTGTCAATTTAATGCTTCCCCCCATCTCACCCATCTTTAATACCTGCCCCATGCTTTTATTGGACCGTGTTCAAAGCTGCCTTACATGGTGTCAGACGTCATATGCATGTAACACAGTTTGAATTGGTTGATTCCATTAATATCGAAAAATGAATGCAAACATGCTTGATGTGTGATTACATCTTCATTTTGAATAATGTCATCCAATTAGAGTCATAGAGTCCTGCAGCATGCAAACAGGTCCTTTGGCCCAACTTGCACACGCTGACCAACATGCCCCATCTAAACTAGTCTGACCTGCCTGCTTTTGGCCCAAATCCCTCTAAACCTACCCTATTCATGTACCTGTCTAAATGTTCCTTAAACTTTGCGATAGTACCTGCCTCTTCTACCTCCTCCAGCAGCTTGTTCCATACACCCACGACTCTTTGTGTAAAAAAAAGTTACCCCTCAGGTTCCCATTAAATCTTTTCTCCCCTCACCTTAAACCTATGTCCTCCGGTTCTTGATTTCTCTACTCTGGGCAAAACACGATTTAGTCTTCTCATGCTTTTGTACACCTCGAAAAGATCACCCCTCATTCTTCTGCGCTCCAAGGAATAAAGTTCTAGCCTGCTCAACCTCCCCTTATAGCTCAGTCCCTCGAGTCCTGGCAACATCCTGGTAAATCGTCTCTGAACCCTTTCATAAGTGATTGGAGCAGAATTAGGCCACTTGGCCCATCAAGTCTACTCCGCCATTCAATCATTCAACCCTCTTAACCCCATTTTGCTGCCTTCTCCCCATAACCCCCTGACACCTGTACTAATCAAGAATCTATCTATCTCTGCCTTAAAAATATCCATTGATTTGGCCTCCACAGCCTTCTGTGGCAATGAATTCCGCAGATTCACCACCCTCTGACTAAAGAAATTCCTCCTCATCTCCTTCCTAAAGGAACATCCTTTAATACTGAGGCTATGGTCTCTGGTCCTAGACTCTCCCACAGGTGGAAACATCCTCTCTACATCCACTCTATCCAGGCCTTTCACTATTCGGTAAGTTTCAATGAGGTTATCCCTTATCCTTCCAAACTCCAGCGAGTAGAGGCCCAGTGCCATCACCAGCTCATCATATGTTAACCCATTCATTCCTGGGATCATTCTCAAACCTCCTCTGGACCCTCTCCAGCGCCAGCACATCCTTCCTCAGATATGGGGCCCAAACTTGCTCACAATGCTCCAAACACGGTCTGACGAGCGCCTTACAGAGCCTCGGCATTACATCCCTGTTTTTGTATTCTAGTCCTCTAAGTGGTAGCTTCGGTAATGCTTTCAAGCTTGACAACATCTTTCCTATAACATGGTGCCCAGAACTGAACACAATACTCTAAATGTGGCCTCACCAATGTCTTATATAACTGTAACATGATCTCCCAATTTCTTTACTTAATACTCTGACTGATGAAAACCCAATGTGCCAAAAGCCACCTTGACCACCCTGGTCACATCTGTGACACCACCTTCAAGTTGTCCCACATTTCTTTGCAACAGTTTGTACCCTATGTTTTATTCAAACAGTCATTGTGGTTTAGTGGCCAGCCTTGATCGACTGTGCATAAATCCAAGATTTTCAGATTGGAACTAGATGGTGTTATTAGTTTTAGCTACACCGTATATAACATTTTGGACATTGCATTTATTTGCCAGATATAGGCCAATATTCTTTACACAGACAACATCCATCAAGCAGATAATCTGATATTATTATTTTGCTGTTTGTGGGCAACAGTGATCATGTTTCAGAAATAAAGACAAAAGTTGCTGCAAAATACTTTGTAGATGAGACAGTTTGTGCAGGTAGAGCAACAAATGATTGTGGTGGGGGATAGGTGGTTGTATGATCTGACTTCTTTCTCTGTATCTTCACAATTCATTGGCCTGAAGCATTACCACTGTTTTTCTCCCAATGGATGCTGCCTGATCCTGCTCAATATTTCAGCAGCTTCGGATTTTATTTCAATAATCCAAAATATTTTACCTGTAGATTTAAGAAGGACAATTGTATGTCAAACACGCTGGGGGGGGCTCCGAAAGATACAATACAAATACCTGTTCTTTTAAATATTAGGAGGAATAGTAATGCCTGTTTCTTTGGTGTCTGAGATTAAACTATAATTCCTATCTGGTGACTCAATCATGCATTCCAGTTTACCCCCTTGTTTTCTCAAAGCATTTGTTTCTGCTTGCGACATTGTTCCAGATAGCTAATTAGTGACGTCTGCTGAAAGCTGTTTGTATGTGTATCTAATGCAAATAGACGATAGGGTTTGTTTGTCATGGTTTTGTGCTTTTGAACTTTAGTCTCACTTCTCATTTTGAGCCACAGTCTGAGAAAATTGATACGTATCTAATCTGCTAAAGCTGGCCAAATGACTGAAAATGTTTCCACTGGGCAAAACACGAAAATAAAAAAAAGAAATTAGTGATGAGAATAACTTGTTGCTAATGTCATTTTTAAGCCAAAGCATTGAGGTTGATGGATGCTCCCCTACACAGCTTCACACACCTCCAGCTGTCCCTGCTTGTTAAACCTGTGTTCACTCAATTACTACTATACTACCTGTCGTATGGTGATTGTTACTGGGTGAGGCAAGCAACCATTACTATTCTACGTACATTTGCGTATTGACACAATCTTCCTTGCTCCCAGTTATTTATTTTCTGCTTATTCCATGTGAAATTAAAGGCTCCATTAGAATTCTGGAATGTCGTCCTTTTATACCCACCCTTTTCTCTCTCTCTCCCTACATCCACCCTTTACCAGAGTCTTGGCCTTTAACCTGTGTACTGGTTAATACCGTACTTATTGCAGATCCCTTGAAAGTTGCAAGGTTAGAGGAATATCTATCAAAGAGCAGCATCTCTTTCCTGGAACGAAACATGGTCATACTCACTCCAGATAGTATTTCAGTCCAATTCGGATACAAAATTTCCATCCCTGCTGATCAACGCCAGGGAGTCGATATCATTTCGGATGATGATCATCGGGATGCATGGAGACTTCTTTTTTCTTTGTTTAATTTTATATCTGCTGTGTCTCTTTCAGAGGCTCTGAGCCAAGGAGATGGAGTGGATCTGGATGCACTCATGGCAGATCTCTGCTCTATGGAACAGGACCTCAGCAGTATCAGTAAGGAACCTTCCAGAAAAGACAGTGTTGTGAAAAAGTCTCACAAGGAGGTGGTACCTGGTAAGATGCACAGCAAAGAAACCAAATCAGTTCAGAAACAGTCCATCAATCAAACAACTTTGAAGCCGGGAGGTCTGAAAGGATCTGCAGCCAGAAGCCCAAAATCTTTGCATTCCAACTTTTCTCTGGATGATATCACTGCCCAACTAGAACAAGCCTCCCTCAGTATGGATGAAGCTGCACGGCAAACTAGCACCATGACACATGACATAAAGCCGACTGTGACCATTCAACATAGGCGAACAGGATCAGCTGGAACTGTCAGTGATGCAGATATCCGCTCAACTAGTACTTCATCTCGATCCAGTATAACTTCTGCTACGTCAAGCCAGGATTCCTTGGACACTGATAAGGTTACTCGACCGCAGGATCTCGATTTGAACCAGCAAGGTCAACCCACGACAGAGGTATTAATGAGATAATTACTTCTGTATAGTTTTTCATGCCTTTCTGTTACGTGCACGTTGTAAATGTAACACAACTGGAGAACTAAATTACATTAGAAAGAAGTGCAAGTTGAGAATTCAGACCGTCTGCTACCCTTGACATTGTGTGCAGTTAACGAGAATTTTATTTTCCTTGCAGATTAGGCAAGACATATTCTGTTTAAATACTCAACCTGCTGGTCTATAGTAAATGGAATGAAGTCACAGATATAGGAGATGTCTTGGATTTGGACATATACCAGAAGCTCAGTGCGTATCATTGAGATACATTGTTTTGAGTCTGGAGATAGCATATCTCTTAACAAATGTAAGTTTGTATCAGTTTGGTTTGTCATGCCTTTGTTTGGCATGGATACACCTCCATGCCAAACAAAAAATGTCTGGTTCGTTTGTCAGTCTTTGCTGACTGATCTCTGCCTGAATAAATGAATGCATAACTGCATCATTAATGGGCAGAAATCAGCCACAGCTTCCACTCCTGATCGTGATGCAGCAGAGACAGATCAGGATCAGACTTGTGGTTGATTGTAAAATTACACAATTGTAGAACAGTCTGACATAACAGCAGACCATTTGGTCCATTATCACAGCTGGATTAAAATAATTATATCCTTGCTCTTTCCTCAAAACCCTGCAGAACCTTTTCAATTAAATATCTTCTTGACAGGTATTGCTGAATCGTTTACCACTACTTTGCTTAACAATTCACTGCAGACCATTTCCAAATCATTAAGGATTAGCAAATCATTCTCTTCTCTATTCTAATTCACACTATTTACTTTAAATCTGGGTGTTCTGACTATTTACCTGTCTGCCACTGGAAGCAGTATATGAGCAACTTTTATTAAATGTCTCCTTAAACTTATCTATTCCGAAGAGAATATACCCATTTTAGCTGGCCTTTCCTAGCTTTCCATTCCTGGTATTAAATATACTCTGCAATGCCTTTGCTATTCTTCATAAAGTATGAGGCACAAGAATGGTTCAGCCATAAACAAGCAAATGATTTGCATAGAAACATATCTGCAGGTAGTAAGACATGGACAATATGTAAGCAAAAGCCAGTGTCAGGCAGTGGCCATCTCTAACAGTGAAGTGCTTAGCCACTACTCCCTCCCCCACCCCCTAGATGTTCAGTGGAATTACCACTGTCAAGCACCACCCCCCATCTCCATTAACATCCTAAAAAGATAATCATTTACAGGAGCTCAATTGGCCCAATAAAATAAATATTGTGGTTACGAGACTTGGTCAGTAGCTGGATGTCCTTTGGCAATAATTTTCTCCTGACGAATCATGTTTTCCATCATCAGACACAAGTCAGAAGTATGATGGAATGCACACATTTACCTTGGTGAATGTAGCTCCAAGAATACTCAAGAAGTTGGAGATCGTACGTCAAAGCAGCCCACTGGATTAGCATACCATCTGGCCTTCAGACAGTTGTTTTCTCCAACACGAGCAACCGTTAGCATGGACTATGCACAAAATGTATTTGCCAAGTATTCCTCAATAGTTTCTTAAACCCTTAATGTCTGCTCCCTAGTACTTAGAAATCAGGGCACATGTAAATGGATTGTCATTCCTTCATTGCCCATAGATCAAAGCCTACCAATACCATCAGTGGAATACTTTAATCACACAAAATGCAGATGTGCAAGAAGACCATTCACTAAGCACTTTCCTCATGGGAAATTAGAGAGTGGCAAACATTTTGATCTTACCTACGTCTACAACCTGAGGTAGAAACAAGGAGAGGGGTCTCAACCCAAAACGTCATCTGTCTATGTTTTCCAGAGATGCTGCCAGACATGCTAAATTACTCCAGCAAATTTTGTCCTTTTCTACATTGAGGTTTAAAAAAAAATGCCACTACTTTCCTCACTGTTTTCTAAATTCTGTGTTATATCATCAGAATACATTGGAAAAACATCTTGCATTCACTAAACCTATATCCCCGAGGTCCCTAATGTTCACTTTACTCAACTTTAAAAACATGCAGTCACCACCACTTTCTGCTTTCTATTCCGCAGCCAATTTGAAGTACACGCAACATTGCACTTTTAATTTCATGGACTCCAGATTTGCTACAAGCTAGTTTCTGGTAACCCACATAACTTTCTCATCAAGTAACTAAACTAATCTGCGCCACAACTTATTGTTCAGGTTTTCTCCATATCTAAGGAAAGCAACACCTTTGGGGGTGTAAAAATTGAACATCTGGATGGTCAGTATGAAAATATATAAACATGGACCAAGCATCACTGCACCATTACTTTCTGTTGTAACGGTACATGTGAGTCTGCTCTCATGATCTGTTTTCTTTGAGCTGGATCCAAGAGACACTAGATACTGGAGGCCTGCATTCCACGGAGTTTAGAAGAATCAGGAGTGACCTTATTTTAAACATAAGATCCTAAGGGTGCTTGACAGAATAGATGTTGAGATGTTTTCACTTGTGGGAGAATCACGACAAGGGGGCATAGATGCAAAATATGGGGCCTGTAATTTACAACTGAGATGCAGAAAAATATCTTCTTTCGGAAGGTAATAAATATCAAGAATTATCTTCCTCCGAGGGTGATGAAGGCCAGATCATTCGATATATTTGAGGTAAATAAATATTTGCAGGATTGAGGAATTGAGGTCTATGGAGAACTGGCACCAAAGAGGAAATTAAGCCAGCACAGATTGGCCATGATCATGTTGAATGGTGGTGTAGGGTTGAGGGGCCTGGTGACCTCTTACTGCTCCCATTTTCTTGTGTTTTCCACGGGTACTGGGAGTACCCGTGGAAAGTCTTGAGGGTTTTTACTTGCATTCTATACAGCCAATAAAGCAAGTCAAGTGACATTGAAAAAATCCTATGTTCATCCTATGTTAATACCTGGGTGGTGATTTGTGAACTTGATTCTCTGCAGAGCAGCAAAATTGCAATTAGATATTGGGAGGTTCTGTCATCGCCAGTAGACTCCATAAACATCACACTTGAAAGTGCTGTTAATTGGAGTCATAATTTTGAGATGCAGAATATAGTTGTATCAAATACTATCTGTGAAAATCCAAAGCAATTTTTAGATGCAGAATATAGCTGTATCAAATACAACCTGCGCAAATCTACTGTTTTTAAAAAGTTCTCCAACCTGTCAATTTGTTTTCATTCCAATACTTCTCTTGTTACTGTTTGTGGAACCTGGATGTGTGCATTATCATATGCATTGTTTTCTTGTGTTTGCGTGGTCATTATGACCCATCACCTAATGGAGTCTTGAATGACATGTGATATATAATGTGTGATAATTTAATTGAATACTCGTAACCTTATTTAATGTGACTGACTTTTAAAAAATACAAAGTTGATTTTTGAAATCCATGTTGTGCAGAACAACAGACATTATTATGTTTATCCTATCATCCTGTTGGGCCTTTATTAGCAAGCTGAACAGTATTCTAAAATGTCCTACCACTTCATTCATTATCTTGCCCTTTCTACTCGACGAGAAATCCAGACAATGGAAAATTAAATTCTATCAAGGGAATTTGAGAAATTAGTTTATACATTTAAAAAAATTAAAAATAAATAAACTTGTAAAAGTTGCTAACTGGACACAAAACTGCACCCTTAGGAATAACCATATAACCATATAACCATATAACAATTACAGCACGGAAACAGGCCATCTCGGCCCTACAAGTCCGTGCCGAACAATTATTTTCCCTTAGTCCCACCTGCCTGCACTCATACCATAACCCTCCATTCCCTTCTCATCCATATGCCTATCCAATTTATTTTTAAATGATACCAACGATCCTGCCTCCACCACTTCCACTGGAAGCTCATTCCACACCGCTACCACTCTCTGAGTAAAGAAGTCACCCTCATGTTACCCCTAAACTTCTGTCCCTTAATTCTGAAGTCATGTCCTCTTGTTTGAATCTTCCCTATTCTCAAAGGGAAAAGCTTGTCCACATCAACTCTGTCTATCCCTCTCATCATTTTAAAGACCTCTATCAAGTCCCCCCTTAACCTTCTGCGCTCCAGAGAATAAAGACCTAACTTATTCAACCTTTCTCTGTAACTTAGTTGTTGAAACCCAGGCAACATTCTAGTAAATCTCCTCTGTACTCTCTCTATTTTGTTGACATCCTTCCTATAATTGGGCGACCAAAATTGTACACCATACTCCAGATTTGGTCTCACCAATGCCTTGTACAATTTTAACATTACATCCCAGCTTCTATACTCAATGCTCTGATTTATAAAGGCTAGCATACCAAAAGCTTTCTTTGAAAAAGCTACTTTTATAACTACTAAACCAGGTTCGCTTCTTAATAAACAGACACCACACAAACTATTTGGTAGACCAGTTCACAACTTTACTTATTATCGGCCGATGGAAGGGAGGGAGAACTCCAGTCAAGTGACCATTACAGACACTTGACCGTCCTCCGTTCACCTCACTGAACAACAGAATTACATTGCCTTAAATAGGGTTTTTTTGTCCCCTTAGCACATTTCACAGACATTAATCATGGTCAGAGGTACAGGAAAAGGTTTCCACAGAATGCATCACATCAAAGGCCTTTTGTTTACATAGTACAAGATAACATTGGCCATTTGGTTTACGACATTTTATCTTCACAGAGATCACCCTAGCTCTTTCGCTGCTTCCTCGCTGTCATTTGGTCCCTCATAAACATTGGCCATTTGGTTTATGGCATCTTACTTCAAAGATGTGACTAGCTGTTTCTTTCTCTGTCACTTCCTCACTTGGGAGACAATGTTATAGGATTTATTATCCCACACACCCGAAACCTGAGGCAAGCCTAATTTGAGACTAAATATAAGCTGTAAGCTAGCCCAGAAGCCAATTTAATATCTTCTTATATTTTAACTAAAATTCAGCTTCATCATTCCATCCTTTTATCAAAATTTTGATAACAACTACAGTCCTTGCTGAGTACATACGAAAGACCATAAGCATCTCATCAGACAAATTAATAGTACACTAGTAACACAATCATTTCATAGTGGACAATCGTTCCACAAGTCCCTCCAAACATTTTAAATGGCCACCAACCTCCCCCGGACGTGACACTAAGATACTACCATAGGACAGGAAAAGGAGCATTAAAATTGCTCAGCCTTTATTCGGCTTTGCTTGGAATTCCCCGTGTGCTGGTGTAACTGGTTCATGCTTCTCTTGTGTGGCACTGCATTTGCAACATAACAATGCCTGTCACAAATATACTGTTTCCTAAAAATACACCAGTGCCTTGGTTGTGGCAAAAACAGGTAGATTTAACTGGCCTTTACAGATCTCTTACTGTCTGTAGTCAGGATATCTTTGCTGCGCTTGTCATGTTTGACTTCAATCTTGTTTAAAAGGAGGTGTGTACCATCCTTTAAATGTGGGTTAGTCCGCAAGCTTGCCATTCTGAAGAAAGTTCAGTCCATGTGGGCTGGGCCACCCCAGAATAAAGGGAGCATCAATAGCCCATAGTCCTTGTTTCCACAAACTGTTCACAGTCAATCAAATGTATCCAGCGACGATGATCTTCAAGCTTTACAGCAGTTCATGTTGTTAGCAACACTTGGTTGTTCTTTTCAATACAGTCTCAATTTCTTCTTGTCCCAGCACCATCATCGTATAGCTTTTATGGCCTTGGTCACTGGTTTCCAGCAAAAACTCCTCCAACCTGGGAATGTAGATCTGGCAAGACATGGGTTAATTGCCGACCATACATAATTAGTTAATTGCCCAGGGCCTGTAGGTGGCTTCCCCCCCACTCTCCAGGGGGTGGACGCAACAGCTTTTCCTGCATCAATAAAAAGTTGTAAATCTTGTTCACCAGCTGAGTTTCTCCAGCACTTTTGTCTACATTTGATCCTCCAGCATTTGATCCTTCCTAACACTTCCCTTTGAATTTATTCTTTAATTCGATTATATCCGAAGAGGCTCTCTCCACCTGAATATTCAATTCTCCAAATATGTTCTCTTCCCCAATCTACTTTATGTTCTCACCTTTCATCCCTCATTGTGAGTTCCCTCAAACCCCCTTTTTGTAAGTCATAAGACTATTTTTCATCTACCTAATTTCCCTCACACAGCACATGCTACAACATCTTTTTGTTTGCTTGAAAACAGTAATCTTGCTTCATTTGCATTTTAAAAGACAACCTCTGTTATCATATCAAAACAATCTTTCCTAAAAGAACTCACTCAGAATCAGTAATCAATAATACATTTTCTTTTTCTCTGTAATTTTGACATTTCCAATCTCATTTAACACTTTAATCGGGATGAGTCTTTTTTTTAAACTTGGTTCAAAAGATTTATAATCAACCAACACATTTTATCATTTGAGTATAGCTCCGCCCCCCATTCATGCCTGTTTCTTAACGGAGCACACCATAAACTGTCCATTTGCATTTTAAAGGACAAACTTCTTAAAGCGACACACAACTTTGCTCATTGCTTCGAATTTCACACATTCCACATACAAAAAACATTGCTTTACAATCAGTACATATACAAAAACATTGTTTTACCAGCAGTATATAATATTTCATCTTCAAAGACATCTCTTTGTAATTTACTTTCCCTTTTTCTGACAAGATTTCTGTTTACCAAAATCCTGGTTACCTAACCCTAATTGGACATTGATCCAGATCATGATTAGTCAGACTCCCCTTGACTTTTCAGTCTCCCTAGCTCTTTCCTCATTTCTCCATCAAATTTCCCTTCATCCCCAATTTTTTAATAACATAGTTGCCTGTCAGAAAAAGGATTTACCTCCGGGGTAATTTTGTTTTGCAATCCTCATTGACTCTTTCCACCATCCCAGATGCCTGTGGGTGGTGTACACAGTGAAATTGCAGTCGAATATTAAAATGTGCACATTTTTCCTTATTAATAGTGGCAATAAAATGAAGACCATTGTCTGAGCTTATGACATTAGGTAGGCCAAACCTGGGAATAACTTCTCTTAACAACAATGTTACCATAGTTTCAGCAGTATTATTAGTGGTTGGTAGAGCTTCACTCCACCTGCTAAATAAATCTAAAATCACTAAGCAATATTTATAACACTGGGCCCTTGGCATTTCAATAAAATCAATCTTATATGCATTCAAACGATCGTGATGGCATTGGCGTCACTGCTGAGGGTGTCTTAATTGATTTGCCTGGATTACTTTGTTGGCAAATTTTACATTCAGAGGCCTGCCACCACATTTTCTTTGTTATCCTATCATTCCCTCCTTACCAACATGGGTAAGACGGGTAAAAATGTATCGAATACACCAACTTGCCCAAGCGGGGTGTGCTGTATCAATGGCACCGCCCTCTTGTTTCCATAGTTATTTTTATATAAGAGAGGCGTCCCTCTGTAATGTACATACCTCCTTCATGTTTGGCAGGACCGTTCTATTTGCTAGCATCTGTTTACGTGCTGTCACTACGCATTTGGATGTACAGGCTGCATTGTTTGGATACACTATCGGCAACTCATTGCTTTTTGCTATAGGGTCCCCAGCACCAGTGTGTGCAGTACATTTAACAATGACCAGCTGTTCTGGTAGCATCAATGCGTTAAACAAATTACGCACAAAATGGCATTCTCGTGCTCCCAATCCTGGGGAGCTTTGTAAGGTCAGAACTTCAAGGTATAGGGATGTTACTGACGGAACTGTCCCAGGTAAAGATGCCATTGCTACTGGTAAGGCATAGGGAGGTGGACATCTCCCAAGATTATCTAACTCCTCATCTTCATTACCAAATAGGGTCGTCGTGCCAGACATGAAGTCTCCTCCAGAGGATTTACCAGTACTGGGTTTATTTTTTACTAACCATCACCTGTTTCTCACCTCCTGTCTGTCTTTTAATTATTTCATCTTGTTCCTCTGCCCACTGGCATTCTAGTTGCAATAATTTCCATCCTTTCCTAGTGCTATCCCAATTTTCGTAACTCTATCCCTTGTTTACATGCAGTATCCATCCAACGTCGAACTCTATACTCTCCTCATGCTTCTTCACTGCTTCTGCTTCCCATGTTTTAATTCCTTTCTTCCATTTCTTTCCTGCCTTCCTTTCCCATATAAATGTCTCTACATTCCATGTTCTCCCTACTGGCCAGGCTTCATCCCCTAACCGTTTGGTCAACTCGTAACTTAACATTCTAAATTTCTTATTATACTTAGGATTCAAATAACACATATGATGGACTGTTATCCAGAGCATTCCTCATAGATAGATAGAAAGAGAGAGAAAACAGACTTCTTAATTCCGAATCGTTCCAAATATATCAACCAGGCTGACCCGCTAATGAGACCCCAGTTTCTCAATTTGGCTGACTAATTGTTCCAAATATATCAACCAGGCCGACTCGCTACCCGAGACCCCAGTTTCTCAATTTGGCTGACTTTTTAACCCTTTAATATACGACCCAAGTGTCTCAACGAAGCAGACCCACTAACCGGGACCCCTGTTTCTCAACCTGGCAGACTTCTTAAATCTTTAATATACAACGCCACTTATTTCTCAACCCGACAACCCTTCGGATGTCTCAATAAGCCAGACGCACACCTCACCTCCCGTATCTCAACCCGACAAAACACGGATGTCTCAACGAGGCCGATAAGCCCTTAGTAGAGAGAAAAGAAAAAACAAAGAGAGATTGAAAGAGAAACCGCTCAAGTCCTTCTTAAAAATATACACAAGCCCTTCTTAAAAATACATGCACAATGCTGTCTTAAAAATTCATACACAATCCCTTCTTAAAAAAAACATATAAAGCCCAACTGGTCTTACCTTTGTCTGTTTCTAAGAACCTCGGCAGGGAACCAATTCAATGTCTGATGAAGGATCACAGATGTTCCCGGGAGTTTCTAGGGAGTCGGTCTTACAAGGGGGCCGATAGAGCTCAGTTATCTCCCTTCCAATCCCGGCAACCTCTGCAACCTCTTGCACAGTCAGCCGTTGATGTGGTCCCAGCGAGGCCTGCATAACTACGCCAATGAAAAAGCTACTTTTATAACTACTAAACCAGGTTCGCTTCTTAATAAACAGACACCACACAAACTATTTGGTAGACCAGTTCACAACTTTACTTATTATCGGCCGATGGAAGGGAGGGAGAACTCCAGTCAAGTGACCATTACAGACACTTGACCGTCCTCCGTTCACCTCACTGAACAACAGAATTACATTGCCTTAAATAGGGTTTTTTTGTCCCCTTAGCACATTTCACAGACATTAATCATGGTCAGAGGTACAGGAAAAGGTTTCCACAGAATGCATCACATCAAAGGCCTTTTGTTTACATAGTACAAGATAACATTGGCCATTTGGTTTACGACATTTTATCTTCACAGAGATCACCCTAGCTCTTTCGCTGCTTCCTCGCTGTCATTTGGTCCCTCATAAACATTGGCCATTTGGTTTATGGCATCTTACTTCAAAGATGTGACTAGCTGTTTCTTTCTCTGTCACTTCCTCACTTGGGAGACAATGTTATAGGATTTATTATCCCACACACCCGAAACCTGAGGCAAGCCTAATTTGAGACTAAATATAAGGTGTAAGCTAGCCCAGAAGCCAATTTAATATCTTCTTATATTTTAACTAAAATTCAGCTTCATCATCTTTACCACCCTATCTATATGAGATTCCACCTTCAAGGAACTATGCACGGTTATTCCCAGATCCCTCTGTTCAACTGCATTCTTCAATTACCTACCATTTACCATGTACGTCCTATTTTGATTTGTCCTGCCAAGGTGTAGCACCTCACATTTATCAGCATTAAACTCCATCTGCCATCTTTCAGCCCATTCTTCCAAATGGCCTAAATCACTCTGTAGACTTTGGAAATCCTCTTCATTATCCACAACACCCCTATCTTGGTATCATCTGCATACTTACTAATCCAATTTACCACACCTTCATCCAGATCATTGATGTACATGACAAACAACGAAGTACCCAACACAGATCCCTGAGGCACCACACTAGTCACCTGCCTCCAACCCGACAAACAGCCATCCACCATTACCCTCTGGCGTCTCCCATTCAGCCACTGTTGAATCCATCTTGCTACTCCTGCATTTATACCCAACAGTTGAACCTTGTTAACCAACCTTCCATGAGGAACCTTGTCAAAGGTCTTACTAAAGTCCATATAGACAACATCCACTGCTTTACCCTCGTCAATTTCCCTAGTAACCTCTTCAAAAAATTCAAGAAGATTAGTCAAACATGACCTTCCAGGCACAAACCCATGTTGACTGTTCCTAATCAGACCCTGTTTATCCAGATGCTTATATATATTATCTCTAAGTATCTTTTCCATTAATTTGCCCACCACTGAAGTCAAACTAACAGGTCTATAATTGCTAGGTTTACTCTTAGGACCCTTTTTAAACAATGGAACAACATGCGCAGTATGCCAATCCTCGGGGACTATTCCCGTTTCTAATGACATTTGAAATATTTCTGTCATAGCCCCTGCTATTTCTACACTAACTTCCCTCAATGTCCTAGGGAATATCCTGTCAGGACCTGGAGACTTATCCACTTTTATATTTTTCAAAAGTGTCAGTACTTCATTTACTTTGAAACTCATAGTATCCATAGCTACTCTACTAGTTTCCCTTACCTCACATAATTTAATATCCTTCTCCTTGGTGAATACCGAAGAGAAGAAATTGTTCAATATCTCCCCCATCTCTTTTGGCTCTGCAGATAGCTGTCCACTCTGTCTCTCCAATGGACCAATTTTATCCCTCGTTATCCTTTTGCTATTAATATAGCTGTAGAAACCTGTAGAAGATTGTTTACTCGCTTCAGCTTTGTGTGGCTCGTACCAACTTGACTGAGCTTTAAACCCACTGAAATAATATTGCAAGCTGCTCAGTTAAATCAACCTCTAGAGCAATGGTTAAGGAAGACAGTCAATCACCACTACTGAGCTGGACTGTCAACACATAGGTCCTGAACATAAAATGTAATAAAAGTTGGTGAAGTCTCTTCATTTGAATTCTACCAGTGTACTGCTGTGTATCAAAGATGGTGAGAATGTTGGCAATATGGAGTGTAACCTGCTGATGTTGGATTTAAAAAAAAATGCTGCCTCAATGATAGAGCAGAGAAAGTAGGCTGTTTTCCTTGGAAGTAAATGTGACACCTGACCATCGTTTCCCTCTCCATTTTCTATCTTCACCCAGCCCCCCTCGTTCCATTTGCCACCACACCAGCCTAGCACATTGATACCATCACAAAAAAAAGCTTATCAATGCCTCTACTTTCTCTGAGGTTTGAGATTTGGCATGTTGCTGAAAACTCTTATCAAACTTCTGCAGATGTTTGGTAGAGAGCATACTGACCGGTTGCGTCAAGTCCTGCTTCGGTAATTCAACCACCCAAGATTGAAGAAGGCTGCAGATGGTGCAGACCATTGGCTTTATCCATCACGGTTATTGGCCTCCTCACCATTGAAGGAATTTACAGGAAGCACAGCCTCCAGAAGGATGCTAATATCATCAAAGACTCACACCAACTTGGCCATGCTATGACTTTGCTGCAATCATCAGGAAGAAGATAGAGGAGCCTGAGAACTGTGACCTCCAGGTTCAAGAACAGCTTTTTCCATCAACCTTCGGGCTCTTGACCACACTGTTCAACCCTAACCACAACCCTACCTCAGAAACGAACCGCTATAGATTTTGTATAGGTTGCATACATATTTTAGTTTGCACTATAAAAGTCTTGTTACCTAGCATTGATTATATTTATAGTATTATTGGTGATTGCATATTTATTGGTTGTGTTACTGTGTGCAAAGCTGTAGCAAGTAATAATTTAATTGTTCTTGCCCTGTGCATATTACAATTAAACACTCGACTTTCTTTCCCTGTGCGTTTGGCCACCCTCCCCACTTTCCTCGCCAATATGGCAGGGCTACGATTTGAGGAAAAACTGGGGCGACGTCATGTTTTCCGTGGGGTATTGAATGCAAGGCGATCTCACTGAAATGCACAAAGTTCTTATAGGGGGGCTTGATGGTCTGGAGGCAGGTAGGATGTTTCCCTAGACTGGATCTGCTGAGAATTGGAGGTCACAGTCTGAAGATACATAGTAATCTATTTATGACTGAAAGAAAGTGGTTTTGTCACTCAGTGTTGAACCTGTGAATTGTTTACCCAATGTGAAAGCCATGTTGCTGCATTAAATGAGTCGTCGGATAGATTTCTAAACTTTGACCAAGGGCCAGGTGGAGAGAAGGGGAATGTGGTACTGTGATAGAGCACCAGCCATGTTTGTATTCAATGGTGAAGCAGGCTTGAAGGGCTGAATGACCTATATTATATTTTTCAAGCTATTCTTCCCTGCCTTCCCTTTATACTTAATCACGATCTCTCTGGATCTCACCTGCTGGATGCTGCATGTTATCTTCAAGTTTAATAAGAGACAGTTTTGTTGAGGAATCCAAGTGTTTTTGCTGCTCGGATTTGTTCATCAGATGTTGCATTGTTGATTTTCTTATTTGTTTGGCAAAGTATTCTGATATTCCATTTTCAGTGTGTTGCAGATAAGAATTTAAGAACTGCCAACCCTTTCTTTAAACTTATCCCAAGCTTTGATGCGACTGAAATGTACCAGTGGCTTTATTTTCTGAAATAAATACTTACAAAGATAAGAATGTTATAGCTATTTGTTTTATTCACGGGTAATTAATGGCAGTTCCTTTCTTTCATGAACAGGGAGTTGAGAACTTTGATTCTCTGTATGAAGCAAACAGATGGTTGGCAATAAATTAAATGAGATCATGGGACCCATGGTGCATATATGAGCTGGAAATGACAAAGCTGTTCATGTGTCCATGCAAAGTATTTAGGGTTTTAATTCTGTGAAGGACTGTTGCTGTAGATAAATATAATTTTGGCATCTGGGATATGCAAATGTAAAATTACAGAGGGACATTCTGATGCACAAATTGGTCACTTTGCCTTGAAATTAATTGTGGGCTGAAATCCTGAATCTTGAATTAATGTGTCTTATATTCTTGTGATGCCCACAATTGAGTTTGTGCAAAGCAAGTTAATTGCACTTTTAACACTGTTGATCAGGCATTTTAGAGTTGCTCTATAGGATCTAAGAAAGGTGTCATTGGTATGTTTTGTAAATATATATGTATGTTATTGACTCTTGGTTTGTAACATTTTCATACAAATGCATGCTGGTTAAGGAACACCTGACTGACACAATAACCACCCCTATTCATTCTCTTTTACACCCAGAGTGTACAGAGTCTTGGTTTGTTTCTTTCTGCATGATTTTAAACAAATCTTCCTTCCCTACTATTCCTTCCCTTCCCTTTCCATTCCTGTTCCCTTGCATCTCCACAGCATGTTCCCTCAAGTCGCCACAATAAACAGGTCAGACGCCACCTTGACTTTATGGAGGAAGACTTGGAGCTAAGGACTGTAAGTCATTTGCAGTGTGTTGATGCATGGTGTTTTCAATTCTGCCTCCTTGCATGTATTTGCTATTCCCTCACTATTCTCAGCTTACATTATTTGCTGTTTCACACTGCACCTTTCTTATCTGATTATGGTTCGCATTAAATAAATCAGTAAATGGTGATGTGCACCTGAAAGCGAGATTCATAGTTCTGGAACATAAATGCTTTCTCAAGCTTGCCTTTCTTTAAGCTGAAAAGCCTGCCTTCAGGGTTTATAGAGCCTTATGATTGACAGAAAAAATTTGAATTTTGCGCTGTCAGCAAAACTACACTCTCGGAGCCAAGTACATTCCTTTGTTTATTCCACGAAATGCATTATTATAAAGCTTTGAGTTGAATCTTTCAGAAGAATTGCCAGAAGAGATATTACAATTGGCTTGTTTTTCCATTTCAGATTGTTGACAATGACACTCCTTGTTACCTTTTTCAACTCTGCATTCCTTATATGTTTATGGATGAAAAATTACCACAGAAACCCCAAGCATAAACCCATGGCTTTTGCAAGGCGCAGAAGTAAAAAGTAGCTGCCCCTTGCCCACTGCCCTAAACATTATTACATTTAATGAAATAACGTGCACACCTAAGATGTAATCATCTGGGTTTCTAATAAAGGGTTATGTGAACATCTTCGTACTGTGGATTTCCCATTGATATTGGTCAGATTTAAAGTATCTTTACAGATTTATTGGTCGTTGTCCCTTATATGCTGCTATTGGTGCAATTTCAGAGATACAGCACTAATCTCTAATTGCCTGCATTTTGTTGTGTTTCTCAGCTCCGACCCCTTTGCAGTGTCCTCTGACGCATGTACAGTTCAGTTGAAGTTAGATTTTTGACGTTGCAGCTGCTCCTGACTGCGCAACCTTTCCTGATTACTGTGTTAGGAAGCAGTGGTATTGTACCAAAAGAACTCCTTGTTGCTTTACAATATGAAGAAATGGAAAAACCAATTCAACCCACCTTAGATTTTGAATTGCTATTTATATAAACATTGCAGAGCAAGCATTGATTTCATTCAGCGTCTCAGCTGGAACTGCATATCCTTCAATTTAAACACTTTGAGATTTAAAGATGCATTTTGGAGCAAATCCCAAGGCCTTTTCTGAAATCTAGGTTTAGCAGAGATCGTTTCCCCCCCCCCCCCCCCCCCCCCCCCGGACAATTCAGTTCAATTAAGTGATGAAAACTACCATCTGCTGCTTAGCAACAGTTAGCAATCATGACGCCAATTTTTAAAAGATGCCATAATTCCTTTCTCATTAAAGAGACCCTCTAATTAATTCTGTGGCTGAATTATTATTAGACATTTAAATTAGTTTTTTGATTTAGCATTTATTTAAAAATAGACATTTTTGGTACTTCTCCGATAACTACAATGGATATTGATAACCTGGGATACTACTGACTCTATAAGTGCCCTGCCTGAGGGCCTGGATTGTTCTTCGAAATTGATATCATTAAAGGCAAAACAGCCTTATCATGTCCACATATACAGTTTACTTAAACAACATTAATTTGCATTTATAAAACATTAATCGTGCCTCAAAACATAAGAACATAACAGGCAAAAAGCTGACTGTTATGAAGGCAGCGATGAAAAGGTGGGTCTTTGGAGCATCTGAAGTAAGGGGTTTATGGAGGAAATCCCAAGTCTTCAGGCCCCAATGGTTGAATCTCTGCTTGTGATTGACAAGGGAAGATTTTGAGAAACATCATATAGGTATGTTGCAAAGCCTACCTGAAGCGTCTTTGAAAATCTGCCGCTGCGGGTGTGCGCGATTTTGGCGCCGTTTAGAGGGGGCGGGTTTAAAACGCGATTTTCTCTAGGCTGTTCAAATCGAAGATGTTCAGCCTAGTTAATTATTAACGAAAAATCGCTGGAAGACCCCGTCGCAAAAGCTATTATTAGGTTTAAAGGCCTCGTATAATAGTTATAGTAGTTTAAAAATCAATCTCTAAACCCGCGACCGCCAGCAACCGCATGGTCTCATAAAGCAAACCACAGAAGGTAGGTTGTATATTTTTACATTAAAAAGGGCTTCTAAAGATCCCTTTATACAAAGTTTAATATTGCGAGTAGCTCATTTTGGGCCCATTATATCGCGCAGTATTTTTCTGGGCATTTGGGGCACAAATCTACCGCAATGTGAACGTTCTAAACCAGCGCGTTCCACAGGGACCCACTGGAAAGCTGATTTAAATGGGCATTTATTTACAGCAATTGAACACTGAATTCCTTCCATTTGGCCTATAAATGAATGTAAATGAGATTTAAAAATCATGTTTTATTGTGAATTATTTGTGAATATTATTTGGACATTTAGGCTATTTAAAAATGTTAATCATTTATTAAGAAATGGATAGATGTTTAGATCTAGTAATTGAAGTCTGAAATTAGCTACAATTAGGTAACTAACTAATTATATGCTTTAATTTCAGGTCATCCAAGTAAGATTATTTTATATTTGTTTCAGAATGCTTCAATCTATGATAACTGAAAATTTCATTCAGTTCTCTTAATTTTTAAGAAAGTTATGGGCTTTTGACTGTTCACGATCACAACTTTTTTGTTATGTCCATAGAAAATCAATAGGGAACAAGATGCTCATTTCCGAGTATGAAAATGGCCATAACTTTTTAAATACTTGAGATATGAAAGTGAATTAGGTGTCAAATTAAACTTATTTTTATGCTTTATCTGATGGGATAAATTACAGACTTGATTTTTAAAATCTCAAAATTTTGTAACATTGCTACATCATACACTCAGGATAGTGGATGAGATGGAAGGATGTAAAGGTCAGGTGGGCATCACTCCAGTGTGGTCTCACCAAGTACTGTAGCAGGGTTGTCAACAAAAAGGTTTGAGACCACCACATTGAAAAGGCATACAATGGAAAATGAGACCGCAGAAGCTGAGGACCAAAGTTGTGCCAATGAAAGTCAAATAAGCCATTATGAGAACGAGAAACAAGAATAAAACTGTTAGAGACATTAGCCAAACCATAGGCTTACCAAAATCAACTGTTTGGAACATCATCAAGAAAAAAGAGAGCACTGGTGAGCTTACTTATCGAAAAGGGACTGGCAGGCTAAGGAAGACTTCCACAGGTGATGACACAAGAATTCTCTCTATAATAAAGAAAAAACCCCAACACCTGTCCAACAGATCAGAAACACTCTTTAGGAGTCAGGTGTGGCTCAAGAGTAACTCGGGAGACGAACTTGGAACATCGCAGAAATGACAAGTAAACGGCGAACTTGTCATACCCGTGGGAACTCGGGTAAACTCTTGATCATACACTTGCAATCTCGTACACAACCACGAGTCTTTCACTCGGGGCACCTCTTGTGTCAACTCGCAACGTGAGACTCAGCTTTAACCCCATCTCTATGTAATCCTCCAAATTCAGAACGGAGAAAGCCGAGGAAGAATATTCGAAAGGCTCCTGAGTTCCAAATCAACCCTGTCAAGATTCATCAATATTCTGCATTACCTCTTGTTCTAAACTCCAGCACGTACAACATTAGCCTGTCCATCCTTTCCTAATGAACTCGATGCCCATTTTAGATGTTAGCTTGGTAAGTCATGTAGCAATGTTACAAAATTTTGAGATTTAAAAAATCAAGTCTTTAATTTATCCCATCAGATAAAGCATAAAAATAAGTTTAATTTGACACCTAATTCACTTTCATATCTTCAGTATTAAAAAAGTTATGGCCATTTTCATATTCGGAAATTGACATCTTGTTCCCTATTGCTTTTTCATTGACAACACAAAAGCTGTGATCGAGAACATTTAAAAGCCGATAACTTTCTTAAAATTTAAGAGAACTGAAAGAAATTATAGATTGAAGCATTCTGAAACAAATATGAAACAATCTTACTTAGATGACTTGAAATTAAAGCATATAATTAGCTAGTTAGCTAATTGTAGCTAATTACAAAATTCAATTACTAGATCTAAACATCTATCCATTTCTTAAGAATAGATTAACATTTTTAAATAGCGTAAGTGTCCAAATAACATTCACACAAGAATTCAGAATATAACATAATTTTTAAATCTCATTGTCATGGGTTTATAGGCCAAATGGAAGGAATTTAATGTTTAATACCTGTAAATTAATGGCCATTTAAATCGGCTTGCGAGTGGGATTTTCTGGAACGGGGCCATTTGGAACGTTCAGGATGCGGTGAATTTAGTCCCCCATATCTGCAGCAAATACACTGCCGGTTCGTTCGGGGACTAAATCACCGTTTCGCAACTTAAAATGTGAATTAAATACATCTTAAGAAACACTTTTATACATAAAAATAAACGACTTTCTTTTACCTGGTCCTCCATAAAATCCGTCCCTGTTGTTGGCATTTGCAGCTTCAGAAGCTGATTTTAAAATAATTCCAGCGATTAACTTGTCGGGTGAATTAAAAAAAATACCACACAGAATGGCCGTAGGAACGATTCTTTAGCAACATCTTGCACTTCAACAAATATAATTCAGGACCAGGTCGGAAAACCCCCCCGTTTTAACCCCGCCCGCCCCCCCCCCTCAAACGCGCCAAAATCGCGCACACGGCCCGTGGCAGAATTGCAGCGCCGCTGAAGGTAAGTTTTGTAACATACCTAAGTCATGTCTGAACAATTTCCAACATATAAATACCGTTCCTTAAATAAGAAGATGAATACTGAACACAGTATTCAATATTTGGTCACACCAATGCCACATATGCAAAGCATGACTTCAATTCTCCTAGCAATAAACCAGAACATTCTGAGATAGTCAAAAAATGCTTGAGAAACTCAGCGGGTGAGGCAGCATCCGGGAGATCAGGTTGGTTAGTACGAACTGGGCGGAGGTGTATCTCCCGGTTGCTCAGCACTTTTACTCCCCCTCCCATTCCCAATCTGACCTCTCTGTCAGGAGGAACATTGACTTCTCTAATTTTAGATAGCCCTTGCTTTCTCCCTCCTTCCCCTTCCCAGCTCTCCCACAAAGCCTACTGTCTCCGCCTCTTCCTTTCTTTTTCCCACCCCCCCCTCCCCCAACCAGTGCATACACACCTCAACCTTTTCCCCCCTCTTAAATAGAATCCCAAATTTCCTGGAATTTGATGGTATTTCCTGAAATTTTCAAAAATGCTTCTTGCGTGCTATTTGTTTTCTTTCGCGGGCACACATTAACAACACAATGAACAACAAGGCGAAACAGATGTAACTACACCGTATCTGCCTGCTTCTGTTACTCACTTGTACAGTGTTTTGCAAGGCAGCTTTCGTTGCCTTCAACAGCTTTCGTTGTCTTAGTTTTTTCAACCTACTCTCATGTGTCTCAGTCTCTGCTCTCCCTCCCTCCCTCCCTCCCCCCCTCCCTCCCTCCCTCCCTCCCTCCCTCCCTCCCTCCCTCCCTCCCTCCCTCCCTCCCTCCCTCCCTCCCTCCCTCCCTCCCTCCCTCCCCCCCTCCCCTCCCTCCTCCCTCCTCCTCCCCTCTCTCCCCCTCTCTCCCCCTCTCTCCCCTCTCTCCCCTCTCTCCCCTCTCTCCCCTCTCTCCCCTCTCTCCCCCTCTCTCCCCTCTCTCCCCTCTCTCCCCTCTCTCCCCCTCTCTCCCCCTCTCTCCCCTCTCTCCCCTCTCTCCCTCCCTCCCCTCTCTCTCCCTTGCTCTCTCACCTCCCCCCTCCCTCTTTCTGAGTAGATCGATTTCAAACCATCCGGAATACGAGTCGACTAGAACCACGTATTGTTTGCCATGTCACTCAAAAACATCAGTTGCCAATGTGGACCATGGGAGGTCGGGAAACGGGTGTGAGAGAAGTGACTGCTTTTGTTGGTGTGGTGTCAAACTGTTGCACACTGCATAGGACTTTACTTTTCCACGAATATAATCAGCCATGCTAGGCCAGAAAAACATGTTTTCGCTCGCAGGACAGTTGCCTTTGCGCCTGGGTGTTCTGCATGGACGACATCAAAGTTTTGCTGTGTAAGGAGGCAGGAATTACAGCTTTGTGGCCCTTTACGATAATGTCCTCTTGTAGTACTAGTTCATCACTCATGGCAAAGAAGGGCCGGATTGGGAGTGGTAATCTGTTATGCTTGTCTGGCCGCCCGTGCTTAATGATGGAGGAGAGCGATCGTAAGGTATCGTCAGCAGCAGTTTGGGCTTCCAGGTTCACCAAACAGGACGAAGGAACATAGGAGACCGTCATGACAAGGAAGCTGTCTTCAGTCGTGGATGATTTCTCGCAGGTGCATGTCCTTGCCACGTTTGTAGGTTAGAACAATGTCATACTTCTGTAGCTGTAGCAACATACGTTGGAGGCGTCCTGGAGAAACGTGTATCGGTTTGTTCAGAATGCTGATTAGGGGTTGATGGTCAGTTTCAATCGTGACCGTATTTCAGAAGGTAAAGTCATTAAACTTACTGCAAGCGAAAACGACCACGCAGCTCATTTTCAATCTGAGCGTAGCGTTGTTCCGTGTCGGTCATGGTGCGAGAAGCATAGGCAACAGGCCTGTTATTTTGGAGGAAAGCTGCTCCTAAACTGTACTGCGAGGCATCACAAGTCAGTGTGACAGGTAGCCTAACATCAAAGTAGGTGAGGGTGGGGACACAAGGCATTTGTTGTTTAAGAGTGTCAAACGCCCTCTGCTGCTGTTCATGCCAGGACCAAACAGTGTCTTTGTAGGTTGGCTGGTGCAGTGGTACTGATAGTTCACTGAAATTTGGAATGAATTTCCCCAAGTAGTTTACCATGCCATGGAATCTCTGCAGGCTGAGCACGTCTGTGGGTGCTGGTAACTCGTTAATTGCAATAGTCTTTAATGGATCGGGTTCGAGGCCGTCACTGGTGAACACATGTTGAACACACAATATTAGGAGTTAATTCTTTTTTATTGCTACTACCATGGTTGAGACCCAATCCGATGGGTCAACGACAGGGGCAATCACACACAGAGTCTCCATTCTGTTGAGTTCATTTTGTATGCGATCCCACAAAGCATGTGGAATCCGGTGTGCAGGACGAACAACTGGTAGGACCTCCGGGTCGGTCGTTGTTGTGTACTTGATGGGAAGCTTGCCCAGCTTGTCGTCAAAAAGATTTACGTGTTGTGCCCGGATCTGTTGAATAAAGCTACCTGCAGCAGACAGTTGATGAAATGCCGTACCGAAGGTGATCAACCCTAGGTCGTTACAGACCTAGCAGAGAAGTCACTTTTTCTCGGACAATAAAGAAGCTCAGATTGTAGAACGTGACGCCAGATGGCACTGTGACTCGACTCTTCCAACAGGGAGCACTGCACCCCCTCCAAATGGAAGTAAAGTGGCGGCAGTCTGATTGATGACCTCAGTTTTCCGAATCCTGTTGAGCTCAGATAAGGACAGAACGTTGCAACGAGCTCCAGTGTCGCCCGTAACAATAACACTCGTCCCATTAATGAGGAGAGTGACCATAAAATCTTGGCGTTTATGAGACAAGTCCGACAAGGAATGTATGTTCAGAAGACAGAAAAGTTGGAAATCTCCAGGACCAGACAATTTTTCCCCCTCTACTCTCAAGCTCTGTGTCGAACAACTGGCACCGGCCCTCACAGACATTTTTAACCAGTCCCTGCAAACCTGTACTGTCCCAGCCAGCGTCAAATCTCCACTATTGTCCCTGTACCCAAAAAGGCAAGGATTACAGGTCTTAAAGACCTCTGTAGTCATGAAGACCGTTGAAAGGCTTGTGCTGACCAAGCTGAAAAATTTCACTCTGCAGTTTGCATATCGGTCCAATAGATCTGTGGATGATACAGTCAACCTGGGCCTGCACTTCATCCTCCAGCACCTAGACCACCAGGGGACATATGCGAGGATTTTGTTTGTTGATTTTAGCTCTGCATTCAACACCATTGTGCCAGAGCTACTACACTCCAAACCTCTGAGTTGACTGTGCCTGAACCCCTCTGTCAGTGGATCACCAGCTTCCTGACAGACAGGAAGCAGCATGTGAGGTTGGGAAAGCATATCTCGGAAACGCAAACCCTTAGCATAGGACCACCGCAAGGCTGCGTACTCTCCCCTCTCCTCTACTCTCTACCCCAATTACTGCACCTCCACTGACTCCTCTGTCAAGCTTCTCAAGTTTGCGGACGACATAACCCTGATTGGACTGATCCAGGATGGGGAGGAATCTACCTGCTCAATTTTTGTAAGGTGTCCTTGAGACTCTTGAAAGGCGCCCATAAATAAAATTTATTATTATTATTATTACCTACAGACAGGAAGTGACACAGCTGGCGTCCTGATGCCATTGCAAGAACCTGGAGCTCAATGCTGTTAAGACAGTGGAATTGATTGTAGCATTTCGGAGAGCTCCCCCTCCCCTCACCCCACTCATCATCAACAACACCACAGTCACATCTGTGGAGTCTTTTAAGTTCCTGGGAACCATCATCTCCAAGGATCTTAAGTGGGGGGCTACCCTCGACTCCACAGTCAAAAAGGCACAACAGAGGATGTACTTCCTGCGGCAGCTGAGGAAGCACAAACTACCACAGGCAATGATGGTCCAATTCTATACGGCCATCGTAGAGTCTGTCCTCACCTTCTCCATCATGGTCTGGTTTGGCTCGGCCACCAAGCACGATACCCGGAGGCTGCAGTGTCCGATCAGCTGAGAAGGTTGTTGGCTGCAACCTTCCCTCCATTGACAAACTGTACACTGCAATGGCCAGGAAGCGATCGGATAAGATCATCTCTGACCCCTCTCACCCTGGCCACAAACTCTTTGAATCACTTCCCTCTGGAAGGTGACTCCGGACTGTCAAAGCTGCCACAGTCAGACATAAAAACAGCTTTTTTCCACGAGTAGTAGCTTTACTCAATAACCAAAAATCTGTAGCCTTCTTTTGCTCTGGTATTTCATTTAATTCACATGCTTAATCAATAATGTTTTATTATTAATGTTTAATGTTTATGTATCATTCTTAACTGCCACTGTATGTCATGTCACTTGGCGGGCAGAGCACCAGGGCAAATTCCTTGTATGTGAATACTTAGCCAATAAACTTATTCATTCATATATACTCCGTCTCTCGAAAACAGGCAGCATGTCCTCGTTAGTCAGAGAGGTTGATGGAGTTACGTGGGAAGGCTCTAGCTGTAAGCTGTCTTGCTGTAGCAGGTGCACTGATTGCTTTTTCTCTACTCTGTTCATACACGAGCGGCAGCCGCAGCGGATGAAATGGTTTCTGAGTTTACAGTGGTAGCAAACTTTTCCATAGGCCAGGCATTGTTCATGAATGCCAGCATGTGAACCTCCACAGTTCACACGATTAATAATGAATCCGACACCCGATCTACCAGGCATTTGTGAAGGCTGGCGCTGGGCCTGATAAAACGTGCCGGCAACATTTACATCATAGGCAGAGTGGGGACCTGGCCCCAGAGATTTAGTATGAGAGTCTGTTATCTCTGCAACACCACAGCGATTCTCAGCCCTTTCCAGAGTGAGATCTGCATCACGTGTAAGTTCATCACGCACCTTGTCATTGAGAATACCATAAACCAGTTTGTCACGTATAAGACTGGCACATAGATTTTCAAACTCGCATCTGCTGGCGATGTGCTTTAAAGAACTGATATAGGCTTCAACAGGCTCACCTTGCTGCGCAAAAAGAATCTGTGGCGCTCCATTACGAGATTAGTGCGTAGCTCACACAGCTGTCAACTTGTTCAGCAGGCAGACGGGGTCATCTATAGATTCTGCCGGGACTATTTAAACACCCACAGCGTCTACCTGAGCTGGGGCGTAGTGGAATTTGCTAGCACGTCGAGTGGTTTCTGTACCAGCCAGATTGAGGAGGATGGAGGCACGAATGTCAGGCGCTGCGGCATGATGCGTTGCACGGGTATGCACGGTGAAGTCCTCTTCGAAGATGCGCCAAAGCTCGGCGAGGTCACCATCAAACACTAAAGGTTCAAGCTTACGAAGTGTGTCAGCCATAGTAAAATAACAAACTGAACAAAAAAATAAATAAATAAACGGAAACCAACTAGAGTCCACGTTTGGTCTTCCCAATGTACAGGAGACCACATCGGTGACAGATGCGGTAAATTGCCACTCGGGGACACCAGATGCAGTAGATACTTGAATATTTATAGCTTGGTAGCCAATGTTACTGAATTTACTTATGAATTCCAATCCGAAGTTTGTTGAGAGATTAAAATATATCTTGTTTGGATGATTGGTCCAATGGTATACACTCCAGTGTCATGCCTCTTATTACAGGGGAACATTTTACTGAGTTTAACCCACAGTTCATTGACTTGAATGTCTTTTTTGGCATTACATGATTGAACTAGAACATGTTTCCTATCTGAGCACTGAAAGACTTAATTTTGATATTCTAAAATTGAAAAGTGTCAAAACCTCTGTACTGTACAGTCCTATAGTTCAAACCAATTGTTTTTGATTTATTTAAGAGACGCATGGTTAAATAAGGTAATTACAGGCCAGTGAGCTTTCGTCAGTGGTAGGGAAATGATTGGGGAAAATCCAAAAAGATTGATTTGTATGTACTCGTTCGTTTTTGAGCACAAGTCCTATACCTCAGATTTGATTGAGTTCTTTCATGAGATAACTAAGAAGATGGATGAAGGCAGGGTAGTACACGTTGTCAATATGGACTTTAAAAAAGCATTTGATGTGGTCCTGCATTACAGGTTGAGCCAGACATTTAATGCACATGGAATCCAAGGCACATTGGTTAAATAGATCCAAAATTGACTTGGTGGTAGATGACAGGGTAGTGGTGGTAGGGTGTTTTTCCGATTGAAAGTCTATGATCACTTTAGGGATCGGTATTGAGATTTTTGTTGTTTGTGGTATGTACTACTGACTAGGATGCTAAGAAATGTTGGCATGCTTAGGAATGGATGGATCAGGGCATTCAAGTCCATAGTTCCTGAAAATGGCAACAGAGATAGGATGATGAAAAGGCATATGGAATGTGTGCCTTCACTGTTTAGGACAGAGAATATAGAAGTTGAAGTGTTTTTGTGTCACCAGTATAAAACACAGGTTAGAGCACACGGAGTATTGTGTACATTTCTGGCCTCCAGACTGTAAGAAAGATGTGGATGGTTGGAGAGAGGGAAGAGGTTCAGCAGGAATACTACACTTATGAGGAAGGAATATATAGGCTTGGCTTGTATTCTGTGGAGTGAAGGAGGCTGAGGGGTGACCTGTTAGAGGTATATAAAATTATAAGAGGCATAGATAGGATAGATTTTTATTTCTCCAGGGAAACAGTTTCAAAACCAAGTGAACATACATTTAAGGTGAAACGAAGGACTTTTTAAAGGAAACGAGGGAAAAAGTTTTTGCAATAGTTGATATCTAGAACCAGTTGCAGGAGATGGCGGAATCAGAGATAATCATCAGGTTTACTTCGTGGTGAGCTAATGACCTGTTTCTGTGCTATACAGCTCAGACTCTAAAATATACAGGATTAAGCGTTTATCAATTTTCTATGTCACTTTTGGAATAGGTGTTGAGTTCTAACTGGTTTATAGTGTTAAGTACTGACAATAATCTCTCCTCTTTGCAGTTCTTGAAAGGGTAGAATGAAAAATGTAGCCTGTACCAATTTTGGACTTACTTTTCAACACTAAAACATATGAAGAAATGATTTACAGATTCTAATTTACAGTCTCTGCCTCCATTGTTTAATCAGAATTGCAAGGAATATTGTGCTCATCATCACTTTTAACAACTGGATTATGAGCCAATGCGCAGTTACCGAATTCTGAATTGACTATTGTTGCATGTTAGCTGTTGCTCAAAGATGTTTTGAAACAAAAAGCATTAAAAAAATCATATGTTACAACCTTTGACTAGCTGCAGGTAATGTATTTTAAAAATCTTCCTTTTACAGTAGGATTTTGGCTTTATTAATCAGTTGTACTTTGGCCTATCAGAAGATCTACTTAGAATTGCTCAAATAAATAATATGGTTAGTTATTCAACTGTAATGCAGTCAATTTATCCCCCCCCAAAGCAAATCAAACCCATGAGCAGGATAACCAGAGGGATTCTGATTTGAGATTTGTAAGTTGCAAGATGACGCCGGAACGTTTCAACTAAACGTACTGTCCTCGAAGAGGAACTACTTATAATGGTTTTGGTCTTTTACTGGTATGATTTTACTCGTGTGCAGTATGATTTGACTGGCTAGCACGTAAAACAAGCTCTCTACTGTATCTCGGTACACGTGACAATAATAAACTAAACTATTTTATTGTGCTTTTATATTTCATAAGCAGGGTAAATGATCTATTTCTATCTTTCTTGAAGGGACACAAACCAATTTAAATTAGAGCTAAACACCATAAAGGACTTGAGAATTTAGGGGAAAATTGTGTGATGTGGAGCAAGATCCTAAGTTTATTACATATTAAATGTACTCTTAATTTTCTTGAATAAATATGTTTGTTTGAAAATGCATTAATTTCTCCCCCCATCATCCGTGCTTCTTCTTGTGTGGTCCAGTCATGAACCTAACAGTGATTCAGAGCTACAAATGGCCCAGGGAACAGTTCTCAAGAATCCATCCTATTAAGATCACAAAAATGTTATTGTAGATTGTATTGTATATCGTTACAGTTTTCACCAAAGTCCTTTGGTGATGAGCCTGATCCCTTCCCTGTGACAAAGATACCTGTGGCTAAAAGTAGTTCTTTTGCTGCACATGAACTTTAAATTTCAAGTTAGATTATCTGTGTTCAGCAGCTTGTAGCACTCCGCCTATGGGTAAGCCAAAATTAATATTGGGATATTTTCACAAGGCATTTAAGGAGTTAGTCTAATGAATGATTTTCATTATTGTTTTGAAATTGGTACATCAGTAAGTAGATTTGCATCTGAACTAATGTAGACATTTTATATTTGAAAACTGCAACAGAATGACCTTCTCCAAATGAACCACCGCTATACTCAAATTTTCCTTCCAATGTGTGTCCCTGTTAAATAAGGGCAGTGGAAATTGAAAAAAAAAAGCCATTGAAACACTTGCAGTTAACTGGACTACAGCTTTTTTTCCCCACAACTTTTCCAAAGTAGGCCTATGGCCCCTGATGTACTTCCCTAAATTACTACAAGGTTAAATTTGAATTGTTATTTGAAAGGTGCTATGTATAATATTCTGGTAAACTGGTGAGTGCACATGATGTTAAATTAATATATATAAATATGTTATAAGGCATTGTTGTCAATTAGTTTGCAGCTGAATTACTTTTCTGTAATGAGTAAATTTCTTTTTATTCTGTGCTTGCACACTTCATTTATTTATCACTGCACTGATTTATTTCTCTTTCTTTATTTCCTGCACCAAGCATTCCTATCTGGACAGGGAAACGTCAATCATTTTGAGAAACATAGCTGGGAAACCTTCTCATTTGCTGACCAAGGTGAAGCGTATCTTCCAACCTGCATGTGATGAAACCCTGTAGGTAGAATGAATAACCCTGTGAATTGTCGCCATCCCATGCCCTCCTTAATATACAACTACCAAAATATATTTTGATTTCCCATTTACTCAATCCCTTGCAATATATTGATCAAGCTCTTGAGACTGGTTATACCCAATTTGTGTTGCTGTGTCTCCACCAGTAATTGGCTTACTTGTTAACTCTTCCTGCTTGTGACCCACCCTTTCTGCCCAAAGATGAATGTGAAGCAGGTTTTGTCTTGAATTCCTTTTTGTATTTGTGCATTTTAGAAACTTGCTACTTAATTGGGTAGCTGCATGAGAACATCATGAGTACCTGCATGCAATCCCTTTGTAACTTTTCAGTGCACTGTGAGGAAGTTTCTCTTGACCTTTGTAATATCTTCAGTCTTTGTTTCGTCATTCTGCCAATTTATGTTAAATTATGTGGGGATGATAATATCAAGGAAATGACAACACCCACTATGCCAATGAAAATAATCAATATCTGGCCAACATTTTGCAGCATCATTTACATTTTAAAAAAGCCGAGCTAAATATTGACATTCTGTGGAATTTAATAACAAATGTTACATACAGTTGGCCAAGCTCAATCCTTATAGCTGCTGGAGTATTTTATAATTTGAATGCTTGAGTGTGGTAAAGATATAGATCGTCTTTGTGGTCTCCTTGTTTTACCAGTATTGGAACATGGAATTTTTGTATGAAGTTGGATCGAAACCTTCAGTGCTAATGGCTCCAGTGCCTGAATCCATGTGTAGTGTGATAAACAAAGACTTGACATTTACAGATAACTGAAATTATTCTTTTACTTTTTGCCTTTGGAACAACTCAGCAAGATGTCCCTAATTAAATTTAGAAGCGATCTAAATTTAAACTCAGTTATGTGATTGTTTGCTCGCCATTCCATTTTTTATTTGATAGTATTCCAAGTGATATAATTGATAATCAAGAATCATGAAATAGATCCAGTGGCACTGGTGAATAGTCATAGATTAATAGCTTAAACTCGGATCTAGATGTTCCAGAATCAGATAGTTTTATTTTTAAATGGCTGATGTGGCTTTCTTGATTGCTTCCTGCGTAAAAGCGTTATGTTATAATAGGGCAGACAGGTCCAGGAGCTCTGGTTTGTTTCCATATATGTACTGAGTTAACTGATGCATCTGAGAACATTTCTGATGAATTAACAGTAGCCAGGGACTTCAACAAGGCCAGCTGGCAGAAATATCTCCCAGACTACCACCAGCAAGTGTCCTGCAGCAACAGTGGATCAAAGACTCTTGACCACTGCTGTTCCACCATCAAAGATGCCTTTCACTCCATCTCATGCCCATACTTTGGGAAATCAGACCACCTGGTTGTGCTCCATCTTTCTGCGTAAATGCAGCAAATGAGGACCACTGCTCCAGCGCTGAGGACTGCACAGAGCTGGTCACAGGAGTCAGAGGAACGACTCCAGGATTGCTTGGAGTCAGTAGATTGCTTGGAGTTCAAGGACTCGGCAACGGACCTGAACTAATACGCAACCAGAAGCCTTGGATGAACCAGGAGGTCCGCAATCTTCTGAGGATCAGATCTCAGGCATTCAATTCTGGTGACACAGATTCATATATGAAGTCCAGATACAATACAACACAATACAATACAATAATACTTTATTAGCCAAGTATGTTTTGCAACATACGAGGAATTTTATTTGCAATACAAATAAAAAGCAACAGAACACACTAAATACAGCTTTTTTTTTTTATAACATAAACATCCACCACAGTGACTCCTCCACATTCCTCACTGTGATGGAAGGCGGCAAAAAAGTTCAATCTCTTCCCTTCTTTGTTCTCCCACGGTCGGGGGCCTCGAGACTTCCGTTAATGGGAAGATCTTGGCTTACAAAGTCGCCGGTGTTCGAGCCCTCCTCGTCGAGGCGATTACTCCTGCATCGGGGGGGGGGAAATCTCAGCTCTCCCGCGCCGAGTGATTCTGCGTCGTTGGAGTTCCCGACACCCACGGTCTAACCCGAGACTGCGAGCTCTCGATGTTAAAGTCCGCAGGCTTTGGAGCGACCCAGATAAGGGATTGGCTCAGATGGTAAGTCCACTCACCGCAGTGGGGCTCAAAGTCAGTCCCGAGGAGGCCTCCAGCTCCAAGATGTTAGGCCGCAGAGGGACCGGAGATATGACGCGGAAAACAATCGCATCTCCCGCAGGGTAAGAGATTGGGGAAAAAAAATGTTTCCCCCGACCCACTTCCCCTCCACTCCCTCTCCCCCACATAAAACAAACCAGAGAACACTAAAACACTTTCAAAACACAAAAAATAACAAAAATAAAACAAAAAACAGACATACTGTTGGCGAGGCTGCCAATCATATGGTGCCCCTGGTCTTATCGAGATACGATCTCGATAAGACCATCAAAAATGTTAAAAGGGACTTTTGCTCTAAACTAGAGGATGGGATGGACATTCGGCAGCTGTGGCAGGACTTACATGACTTACCAAAAACAGCAGCTCCAATGACAGCGAGCCATCACTCTCTATGAGCTCAATGTGTTCTATACATGCTTTGATAGTGAGAACACTGATGTGCCTTTTCAGGCACCTCCAGTGGGTTGCAAAAGTATTCATACCCCTTGAACTTTTCCACATTTTGTCATGTTACAACCACAAACGTAAATGTATTTTATTGGGATTTTATGTGATAGACCAACACAAAGTGGCGCATAATTGTGAAGTGGAAGGAAAATGATACATGGTTTTCAAATTTTTTTACAAATAAAAAACTGAAAAGTGTGGCGTGCAAAAGTATTCAGCCCCCTTTACTCTGATACCCCTAAATAAAATCCAGTGCAACCAATTGCCTTCAGAAGTCACCTAATTAGTAAATAGAGTCCACTTGTGTGTAATCTAATCTCAGTATAAATACAGCTGTTCTGTGAAGGCCTCAGAGGTTTGTTAGAGAACATTAGTGAACAAACAGCATCATGAAGCCCAAGGAACGCACCAGACAGGTCAGGGATAAAGTTGTGGAGAAGTTTAAAGCAGGGTTAGGTTATAAAAAAATATCCCAAGCTTTGAACATCTCACAGAGCACTGTTCAATCCATCATCCGAAAATGGAAAGAGTATGGCACAACTGCAAGCCTACCAAGACATGGCCGTCCACCTAAACTGACAGGCCGGGCAAGGAGAGCATAGATCAGAGAAGCAGCCAAGAGGCCCATGGTAACTCTGGAGGAGCTGCAGAGATCCACAGCTCAGGTGGGAGAATCTGCCCACAGGACAACTATTAGTCGTGCACTCCACAAATCGGGCCTTTATGGAAGAGTGGCAAGAAGAAAGCCATTGTTGAAAAAAAGCCATAAGAAGTCCCGTTTGCAGTTTGCCACAAGCCATGTTGGGGACACAGCAAACATGTGGGGGACGGTGCTCTGGTCAGATGAGACCAAAATTGAAGTTTTTGGCCTAAATGCAAAACGCTATGTGTGGCGGAAAACTAACACTGCACATCACCCTGAACACACCATCCCCACTGTGAAACATGGTGGTGGCAGCATCATGCTGTGGGGATGCTTTTCTTCAGCAGGGACAGGGAAGCTGGTCAGAGTTGATGGGAAGATGGATGGAGCTAAATACAGGGCAATCTTGGAAGAAAACCTGTTAGAGTCTGCAAAAGACTTGAGACTGGGGCGGAGGTTCACCTTCCAGCAGGACAACGACCCTAAACATACAGCCAGAGCTACAATGGAATGGTTTAGATCAAAGCATATTCATGTGTTAGAATGGCCCAGTCAAATTCTAGACCTAAATCCAATTGAGAATCTCTGGCAAGACTTGAAAATTGCTGTTCACAGACGCTCTCCATCCAATGTGACTGAGCTTGAGCTATTTTGCAAAGAAGAATGGGCAAAAATTTCAGTTTCTAGATGTGCAAGGCTGGTAGAGACATACCCCAAAAGACTTGCAGCTGTAATTGCAGCGAAAGGTGGTTCTACAAAGTATTGACTCAGGGGGGCTGAATACTTTTGCACGCCACACTTTTCAGTTTTTTATTTGTAAAAAAATTTGAAAACCATGTATCATTTTCCTTCCACTTCACAATTATGCGGCACTTTGTGTTGGTCTATCACATAAAATCCCAATAAAATACATTTACATTTGTGGTTGTAACGTGACAAAATGTGGAAAGGTTCAAGGGGTATGAATACTTTTGCAAGCCACTGTATATCCCCCAATGGTATTGCAATCTCAGTCACCGAGGCCAATGTCCTTCTGGGAGGTAAACCTTCGGAAAGCGTCTAGACCTGGTGATGTACCTGGTTGCATTCTCAAGACCTCTGTGGACCATCTGGCTGAAGTTTTTGTCTTCAACCTCGCATTACTGGGGTCTGAGGTTCCCACCTGCTTTAAAAGGGCATCAATAATACCGGTGCCCAGTTAACGTGCCTCAATGACTACCAACTGGTGGCACTAATAGTCTGGTGTTGAAGTGCTTTGAAAGGTTGGTTATGGTGCATACCAACTCCTACCTCAGCAAGAATCTGGATTCGCTACAGTTTGCCTACTGCAACAAGAGATCAATGGGGAATCTATTATTTTCTTCACACCCTGCACTGGACCACTTGGACATCCCCTCCAAACTTGTTATCACGCTCAAGTTACTGAGTCTCTGCATCTCTTTGCAACTGGATCCTTGACTTCATCAAATTCAAGAGAGAATTAGATAAAGCTCTAGAGACTAATAACGGAATCAAGGGATATGGGGAGAAAGCAGGAACAGGGCACTGATTCTGGATAATCAGCCATGATCATATTGAATGGCGTTGCTGGCTCAATGGGCCGAATGGCCTCCAGCACTTATTTTCTATTTCTATCATCAACAGAACATAATCAGTACACACTCATCAACGGGTGATGGAGAGAGTCAACAACTTCAAGTTCCCAGGTGTGCATATCTCTGAAGGTCATCCTGGACCCAGTATATTGATGCAATCATAAAGAAAGCCCTTCAAAGCCTCGACTTCCTTAGAACATAGTGAAAATTCAGTATGTTCATGATTACTCTCTTGAAGTTCTACAGGTAGAGAACATATTGACTGATTGCATCACGGCCTGGTTCGACAACATGAACGCCCAGGAACAAAGGAGATTACAAAAAGTGGTGAACACTGCCCGGTCCTTTATGGGTACTGACCTCTCCACCGTCATAGCGATCTATAGGAGGTGGTGTCTCAAATAGGCAGCCAGCATCATCAAAGGCCCACACCATCCTGGCCATGCTCTCATTTCATTCCTGCCATTGGGAAGAAGGTATAGGTGTCTGAAAACTAAAATTTGGTTTCAGGGCAGCTTCTTCCCAATTCCCAATTTAATTTTTTTATTTATTAAATGTATATTACATTATCTATTGAGTACTGCATTTACAAACCTGTTGTGTCCTGCAAGTAAGGGTTTCATTGTTCCATTTCGGTACATATGACAATAAAACACTCTTGAAGCTTGAGGCCAATAAAAAATTGGATTGCCCAAATTTGAAAAAAAGGTTTGCACATGTCAAGATGTGTGAGGCTGAGACTTGGCTCGGCTATCAATCGTACATATTTTAGCTCAAATGGATGAGGCACCAGAGGATGATCAGTGGCTGTGGATACCCACAACAAAGTTAGGACCTTTAGCTACAAGCTGGGTTAGAGAGAGAAGTATAGAAATTTATTTGGCACAAAATGAGGCCAATCAGCATGTGCAGCCCATGCAGTTCTCTACTTTTGGTCCACCCACTGTTTCCCATGGCTCTGCTACTAATTCTCTCATTTCTATGCCAATACCTTTTGAAAGCAATTATTCTGTATCCACCTCCACTTATAGATTAAAAAAAATTCCAAATCAGAATTATTTTATTTTTTATTCCTTGCATTTTCCTTGTAATATTTTGCCAATTTAAAAAAAAATCTAAGTAAATTTGGTAGGACCAAATAAAGACAAGATTCCCCAGGGGAATTTCTTCACAGCAGGTTAAAATAATGTAACACTCAATTTAAATAGTAAATATTGATGTCTGTGCTTTGGGATAATATTCTCTCACTTCCCTATGCTCCCGTCGCTTGTCTGTATCACAAGCAGTCAACCGTTGGTAGTTAGCAATCTATTCTAAAGCTTCTGTATGTTCACTTGAATCTGTTGCTCAAAGGTAATTTGCTTGGTAAGTAGACTCTGCTTGTCGTAAACTTTTTCATGTTTAATAGCATCAGTGGACCTGGAACCCATGTTTTGGCTCCAGAATAATATCCAAAGCAATTAAAATTGATTTGAAAGCTCTGCATGAAATGAACTAGGGACTATTTATTTGTCTTTTGAAAATTGTGCTGTAGAGCAATTAGTAAATCCGATTGCTAGAAACAGTTGTCCTTGGCACAAGTTGACTTCTGTTGAGACAGCTATTATAGTCCGTTTAGTTAGAATTGGAAGAAATTTACTGCATATATAACTGCATAATTTGTATTACTGCGCATGAGAATACACCATAGATTGTGGGAATAGTGATTTTATAGATCAGAGTATTGCATTTTAACATTTTGTTTCTGTTCTTCCATAAAATCCGTGCATCTCTTAAGTGTCTACTAGAGAAATTTGTGAGAAATCTCTGGACTATTCTGCTTTCACCTCATTGTGAGGAAGTGCTACTTTGCTGACTTAATAAGATTAGGAATTCACCAGAATTGAATGTTTTCCCCATCTCTAACCCAGGGGCAGTTGATTAAGAACCTCAGAGTGTTTGGTGATAGCCCAGCTGGCTGAGGCATTAATGTACTTATTCCCTGCATCGATGATGTTTGATCACCAGAATAACAACAGAATATCTGTGTGTATATTACAGTTTTTACTTCAGCATTCTGAATGAGCAAGCATTGTCACTTTTCCCTCCTCCAGAGCCAGTATTAATTTCCTTACCTTCATCCCATTTTTAAGGGTGGAGGAGCAAACATTTGTTAAATTTAGTTTAGTTTAGAGATACGGCATGAAAACAAGCCCTTCGGCCCATCAAGTCCGCGCCGACCAGCGATCCCCGCACACTTACACTATCCTACACACACACACACACACACACAAGGGACAATTTTACCAAACCAATTAACGTACAAACCTTGTATGTCTTTGGAGTGTGGGAGGAAGCTGAAGATCTCGGAGAAAACACGTGCGGTCATGAGGAGAACGTACAAACTCTGTACAGATAGCACCCGTACTGTAAGGCTGCAACTCTACCGCTGCATCACCATGCCGTTCAAATGACTAGGCTAAATGGAGTAACAATAGACACAAAATGTTGGAGTAAATCAGCGGGTCAGGCAGCATCTCTGGAGAAAAGGAATTGGTGACAATTCGGATCGAGACCCTTCTTCAGTCAGAGTCAGGGGAGAGGGAAACTATAGGTATGAAAAGGTACAGAACAAATCGAAGCCAGCACCAATGACCCAGGAAATTTGGAGCACATCACAGTTCATTGTTGACTGAGGAAGAGGTGATAACAAAGGGATACAAACAGTGAAACTAGCAGGATGGCTAGGGTGGGAGGGACGGATAGAACTGGAATGCAAGAGTTACTTGAAATGACAGAAATCAATATTCATACTGCTGGGTTGTAAGCTGCCCAAGCAAAATATGAAGTGGTGTTCCTCTAATTTGAGGGTGGCCTCGCTGACAATGGAGGAGGCCCAGGATGGAAAAATCAGTATGGGAATGGAAAGGGGAGTTAAAATGTTTGACATCTGCGAGATCGTGTAAGCCAAGGCGGACTGATGGTAGGTGTTCAACTGAACGATCACCCAATCTGCCCTTGGTCTCTCTGATATATAAGAGTCCACACCGAGAACAATGTGTACAGTAGAGGTTGCAGGAGGTGCAAGTCAACCTCTGCCTCACCTGAAAGGGCTGTCAGGGCCCTGGCATGGAGTCAATGGAGGAGGTATAGGGACAGGTGATGGCAGGTGACAGGCAGGGGAACATACCTGGGGAGGAAGTTGTTTAGATGGGAAAAGATGAGTGAACCAGGGTGTTGCGGAGCGAACGATCTCTGCGGAAAGGAGAAAGGGGGTGGAAATGGGAAGATGGCACAATAGTGGTGGGATCCATTTGGAGGTGGCGAAAATGTCGAAGGAGTATGCTGTATGCGACGGCTGATGTTACTCCAGCAGTTTGTGTCTATCTTCGGTGTAAACCAGCAAGGCATTAAGGCATGGATTAAGGCATGGTTTTAACACAGAGGTTAATGTTTTGGTGAGAAAAGTGGAACAGTCACTTCCATAGATTCTGTTGTTAGCACAGCAGGATTTGGGCATTTATATTCTCCTGGCTGGGACTAATTAAAAAAATTCCAAACTATACCTCCATTGTCTGAAATTATATTTAAACATAGAAACATAGAAAATAGGTGCAGGAGTAGGCCATTCGGCCCTTCGAGCCTGCACCACCATTCAATATGATCATGGCTGATCATCCAACACAGTATCCTGTACCTGCCTTATCTCCATACCCCCTGATCCCTTTAGCCACGTGTCACATCTAACTCCCTCTTAAATATAGCCAATGAACTGGCCTCAACTACCTTCTGTGGCAGAGAATTCCACAGATTCACCACTCTGTGTGAAAAATGTTTTTCTCATCTCGGTCCTAAAAAACTTCCCCCTTATCCTTAAACTGTGACCCCTTGTTCTAGACTTTCCCAACATCGGGAATAATCTTCCTGCATCTAGCCTGTCCAACCCCTTAAGAATTTTGTAAGTTTCTGTAAGATCCCCAATCAATCTTCTAAATTCTAGCGAGTACAAGCCGAGTCTATCCAGTCTTTCTTCATATGAAAGTCCTGCCATCCCAGGAATCAGTCTGGTCAACCTTCTCTGTATTCCCTCTATGGCAAGAATGTCTTTCCTCAGATTAGGAGACCAAAACTGTACACAATACTACAGGTGTGGTCTCACCAAGGCCCTGTACAACTGCAGTAGAACCTCCCTGCTCCTATACGCAAATCCTTTTGCTATGAATGCTAACATACCATTCGCTTTCTTCACTGTGCTGCACCTGCATGCCTACTTTCAATGACTGGTGTACCATGACACCCAGGTCTCGTTGCATCTCCCCTTTTGCTAATCGGCCACCATTCAGATAATAGTCTACTTTCCTGTTCTTGCCACCAAAGTGGATAACCTTACATTTATCCACATTATACTGCATCTGCCATGCATTTGCCCACTCACCCAACCTATCCAAGTCACCTTGCAGCCTCCTAGCATCCTCCTCACAGCTAACGCTGGCCCCCAGCTTCGTGTCATCCGCAAACTTGGAGATGTTGCATTCAATTCCCTCGTCCAAATCAATATATATTGTAAATAGCTGGGGTCCCAGCACTGAGCCTTGCGGTACCCCACTAGTCCCTGCCTGCCATTCTGAAAAGGACCCGTTTACTCCTACTCTTTGCTTCCAGTCTGCCAGCCAGTTCTCTATCCACATCAATACTGAACCCCAAATACCGTGTGCTTCATGTTTGCATACTAATCTCCTAAGTGGGACCTTGTCGAAAGCCTTCTGAAAGTCCAGATATAACACATCCACTGGTTCTCCCTTATCCACTCTACTAATTACATCCTCAAAAAACTCTATAAGATTCGTCAGACATGATTTACCTTTCATAAATCCATGCTGACTTTGTCCAATGATTTCACCACTTTCCAAATGCGCTACTATCCCATCTTTAATAACTGACTAGCATTTTCCCCACTACCGATGTTAGACTAACTGGTCTGTAATTCCCCGTTTTCTCTCTCCCTCCCTTTTTAAAAAGTGGGGTTACATTAGCTATCCTCCAATCCTCAGGAACTACTCCAGAATCTAAAGAGTTTTGAAAAATTATCACTAATGCATCCACTATTTTTGGGGCTACTTCCTTAAGTACTCTGGGATGCAGCTTATCTGGCCCTGGGGATTTATCGGCCTTTAATCCATTCAATTTACCTAACACCACTTCCCGACTAACCTGGATTTCACTCAGTTCCTCCATCTCATTTGACCCCCGGCCCCCTGCTATTTCCGACAGATTATTTATGTCTTCCTTAGTGAAAACAGAACCAAAGTAGTTATTCAATTGGTCTGCCATGTCCTTGTTCTCCCCCAACAGATGACCGCAGGGGACTCCTGCACTACCTGCCTACTGCTACGCTGGCTAGTGGCCACACGTTCCCTTTCTGTCCGCTTAACTTTTACCTGCGGTGTGGCCAACTCACTGTACGTGCTATTCACGACTTTCTCAGCATCGTGGATGCTCCAGTATGAATCCAACCGCAGCTCCAATCGTTCAATGCAGTCTGCCAGGAGCTGCAGCTGGACACACTTCCTGCACACGTAGTCACGAGGGACACCGACAATATCCCTGATCTCCCACATGTTGCAGGATGAGCAAACCATGGAGCCGATCTCAACTGCCATGGCATACCCCCAAATTAAATCAACTCACTCCCACTATAAAAATCTTAATCCTTTAAACTGTACCTTTACTAAAAAGCACTCTCTGTACCCTTAACTCTCTGTACCCTTAACTCACTGAACCCTTAACTCACTGAACCCTTAACTCTCTGTACCCGTAACTCACTGTACCCTTAACCAGAAAGCAGAAATACAAACCTGGGGTTGCTCCCAATCAGCTGCTTCCTCTAGTCCGCTGATTGGTGGAAGCTTCCTCCAGACCATTTCTTTTCAAGTAAATTAGGTTAGATTTAGACCATGCAATTAGCTGCTTGATTGAACCAGCTGTTAGACTTGTAAAGACTTGCAGATGGCTGGTTGTTACACTTGGAAGTGGGTCTGCGGCTTGAGATTTGCGCCAGTCTAGCTGATTTTAGAATAAGCTGTCAGTTTTGAAGCAGTTAGATTGTATCATCCATCCCGTTGACTGGTTTAGGTGCCTTGAATTTACACACTACAGACATCAGCTCCAGCTTGCTTCTAGCAGATCTGTACACAAATATTTTCTTTCATTTAGTACATTCAGTTTGTTGCCTTTGATTTAGAAAGGAAGAGGATGGATCTCCCTGTGGATTAGTAAATAAGACTGATTGTTGATTTTTGTTCAGATTATTAGATCTCGATTAGATGACTGTAGAGCTGCTAATATGGGCCTTGCCTTCCTTGTACTATTGTCTATTGATTCGTTGGCGAGAAGGGACTTTGAACCCCAATGAAGGAGGCAAGCTCAGTTGTGTTGCACCCATTAGCAATGACTGCCAACAGTGCGCGGCATTGCAAGATATTGAGATGTGATTGCCTATGAAACTATCCTGCATGAACCAGTTTGCTCAGTGGAAAAGGGAAGAAAATTACTAAACAAATCAGTGATGAGATCCTGTGGACTGTCTGAAAGACAAAGGTTTTAAATTGAAGTCCTCATATTCAAATATATGAACGGAACATCTGAAATACATCTTTTAAGTATGCAATATAAAATGACATGGATTTCTGTTTTGTGAATATTTTTAAATGGTGCAATTGTATTCTCTCTTGCTACTTAATCTCTCGTGTCTACTTTGCACTTTTACTGCTTCTCTTCAGGGCAACGGATGACACTGCTGCCTGCCTATCATTTCAGGAGTTCTGCCTCAAGGGAAGAAAGAGCGCTACCTTTAATCCTTACACAAGATAACCTAGTCAACACCAGGTGGTCAGAGAAAACCCCTTTACAATCCCCTCCCCCCCCCCCCCCCCCCCCACCCCAATCTGGGACAATAGGCCAGAGTTGTAAACACTTTTTTTAAATGGATATGGATGCATAGAAATATTGCAATCTTCTGGCCATGGTTAAACTGCCTTATTACCTTTTCTGTTCACTGCCTAAAACTTGTTGACGTATCTCATTTATTTCCCTTTGAGAATTGAGATTGGACTCCTTAGAGACCAAACTAGGCGAAATGCATAACGTTAATAGTGTACAATATCAAAACATAAAATTTGCATTGTGCCCTTAAGTGTCTGCACCTGCTGTGTCTTATATTATATCGCATGTGATGAATGAAAGATAATCGTTTTTTTAAATTAAAAAGGATGGGGAGATTTGATCATTTCATGAGTGACAGTGTTGGTGAAGCAATCTGTTGCTACTGTTTTTTATTGTTCCTTGGGTTCTTAATTGGGTTCTCAGGTAAGAGCTTGAATCATGTCATCACATTAGGAACCAGTCTTTTGTGGCCTGGGATTATGCATTACATTTGGTATATCCCTAAATTATTCCAGCTGCTGCTGTCAGTTAGCAAAGCTGCTTTGAGCCAAAGCTCTATCATTGTACCTCTTCATGCCATCCTGGAACATGCAGGTAAGCCCTTGCTGTACGATGTCAATGATGGTTTGCAAGAAATAAGAATGATAGCAAAAGAAACTGAGTTTATTTTTAATGTCTCATTTTCATTACACATTTGAAAGGCTTTATAAAAAAAGTAATCAGACAATATACATAAAGCAGTTTTTATTTTGAATGTATACAATTTGGTTAACACCACATGCAATTTGTTCCCTTTATGGTATTAGTGGAACAATAGAAAATACTTTTTCAAAATTTCTCTTTGATAAGAACTTTGTTTTCCAGTATAATTTACAGCATTGGCAGGAAAAAAGCCTGGTGTAAATGTAATGATTACTTGGAAGTGAATCTGCAGTTCTTTTGTGCCATCCCATTCAAACTCCTCTCTGATGCTGCAAGATTTGGGGATGTTGATTAAAATAGCTGGAAGTTGCTTTCCCTTCTGTTGTCAATTTGTAAGGTATATTCTGCTGGATATTACAGTGACTTAATTTGTCTTCATTTGCTAACTGTATTACAGGAGGAACAGGCTGCCAGACAGAAAGCAGAAAAAATTAGGGTGGCGTTAGAGAAAATCAAAGAGGCACAAGTTAAAAAGGTATGCGATGGTAAAGAGCAATGAAAAAAATATTGTAAAGTATTAAACAGACAAGATTTTGAAAAGAACCACCAGGTCATTCAGCACAAGTAGAGAAATATCTAAGAATGAATTAGATGTATGAACTATCTGTTCTCACAGACTGTAAAAATAATTTGGAGAGACATTATTTCCAAAGTTATTTTCATAATTGCTCCACGCTATGACTGTTTCGGGATTTGATTTTCAGAAAGTAAATTTGAATTAAAGTTGGAAAATGTAGAAATAAAAACATATTCGGGAAAAAAGAGAAGAAAAAAATCAATATCATAAAAATCCCTCTTGTTCACATTGCTATTATAATTACATAGAAACATAGAAGCATAGAAAATAGGTGCAGTAGTAGGCCATTCGGCCCTTCGAGCCTGCACCGCCATTCAATATGATCATGGCTGATCATCCAACTCAGTATCTTGTACCTGCCTTCTCTCCATACCCCCTGATTCCTTTAGCCACAAGGGCCACATTCTGTATAACTATGATTGATACAAATCCGCTGCCCTTAGCAGGGGTAGTTGGTAGTTCATACTTCACAAAGCATAAAATGTAAACATGCTTACTTGGGAATTGACTTAAAGGTTTGTTATTCTTAATCATTCATTTTGCTTATTAATATATTTTTATATTTAGTTGATGGAGCTAATCAGAAATTAAAATAAGGCTGTGACAGATATTGTACATTGCATTTTAGGCTGATATTTTGCATGTAGGAACATGAATTGGTTTGATATCGGAGGTAATGAAGTAAAAGTTAAAACTTTCTGGTTAACTGTTTGATTTTTGTCGTGCAGCTGGTGATACGGGTCCACATGTCTGATGAGAGCTCCAAAACTATGATGGTTGATGAAAGACAGTCAGTCAGGCAGGTGCTAGACAACCTGATGGATAAATCTCACTGTGGATTCAGCTCAGATTGGTCATTGGTGGAAACAATTCCTGAACTTCAGATGGGTGAGTTAATGGTGTTCAGCAACCAGTTGTACAAGCATATAGTTTAAAGGGCCTGTCCCACCAGCATGCAATTACATGCGTCTAGCGCGACCAAACGTGGTCGCTTGAGGTGTACGGCCACGCGGAGCCGGTCCCACTTCGAACCGCGGAGGCGTATGGAGTTGCGCGGGGCTGGTCCCGACATCCGCGGGGCTCCGAAAATCCTGCACTGTCCAAAAATTCCGCGTGCCAATGGCCTGTTGGCCTGTAGGCGCATTGAGGGCGTATGCAGCAACTTGACGGCGTACGCAGAGTCTTGACGGCGTACGCCTAGCGCGTGGCATTGCGCGATGACGTCACCGCCCGACGCCGTGCAATGTCCAAATTCAGTCGGCCCACCTCCTGCCCAGCTGATTGGTGAATATGACGTAAATTACGTCACGCGCGTACTTACCGCGTACTTAGCGCGAACATAGCGCGAACTCCGCTTCCGTTTGGTCGTGCTAGACGCATGCAATCGCATGCTGGTGGGACAGGCCCTTAACTCTGAACCATGATTCAAAAGACAAAGGCTGATCACTTTCCTTAAGTCTACGTACTCACCTAATCACTATTTCTCTTCATCTAAAGTATCATTCAAATCCTAAATGACTGAACCATACCTCGATAGTTTTAGCTTTATCTAGTTTTAGATGTCTGAGCCAGAATAACCAGTGTCTCAGCATCGACTGTCAGTGTTTCTCAGAATCTTTTATGTTATGACATTTCCAAGAATCTACACTGGCACCTCACTTAGTGCTCAGCATCCGTTGCCAGGTATGAGAGGTCTAATGGAATCTGCACTTAAAGGGATCTTTATAGCAGTTTAGATATAGGAACATGGTACTGACGTATCAGTATAAACCTTTGCCCACCCCACTGCTGAGGTGGAAGCATGGATGCTGGGAACCTGGTGCAATTCCCTGCCGCCATTGACGCTGTGCGGGGGAATCAGCCACAAATCCAGCAGTGAATATTATAGTGACTTAATTTGTCATTGCTCATTGTGGAGGACATACCTGTGAGGATTAGTGCAGGGAGAATGTTGAGATGTCGACTATTACTGGTAACTGGCACCATCTGCATTGTGATATCGAGCTTGAGGCCCAGATCTCAGCAATGAACAACTACCCCATCACTCTGGCCGGCCCTCACAGCAGGCTCATCACAATGAGCAATGAGCAATTCATTACTGTGAATAAAAGAACTGGAGGATCAAGAGCCAATTTAACAGAATCAGTGCTTTGTGAAGAGTGTCAAGTGGGTACGTGTACTCCTGTTCACAATATACTGACTTAAGATGATAGTTCTATTCAGAGATTATAGGTTCATTATACTCAACCTGGTCACACAGGACATCTCCTTTTGTTATATATTCTTGTGTGCTGGAAATTAACTTTTTGTTTCTGGGTAGGTGCCATTTGAAAATATTTTCCTTGTACAGGTACTCCAGACCTATCAAATACAACAATATCAGATGCGCTGTAGCTACTTTTCTTTTACACTGTTAGCATTCATCCTTATCACCTATCTACCAGTGCAGCAAGAATAATTCTTATTCAAATATATTTACTGTCATTCATTCAGTGAAATCTTTCTTCCTACTATCACCAATGCCAAAACTGTCAAATACCCAAACTAGAAATGCCCCTTTCAAACACAACACGCTGCAGTAAATTTCTTGATTATGGGGGAAATTGAAATTTTCAATAGTGCAAGGTGATTTTACTCAAATTGGAATAACAGGATGTAAGAATTCTATATCACCTCCATTATTTATTATTGAAATCTCAGTTATAGCACAGTGTGTGCATGCTGTTTTGTTTAATACCAAAAGTCTAGTACATAGAGAGTTGCAATGTTTCAGATCTCAGAAGGGCTGCCTAAATATATTCTCATTTAAATTATTGTAACTGCATGACTTTGAAAACACATCTAATTGACATTTTAATGAAATCTCAGTCTAAATCTGTGCTTTTTGGAATTCTTAGTATCACCAAAGGTCAGAACAATACAGCTTGCCTGTTATCAAACCAATATGAGCATTCAACCAGTGTGCTCTTCTTAAGCGGTTGAATGAACTATTTTTGACAATTACTTATCATAGAAAAGGACATGTTAAAGACTATTGCTTACTTCAAATCATAAGCATATTCACAACACTGCTACACAATGTTGCATGGTTATAAATGGTTATAAAGGGAGTTGCATGGGTACATTCCTGAATACAAGCTACCCAGATAATTGATTGGATGTGCCCAGCAAAAGTATGACTAAGAAAATTTCCAATGCAGATCAGTGTTATTGGAGGATTACAAATTGTTCTCATGATTCAGGAGACAATTAAAGATCTGTAATCAGTTTCTTGGAGTGACAAGTTGTTTTTACTCAAAGTTAAGATGCTATGCACTGTTACATTATAGATTAAGATAGTTCTGCCTTTGTACATTTTTAAACAAGTTGTAGGTTTCCCCTCTGCTCTCAACATTAAAAAAAAATCCAGGTTGGATGTGTGGGTTTCCACAGTATGCGTGACCTCCCAATTGTAACTATAAAGTAACAAGGGAAATTACAAATTAAAATATTAATTTTGCAATAGAATTGTAATAAAGCAGGTTAATGTTTACAACCCATTGGGATTGTTTTATTGAAAGGCTATATAATTATATTGACTTAGTTCTGTCTGTTAGACATTTTCTAATTGGTCAGTAGTTTCCTCAGTTGTATACTTCCACTTCCCAATAAGCTAAGGCCAAAGAGAGATAATACAGCTAATTAAAAATAATTCGTTGACTCTGGCTCTGGCAATAAAGAGCAATCACAATTAGAAACTATGTATAAAATGGATGGCATCTTTGTGGCAATGGAATTCATGCAATAATTCATTGAAGCAAAATAGTCTCAATGTGTACCACAAATGCAGCGTTAAGGGAAAAGCTTACAATAAAACAGATTAACAATTTGTGCTTGAATGTTCCATGGTGCTTCACTCAATCTTCAGACAGTTCTCGAAAGTTCATGTGAGGGAAATAATGGAAAACTTAGTTACAACATTTCGACCACAATTGCTACATCCAATATTGTACAAGTAGATATTGGGCAATATAAGCCTACTGCTGAATGTAGGGTTGCTTAGATCACTTGTGGGCAATGACCATCTTTGCCCAATACTTCAATGATAATCCCAATAGCCATGATAAAATATTCTTGTTTATACATTGACCTATTAGATGAATTTCTGATATTCAGTACCAAGCTGGTAAAATAAATCCAATGCCACATATATCACTAGGTATTTTAAAAATGGAGATTGATAGGTTCTTGATTAGTAAAGGCATCAAAGGTTACAGGGAAAGGGAAGGAGAATTGGTTGAGAGGGAAAAGCAAATCGGCCAAATGACCTAATTCTGCTCCAATGTCTTATGGTCAGATTACTATAAACTCCAGGGTCAGATTACTATAAATATCTCATGAGGGGGGGGGATAGCAAATTAAAACACAATTTACTGATTGTGAGATACTTGATCCATCTGCTGCAGTTAAAATGTTGTAAACTGAAAAATGTGTCTACAGGGTTGACGTACTGAATGTGAAGGGCGAGATATTGACTTTGACCTGGGCCAGGGTTTACTTTGGGCTGGGTCAGTGATGGTTGATTTACATTAAGCCATTGCAATGCAGCTTTTCCAGATAATTAATGAAAGATGCAGAAATAAAATTGGTTCCAGTGTATGGACAAACCTTCATGTGATGTGACACAACATGGCCCATGAAATGGAGAATAAGATGTGGGTTGTGCATTCTCCAGGTCTCCACATGTTATAAAACCTATGTTTTTTACCATTACAGAAAGAATCTTTGAAGATCATGAAAATCTGGTGGAAAACTTGCTGAACTGGACTCGGGACAGTCAGAATAAGCTCATGTTTACTGAACGCATTGAGAAGTACGCTCTTTTTAAAAATCCACAGGTATGTAAAGCTTGCAAGGAAAATGTTCCGTGGCAGATCTGCTTCTTTACTTTGTTCAAAGATCAAACTGCTGAAGGAATCCAGAAGGCTAGATTGTATCTGTGGAGGGAAATGGATGGTCCACATTTCGGGTAAAGTCCCTTCACCTGGACTGGTGGAGTAGAGGGGAAGTTCCCAGTGTAAAGTGATGGGGTGGGGTGGGGCAAGATCTGGCAAGTGACGAGTGAATCCCAGTGAGGGGGGGGGAGAGGATTGGCAGACGGAGTCAGGAGTGGGAGGGAATTGAGGGGGTGGAAAGGCTGGACAAAGCAAGAGAGGCTTGACAGGGCAACAAAGGATTACACATGACGGAATTTGATTTGATATAATTTAATTGCCACACAACCAAGGTCGGTGGAATTTGGGTTGCCAGCAGCGGTACAGTAATAAAGAACACAACCACAATAAAAATTTTACACAAACATCCACCACAGCATTCATCACTGTGGTGGAAGGCACAGAGCTTGGCCAGTCCTCCTCCATTTTCCCCCGTGGTCGGGACCACCACCCTCCACAGCCGTTGCTGCGGGCGTCCAGATGGTAAGGGACAAAGTCAAAGTCAAGGTGAGTCCAGGATCGGCTCTTCCCAACCAGAGACCGCGGCTTCAGGCTGGTGTAGGCCGCAGGCCGGCAGTCAAAGTTTTAAAGTACCTGCCGTGCCGCAGCCGGAAGCACCGCAGTCTGCAGGGCCGGCGGTCGAAGCTCCCCTCCAGGGGAGATGGTAAGTCCATGCCGCACCCGCGGTAGAAGACGGCCGCGGGCCGGCGGTGGAAGCTTCTTCTTCCCCCCGGGTCCTCCACGAGGGATCCCGGGCTGTAGACGCCGCACCAGCTGGAGTACTGCAGACTACGGCTTCAGGCTGCCGGCTGCCGCGGGCCAGCGTAACGGAGCGCTCCCCTCCAGCGAGGTCTCACCCGCTCCGCGCCGAGAGTTCACGCTGCGCCCGCCGCTGAAGCTCCGGGCGCGTCTCCGGGAAAGTCCGCGCCGATCCTTGCTGTTAGGCCACGGGGGAGGCGACCTGAAAAAATCGCCTCTCCATGGAAGAGGCGGCCGAAACGGTTTCCCCCTTACCCCCCCACACCACCCCCCACACATAACACACAAAGAAACATTAAAAACAGACTTTTAAACATACTAAAAAAATAAAAAAAGTTGGGAAAAAACGGACACGCTGCCGACAGGCTGCTGCCGGTGCAGCGCCCCCTGTCTATTGGTTTGGCTTGCATCGGCTTCACTGCCCAGAATCTCATCAAGCTGATAAGAAAAGCAGAGTTGAACCAAATAAGGGAAGGATGGTTGGCAAATGGCAACAGGGGGGGGGAGGGGATAGAGCAGCCAATAGGGGGAATATGTGGGTGATGGGCACGTGGGGTGGGAAGGGATGAAACTGGGTGAAAGGTTCTTACCGTGGTCCGCAACCATATATTCTACAATGCCATCAAACTATTTAAATTAATTTCAGACTGCTTTCTATTAGATTTAATGTAAAGCTATTACTGAGTAATTGAATGTAGAGATATCAGTTTAGATGACATTTATAAAACTACAAGGGTTTTGCTTTTTCTTTTTATGTTCTATTGCCCAAATGTTCTGACCACATGCCACCACTGATGTGGAGACTTGCCCACGGGAAAGCTCCAGTTTCAGTGCTGCTATGTACCGAAGGCCAGCTGTGTCATATTCTGTCATCTGTCCCTGAACTCCCTGTCCAGGAAGACTTCCTGCCCTATGGAGATCTTTCATATGCTTTCACCCTCATCTCCGAATCCCCTCTAATTGTCAACTGGTCTAAATTTTGGATGCATTTTATTCTTCCTTGTGTTTATGGAATTGAGTATTTCAGCTGAATGAACAAATTGAATATACGATCTGGACCAATGACTTCAAAATTGCCTTCACGAGCCCTGCAAAATTTCTTTACCTCGTACAGCTTGTATTCAGGTGAGGCACACAGCAAAGGCTGTGAAATGGATTGAAGTGCACAGCTTCAGTTAATATTAAAACCGGAGACTTGTTGCTTCCTCGTGTAATCGACTTGCTATGATGGCATGAGGCTTAAATCTTTGAAGATTTAACAGCCCTCCCAAACAGACGTGCATTTCCAGATCTTCTGCTCTTTGCCTCTCTGGGTTATCTCCCCTCTTAACTTCCAAATACCAGGCATTTGTGGGTCTTTTCTTGGTTATCACTGAGCCTGCATTGCACATAATCTAAATTTCATCCTTATTGATTTGATTTGCATATATTTTAGTGATGAATGTTAAAGTTCTGATTATTTAGCAGTGCGGGAACAACATTAGGAATTCTTTCAAAATCTGCAAGAAAGAAATATATACACTAATAGGGCAGCTTGCATCGGCTTCACTGCCCAGAATCTCATCAATTACTGTTTGATACCCTAACTCTGCACAAATACAATCAGACAAAGGTAATTAGACAATCCCCTCTCTAAGTGCATCACTAACTTGTATTCTTCTGTGCATCCCTATCCTGATGTTCCAGAATGCAGAGTAGTGGATGCAGGCTAGCTGTGGTATCACTGTCTTTCCCAGACAAAATTTGGAAACCAGTTGAACATTGTGGTCTTGCTTGGTGCAAACCAACTTGGTCAACTGTTCTTGGAGCATGGGACTGCACTGAGTACAGCAGCAGGTAACGGGTCGCACTGCATTGATGAACTGCATTGCAGAAACATTTCGAGCATGTCTTTAACTGCTTTAATGAGTTTTATTTATTACAGAATTATCTACTTGGGAAGAGGGAGAACTCTGAAATGGCAGACAGAAATAAAGAAGCATTGCTTGAGGTGAGTCAGCAGTATAAGTTATGAATTCTTGAAATAATTGAAGTTCATTTTGTATCTGACTATTAGGGTGACCCTTTTCATTCTCAGCATAATGATTGGCACAATAAATGAAAGAGAAGCTGAAATGAAAACACAAGTATTGCCAATCTGTAACAAAATTAATGCTGAATAGAGACTTGTTTATGTGATGGAATGAACAATTTATCAGAACCAAAAGGAGAAAATTCAGAAAGAAAGCAATTGGATTTCACAACAGTTTAATAAATTTGAGCTATTGAACCTCGCAGTCAGGCAGTTTCTATGGAGCATGTCCAGCCAATTATCTTTCATCAGACCCAGAAAAATTAATGATTAAAGGGGAAATGATAACAAAATAGGATCTTTGCGGTCAGCAGTAGAAGGCAGTAAATGATAGATGGGATGGTAGTACATCGTGAAAGAAGATGATAATGGGAATGGGTAATAAATTTTAAAAAAATCATTGTAGAGGAGCAATAACTGGATAATTATCTGAAACTGCAAAACAAAATCACCAGAACTCCAAGGATACTTTCCCGTTGAAACAAATGTTGTTTTTTGTCCTACCTTTAGAATGTTGTGTTCACTGCTTTTTGGAGTACCTCCTGACCCTGGCCTTCCAGTCATGTGTCATTTATATATTTTTTTATCACACTTCTATTCTGGTCTCTGTCTTTGGACTCCTACACTGATCCAGAAAAACTCAGCACGAGTTTAAAGAACAGCATCTAGTTCTTCAACAAGGCACATTCCAACCTTCCGGACTCAACATAAATTAAATGATTGGTGAATAGTGCTAGCATATTCTGATTTTATTTCAGAATTATAATAATTACAGTATTTCACTAATTTGATAATTCTCTCTTATTTATAATTCATGTGGGCTAATCTGTTATTTACTTATTTCTTTTTCGCCGCCTTTTGCCTTGTGCATTCATCCCTTTTACCTTCAAATCTCTCCTAACCACATTACACATCTTCCCTTTTGTTTTCTCCTGTTCCTCTCTTTACCAGTATCATAAAACATTTTCATCTCAAACTGATGAATGGTCAATTTGGTACATTAATTCTTGTTTCAAATTTGCTGAGAGATTTTCGCCAAAAGCCGCACAACTTTCCCTTTATAACTTTTTTAATCAGTTGTAGAAAAAAGTGGAATATTCACCATTAACACCAGATTTACATAAAATTCAGTATCATAAGAGAAAAACTATCCGCTTGGGAAACTGGCCAAATTGAACCCAATAGCAGCATTGAAAGGCCAATTCAAATTGAGCATTTTATACTTTAGCTTTAGAATAGTTCTTCAACATCGCGCTCAGCTGTTCCCATGCTAGGTAGTGAATAACCCTTAAGTGTTGGACAAGTACATTTAGGCACGATTATCAATCACTGTACCATCGAAGCCCAAGTTGACCCATTTTCAAAATTTCACAGAATTGCCATAATCAAGGCTATGGTGAAAATCGAGTGCTAGCTTTGCTGATTAAAGTTGGTACATCCATGATGTATGTCATTTTCTTTTTAATTACTGACGCTCTCCATATTTTAAAAAAATGTCTGCTTTCAGTTGAGAACATTTTAATATATACCATTATAGGATAATATTTCAGGAAGTGATTCCTGGACTTTTTAACCATACAGATGGTTTGGATTGCCATAGTTGAACTTGAAGGTTTCTGAATCTTAATAATAATAATAATAATAATAATAATAATAATAATAATATCTTTTATTGTCATTGCCCATCAGTGCAACGAGATTTAGTATGCAGCTTCCAACCGATGTAAAAGAAAAGTAAAATAAATAAATAAGCTGTGTGACGTGACCATCCGAGGGAAACAGTCCAGGGGGGGTGGGGGGCACTCAGCAGGGCCGGTTCAGAGCCGCTATAGCTCTGGAATAAAGCTGTTTCTGAGTCTGGAGGTTCGGGCGTAGAAGGCCTTGTAACGTCTGCCGGAGGGAAGTAGTTCGAACAGTCCGTTACAAGGGTGTGAGGAGTCTTTATGGATGCTGACGGCCTTCCTGAGGCACTGTGTGTGGTAGATGCCCTCCAAGGCTGGTAAATGTTCAGTGTAAGGATTGGTTTCTGAAATTTGAAAGCACCTAGGTATGCATGCTTCAAAGTGCAATTTGCCATGAATTCACTATGTCTTAATGCTAAGATCAAAAATTTTGCTGAATTGTTAAAATATAAATTTGAATGTTGAATATATTTTTGTAATAGGAACCTGTTTAAGATAACTCACCTATGCTTTGTAAAGGGACTTTTATTTTCTCCAGCTTCAGATAGAAAAACTACCACAGCAAGATTTTGTCTTCCCTTCTACAATATAATACAATACAATACAATTTATTTGTCATTTGGACCCCTTGAGGTCCAAACGAAATGACGTTCTTCTCATCTACTGGTGTTTCGGACAAAGATGTTCATTCAAATACAGCAACCATGCCAGGGCATTCATTCTCTACAAATTTAAGAAAATAATTAAGTGGTCAATAGTTCACCAGTTTATTCTGTCTGGGTCTAAATTGGGAATGAGTATTCCCCAAATCCAACTGCCTGTTAAGAATATTGACATGTGCCACATTCACCAGTGAAAACTAACTGGTGTTGAAATTCCACCCAGCATTTTGGGTTCATCCACTTTTGATGCTGTCAATTGACACTAACAGATGTTATTGGTAAAAATGAACTGAAGTGTGTGTTGACACATGAATTGCTTGTCATTCCTTCCCATACTTTACACAGCACCTTTTCCTGTGTCCAATGCATGCATTATATTCGAATGACCTACAGTATTAATACAGAGACATTCTTCTCTTGTGTATGTGATGTGCCTTCCCGAGCCCCCATAAGCCCTGATGGTATTACTGTCACAGTCACAGAGGCCGACGTCAGAAGATCCTTCAGGGGGGTGAACCCTCAGAAAGCACCTGGACCTGATGGTATACCCGGTCGAGTTCTCAAAATCTGCGCAGCCCAACTGGCTGGCATTTTCAACCTCTCACTGCTGAGATCTGAGGTTCCCACCTGCTTTAAAAGGGCATCAATAATACGGGTGCCCAAGAAGACTAAGGTGACGTGCCTCATAGACTATCGACCAGTGGCACTAATGTTCGTGGTGCTTTGAGAGGTTGGTTTTGGGACATATCAACTCCTCCCTCAATAAGAACCTCGACCCACTACAGTTCGCCTACCGTCACAATAAGTCCACGGAGGATGCGATCTCACTGGCACTCTACTCCGCACTGGACCACTTAGACAATAAAAACACTTACGTTATTTGTATAAGAGTTCCCTATCCATAGTGAACAGCTACTTGAGCCAAAATTTTCCAAAAATGTTGGCAACACTAAGCATCAGTTAAAGAATGAGTTTTGTTCCTTGATTTAATGTTTCAGGTCAAAAGGTCTTTGTTTCTTATTCCACAATGCTGCCTGGTCTGATGAGTGTTTCCAGCATTTTCCGATTTTATTTGAGACTCGCAAAGTTAACATGCAACAAAAGCTTTTCACTGTACCTCGATACACGTGGCAATAAAACTAAACTCAAACTCAAACTCCCAGTTGGAGAAAATAATTACATTCTCAGAAAAAAACAAAATTAGATTTTTGTTTTTACATTGATAAGAAGAAATGTATTCTTCCTTACTGAATCTTCTTCTTATCGAGTCCACACACAAGATTAGAACTGAGCTGAACACACTTCTCGGCATCTGCATACAATGGTGTCTGTCTTGCGCTTCTTGTGCATGGTGGTGGAAAGATTGATGAAAACAGGGCCGTGACGTGAACGCTCTTTCCTTGACTTAATGTCTCTCTTTAAATCAAGCAACTAAACATATTCTGAGTTTTGCAGGGGTTCATGCAATGAAACATTTGCAAGCTCACAAAATTTCAAGAATAGAAAACCTGGATGTAAATTAATTGAATATCTTTTCATTAGATCACTGGGTCTAATAATATGAACCAGCAAAAAACTATTTCAAGGAAAATGTGAGGTATTGAATTGTCAACCGCTCCAGCAGCTTTTCAGCTCACTTGACCAACTGGGAGCACATTCTAAGGAAACAAGGAACAAGGACAAAACTAATAGGCCAGGAAATTTAAAATTTTTGAGCACATTTGAATAGCTTCAAACATATTCTGAATGAGCTTTGCTCTATATGCAAGGGGTTGCAAGATGTGTCCTCTGAAGAGGTGTAATATTCTATACTCTTCGCCCAATTTCTTAATTTGTCTCCATTTTGAAAAGTTGTGACTCTTATGGAATATGTTTATAACTGCATGCTGAATCTAGATGCTTACAGCAGCTCTGGCCAATTAACTCACTGTCCTAGCATCCTAATCTTTGAGGTGCATGAATTAGTTGCTTTGATTTTGTTTTATTACAGGAATTTTTCTTTGGAAGTTCTGTGACTGTTCCAGAAATTGAGGGTTTGCTGTGGCTGAAGGAAGATGGCAAGAAATCATGGAAGAAGCGCTATTTCCTGCTCAGAGCTTCTGGAATCTATTATGTCCCTAAAGGAAAGACAAAGGTATGGTCTTTTCAGAGGACCTTTTTTAAATGATTTAATGGTGTCGCAGCTGAAGTACATCTTCAACAGATCAACAGAAGAATTAATTGCTTCTGGAAAACACTGCAATAACCAGTCACACCTTGGGTTCCGTTTTTGTGATATTCTTCACTCTTGCCGACATTGTTGCCTCTCTCTGTGATTGTTTGGAACGATTTTTAATCCAAGCAGGGACCTGCATGTAGTAACTACATAAGCTTTTTCAGGAAAGGTGATATGGAGGCAAGAGGGGCTCATCTAATCTGAAGAAGATTATCATTTTAGCATTCATGGATATTCTGAAATACATAATAAATTCATAAGACATAAGAACGGAATTGAGCCATTCGGCCCATCGAATCTACTCCACCATTCAATCATGGCTGATCTATCTTTCTCTCTCAACCCCATTCTTCTGCCTTCTCCCTGTAACCTCTCACACCCTTACTAATCAAGAACCTATCAATCTCTGCTTTAAAAATACCTAAAGATGATCTCCACAGACGCCTGTGGCAATGAATTCCACAGACTCGCCACCGTCTGGCTAAAGAAATTCCTACTCAATTCTTTTCGAAAGGTACGTCCTTTTATTCTGAGACTGTGCTCTCTGGTCCTAGTATCTCCCACAGGATGAAACATTCCCCCCTCATCCTACTGAACTCCAGTGAGTATAGGCCCAGCGCTGTCAAATACCCATCATACGTTAACCCAATCATACCTGGGATCATTCATCGAAACAATCCTCCAGCACCTTGTTTTTTCTTCAGAATTCCAGCATTTTAATTTCCTTGTGCCTTCAACATCAGATTGCTCTGAAGCCCCACTATATTGTTTAATCGCTTTCGTCATAATAACACTTTGAATTGGTGGTCACTCATCGACAGACAGAAAAGGGAAGTACAGATACTAAAAAAACAGGGAACAGTATAGCTAGAGGGTTATAGACCATTATTTGCATTGGTAGCATGAGTTCTAAAGTCCGAGTTGTTTGCCCAGAGCCAGGGCTAGGGAATCTGTTCAGAACTGAAGAGGAAGAGAAATGAGAAAGGAAAAATGCAATTATAATTGTCCAGATGAGAACCAGTGACATAGGTAGGACAAGGAAGGCAGTTCTGCAGAAATAATATAAGTAACCAGGGTGCAAATTAAAAAGCAGAACCACAATGATAATCTCTGGATTAGATCATGGTATTAAAATATAATGACTGATCTCCACTGGATGAGCTCAATACCTTGTATGGTCATCTGCTTCAAGGAAACCTGCATCATTCTCGTCCCCAAGAAATATCAAGTGACCTGGTTCAATGATTACTGCCTGGTAGCTCTAACATCGACTATAATAAAGTACTTTAAAAGATTTGTGATGGCCCACATCTGTGTCAGCCTTCCTGACAATTTAGATCCCATGCAATTTGCATGCAAGAAAAAAAGATTTATGGAGAATGTTTTGTCTCTTGTGCAATATAGAGCTCTGGATCACCTTGACAATAAGAACATCTGTATCAGGATGTTATTCATTGACTACAGTTTGACCTTCAAAACCATAAGACCAAATAAATTCATCTTTAAAGTTTTGGACCTCAGCCTTGAGGCCTCCATCTATAAATGGCTTCTGACTTTCTGACCTCAGTTGTTCAAAAATTGTCATAACATTTCCTCCAAACTGACCCTCAACACTGGTGCTTCTCCGGGTTGTGTGCTCATCCCCTTGCTCTACTCCCTGTATACCCAGGTCTGTGCTGCTGAATGCAATGCCAAATCAACCTTTACGTTCGCTGATGATACTACAGCTGTTGGCTGGATTAGTGAGATTGGTGTCAGGACAACCACCTAGCCCTTAACGTCAACAATACAATAGAGTTGGTTGTTGACACAAGGAGTGAGAGTCAACTGAGTCAAGTGTTCTATGAACTGGATATGAACTGAAATGAATTACTTGCTGCAGCTTTACAGGCAACAACAAAAATAAAAATATGATAAATTATTAGTTATTCTAAGTAAACTAAACCATGATAACATAGAGCAACTATAGTAATTGCAAGTCTGTTGTAGTTTTGTGCTGAAAGCAACCCTGTCGTTGTCAATGGAGCTGCTGTACAGGTGGTCAATAGCTATCCATATCACCAGTAATCTCACCAGTAATCTCACGTTTGAGAAACTTCGGCTTGTCTGAGAGGATTTCCCGAACCTCAGACACCAAAGAAAGTATTCTGATGGGATGCATCTCAGGCTGGTATTACGACTGCTCTGCTTGTGACTGCCTGAACCTATATAAAGTGATGAACACAGCTCAGTCTATCAGAGGCTTGTCACTTCCATCCAGTACATATTCACAGTGCATAGCATCTGGAAGGCTGGATGTGTTGTCGAGGATACATTTCACCCTGACCATTCTTTTTTTTTCTAGCTTCCATCTTCCTGGAAAATCATAATCATGATCATACTTTATTAGCAAAGTATGTTTTGCAACATACGAGGAATTTGATTTGCCATGCAGTCATACCAATACAAAGCAACAAGACACACAAAATACATTTTAACATAAATATCCACCACAGTGACTCCTCCACATTCCTCACTGATTGAAGGCAGAAAAAAAGTTAAATCTCTTCCCTTCTTTGTTCTCGGGGGGTCTTGAGCCTTCCGTTGACGAGGCGATCATGGTTCCCGCAGTTGGCGGTCGAGCCCTCCACACCGGGCGGTCGGGGCTAGTCGAACCTCTTGCAGCTTTGGAGCTTCCCGACATCAGTCTCTACCTGAGGCTGCGAGCTCCTCGATGGTGAAATCCACAGGCTGCGGTTGGAGCGTCGATCCCAGGCAAGGGATCGCAGGCTCTGATGGTAAGTTCACGGCCCCGCGGCTCAAAGTCAGTCTTGAGCAAGGCCTCCAGGTCCATGATGTTAGGCCGCAGAGCGAACGGATATACGATCTGGAATACAATAGCATCTCCAGCAAAGTAAGAGATTGAAAAAAAGTTTCCCCCTCCCCCACCCCTCACATAAAACAAACCTGAGAACATTAACACAAAATTTTTGAAACACACTAAAAATAACAAAAAGACGAAAAGACATAGAAACATAGAAAATAGGAGGCCATTTGGCCCTTCGAGCCTGCACCGCCATTCATTGTGATCATCCACAATCAGTAACCCGTGCCTGCCTTCTCCCCATATCCCTTGATTCCGCTAGCCCCTAGAGCTCTATCTCTTTTAAATTAATCTCAGTTTTAAATGGCCTCCCTTTTATTCTTAGACTGTGTCCCCTGGTTCTGGGCTCCCCCATCATTGGGAACATTTTACCTGCATCTAGCTTGTGAAGTCCTTTTATAATTTTAAAAGTTTTATAAGACAGACAAACTGTTGACGAGACTGCCATTGCTGATAGCGCCACCCGGTGAAAATATAGAGATCTTGAAGGTTCAGATTTCCAGACTTAAGAACAGTTTCTTTACCAATGCTATCATACTTCTGACCCATTCACCTTTTTTACGACCCCTTCCTGGAGGTGCTGCCACATATTCTTTCTTTTAACTCTACCTCATTCGATTGTTCCATTATTGTACTTTAATATCTTTTTGCATTACTTTGGATTGCACTCCAATCTTGCATCTTTCTGCTATTTTGCACGTAAAAATTATTGTATGTATCATTAATGTATACTTACTCTGAACTTTATATGAACAAATAATTTAATTGCACCCTGGTATTAACAACTGAATAAAATTAGAGAATCGAATGTCTCTCTCAAAGATTGGCATGGGAGAAATTTATTTCAATTTACGAGGCACTGGCATTAGTACTGGAGAAATAAAGACATGCTCCTTTGGGATAGGCGTCACTTGAATTGTGGTTAGACTAATATCCTTGCAAATCAAATAACTGGGGGTGCAGATAAGATGTTAAACTAAATAGCGGCAATGGAATCTGGTCAGGGGATATGTAGAAACTTAACGAGAATGGTCAATTTACACAATGGACAACGGGATTTAGAGTCTGTCACAAGGAGATAACGCATAGAAACATAAGAATACAATGACAACACTGAATGGGCTTATCTGAATGTGCAGCAGCATTCATAGCCAGGAAATAAATGAATGGTACAAACATAAATGTGTTAAATGTGGTTGCAAAGTGGCTAAGGATGGGAATTAAATATTCCTGGATACTTAATTTCCAGAGGATCCAGGCAAAATGGCCAATGAGGTCAACAGCTCAAAATGTTATAGAATGGGATGTGTAGCCGGGATATGTAGATCAGAGAGTTGAGATGGTGTTTGTGGAGTTTTAGGTAGCCTTCAACATTATGCAATGCTAGAGATAATTAAATGCAATTAGAGCAAATAATATTGAGCCGATATATTGATGTGGATAGAGGACTCATTAACGGACAGTGAGCAGAGAGTAGCAATAAATTGGTCATTTTTGGTCTGACAGGTTGTGACCAATGAGATGCTACTGTCATCCTTTGTTGGGGCCCCTGCAGTTCACAATCTGTATCAATGATGTGCATGAGGGATCAAGCTCTCTACCTCTACCTCTACCTATATCTACCTCTGCCTGGAAAAAAATCTAATACTCTGCTTTGAGATAACTGAGGTGAGGCTTTAAAAAAAAAATTCTCAAGCAGTCACAACTCTTAAAACTATGTCTTTGAATATTTTTATGGGAGTTGGGTTCTTGATCAAGGTTGGTAAGTTACTGTGGGTAGAAAGGACATAGAGTTGAGGTTCTGATCACTTTAGCTTTAATTCCATGAAATGGCAGAATAGGGCCAAGCGGTCTACCCACCCTCCTAATTCATATGCTTCTATGGCTAAAAGACTTTTGAGAAATGACCAGCGAAGATGTAGCAGTTTTTTGAATGTTTGTTTGTTGATAAGATACTACACCAGTGACCTCCTGGTGTACAATTCAACAACAACTTAAGAGAAAGACCTTTCACTTAGTAATATGAAAGTTTGTTTTCCTGTTCCTCTTCATTTTCCTTGCCCAGACAAGTGTACCAATTTATCATTAGAAGTGGTTTCACTATATATTTGAGAATATTGAAGACACTGGTACAATTCTGTTTTCCAGACCTCTCGGGACTTGGCCTGTTTCATTCAGCTGGACCACATGAATGTGTACTATGGCCAGGATTATCGAAGCAAGTACAAGGCCCCGACAGACTACTGCTGTGCACTTAAAGTGAGATGTTGTGCTAAGTTTTAAATAATTTTAATTCTGCGAGGTAGGCCAGTCAGCTCTTTTTTTTTTTATTCGTCCAGTCAGTTAGGTAATGGTTATTTTGCACTTCAGCATCTGAGAATGAGAAAAGAAATGCTTCGGCTAAGATACAGTCTTACTCCACTTGTATTGTTATTTGGCCATTTAGAACATAAACATTGGTATTCCAACATTGACTTGGCAATCAATGAGAAAAAAAAATCACTAATTAAATGTCAATCTGAGCTTCATGGATTGGGACAGAATTGCTATCATATCACAGTTTTATTTCTACTTCCACTTGTTTAAATGAAACTTCAAACCACTTGGTCTAACAATCTTTTGTCCTTTCTTATCCAGCCTCCTTTATTCCATTACTTCAGACTGTCTCTGCCCTTACATCCGCCACAATTACATCCCTGCCCAGTTCGGCTGTAAATTGTATTTTAGCTTAAATAATAAATTCAACCCATGTTGGAAGCTACCAATGCAGAGTCCACAGCTCTGATTTGTGCTCTTTAGCGCAAAATTTGGCTAGGGTACCCGGAAGGGACGTCGAAGAATGAGAAGCTGAAGCGAAGCAGTGCAAGCCAAGATACCGAATGGAAACGATGCCGAAAAGCCAAATAACCGAAAGGGCGCGCTGCCTAAAAGCCAAATAACCAAAAGGGCATGACGCCGAAAAGATACGAACCTGAACGGACACCATGCCGAAAGGACAATACGCGGAATGGACATGACGTCGAAAAGCCGCCGATTGGACATAACGTCTCTGGGGACGGGATTTGTCCGAGACCTTGCCAGCGATTGGTCCAGCCCCCGTGTCCATCACATCACTAGCCGGGGGAGACGGGAGGGTGGGTTCCTTCGCCGCTTTTGGACTTTCCTGAATATAAAATATAACCCCGTGTGATAGGAACTTTTGGTTGATTTAACAAAATTTAACATAATCTGAATTGGTCCCATAGATATTTACACCAACAGTAACGCTGTAACAATTATATTTTGACTATCACAATACATACACGACCGTGCATCTTGAAGGCCAGTGGTCCTTTGGGCGTGAATCGAGAAACCAGATGTAAAAATATTACTTTTTTTACAGAATATCTTAGCTCCCTGAGTCGGTACAGTGACATGAAAGTACTGGTCGTTTTGCGCTCTGCGATTTCCTTCGGGCTGGAAAAGTTGGTCAGTTGTAGGGAAAACCTTTATCAAATGCATTGGGTGAAATTAAACAAATTTTGGAACCAGCTTTCGTCTGATCTAACCGACCGCATCAACTATATTCTGCTTTCCAATAAGAAATACACTCAGGGTGTTAGGGAAAATTGTAAAAAAAGATGCAGTATCAACAATGCCAACCATTTGCATGGGTTTGTAACTGAAGGTGCAGGGTAAAAAGGCAAGGAGATTGTGTTGAACTTCGTTAAAACATTGGTTTCATTAAGGCTTGGATATTGGGCACTGCACTGTACAGCGGGAAAGCACGGCAGAGAGCCCAGGCAAGATTTACTAGAACAGTGTAGGAAGGAACTGCAGATGCTGGTTTACACCGAAGGTAGATACAAATTGCTGGAGTTAAGGGCCTGTCCCACTTACACGACCATGGTTCGCAAATTACGCGACCTCGTGGTCGCTTGAGGCGTATGGGCACCGTATGGCCGCGCGGGGCCGGTCCCACTTTGATGCGCGGAGTTGTGCAGGGTTGGTCCCGACATCGCGCGGGGCTCCGAAAATCTGACTGTCCGAAATCTTTGCGCGCCAACGGCCTGTCGGCCCGCAGGCGCATTGTGGTCGTACGCATCATCTTGACGGCTTATGCTGCATCTTGATTGCGTACGCCTAGCACGTGGCGTTGCGCGATGACGTCACCGCCCGGCATGGCGTTGCGTGACGACGTCACCGTCCTACGCCGTGCAATGCCCAAATTCAGTCGGACTGCCTCCTGCCCAGCTGATTGGTAAGTATGACGCAAATGACGTCACTCGCGAACTTCGCGTGAACTCCGCTTCCGTTTGGTCGCGCCAAATGCATGCAATCGCATGCAAGTGGGTCAGGCCCTTAACTCAACGGGACAGGCAGCATCTCTGGAGAGAAGGAATGGGTGATGTTTCGGGTCGAGACCCTTCTTCAGACCGAAGAAGGGTCTCGACCCGAAACATCACCCATTCCTTCTCTCTGGGGATGCTGCCTGTCCCGGCTGAGTTACTCCAGCATTTTGTGTCTATTTCTTAGAACAGCCCTGTGACCTGGAACTTTGGTTGCAATGCTGGAGAATGTCTTTTAGGAGGAGCGAAGGCTGAGAGGAGATTTGGTTCAAAATCATCGCGGGCAGAGGGATTAAGATGGAACGGGTTGCACCGGAGTTTGGGCTGTTTGTTTGATATAATGTTTTGATTTCACAGTATTTTTCTTTTCACTGTCCTGTACAATTTATGTATAATTTATGTTTTCGTGTGTTGTCTATGTGTGCCTGCGATGCTGCTGAAAGCAAGTTTTTCGTTGTTCCTGTACCTCAATACACTTGCGCATCCAAAAATAAACTAGACTTGAGAACTGGAGACCATAGACTTTAAGTGGCTGTCAAAAGAACCAGGGATGTCGCGAAGAAAAAAACTTAATGAGTAACTAGGATCTGAATCCAAAGCCTGACGAGGTAGAAGGAGCTTTAATCGTGTTTTTTATATGCGATTGGTTAAGCATCTGAACTGAAACAGGTTACGGGAGATACATAAACAATGGCAGTAAATCGACAACTCTTACAGAAAGCATATGGACAGCAGACAGTCCACCTCTCCCAACAAAAACCTTCCGAGTGTTTCCTAACCAGAAGTCTTGGATGAACCATGAGATCCGCACTCTTTTGAAGTCCAGATCCCGGGCATTCAGGTCTGGAGATGCAGAGGTTTACAATAAGTTCAGATACGACCTTGGTAAGGCCATCAAAAAGGCCCAAAGGGACTTCTGCTCCAAGCTGGAGGATGAGACGGATGTTCGGCAACTGTGGCAGGGCTTGAATGCCATCACCTCCTACAAGGCGAAATCAGGAGGCAGCTCAATTGTCAGCGAAGCATCACTCCCTGATGAGCTCAATGCGTTTTACGCACGCTTTGATAGGGAGAACACTGATGTGCCTTCCCGAGCCCCCATTCGCCGTGATGGTATTTCAGTCACAGTCACAGAGGCCGACGTCAGAAGATCCTTCAGGGGGATGAACCCTCGAAAAGCGCCTGGACCTGATGGTATACCTGGCCGTGTTCTTAAAAACCTGTGTGGACCAACTGGCTGGAGTTTTTCCGGACATTTTCAACCTCTCACTTCTGAGGTCTGAGGTTCCCACCTGCTTTAAAAGGGCATCAATTATACCAGTGCCCAAGAAGAGTAAGGTGACGTGCCTCAATGACTGTCGACCAGTGGCACTAATGTCTGTGGTGATGAAGTGCTTTGAGAGGTTGATCATGGCGCATATCAACTCCTACCTCGACAAGAACCTGGACCCACTGCAGTTCGCTTACCACCACAGCAGATCAATGGTGGATGCGATCTCACTGGCTCTCCACTCCGCTCTGGACCACTTGGACAACAGAAACTTATATGTCAGGCTGTTATTCATTGACTACAGCTCTGCGTTTAACACCATCATCCCCTCCAAGCTGATTACCAAGCTCTCAGATCTGGGTCTCTGCGCATCCCTCTGCATTTGGATCCTCGACTTCCTCATCCACAGACCACAGTCTGTCCGTTTTGGTGGAAATGTGCCATCCTCAATAACAAGCAGCACGGGAGCACCTCAAGGCTGCGTGCTGAACCCCCTGCTGTACTCACTCTATACTCATGACTGTGTAGCTGGACATAATGCGAACTCTATCATCAAGTTCGCAGACAACACCACTGTTGTGGGACGAATCATTGATGGTGACGAGTCAGAGTATAGAAGTGAGATCGACCGATTGACCAAATGGTGCCAGCATAATAACCTGGCTCTCAACACCAGCAAAACCAAGGAACTGATTGTGGACTTTGGAAGGGGTAGGATAGGGATCCACAATCCCGTTTATATCAACGGGACGATGGTGGAAAGGGTCAAGAACTTCAAATTCCTGGGTGTGCATATTTTCGAAGATCTTTCCTGGTTCCAGCACACTGATGCAATTATAAAGAAAGCACATCAGCGCTTCTACTTCCTGAGAAGATTACGGAGAGTCGGTATGTCAAAGAGGAGTCTCTCGAACTTCTACAGGTGCACAGTGGAGAGCATACTGACTGGTCGCATCGTGGCTTGGTTGGGCAACTTGAGCGTCCAGGAGCAGAAAAGAATGCAGAAAGTTGTGACCACTGCCCAGTCCATCATCAGCTCTGACCTTCCCACCATCGAAGGGATCTATCGCTGTCACTGCCTCAAAAAGGGTACCAACATCATCAAGGGCCCACACCATCCTGGCCACACACTCATCTCTCTGCTGCCATCAGGTAGAAGGTACAGGAGCCTGAAATCTGGTACATCCAGGTTCAGGAACAGCTTCTTCCGCAAAGCCATCCGGCTATTAAACTCGCCATCAAACAAACTCTGAACTCCCCACCGTCGTATTTATGCTTACAATACTCTGTTGTGCTGCAGCAAGCAAGAATTTCATTGTCCTATCTGGGACACATGACAATAAACTCTCTTGACTTGACTAGACTTTTGACTTGACCATCAGTCAAAACCAGTTACATAATTCCATACAACGCCTCCACGGGGTCTATATTCTACAGAGATACAAAGGGTACTTGTGAATAGACACAAAATGCTGGAGTAACTCAGCGGGACAGGCAGTGACTCTGGAGAGAAGGAATGGGTGACGTTTCGGGTTGTGACCCTTCTTCAGACTGAACTGAACTCTCGTCAGTGAGAGTACTTGAAATTGTTTGAATAAGGGTCTCTACCCGAAACATCAGCCATTCCTTCTAGCCAGAGATGCTGCCTGTCCCGCTGAGTTACTCCAGCAATTTGCATCTAACTTCGGTGTAAACCAGCATCTGCAGTTCCTTCCTACACTGTTCTAGTAAATCTTGTCTATGCTCTCTGCCGTGCTTTCGCGCTGTACAGTGCAGTGCCCAATGAACCCTTTTTTTTAAACGAAATTCAACACAACCTCCTTGCCTTCACTTACAAACCCGTGCAAATGGTTGGCATTGTTGATACTGCACATTTTTTTACAATTTTCCCTATCACCTTGAGTGTATTTCTTATTGGAAAGCAGAATATAGTTGATGCGGTCGGTTAGATCAGACGAAAGCTGGTTCTGAAATTTGTTTAATTTCACCCAATGCATTTGATAAAGGTTTTCTTTACAACTGACCCACTTTTCCAACCCGAAGGAAATCGCCGAGTGCAAAAGGACCAGTACTGTCATATCACCGAACCGACTCAGGGAGCTAAGATATTCTTTAATAAAACAGTAATATTTTTTCAGCGTGCTTCTCGATTCACACCCTAAGGACCACTGGCCTTCAAGATGCACAATAGTGTATGTATTGTGATAGTCAAAATATAATTGTTACAGCGTTACTGTTGGTGTAAATATCTATGGGACCAATTTGTATTATCATTTTGTTAAATCAACCGAAAGTTCCAATCACACGGGGTTATATTTTATATTCAGGAAAGTCCAAAAGCGGCGAAGGAAAATGAAATATCCCCCCACCCTCCCGTCTCCCCCAGCCAGTGATGTGATGGACACGGGGGTCTGGACCAATCGCTGACGAGGTCTCGGACAAATCCCGTCGCCGGAGACGTCATGTCCGTTCGGCGGCTTTTCGACATCATGTCCATTCTGCGTATTGTCCTTTTGGCGTGGAGTCCGTTCGGGTTCGTATCCTTTCGGCGTCGTGCCCTTTCGGTTATTTGGCCATTAGGCGTCGTGCCCTTTCGGTTATTTGGCTTTTCGGCGTCGTTTCCGTTCGGTATCTTGGCTTCCACTTCTTCGCTTTGGCTTCTTGTCCATCGACGTCCCGCCGTCCACGTTGGCTACATATATCCATGTTCACATATTTGCCACTTTCTGTTAACTTTTTTCTCTCTACCATTATTAAACCCCTGTTCTTGACACTTATCACATTTCTTCCCTCACAGATCCCCCCCAGTAATCCTTGACCTTTCTATTCGCATCCCAAGCATTACCTTAGATAAGCCTATAGTTTCTCACTAAAAGGTTTACAGTGGCACTCGTCTTTCCTCCTGACTGCCAACAACCCTGTTGGCTCCATCCTTTTTTTTTCTTGCAAACTCCTCTCCGATAACTAACATGTCCAATGTGTTTAATGATGTCAGTCATCATCTCACCCAACTTTGAACTGTCTGTGCTTATTTATTCAAGATGCATCAATTCTGAACAGGGTGACCACCCTCCTATATTTAGATGGGGCAAACTTGGTGGATTCTTGTGGGTTTAACATTTGTCTTCCAGTCTCCAGGCCCTGACGAGCATTATCCTCTATTGGTATCACTGGAGGATGGTGGTTCTTGAGACTGAAGATTGGAGCACCTTGATGGGGGAAGTGACCATGACATTTTTTGCAGTTTTGTATGTTTCCACTGTGTGATGAATAAAAGTTTTGTTTTGCAGCATCCTCAGATTCAGAAGAAGTCTCAATATATCAAATACCTCTGCTGTGATGATGTCAGAACTCTTCACCAATGGGTGAATGGCATTCATATTGCCAAGGTAACTAGTTAGTCAGGTGCTGTGTTTTTCTTAATCTTTAAACAGAGTAGAATATTTCACGATGTGGCCTCTTTTGCATCAGTGAGACAAAGCAAGGACAAGGTGATTGTTTCGCCAAACACGTGTTTAGTCCGCCAAGGCCCTCTGGATCTCCTGGTTGCTAGCCATTTTAACTCCCAATTCCATTCCCATACTCATTTTTCTGTCTTGGGCCCCCATTGCCAGAGTGAGGCCGTATGCAAACTGGAGGAACAGCACAAATATTCCACTTGGGTAGCATACAACCCAACGATGTAAACATTGAATTCTCCAATTTTAGGTAACTAACATGCAAAGACGCCTCCCCTTGCCTCCCTCATGCCCCCTTTTTTTCTACCTCTCTTTTCCGTGCCCCACCTGGACAAACACCCATTTCGCATTTTCTCCTTCCTCCTGCCCATTCCATCAATATTCCCTCCTCTGGTTTTACATTTCTTGCCTCTTCTATCGTTATCTCACACTTTTTGTCTTTTCATCTCTGGCCTTAGTCCAACCATCTGCCAATCAAAAAACCCTCTCATCTGTATTCAACTGTCACTTGTCAGACTTTGTCCCGCCCCACCTCTCTTCCAGCTTTATCCCCCCCCCCCCCTCTCCCGCACACTTTCTAGCTCTTCTCCCTCTTCCCCCGCTCCCACACTACAATCAGTCTGAAGAAGGATCCCACTGGTAACATTGCTTATCCATGTTCTCCAGAAGTGCTGTCTGACTTGCTGAGTTACTCCAGCACACTGTCTTCTTTTATTTTGTAATCTAGCATCTTCAGTTCTTTGTGTCTGGAAAATTAAACTTGGTTGCGCACCACACCTGAAAATTTCAAATCTGTCACTATCAATGTGAAAGAGTACTTCTTTGGTCTTATTAAACAATGCTAGTTGTCAGAATGAGATTTGGATATATCTGAATCAATAGTAAGCTTTGGGATTGTTAGTGCAATAACATACCTCTTTGGAAATGCACAGATGCTGACAAGGTAATAATCAATTCATACTAATTAATTCTTATTTATCAATTAATGATCAATAATAATTATTTTCAATGTTGTTCATCAGTATGGAAGACAGTTATATGACAACTATCAAGATGCTTTGAAACGGGCTGAAGCTGCATATGAATGGTCATCACTGTCCAGTACAAGTATGAAATCTGGATCCAGTTCTTCCAGTTTGCCTGGTAAATTGGTTTCTGTGCTTATCTTTAATTCTTGTACCCAAACAACTGATTTTCCGCTTCTGCTGCAAATGGGCTGTAGGTGTCACAAGATCTAGATCCTAAACAAATTCCGAGGCTTATGTCAATGCAGATAGTATCAACAGGAAATTCCTTAACTGATGGATTAAGACTTATCTTTGTTGCTGTTAATATTGAAAGAAATAAAAACTGATAAGTGCAGAAACAGTTTTGCCTTGGGCATACAATTTAAAGGCACGCTATAAATAATCTATAATGTGCATACCACGTGGAAAATAGATTCTGCAAGGAAAGAAATTGAATAGATGTGCTGTCTCATTACATAACATTTATCCATTTATGTTTTGCATAGCTCATTAGATGGGTTGTAGGTGATCGCAGAGTATTGTTAGCAGATGGTGGGTGGGAGGGAGTTGTTTCATCCTTGTGTATACTTATTCAGCTCGGATGTTAATTTTCCAAATAGTTCTCTGATTAAAATGTTTGAATTCCCTTGAATCTAGGCCTAGCCTTAAAAACGTGGAAGATTGCTAATACATGCATTCATAATTGGATTAAGCAGGAACTGAATATATGGACGGGATAATGTGGACAAGTGCAGAACAGCGGAATGGTGCACGATTGTAGTGCAATCTGAAGTAGTGCAAAAAAAAAAAGTATAATAATGAAATAACTGAATGAGGTAGAGTTAAGAATAAGAGTTTGTGGCTGCACCTCTGGGAAGGGTGTATGAAATACATGATTGGTTCAGGAGTCTTATAGCAGTGGGGAAGAAGCTGGAGTTTTCAAGCTCCTGTATCTTCTCCCTGAAGAAAGAAATGTGAATGTCAAAGTGGCAGGCATTCTTGACGATATTTCTATCCTTCCTGATGCAACGCACTATGAAATTGAACTGGATGGAAGGATGTGATGAGCCTGTGATGGATTAGGTAGTATTCAGCACTCTCTGCCAGTTCGGGCAGAGTAGTTGTCACACCAGGCTAAGATGTATTTATTGTAGCACAGCTGTAGAATTTGAGAGAAACCTCGAGGACATGCCAAATCATCTCGGGTGTCCAAGAAAGTAAATGCTGATGTTGTTTTTGATTGTCATATTAATATGAAGGGACCAGGTTAGGTTGCTGGTGGTGTGGATACCATTGCTACAGCAGCTCCATTGACGAGGACATGGTTGTGTTCACCCCCTCATGTTATTAGGTCAATAACCAAATCTTGTCTTGCTGATGTCAAATGGCAAGGTTATTGTTCTGACAACAAGACACAAGGTTCTCAATCTCTTGTACATCTCCTGTACATCGTCTAATAGAGTCATACAGCGTGGAAACAGGCTCTTCGGCTCAACCTTCCCATGCCGACCAACATGTCCCATTTACACTAGTCCCTCCTGTCTGCACATTGCCCATAAACCTCTAAATTTATCCTATCTATGAACTTGACCAATTGTCTCTTAAATGTTGTGATAGTACCTGCCTCACCGCCTCCTGTGGCAGCTTGTTCCATATACCCGCCACCCTTTGTATAAAAAAAGTTACTCTTAAGGTTCCTATTAAATCTTTCCCCTTCACCTTAAACCTATGTGCTCTGATTCTCAATTCACCTACCCTAGCAAAAGACTGTACATTTACCCGATCTATTCCTCCTATGATTTTGCAGACCTATCATCGTCCTGTGCTCCAAGGAATAAAGTCCTAGCCTGCTCAACCTCTCCCAATTGCTCAGGCCCTGGAGTCCAAGCAGCATCCTCGTAAATCTTCTCTGCACCCTTTGCATTGGGATGCATTAGTAATAATCTTTCAAAACTCTTTAGATTCTGGAGTAGTTCCTGAGGATTGGCGGGTAGCAAACGTAACCCCACTTTTTAAGAAGGGAGGGAGAGAGAAAACGGGGAATTACAGACCAGTTAGTCTAACATCGGTAGTGGGGAAACTGCTAGAGTCAGTTATTAAAGATGGGATAGCAGCACATTTGGAAAGTGGTGAAATCATTGGACAAAGTCAGCATGGATTTACAAAAGGTAAATCATGTCTGACGAATCTTATAGAATTTTTCGAGGATGTAACTAGTAGCGTGGATAGGGGAGAACCAGTGGATGTGGTGTATCTGGACTTCCAGAAGGCTTTCGACAAGGTCCCACATAAGAGATTAGTTTACAAACTTAAAGCACACGGCATTGGGGGTTCAGTATTGATGTGGATAGAGAACTGGCTGGCAAACAGGAAGCAAAGAGTAGGAGTAAACGGGTCCTTTTCACAATGGCAGGCTGTGACTAGTGGGGTACCGCAAGGCTCAGTGCTGGGACCCCAGCTATTTACAATATATATTAATGATCTGGATGAGGGAATTGAAGGCAATATCTCCAAGTTTGCGGATGACACGAAGCTGGGGGGCAGTGTTAGCTGTGAGGAGGATGCTAGGAGACTGCAAGGTGACTTGGATAGGCTGGGTGAGTGGGCAAATGTTTGGCAGATGCAGTATAATGTGGATAAATGTGAGGTTATCCATTTTGGTGGCAAAAACAGGAAAGCAGACTATTATCTAAATGGTGGCCGACTAGGAAAAGGGGAGATGCAGCGAGACCTGGGTGTCATGGTACACCAGTCATTGAAAGTGGGCATGCAGGTGCAGCAGGCAGTGAAGAAAGCGAATGGTATGTTAGCTTTCATAGCAAAAGGATTTGAGTATAGGAGCAGGGAGGTTCTACTGCAGTTGTACAGGGTCTTGGTGAGACCACACCTGGAGTATTGCGTACAGTTTTGGTCTCCAAATCTGAGGAAGGACATTATTGCCATAGAGGGAGTGCAGAGAAGGTTCACCAGACTGATTCCTGGGATGTCAGGACTGTCTTATGAAGAAAGACTGGATAGACTTGGTTTATACTCTCTAGAATTTAGGAGATTGAGAGGGGATCTTATAGAAACTTACAAAATTCTTAAGGGGTTGGACAGGCTAGATGCAGGAAGATTGCTCCCGATGTTGGGGAAGTCCAGGACAAGGGGTCACAGCTTAAGGATAAGGGGGAAATCCTTTAAAACCGAGATGAGAAGAACTTTTTTCACACAGAGAGTGGTGAATCTCTGGAACTCCCTGCCACAGAGGGTAGTCGAGGCCAGTTCATTGGCTATATTTAAGAGGGAGTTAGATGTGGCCCTTGTGGCTAAGGGGATCAGAGGGTATGGAGAGAAGGCAGGTACGGGATACTGAGTTGGATGATCAGCCATGATCATATTGAATGGCGGTGCAGGCTCGAAGGGCCGAATGGCCTACTCCTGCACCTAATTTCTATGTTTCTATGTTTCTATGTTTCCTATAACATCTTTCCCATAACATGGTGACCAAAACTGCACAATATCTAAATGTGGCCTCACCAATGTCTTATACAATTGTAACATGACCTCCCAACTTCTATACTCAATGCTCTATCTGATAAAGGCCAATGCGCCAAAGGCTTTTTTGACCACCCTATCTGCCTGTGTTGCCACTTTCAAGGATCTACGTACCTGCACTCTTAGATCCCTCTGCTCTACAACACTCACCAGAGCCCTGCCATTCAGTGTGTAGGTCCTGCCCTTGTTAGACTTCCCAAAATGCAACACCTGGCATTTCTTTGTATTAAATTCCATCAACCATTCCTCAGACCACCTTCCCAACTGATCAACATTCTGCTGCAATTTCTGACTACCATCTTCTCCATGTACAATACCACTTTTGTGTCTCATCATTGTTATTGATCCGGTCACTACAGTGGAATCATTGGCAAACTTAAGGATCGAGTTGGAGTTGTACTTGGCCATACAGTCATTGATGTACAGTGAGTAAAGCAAGGGACTGAGCACACCTGTGGGCACCAGAGTTGAGGTTCAGGGTGAAGGAAATGTTATGACCTGTTCAAATGGTCTGAGGTCTGCCAATCAGGAAGTCTAGAAACCAGTTGCATGCAGATAGAGTCCCCTGGGCAAGGTCTAGAAGTTTAGTCATGAGCTTATTTGGTATTATGGTGTTGAAGGCTGCGTTCCAGTCAATGAGTCTAAATCATGGCTTTGTTTGTAGATAATTACCAAGTTTGAATATTTGATAGTATGTAGGACTGAGGGTGGTTTAGAAAGATATGGCTGTTTTTGGCTATTTAAAAAAAAAACTGCAGCTGTTAGAAGTCTGAAATAAAATCTGAAAATGTTGGTGCAGCAGCATTTGTAGCAAATTAAACAGATTTAACCTTTCATCGGAATGTGAGTGAACAAGTTGAAGCGTTCGGATAGATGGTTAGAGCTGGCAGTCTAAATATATTTTTCAATTATTTCATGAGAGGGTTGAGTATGGCCTTGCCCCGTGATGACATTATGCCGCACAAAGTTCCATTGCTACATTGGGCGCCTCCATTTTGAATTTGAATGCCTTCGCCAAGCAAATTCGCCATGCCTGATCTGCAAAAAATATACAAACTTAGAATCAAAACCTTAGTCTCTGTCTCAAATTATTATTATGTGTGTTAGTTTATTTAAAGTCTCAAGCTGTTTGCATATCAGGAATTCAGTTGATGTAATTCAAATTTATTTTTATTTTTGCAGAATCCCATTCTAATCATTCGAATCAGTCAGACAGTGGTGTTTCTGACTTGCAATCTACGGGTCATGTTCGCTCTCAAAGTATTGTCAGCTCCATCTTCTCAGAAGCTTGGAAAAGGGGCACACAATTGGAAGAGCAACAACAGCACTCCAAGGTAAGAGAAAGTAATTTACCCTCCTGAAACAGAAATAAAGTGCAATTTAATTCCTCTTCAACTTGAATGATAAGAGTATTTGTGGTGACTGAATCATAAGAGACACGAAAAAGAATTAAAACTTCGAACTGATCTATTATGTCAATCAACGGGGAATAACTGGACGAAGCAATGCTTTCGATCTTGTTCTGAGAATTTGGCATTTAGCAGTTATACCAATATATTATTGGTATATATGGTATAATTGGAACTTGAGGGTAAGGAGTCATTAGGAGATAGTGACCATAATATGGTCAAGTTTAATCTACAATTGGAGAGGGAGAAGGGTAAATTGGAGGTGTCCCTGTTACAGTTGAATAAAGGGGACTATGGAGCCATGAGGGAGGAGCTGGCCAAAGTTAACTGGAAAGATACCCTAGTAGGGATGACAGTGGAACAACAATGGCAGGTATTTCTGGGAATAATACAGAAGGTGCATGATCAGTTAATTCCTAGGAGGAAGAAAGATTCCAAGAGGAGTAAGGGGTGACCGTGGCTGACAAGGGACATCAGGGACAGTATAAAAATAAAAAGAAGTACAACGTAGCAAAGATGAGCGGGAAGCAAGAGGATTGGGTAATGTTTAAAGAGCACCAGAAGATAACTAAAAAGGCAATACGGGGAGAAACGATGAGGTACGAAGGTAAGCTAGCCAAGAATGTAAAGGAGGATAGTAAAAGCTTTATTAGATATGTGAAGGGGGTGGGAGATTGCAACCTTCACGTGGTCCGCCCTGTTTTGACGAATGCAATCAACCTGGCGTGCACAATCAAATAAGATCAAATAGAACAAGTTGTCCTACAACTTTAGGCTGTGCCATACGCAAGAAGAAGAAGGTATGTGAAGAGGAAAAAATTAGTTAAGACCCAAGTTGGACCCTTGAAGACTGAAAAAGGTGAATTTACTATGGGGAACAAAGAAATGGCAGATGAGTTGAACAGGTACTTTGGATCCGTCTTCACTAAGAAGGGCACAAACAATCTTACTGATGTACTAGTGGCCAGAGGATCTGGGGTGACGGAGGAACTGAAGGAAATCCACATTAGGCAGGAAATGGTGTTGGATAGACTGATGGGACTGAAGGCTGATAAATCCACAGGGCCTGATGGTCTGCATCCCAGGCTACTTAAGGAAGTGGCTCTAGAAATCTTGGACGCATTGGTGATAATTTTCCAATGTTCTATAGATTCAGGATCAGTTCCTGTGGATTGAAGGGTAGCTAATGTTATCCCACTTTTTAAGAAAGGCGGGAGAGAGAAAACAGGGAGTTATAAACCAGTTAGCCTGACATCAGTGGCGGGGAAGATGCTGGAGTCAATTATAAAAGATGAAATAGCGGCACATTTGGATAGCAGTAACAGGATTGGTCTGATTCAGCATGGATTTACGAAAGGGAAATCATGCTTGACTAATCTTCTGGAATTTTCTGAGGATATAACTAGGAAAATGGACAAGGGAGAGCCAGTGGATGTAGTGTACCTGGGCTTTCAGAAAGCATTTGATAAGGTCCCACATAGGAGATTAGTGGGCAAAATTAGGGCGCATGGTATTGGGGATAGAGTGCTGACATGGATAGAAAATTGGTTGGCAGACAGGAAACAAAGAGTAGGGATTAACGGGTCCCTTTCAGAATGGCAGGCAGTAACTAGTGGGGTACCGCAAGGCTCGGTGCTGGGACCGCAGCTATTTACAATATACATCAATGATTTAGATGAAGGGATTCAAAGTAGCATTAGCAAATTTGCAGATGACACAAAGCTGGGTGGCAGTGTGAACTGTGAGGAGGATGCTATGAGAATGCAGGGTGACTTGGACAGGTTGGGCGAGTGGGCAGATGCATGGCAGATGCAGTTTAATGTGGATAATGTGAGGTTATCCACTTTGGTATAAAAAACAGGAAGGCAGATTACTATCTAAATGGTGTCAAGTTGGAAAAAGGGGAAGTACAACAGGATCTGGGGTGTCTTTGTACATCAGTCTATGAAAGTAAGCAAGCAGGTATAGCAGGCAGTGAAGAAAGAGGAGTTGAGTATAGGAGCAAAGAGGTCCTTCTGCAGTTGTATAAGGCCCTAGTGAGACCACACCTGAGTGCAGTTTTGGTCCCCTAATTTGAGGAAGGACATTATTTCTATTGAGGGAGTGCAGCGTAGGTTTACAAGGTTAATTCCCGGGATGGCGGGACTGTCATATGCTGAGAGAATGGAGCGGCTGGACTTGTATACTCTGGAGTTTAGAAGAATGAGAGGGGATCTTATTGAAACATATAAGATTAATAAGGATTTGGACACGCTAGAGGCAGGAAACATGTTCCCGATGTTGGGGGAGTCCAGAACCAGGGGCCACAGTTTAAGAATAAGGGGTAAATCATTTAGATTGGAGACGAGGAAACACTTTTTCTCACAGAGAGTTGTGAGTCTGTGGAATTCTCTGCCTCAGAGGATGGTGGAGGCGGGTTCTCTGGATACTTTCAAGAGAGAGCTAGATAGGGCTCTTAAAGATAGCGGAGTCAGGGGATATGGGGAGAAGGCAGGAACGGGGTACTGATTGGGTAGATCAGCCATGATCACATTGAATGGCGGTACTGGGTCGAAGGGCCGAATGGCCTACTCCTGCACCTATTGTCTATTGTCTATTATATTTTCCTTGGCCTACTGCAATGAAGTGCAGAATAAGGTGAAGGACTAGTACCTCACCTTTTGACTCGATGCATTATCATTTTACCAATTCAAACAGCAGCTTCATTTCTAAGACTCCTCTTTGTATTCCCTCACCACCTCATTTGGCCATGCACTATCATAAATTTTGGAATTAAATCATTCCTACATTCCACCTTATCTACATTTTTCTTCCCCACCTCCTGCACCTTAGCTAGATTTTTGTTTAACATTTTCTCACTGAATGGTCATTGTCTGGAAATGTTAACTCTAAATCTTCTTCCATGTTTGTTAGCTGAGCAGCATTTTCAGTATATTCTGCTTTTTCCATAGTTTCCATTTTTGTGGGATAACCAGCCTTCATTATTCTTAATTCCCACCCCATACAACAAGGAGAAAAGGAGAAAAGGAAAAAAGCTATTTTTAAATCTCATAGTTGGGTAGATCACGCGTTTCAAAAGAAAGGCATACAAAACGATTTTTAAAAGTGGCACTCAAGGGATGAAAAGATGAGAGAGAGAGAGAGAGAAACTGATCCGTCATTGACATATAACTAGTTCTGCTGCCTGTACAGCATAACCCATCTCTTTGACTTCTTTGTTTTGGGTCCAATTGTCAGTGTAAAAACAAAGCTTATGACTATGGTCTGTGTACTTCCAATAACCTGAAAATGGTCCCATTATTCTGTTACCTTTAGGAATTGTCGTGCAGAAACAGACTAGAAAATGCACACTAACCTCTTTTTGCTCTGACCAGTAAAAACCTCCTTCTGCCACATAACTAATTTCCCCATTCGTTGGTACTTTTTGGTTAAGTTTCCTGTACAAGGTCTTGACATCTTTTCTGTCCGCTGTGGTCTTACTATGATTCATAAAGCTTTGACTTCCCTTCATTTATACTCTGCTTCCATAAAAAACAAGAATCCTCTTCTTTTTGAAAATCCTAATCAGCTACATTTTGTCACCTTCAAAGGTGTGTATTTGTGCACCCTCGGGTCTCTTATGTACTGCACCCCCATTAAATCAGTTACATTCAATTTTTATTTCCTTTTTTCATTAAAGTTTTCCCTGCATTAAATTTTTCATCATATGTCTATCCATTTCACAATATCTCACAGTAATCCAAACATCATATACGTTCATTTAAAGTGAATAAAATCAGGATATGATTGCAGCTCATCATTATTCTTCACTAGGACTGTTAGAATTCGCAAAGCTAACCAACAAAGGCTTAAGATTGGATTTTTGCAATAAGTTAGCACGAATATCTAGTAGTACTTCTATTGTTGAATATCTATTAGTACTTCTGGAAACTCATTTCTTACATAACCAAGTATGTGTTGCAACTGTAAGTTACTGAGTACACAGTAGATTAAAATGTGTTAGGAAAATGTAAGATATTGCCTGTGTTCCAACGTTTAACATTTGGCCATTTCTTAGCCATATTGGAAATTATTTTTTTTATCCCAAGGTCAATTTTAAAAAGAAATACAAATAAAAGTGGCTAAGCAAAGGAGACCAGGAAGTTATAGTTTCTTGAATTAGATAAATAAATTTGAGGGTGGGGGGTAGCTAGTTATTTTAGGAGCCGGACCTCTGCGGCAGTCTCATTCAAAATACACACTCACAATTATATTAATTATATTATTTTTATATAATCTAATTATAATTATATATAATTACAGTCATATTCACAAGTCATATATATATATATATATATGTTAATATATGATTTAAATAGACATCAGCATGGAAATAGGCTCCCATGGAGTAATATGAGCATTGAACGCAAGATGGCGCTTACTTTTTTGATCTCATTTTCTAATTAGCTTAATTAATTAATGTGCAACTTTTGGCATTGACGAGTTATGACTTCTCAATTATATTTTATCTAAATCTGTGCAAAATTTCAAGTAGTTCCCAGACATGGATCACGAAGGTTAAATTCTAGACATATTTTCAATGCTCGGCCCACAGCCTATTATATCAAATATAGATACAAAGTGTTGGAGTAACTCAGTTGGTCAGGCAGGGTTTCTGGAGAAAATGCATAGGTGACGTCGAGACCCTTCTCCGAACTGAAGTGTTTATGTTGCTGGACTGGTAATCCAGAGGCTCGAACAAGTAAATTCATGGCAGTTGGAAAATTTATATTCATTTATTTCACAAAATCAGTAATGCTTAACACAAAGCTCCCAGCTTGCATTTCAAAAAAACCTTGTTTGGTTCTCTAGGGAAAATAATCTGTGTCCCTACCAGGTCTCCATACCAACATTAGTGTGCTTGTGTACCCTCTGAAATGACCTTCTGGCTGTTTTGTTATATTTTAAATGCCATAATTGTGGGAGAGACTTTCCCTCCTGGGTTGCACCAGAAAAAAAATCAAATTTGAAAGAATAGCAAACGGTAGACCTACTGACAATGTCCACAGATGAATGATTGGAATAAAGAAAGGGAATTCTAACTGTTCTCAACGACATGAAACCATTTGGAGCATCCAATGTCTAAACCCAAATCTATCTGAGTTCAACGAAGGAATTGTGTTGGTCATGCTTGGTGTTCATTGCCAAGCTACGAACTGACTCACAGAAGTAGAATGGTTCCACTCCATGCTCTTGCGCAGTAGAGGTGGAGGAGAGAAAGAGTAGAATGATCTTTCTTTCATAAGGTACAGTGCCCTCCATAATGTTTGGGACAAAGACCCATCATTTATTTATTTGCCTCTGTACTCCACAATTTGAGATTTGTAATAGAAAAAAATCACATGTGGTTAAAGTGCACAGTGTCAGATTTTAATAAAGGCTATTTTTATACATTTTGGTTTCACCATGTAGAAATTACAGCAATGTTGGGGTGGAAGATTGCAACCTTCACGTGGTCCGCCCTGTTTCGACTAATGCAATCAACCCCGCGTGCACATTCAAAAAGATCAAATAGAACAAGTTGTCCTCCATCTTTAGGCTGTGCACGCCATACGCAAGAAGAAGACAGCAATGTTTATACATAGTCCCCCAATTTCAGGGCCACCATAATGTTTGCGACACAGCAATGTCATGTAAATGAAAGTAGTCAGGTTTAGTATTTTGGTGCATATCCTTTACATGCAATGACTGCTTGAAGTCTGCGATTCATGGACATCACCAGTCGCTGGGTGTTTTCTCTGGTGATGCTCTGCCAGGCCTGTATTGCAGCCATCTTTAGCTTATGCTTGTTTTAGGGGCTAGCCCCCTTCAGTTTTCTCTTCAGCATATAAAAGGCATGCTCAATTGGGTTCATATTGGGTAATTGACTTGGCCACACAAGAATTGACAATTTTTTAGCTTTGAAAAACTCCTTTGTTGCTTTAGCAGTATGTTTGGGATAATTGTCTTGCTGTAGAATGAACCGCCAGCCAATGAGTTTTGAGGCATTTGTTTGAACTTGAGCGGATAGGATGAGTCTATAGGGTGATTTCCCGAAAGGTCACTGGAGCGTATATCCCCACTCACGTGACCGAAATTTTTAACTGGGGGACAAGTGTCACTTCCGGTACATGTTAGTGGATGGGAAAACACGCACTTTCACACCCGTTAAAAACATCGAAAACGGCCACGTTTTGAGCTGCAATTAACGGAGCCAGTCGGGGTGACCGTGAGGAACAGCTACTTAAATTTACAGTCCAAAAAAAAGATAGAAACTAAGGTAAATACAAGAGCGAGCTGAAGGTGTAAAAAAGGTGGAAGTGCTAGCGGACTTTTTTCTTGGAGATTTAAAGATCCAAAATATCGGGAATTATCGCGTTTGCTCGCTGCATTTCATCAAAAGTGGCATTATTGGCTTTGTTATCTTTATTCATTTGTTATATGAAAAGTATTAAAAGTTAGAAACCCGTCAGTAAAATTGCAAAATCGCCCATGGTTCTCGGGTGGGTTTTAACATGCAAAATGAACACGCTTCTGAAGCTCCATTTACCATTTAAATAATCGTTAGCTTGCATCTGAGTAAAATTGATTTCCAAACGCATTGAGAGTTTACGATTATTTAAATGGTAAATGGAGCTTCAGAAGCGTGTTCATTTTGCATGTTAAAACCCACCCGAGAACCATGGGCGATTTTGCAATTTTACTGACGGGTTTCTAACTTTTAATACTTTTCATATAACAAATGAATAAAGATAAAAAAAGCCAATAATGCCACTTTTGATGAAATGCAGCGAGCAAACGCGATAATTCCCGATATTTTGGATCTTTAAATCTCCAAGAAAAAAGTCCGCTAGCACTTCCGCCTTTTTTACACCTTCAGCTCCCTCTTGTATTTACCTTAGTTTCTATCTTTTTTTTGGACTGTAAATTTAAGTAGCTGTTCCTCACGGTCACCCCGACTGGCTCCGTTAATTGCAGCTCAAAACCTGGCCGTTTTCGATGTTTTTAACGGGTGTGAAAGTGCGTGTTTTCCCATCCACTAACATGTACCGGAAGTGAAGCTTGTCCCCCAGTTAAAATTTTCGGTCACGTGAGTGGGGATTTACGCTCCAGTGACCTTTCGTGAAATCACCCTATACACTTCAGAATTCATTATGCTACTACCATCAGCAGTTGTATCATCAATGAAGATAAGTGAGCCAGTACCTTCAGCAGCCATACATACCCAGGCCATAACACCCCCACCACCGTGTTTCACAGATTAGGTGGTATGCTTTGGATCTTGGGCAGTTCCTTCTCTCCGCCATACTTTGCTCTTGCCATTACTCTGATATAAGCTAATCTTCTGTCCACAAGACCTTTTTCCAGAACTGTGGTTGCTGTTTTAAGTACTTCTTGGCAAACTGTAACCTGGCCGTCCTATTTGTGCGGCTAACCAGTCGTTTGCATCGTGCAGTGTAGCCTCTGTATTTCTGTTCATGATGAAGGCTTCTGTGGACAGTGGTCATTGACAAATCTACACCTGACTCTTGAAGAGTGTTTCTGATCTGTCAGACAGGTGTTGGAGATTTTTCTTTATTAAAGAGAGAATTCTTCTGTCATCAGCTGTGGAGGTCTTCCTTGGGCTGCCAGTCCCTTTGCGATTAGTGAGCTCAGCAGTGCTCTCTTTCTTCTTAATGATGTTCCAATAGTTGATTTTGGTAAGCCTATGGTTTGGCTGATGTCTAACAGTTTTATTCTTGTTTCTCAGTCTCTTAATGGCTTCTTTGACTTTCATTAGCACAACTTCACAATTGCCTGTGAAGACACGTGTCCCAAACATTATGGTGCCCTGAAATGGGGGAACTATGTATAAACACTGCTGTAATTTCTACATGGTGAAACCAAAATGTATAAAATTGGCCTTAACTAAAATCTGACAATGTGCACTTCAACCACGTGTGATTTTTTTTTTCTGCTATAAATCTCAAATTGTGGAGTACGGAGGCAAATAAATAAATGATGGGTCTTTGTCCCAAACATTATGGAGGGCATTGTATTTATTAACTTCCAGAAGCTTTGAAAGAGATGCTTTAAAAACTAGACTGCGGGATGGGGGTTACTATTGAAAATGCTAATTATGATCTGATGCTGTGGAAAATTCTGGTAACTTCATATTCATTTTCTTTCTATAGATCAGGACAGATTTGGTCCGATCCTACCCTTCACCTGTACCACCAACTTCCCCTCAGACCAGAATCAGTGTGTCTCATGTGGTACCACAACCCTCTCCACCACCACCACCACCTCCACCACCACCTCCACCTCCCCCACCTGCTGCCTCGCTCATCAAATACAGCACAGTCAGTAGAGAGATGTCAAGCAAACGACCACCTCCACCTTCCTTTGCAACTCTGCCCATGGGTCAGCAGGTGCTTCCCCCACCTCCACCCTCGCAACTTGTGAAGCCCCAGCTGCTGTTGGAAAGTGATGATCAGAGTACTTCACCCATCACCTCTATCCCATCGCCCCCGTCTCCACTTCAGGCAGCTTCTGCTCCATCTCCTTTTAAATCGGGACCGCCCAGCCCTTCGCCCATGGTTCCTGCCTTCACACCCCCACCACCGCCACAAAAATTACAACAGCAATGTGTACCGTTACCTGACCAACAACCCTTCACTCCTCCGCCACCACCACCACCTCCTCCTCCATTACCTTCAATACAGGGTGCTGTCACCAAAAAGATAGGGATGCCTTTCGAGGCCTCTCTAAGCCACCAACCGCAAAAAATTCCAAAACCGGCAGCAGCTGGTGTTGTTCAGATGGATTCCCCTCCTGCAATGCCCCCTCCACCACTTTCAGTAAAAGCATCCAGGTTTGCAGCTGCACAAATCTCACTGCCCCCACCACCACCCGCAGTTCCATCTTCTCTTCCAGTGGGAACAATTCAGACAGCTGAATCTGCAGACCAAATGCCAATCACTCCATCACCGACTGTTTCCACAATAAAACAGTCCTTAAACCTGTTCCAGCCTCCCCCTGCAGCCTCAACTGCTAAGTCATCACCAGCCCCAACTCAAACTCCTACATCTCCTCCAGCTGTGAAAGCAAAACCCAAATGGCAGCCTGGTTTCCTTCCATCGCCAGAGTTTCCCCCTCCACCTCCTGAAAGCAGTCTACCCCAACTTCCTCCACGTAGTCCCACCCCTCCTTCCACCCCGGTCAAATCAACTTCAATCAAAAAACCTCCGAAAATATCGAGTCCTGGTGGAAAGAAGCCACCTCCCACACCCCAGAGGCACTCCAGTATAAAAGGACCCAGTTGTGCAGATGCAAGAGAATCCAGAAAACCGGTGGAAACTGTCAGTAATAAGTTTGAACAACCAACAATTCCTTCAGGACCTTCCACGCCAGATATGACTTCGTCTCCACCTGCTCCTTCAAAACCTGGTAAATTAAATTTGGCTGCAGTTAATTTGATGTTCCCACCAGGAGGGCCACCAAGCAAAGGACCAGGAGTTCCAGCTCTCTCAAAGGAGCCCGTGTCTGAATTTCCTTCACCACCTTCAGATACGGATTTCCCTCCCCCACCTCCAGATCTAGATCTTCTACCCCCTCCTCCATTGGAGATGGCATCTTCTGGCTTTTCCAATTCTGTCCCACCCAAGGTAGCAGTGGTGAATCCGCAGCCGCAAACATGGTCCAAATCTTCAATGAAGAAAGCTCCGCCACCAGTACTTCCCAAAAGGAGCGACAGCACTCGCTTAACACAGGGAGAGTCTTCAGAACACCAGGTTCCTCCTGTCACTTCGTTGCCAGTATCTCCAAAACCTGCCTTGTCTGTGCAGCCTCATTTTCTGGCTGATCTCAATAGGACTCTACAGAGAAAGTCCTTCACCCGACATGGCTCGTTGGCTTCCACACGGCTGTCCAAGGCGGAACATATCACCACCATGGACGATATGGCACTTCCTCCTCCTCCTCCTGAATTGCTTTTTGACCAAGAAGCTACCAACTCATATGCATCTGGCAACATCTCAGGCTATGCAACATTAAGGCGTGGACCACCACCAGCTCCACCCAAACGGGGTGACAACACCAAGTTGAGTCGAGACTATTGATGAATCAGCTGCCTGTGCGCCGTTTACATGTTGCCCTATGCACTCATAATCTGCAGTATTCTGAGCGGTACATTAACTACTTTTCTCAAAATTCTGGCTGCGTACATCTTCCAACAGTTAAATCCGTTACTCTTCGTAGGATTGCTTGTCCTTGGATCAGTGGAGTGTCGTGTTTCACTTGTAAAGTCAAATTGCTCTACTTGTGTAAATATAGATGCTTTGATATATAAAGGGACCTAGTTCTGGGGTAGTAGATGTTGGGTCTTGGGGTTCAAAGCTTCCCAGTTAGTAATACAAGGAAGGGTGGGGGGTGAATAGATAGATGGACCCTAACGAAAGGAATGTTTTCCTTTCATATAGTTACACTAAATGTTGTTTGTGATTTGAGTTTGAAGAGTTCTGTCTTTGTCATTGGAAGACTTCTTAAGTGGCACCTTTCCAATGTAATAATTGGCAGACTTTTGTAATAGGAACCTCAGGTTTGAAGAGGAAGTATCCCCTTGAATTGTTAGGAAAGTACTGTTGTTTTCCTTTCTGTTGAATTTCAACATTTGCGTGTTGTCAAAATATATCTGAGAATAATCTGAGCTCAATCTCTCAGATTTTCTCACAAAGCAGAATAGATAAATACTTAAATCTAAGCAGATGGCAATGATGCTACAATATATTTATCAATTTATCAGTTACCTGCTAGTGGCTAAATTACGTCTGAAGTAAGGGCAGTTTGAGAACACTGATTAGACTGTAATTACAATGAAGTTACATAGACCAGAATGAACCTTCTCTAGGCCAAAGCATTGGGTTGTAAAACACACTCCGTTTCTAATCTCACATACTGAAGACTGAAACATAGCAGGTATGAGTTTCTAAAATGTTGAAATTTCTGAGCACTCGAAGAAACAGACACACAGGGGATGGCCGTGTTATAGCTGGGTTACAGACATTTTCCCATAAAGAATTCACAAATCAGTACCCAAAAATCTGAGATGGGGATAAATGTGCTGTGAAGGAATTTATGTGGAGAGAAAAAAGTAAATAAATACAATTTATTTTTAAAAATCAATTTTCTTGATGCATGGTCAGATGTCACAACTTTGTGTTATGCAAAATTGGAAGAGGCACTGTTTTCTAGCAAGACAATTTATATCCCCACCCCCACCCACCATAATGCTGGGGTTACAAACGCCTCATTTGCAGTTGTCTAATTTGTTTCCGTCTTACTTTAATTGAAGAGTTAGTTTGCAAATGAGCCTGGTAGGCAAGAGGAACCTATATTTTATTATTGCTTTTAATCTTTCAGTTCTCAGCCAGTACAGTTGGTTTGTTACCCATCTGCTGAGGATGTCAGTGCATGACTTGGGTTCACTAAATTTCTAATAGCAAGACAATGTGTACAACAGATGTCAAAATTGAGCTGGGTTACGATGCCTCTGGTCAAGTTTCATCCTGGCTTTGTAAGGAAGCATCCAAGTGTGTTAAAGCTCTTTCTGAGAGGAAATAGGAGATAGAACTGGGAGTAGCAGAAATTGCATTGAACAGCTGAGGAAAATGAATGTAATTTGATGACAAAATTGGATGGGGTTTTTTCCAGTCTAGATTATGAATTTTCCTCCTTGTTTTAAAAAAAAATAGCTAAAAAGAACCAAAAACTAGAAGAAACTATTTTTTAATCAAAACCTACCTGTGATGTCCTGGTCCACTGCTTTGTGATCAACCACATGATAGTATCTGGATGAAAGTGGCTGTCTTGGTCTTTTCAAGAACCTCTTGTGTTTCCATGTTAATCCAATGTTTTAAGAATCAAAAGATTCAACCACATTCCTTGGTTGTTTGGTGTTTTAGACCAATGAATAACTTCTCAATTTCTCAGGCAGGTTTCACAAAGAGGACTGGTACCCAGTTGCCTTGCAATGTATAGTAAGGTAAGATTGGAGGTCACATGCAAAATAACAAGCACCTATAATCGGGTGGCATGTTTGCATTCAATGTTCAGTCAGGTTACAATATCAAACTGATAACCTACAGAAAACTAGCTTGAGAAATGCACTGTGATTTATTGCACAGAGAGTAACTAATCACCAGGTACATTCAAAATTCTGCTGAAGGACTTTGCATGATGGTTCATCCTTCAAATGTCATAGAATCTTCCAGTGTATTCAGCCCATTGTGCCTGTGGCAGCTCTTCGTCTCCAGTTCTTCCCCCATTGCCTTGCAGTCTTTCCATCTCAGGTACATTTCCTCTTCCATTTTAAAACAAAATTCTGCATCCTTTCAAGCACAAATAACAGATCATCATACCTCACTGTAAAATAAAATATTTCATTCACTTTTTACGTTAATTTTACGTATGCCAGCTACACCAATCCTACCAGTGAAGAGTTTTACCTTCCTTAATTAATTGCCTTAATTTTGAAGATTTCTATTAAATCTTCAGTTTGCTCCATGAGCAATCACAGCTGCTTTAGTCTCCTTAAATAACTGAATGCCCTCTTCACTGGTTTCTTCTTCCCACTACGAGATACAATTAAAATTCTTTACGAATCAGCACTTTATTGATGTACAGTGAACAAAGCTGTATCCATCACTACCTATTCTAGTGTCATACAGCGACAAAAATATAGTCTGCAACACTCGCTCAAAATTAGTGAAGCCTAAATACTACCAGGAAAGATTTATACTCGCAGTATGTTGCTATATGATTGCCTGATTCAAATGCTCCCTGGTGCATGCCTTTTGCACGCCTGCTAGTACACTACTGAATTCCAGTGACGCCTTTTTCTAATGATTCCAGTTCCTACAATAGAACCTCTTTGTGTTGATATATTCTTATTCACTGCAGTGCATTCTGTATAATGTTCTTTTACACTACAATGGACCCTGCATACAACACATCTCATTTACTTCAGTATACCCAGTGTCCAGAATTCCTAGTCATACGCTGTTCTACACTGCAGAACTGTAGGTATAGAGTATTTCCATTTTCCACAGCACTCGTGTTCTGAGGGAGTATTTCCATTCAATGCAACATAATCTGTGGAGAGTAAACACATTCACTAGAGCACTTGTCCTGTATACAATATTCCAATTCACTGCAGCACAAGCTACCTACAGTATTCCCAATCATTGTAGCACTCCCTGCATACTGATAGTATTCCCATTCACTAAGGAGCACCCTGCGAATAGTGCTATCATTCACTGCAACATATCTCAGTGCATTCAGCGCCTTCCCATTTTGCTGGTGTTCTTATTCATTACAGCTTTGAAAACACTGTGGCTAAATACATAGAATAGATCTTGGTGCCCTGTTCAAGTTTGATGTGTGCACATTGCATGGATATAATCTGAGTTGAATCAGGTTTTATACTTGGCTTGGTGCCATCATCTTCTTTTCAGTTCATGTATCACCGAAGATTGAATGACCAATCTTCTATTTAGTGGATTAAAACACAATGATACAATGTCTGTTGATCTCCTTGAATTGGAATTCTTAACAGACACTATTGTGATTTCTGTTGCATGTTACTTATGTTTGAAATATTACATTTTTTCTTAACATTGAAAGAATAATATCTAAAACTTAACTTTCTGGTATGTGATAAAGTTTTAGTACAATTTATTGTCAATATTTTTGTAAATTTGTTGGAATTTTTAAAAATTTGAATGTATTGTTTATGGGTGAAATACATACAACACAGACTAGTTACTTGTAAGACCTAGAAAATCATAAGGCAAGGAAAATATTGTTTCCAACCATGGTCAAGAAATAATGACTTTCAGATGCCAAGTTTTGAACTGGTGCGTTCTTGGGATAAGAAGGAATATAAGGGATTTAATGAAGCACTTTTCACAATCAGGATGTGTTCCAAACACACAGTAATTAATTGACTGTGTTTGTGGTTTAGTAACACAACAATCAATTTACATGAGACAGTTCAAAACTAGCAAGATAAATTATTTTTTAAAATCTGCTCAGATTCAGAAAGAGGCAATAGGCCGATCTTAAAAGAGCTATCTGATTAGACCCATTCTCTGACATTTTTCCATGTACTGCAGTTTTTTTCATATATCTACTTTGCTTTTGAAAATTGCATAGAATCTTCCTCCAACCTGCTTTCAGGCAGTGAATGCCAGATTATAACTCATTATGCAAAACTATTCTTATCTCTCTACTAGTTCTTGGCAAATTATCTTAATTCTTTCCTCTGACTTCTAACCTTTCTGTTTTCTTTATTTACTCTATCGTAATCCTTGCTGATATTAGCTCCCCCTTTAATCCGTCAAGGCCTAAATATAAACCTGTGACTCTGTTCTCTCCACATAAATACATTTCTTCATCCCTGATATAATTCTAATTAATCTCCCCGTTACTCTCTCCAACGCCTTGACATTGTTCCTGACGTATAGTTACCCAGTGAATATGATCGAACATGGTCTTTCAGCAAAGTACTAATTGATGAATAATAATATTTACTATGGTGTCTTTGCCTTTGTTACTTACTCGTGTTTATAAAACCAGGGATCTGATATTCTGCTAAAACTTGTCCTAGCACCTTCAATTACTTTGATATATATAAACCTCCAAATCACAGCTCTGGAACCACTCTTAAATTATTACACTTAGCTTGTATTGTCTCATTCTTCCAAAATGTTCCACCACGTGTCCATGCTTTAATTTTTATTTGCCATATTTGTTTCTACTCCGAAGATTTTGCTGCAAACTTTCTTGTAGTTTACTGCTTTTGAGATTCTTGCCATCTGCAAAGTCCTAATGATTATTTATTGAATAGCTGAGGTCCTAATACAGACCTTGGAGAATACGTCTGCATATTCCTCCTTGAAGACTGACAAACAGCATCCTATTTGGTTATGATTTTGATTGAGAGATAAACGTGTTAAAGTATTGTTTGTTTTTGAGAGGTATAAGAAGTTGTTGTAAAATATTGTAATAATATCTCATATGAATATGTTGAGTGCTATTGCCATAAAGCAGTTTCCTCTCTATCCCCTTTTAGCTATAGATTGCAAAACAATTGGATCATGTAATCCACCCCTATAAGAAAGGGGAAGGAACTTGAAAACATCTTGAATATGTTTTTCCAGACAGCCAATAAATCTGGCCGAAGGTTGTAACTTTGGTCTGGATGTTTTGGACATTTAGTGAGGAAGCGGGGATTCCACATTGGTTGAATGTTGGGTTAGAGAATAATTAATTGGATTCTGATGGATGAAATTCCAGAACAGGTTTGTAAAGCAATTAATCTTTCTGATCATGCAGATGACTTTTGTATCTCCCAATGGCACCCAGCTTTGTTTTTCAGAAATTAGCAATTTTATAGATTATATATCCCCTTCATCCCCTCCTCATTCTATATTTTATGCCTAATTATTTTTAAATTGTCCACTTTAGTAAATATAAAAGCCACATTTTCAAATCGCTGGTGTGGGACTAATTAACTGGCCTACATTGAGGGATAAGTGAGAGCGTGGCTTCTCTTGTGTCACATTCCAGCCCTGTATCTGCTGCTCTTTAAACAATATGACCAATCATACATTTTAAAATGATGGGATTTCTTCATTTCCATGTAACATTTCTTTTTTAAATGCAGAAAATGGAAATCTAAAATACAAACAGAAAACACTAAAAATCACCTGCACAAACTTAATTTGTGATCAGGGTTAATATGCTGATGACAGCAACAGGAACAGTCTCATGATGTTGAGTATTTTTGCAGAATGAATTTTCATGCATGTTAGTGAATACCCAGCAAACAGTGGGAAATTGGTTTTATTTCCTTGAGTTTAGTAAGAGAATCAAGAACAGGGACTGAGTTGCTTACAGTCTCCAAAATATGAAGCCTGCTCATGTATTGCCTTCCATTAAGCTGATGCTAAGAAAGTTTGTTATTTGACTTCTTCCATATTTAAGAACACAATTCTGAATTAACTGAAAAATGTTATGGTTATTCCTCAGTATAAATTCTATATCTTAATTTCCACCCCCAATCCACCTGGTACAATAACAATGCCAACCGTCTCAGAGAACATGTTCCAACTTAAAATTGTGTAGTAGAGTCAGTGTGTATAGACACTGTGTATAGACATTACCAGCCTCTATTAATAATGAGGATATTAAAAATGCTGAATGTAACAGTCACCATTTTTCTGACTGGGATGCAATGAATGAAGGCTGATATATTTCCCGGTGTGTGTGTGATTTAAAGGGAAACTGGGAAGCGATCCTGTCTCCCACACTTCCCTTGCTCACAGGTTTGGATTGCTACAAAAAATGTTTGCCAGTTTGACCCAGAAAATGCACTGTTGGTAGATAGGCAAAGAAGACTGATCAAATGGTCTATTTTGTCATGGGTAGTATTCAGGTTATTATTTGTTGGAAATGGAACGATTGAGGACCCAGACTATGATCAGAGACCTTTTCTTGTCAGATGCAAGCAGCTTGGGTGATTTAGGCAGTGTTTCCATTTGGTTGTTGCTGGCTTTCCACTCTGCACTGTAGTTGGTTTCTGTCTGATAAATCCTTTCCCCATTGGAACAGGTTCGTACTGGCAGAGTTGGTCGTGATGGAACTGAAGCAGGGGTCTCTGAATGTTATTACTAAACTTTGATAGGGAATGATGTCTTCTACTTCCCAAAAACTGCCTCTGCAAGGAGCAAATAGGAAATCTACTTTTTACTGTCAAATGCTTGCTGCACAGTCAGTATATAAAATCCTTCATAGAATGCTGGCTGGTTTTAGTTTTAATCAATTAATGCATTAGTGAAGATTTAACACCATGAAGAGAGAGGCATTTATAGGCAATTTGTATATCTACTGTGAGTATCATTGTCTGATTTTTAATCATTTAAAAATGAAGCAATGTTGTGGATTTTTAGAACAAAGCCTCCTCATCCATCTATTCAATTTCACTGCTGAGATGGATATAAAGCCAAAATGGGGAAGGGCAGGGGTGAATGTGAAAAAGGACAGAGTTTGTACCAAAGATTAAAATTATTTACTTTTAGCCAAAGAATTTGTAGTTGATGCTGAAATTATTGACTAGGAGATGCTCATGGCTGATAGTACTGCCATACTTCTAATTTTGCCATTGTTGATATGGCATGTCAGCAGAAACAATCCATCGTGAAAGAACTTCAGTTAATGCGAAGGAATTGGGTTTCTTCTGTTTATGATTGATTACTAATCTGTCTGTTCATCTGTGTCTCTCAACCCCCTCCCCCCAGCTAAACGAGGCACAGACTCAGATGATAGTTCTGCTTCTGTCGCTACTGCTATAATAAACCCCACAGGCTAATCTTCTGAATGCAGGATGTTAACTGCAGCTTTGGCAAAGACCAGTGTCAACATTGCTGCTGTGTTTCTTGGAAGCTGCAACGTGTTCTTCTTTTGTATTATGCAGTTGATACATAATTCTCATCATTAGAATTGAATTCAATCATTATTGACTGTTTCTTAGTATCAGCTGTTGTAGAATCACTGGAGGTGTCGTGGAGTTGATTGAGAGGGTCATATGTGTTTGGTGTAAGAGGTTCGGGACATGAATAATTCACTACTTAATTCACAAGGCTTAGCTCCTTGCTGGAATCTATGTAATTCTTGGGAGACTGGGGAATGTTTTGCCTTAAATTGGACACGAGTATCAACCTTCACCTCATCTGGACTGGCTAAAAATCTTGTAGCCATTTGTCACCTATCATGATCAGTTTAAAAACATGTTTCTGTATTATGTTTTGTTAAACAGTGCTGATTTTGTTGCTGTAAAGTTGTTTATGAATGCTGCTGGTTAATTGCAGGGACTGTTGGCTTGCTCTCTGACGTAAACCAATTGCCATAGCTTGCTATTAAAGGCCACTCTCATCACTGCTCTGGGAGTGCTCAGCTGGCTAGCTGCGGTAAGGAAACGTGTCAAAGTCCGAGTGTAATATTGTATATAATTTCTGCCCCTCCCCCATGTTCATTTTAAGAGAACATATGCAAGTTCTTTTTTTAAAATGTAAACTCTATAATGTATTAATAATGGAGAGTGTAATTAATGCATGACAAGCTTATAACAGTTTTTATGACAATAAAATGAGTTCAAATTATGCATAAATCTCATGTTCAAATGTAAACTCATTCAGGCTAAAGTTCAAACAGTCCATTTAGAATATCCTGTGCAAAGTTTCCCATTAGATGAATGGATTTCAAGGAATGGTCATCCTGACTCACTTCCCTCCACATCCCACCCCTTCATTCAAAATAAATTGCTGCAAAGGTGTCTCCCAACACACTCCAGAATTGAACCATACAGCCAAAAATGAAAATATATCAACTTCGAGGAAATCTGTTGGGATACCAGCAAACAATTGATTCTTGTGTCATTAGGTGGCAGTGGCTTGCTTATCAGTTACATGTATGTCATTCATATTATTCTGTATTTGCTGTGTGCCAGGCGTATCCCTCTACTATCTGGCAGCAACAAATAACCAGTTATTTCCTTTCTGTGAGCATTGTACACCTTGACGGTCTTGATTGTTTAAATAAAATAAAAGCCTAAAATGCTAGAAATATGAAATAAAACAAAATGCTTAACAGGTCCGACAGTATCTGGAGCGAGAAATCACTGGGTTTCCTGGTTGATTATTTGATTGTTTAATGCTAAAAATACTCATTTAGTCAGGCACCAATTTTTAGACATGGAAATCTGAACTGATCCTGCACTAATCTTTTCTAGTTCTGAGCAAAGGACATCAACCTGGAACATTAACTGCTTCCACAAATGGTGCCTGACCTGTTGAGTTTTTCTAGTATTTTATGTCTGCTCTTCCCGTGTCATTTCATTAAAGTATCAGCCTAAGTTATGGATTCTAGTCCTGGAATAAGGCTAAATGCCACAGCTCAATTTAGTCAAGTCTGGTAATGAAGAACATGGATGAAAAGTTGTATGGCAACCAAATATGTTACTGTTCAGGACCAGAACAAACAATATACAGGATGTTTCCAAAAGGCATGCCTAGCTCTGGAACACATTTGCTGATTAAACCATCTAAATAAAACCCTTTAACCTGACCACCAGGTTGACTTGATTCCAAGTAAAAGATCTTGGGGAGATTTAACTTTTTAGCAAAGGGTGTAGGAATCCTGAAAACCAAAGCAGCAGCTGATACTGCAAGGTGCGAGGGAACAGAGGGGATAGCAGCAACACCGAGAGTATCATCATAAAGTAGGAAGAGGGCATATAGGCAGTGAGTGGCTGAGGATATAGCAAGGTTGGAGAATATCAGCTCTATGAAGTGAGGCCTGGGAGGTTAAAGGAAACACAGGATAATGTGTTACAGTGGAGATAAGGAAGCGATCATCAAATATTTCCAGAGACCTGGATGGTATAGCACTACTTTGTTTGAAGACAAAAGATTGAACATATATTAATGTAGGAAGGGAAATTTTATAATGTCAAAGGATTTCAGACTTTACAGCAGATTTCTATTTCCAAATATAAACTTCAAAAACATTTCAGACATTCTCAGCATCGATACATTTAGTAGTGTCATACTCAATAGTGTTTACAATAGTGTTAAGCAAAACAAACACCCTTGCCACTCATGTGGCCGCACTAGGGTGATATTCCTTCCCTTGTTTGAGAGGTGTCTCCACCAGACTCTGTCCCTCAATTTCCAGTAGCAGAGGAAACTAGACTGTGGTTCACCCCACAGAGTCTTGGCTTTGCTGCACCAAAGTTCAGTGAGTCCCTCAGCACGTACTCCTGTGTCTCTGAATGTGTCCCTGGAAACAGCTGATAAATCAGAGAGTCCTCAAGTTACCGAGCTGCTCAGGTTGAACCGTGACAAGGATTCTTGCATCATTATCCCAGCCTCTTCAATCACACTCTGCGAAGAGGTGGGCAGCCTCCTCTCCATAGCAGCCGTCACTAGAGCACAGTGTATCAGTAGTAAGATTCAGTCAGTGCAGGAAGGATCTGACTGGGAGGCACTTCTTACTGCCAGCCAAGTGAGGTCTTGGTGCTTGTTGATGAGTTCTGCCAATGAGTAGTTTTTGCCAGACGAACTGGGCAATCTGCTCGGCGAACCACGTCACAGGACCCATAAAGTCCTTGTCCTGTAGTGCTGGGCTGACCACTGCCTGCTGGAATTGTGGTCAATAGTGTTCATCTGGAAGAACCTTTCCACAAAGAACAGCTGGCAATGTCCAGCTGATTGGCACATTGGTCCTTCGCTAACACCAGGGACAGGAAGAACCTCAGCAGGTTGGTGCCCACATGCTTTAGCTCTACACACAGCCTGATGCAGTTGCACACAAAGGTGACCATCAGGATAAGGGTAACGTTGGCATGCTTTTGCTCCCATTGTCTGCCGACGTGCATCGTGAACTACTATCTACCTATTTGGAGACCCTCGGAATATCTTTGATCGGACTTAACTGGCTTTATCTGTACTAAACATTATTCACGTTATTCCTTTTATCATCTATCTGTGCACTGTGGATTGCTCAATGTCTTTGTATTGTCTTTCAGTTGATTGGTTAGCACACATCAAAAGCTTTTCATTGTACGTCAGTACCTGTGACAATAAACTAAACTCATCTTAACATTAACATTTTGTAAATGATCACTTATTAAATCAAAAATGCTGGAGAAACTCAGCGGGTGAGGCAGCATCTTTGGAGCGAAGGAATAGGTGACGTTTCGGGTCGAGACCCTTCTTCAGACTTATTAATTGAATGTAAAACACTGTGTCCTACTAAATCTATTTTTGTCAGATCAGTTTGATATACACGACTGTTGAATACTGTTGAATTTATGCCTGGTGGAACATGAGACAGAAAACTTAATCTACTTCTAAACAGCAGATGAAGCTACTGAATGCTCGGCCACAGTTCCGATGGCTTTATGATAGCATGATGGTGATGACTGAGCTTGAGGTGCATGAAGAATTACCAACATCAATTTATGAGCAACCAGGAATGGACTTTATTCAAACTCAAAATCAAATGAAATCAACTTGCATCAATTTCAAACATATATGAAATTCATGCTAAGTTCAGTAATGTAACTTGTCACACAGGGTAAAGTATCGTTGGAGATAAAACTACTCTGAAAAGAAAGCTGGTGACTCACCTGGAAGACTTTGTGATCTCATCTTCCTGTTGACCTTGTGGCTGACGTTAATGATTACCGTTTGACTTCAAGGGAAAAAACACTTTCTGTTGAACCTGGAATGTGTAATCGCTTGTTCTACGAGTAAACAAACTGCTCCAAACAGCAATAGATTTTCTTATGTTGCCTCCAGCAGATGTTTTCTGAACAGTTATGACATGGGATCCCAATGTGAAGTTATTGAGCTTCAGTATTTGTTTGAGCAGTGACTTTCAGACTCACATAGAATGCAGAAAAACTGAAGTTATTGACTGACCCACTCGAAGCTATGTAATTGAGTATTCAACTTGAACGTTTTGACCTGCAGTACTTTGACTCTCTTTACTGCAAACATCATGAGGTAAATCTATTCTGTTGCAATAATTCAAAAATGTTTCCAATTATAGCTGGCACCCATGACGTTTCCTTATCTTTTAGGCAGTACATTAATTTACAGAAAAACGTTTTCTCTGCTGAATCAACGTCAGAAAATATGCCCATATCTCCAGCGACATAGCAAATAAAGCGTGATATTCCCAGAGAATGTCTTCCAAAAGTAGTGCAAAATATCAGATTAATCCTGCAAATGCATCCAGTGGTAAGTTTATATCATTAATTATTATTAGATTTTTGAAGATATGATGATAAAGGTTGATAAGAGCAGAGCTGTAGACGTTTATATGGGTTTCAGCAAGGCATTCGACCACATTCCATAGATAGTGTAGGTAGTTGCCAAAGATTGCAGCAGGATCTTGATCAATTGACCAGATGGGCTGAGGAATGGTTGATGGAATTTAATAAAGATAAATTTTGGGAAGTCACACATGGACAGGGCCGACAGAGTGAATGGTAGGGCTCTGGGGAGAGTTGTAGAGCAGAGGGATCTAGGAGTGCAGGTACATCGTTCCTTGAAGGTGGCAAGACAGGTAGATAGGGTGATCAAAAAAGGCTTTCGGCACATTGGCCTTCATCAGTCAGAGTATTAAGTATCAAAGTTTGGGGGTCATGCTGCAGCTATACAATATGTTGGTGAGGCCACATTTAGTGTATTGTGTTCAGTGTTGGTCACCATGTTACAGGAAAGATGTCACGCTGGAAAGGGTTCAGTGAAGATTTACAAGGATGTTGCCAGGACTCGAGGGCCTAAGCTATAGGGAGAGGTTGAGCAGGCTAGGACTCTATTCCTTGGAGCACAGGAGGATGAGTGGTGGTCTTAGAGTTGTACAAAATCATGAGAGGAATAGATCAGGTAAGTGCTCAGCGTCTCTTGCCCAGAGTATGGGAATCGAGAACCAAATGACATAAGCTTAAGATGAGGGGGAAAGAAGCTGAGGGGTAACTTTTTTACACAAAGGGTGGTGGGTGTATGGAACGAGCTGCTGGAGGAGGTAGTTGAGGCAAGTACTGTCACAATGTTTAAGAAACATTTAGACAGGTACGTGGATAGGATATCTTTAGAGGGATATGGGCCAAACACAGGCAGATGGGACGCGTTGGTCGGTTTGGGCACGTTGGGCCGAAGAGCCTGTATGACTCTGACTCTAAAATTCAGTTTAAATTGTAAACCAATAAATATCTTAAATTTGAAACCAATGATACATGCTTAAAAACCCCCAGATCATTAGCAAATCTCAATAGTTGAGGGCTATAAAACTGATTTTCAGTAAATTGTGCTGTCAAACACACAAAAACATCAGTCGTGATTCCCTTTTCCCCATTGGTGGGGTGTACAAGGAGGTGCTGATAGAGTTAATGGTATTTCACACTCGGAAGCATGGGTGATATATGCAGAGTACCACTGATCTCATGGTGTGCATGTGGTGGAGTAGGTATGTTCAGGAAAATCTGGCAGAGCTGATGTAGGGGCGCAGAATGAGCCTCAACCATGCAAATGTTGAGATGGTGTTTAGACATGCTCTAGGAATCTGATGGTGAAAGCTGCAAAAAAGAATGAATGTTTCAAACATTTATGTAAAAACTATTTAAACATTATTAAATTAGACAATTCGAATTGTTAAAATAATTGAATTCTAGAAAACATAAAAACAAACATCTAAGTTCTCATAGTTAAAGTTTAAATTACCTTAAACTTTCCTTATATTTATTTGTATTCATTGAACACCACTGTTGGACCTAATTAAACCAGCTTCGTTGGGTTAGAGAATTTCTACTGAGTATCTCCCAAGAAAGTCCACTTTCACACAGGTTTGTACTGAAAGATGAGGTGATTGCTACGTTTGGGGAAATGCCAATGCTACCAACATTTCTCCAACATTCTGAACTATTATTTTAAAGGCATAACAAAACCAAAATCTAAACTCGATGAAGACTTAATTCCTGAGCATTAGGGCATGGACTTTTTGCACACAATTAGAAGTCGCAATTTGATGTGAAATCATGATAAATGGTGTCCTAGAGAAATATATATTGTTAATAAATAAGAACAAACTCACCATCAAAGAAACACAATGAAAAGAAAGATTAAAATTGAACCGTAGAAAAAGACATGCAAAAGGTCTCCAGGCAAAGAAAGGTTGACAGGAAGTATGTTGGAAAAATATTAACAATATAATCGAGAACATAAAAGAAATATCAAATTAACTTATTGTGAAATATCAAATGTGAAAACAAATTGTAACCATTCTACAGACACAATCTGGAGAAGAAAATAATAAAAGTAAACTTCAAATGCTGGAAATCTAAAGAAAATACTAAAGTTAGAATACTAAAACAAGCCGCTTCTATGAAGAGAGAGAGAGAAACAGTTGATGCATCAGGTCAATGACTTCATCTGAACTGAAGAGGTCCATAGATACATAGCACGGTTAGCTTTAGATGAATTGAAGTAAAGGTGATGTATTCTTCACTCAAAGATGCAGTTGGAAAAATAATGTAGGAACTGATAACTAAAGGACAAATGTGATTAACTCAATGGTAAAGACTGTGAGATGGCAGAAATATTTCATAATTGCATCAATGTTTAGCAAGGAGGCATTAAAGATATTCATAATATTAGAAAAAATAGAACAAAACGAGTAATGACATTTAAAAGAGAAAGGTGTGAGGTAATTACTAAATGAACTAGATAAACTAGAATTGTTTATTCTTGAACCTACCAACAGATGCCAGCAGGGGCAGCTATATATTAATAAAATTATTTTGAGAAAAGTGAAAAGTGAATAAAAGTGCCATTCTTTTATTTGAAGAAAAAAAAATAGAATAGGTCTAACGAACTATAGCTAAATTAACTTTGCATTGATGGTGGGAAAGGTGGTAGAATCTTCACTCAGATGCCTTGGAAAACCATCTGGGCACTGAAAATGTAACAATGAATAGTTAATCTGATTTACGACAGGCATGTTCAAGTTTGAGAGACCTCATTGAATTTTGTTTTGAGAAAGTATCAGAAAAATGAACACATGTAAAGCTAATGTAATGTCCATGCACTTCCAGAGGCCTTGATATGATTACACGAAGTAGACTCAAAATCTGAGAAGCCATTAGGCAAAGAACAGAATGGAAAGAGACCGGAATTCAAAACTGAAAGTAGGGTTTAATGTTACACTGCACCTTAGTGTTTAAGATGTGTTCCCAAGAACGAGCGCACAAATTAAATCAGCACCAAAAGTGGTCATCACTAAGATCTGCAATACTGACAACACTTCCTGCCTAGACCTGGCATGGATCCCTGTTCTCCATGAACATTGCCCCAGCATTAATTCTCCCGTGGCTCCGTGCGGGTAGTGTTGGAAGGGCAGAGATGCGGGCCACTACTGAGGACGGGAGGCAACTAACAAGCCGCCCAGATATCAAGGCCTCCCTCATCACAATCTGTTGAAAGGAAGCTGCCGTCTGCTCCTTTATCTGACTCTGCACATCTTCCTTGCGTAGAGATTTCACTATGGCGACGAGCTCATTGGTAGCTGTTGTCCTTTGAACGTGCAGCTGAACGAGGGTAGCTTCCCTCACATTCAACAGGAGGTGATGAGAAAGATTGTAGGATTTGTGTAGACTGATCAACACATAACCCTTGTAGTAGCCCACACTCATCCTGCCAGATAGGGTGCAGTCCTGAGCCCCGCATCTCAGTGCTGAGTGTCAAATGCCAGTCTTCACAGGCAGTATCTCCACACCAAGCTGTCGGCAATTCCATGGGAGCGCCAGTGGGGAGGGCAGGGGTTTGAACCAGGTTCCCGGGTACCTGTGAGTGTTCAGATTAGAGGACCAGGTGCATACCATTGAATCAACACTCTATAAACAACTTGCACTCTGGGATCAGAATATAACCTGTAAATTTATGGATTTGAAGTGTAGCTTTGATGTGGATATTGAGGGAATGCAGCGTAGGTTTACAATGTTAATTCCCGGGATGGAGGGACTGTTATATGCTGAGAGAATGGAGCGGCTGGGTTTGTCTACTCTGGAATTTAGGAGGATGTGAGGGGATCTTATTGAAACATATAAGATTATTAAGGGTTTGGACACTCTAGAGGCAGGAAACATGTTCCCGATGTTGGGAGAGTCCAGAACCAGGGACCACAGTTTAAGAATAAGGGGTAAGCCGGTTAGAACGGAGATGAGGAAACACTTTTTCACACAGAGAGTTGTGAGTCTGTGGAATTCTCTGCCTCAGAGGGAGGTGGAGGCTGGTTCTCTGGATACTTTCAAGAGAGAGCTAGATAGGGCTCTTGAAGATAGCGGAGTCAGGGGATATGGGGAGAAGGCAGGAACGGGATACTGATTGTGGATGATCTGCCATAATCACATTGAATGGCGGTGCTGGCTTGAAGGGCCAAATGGACTTCTCCTGCACCTATTGTCTATTGAATGAAGTAGGAAGTTATGTGTGATTAGCTACTGAATTTCAAGAGGCATGTTAATAGAAATATCAAGTAGCAAGCACTGTTTAGAAAATTGTAATTAGATGATGAGTGGTGGGTGATGTTTCATGTAGAGCATGATCTGTTTCTATGCTGTAGGTTTTATATCGTTAGTATCCATTGATAACTCTCAAGCCGTTGATTGCAGCATGACTGGTCTGCTCAGTTGGATGTGAAACTGGCAAGAGAAAACTGGTGCACTGCTCATTGCTTGCCACCTGAGGGAGCTCTCAGATCACATTTTCATCTGGCGACCTCACTGCAACCTGCAGGACTCATTTGCTTTCTAGGTCACATTTCTTATGATACCCATTCCTCTTCTGGTACGGCAGTCTCCCGTTCTAAAGGAAGCTACACATCTGTGAGGCAAATATTGTTGTTGCTGCAGAAAAATGAAGATCAACTCGAACTACAGATGCTTGAAATCTGAAACCAAAACAGGAAATGCTGGAAACACTCAGCGGGTCAGCCAGCATCTGCAGGAAGATAAACAGACTTAATGTGACAAAGCAGAAACTGTGCACTCGGGCACTTACGGTTCCTGGCTGTCTTGCTCCAGCTTCTGTATGCTGATGGTCAGTTTCATCCTCATTTGTATTCCAAAATACACAGCGTGAGTGAGGCCCATGCTGATCTGATGGATAGGAACTCCAAACTGCAGATTATTGGTGGTGACTTTCATTGTTTACAAATGAATCTACAACGTTTATACACTTATTTCTCACTATGAGTTCAGGGAACATAATTTTATAGTCACTGCAAAAAGCAACTGCGACATCACACTCTTTCATGTTAGTTTTCCATTTATTCTTCGTTCTTTGTACCACTTGTTCATACCTTACTTTCACTGGTGAGCTCCAGAAAACTCAGAAAGTCTAGATATATCACACCTACATTGTTAATCTTTCCCTACGGTTTCTTCTTCACAGAATGCAAAAATGTTGGTCATGCAAGACTTTGCCTTTTGCAATTAAATCCAAATATTCAAGATTATATTTTTGGTTTAAAACTAAAACTTTATCTCTATTTCTCATTCCACAGATGCTGCCTAGCCTGTTGAATGTTTTCAGCATTTGCTATTTTTGTTTCATTAATTTTTTTGATGGTCTATAGTTCCATGAAATGTTTTATCTCCCTTCCTCGATCATAATAGTCACCTGCTAGCACTATACATTTTGCTAGCAAATTATTATGTATGATTGTTGATACGTATATTCTTCCTCAGATGCTGTAGTCTGTCCAGATTGGACAGTCTGTCCAGATTCGTTTTCCCTTTTAGTCTAATTACTTTATTGAATATTTCTTCTCTTTATTTCAAATGCACATCTCATTACAATTTTTTTCTCTTATTGTTATGTCCACCTGCTCTGTTTCTTGGTTAAGTAATTGCTTAATATATTTTTTTTTTCAGTCACTGCCAAGGATTTTATTGGCTCCACTTTTACTAGGTCTATTCTCATTTCCATTTTTATTTAAATGTTTGTACAATTATTGAATCTGAGTGCTGAAGTCTTCTGAAGCCTTGTCTCAGTAACCCCATATTTATCTATTATAACCACAAACTCGCTGAACTTCACTCCTTGTTTACATCATATAAATTTTAGCTCAATTACAAAACCCATTCATCTCACTATTTTTAACATCTTATGTGTGTCCTAATGCCCTGCCTTTGTTTAAAAAAACCCAAACATGATAAGTGTGAGGTTATACACTTTGGTGGCAAGAACAGGAAGGAAAAGGGGAGGTGCAACAAGCCCTGGGTGTGCTTGTACATCAGTCACTGAAAGTAAGCATGCAGGTACAGAGGCAGGTACAGCAGGCAGTGAAGAAAGCTAATGGCATGTTGGCCTTCATTGCGAGAGGATTGGAATTTAGAAGCAAGGAGGTACTACTGCAGTTGTGCAGGCCCCTGTTGAGACCACACCTGTAGTATTGTGTGCAATTTTGGTCTCCTAATTTGAGGAAGGACATTATTGCTATTGAGGGAGTGCAGTGTAGGTTCACGAGGTTAATTCCCAGGATGGCGGGACTGACATATAATGAAAGAATGGGTCAACTGGGCTTGTATTCACTGGAATTTCGAAGGATGAGAGGGAATCTTACAGAAACATATACAATTCTTAAAGGATTGGACAGGCTAGATGCAGGAAAAATGTTCTCGATGATGGGGGAGTCCAGAACCAGGGGTCACAGTTTAAAAATAAGGCGTAGGCCATTTGGGACAAATCAAAATAGGACGTACATGGTAAATGGTAGGGAATTGAAGAATACAGTTGAACAGACGGATCTGGGAATAACCGTGCATAGTTCCTTGAAGGTGGAATCTCATATAGATAGGGTGGCAAAGAAAGCTTTTGGTATGCTAGCCTTTATAAATCAGAGCATTGAGTATAGAAGCTGGGATGTAATGTTAAAATTGTACAAGGCATTGGTGAGACCAAATCTGGAGTATGGTGTATAATTTTGGTCGCCCAATTATAGGAAGGATGTCAACAAAATAGAGAGAGTACAGAGGAGATTTACTAGAATGTTGCCTGGGTTTCAACAACTAAGTTACAGAGATAGGTTGAATAAGTTAGGTCTTTATTCTCTGGAGCGCAGAAGGTTAAGGGGGGACTTGATAGAGGTCTTTAAAATGATGAGAGGGATAGACAGAGTTGATGTGGACAAGGTTTTCCCTTTGAGAATAGGGAAGATTCAAACAAGAGGACATGACTTCAGAATTAAGGGACAGAAGTTTAGGGGTAACATGAGGGGGAACTTCTTTACTCAGAGAGTGGTAGCGGTGTGGAATGAGCTTCCAGTGGAAGTGGTGGCGGCAGGTTCGTTGGTATTTAAAAATAAATTGGATAGGCATATGGATGTGAAGGGAATGGAGGGTTATGGTATGAGTGCAGGCAGGTGGAACTAAGGGAAAAAAGTTGTTTGGCACGGACTTGTAGGGCCGAGATGGCCTGTTTCCGTGCTGTAATTGTTATATGGTTATATGAGGGGAGAAAATTCACCCTGAGACATGTGAATATGTGGAATTATTTACCACAGAAGGCAGTGGAGACCAATTCACTGGATGTTTTCAAGACAGAGTTAGATTTAGCTCTTAGGGCTAAAGGAATCAAGCGATATGAGGAAAAAGCAGGAACGGGGTACTGATTTTAGATGATCAGCCATGATCATATTGAATGGCGATGCTTGCTCGAAGGGCGAATGGCCTACTCCTGCACCTATTTTTCTAAACAGCAGGTTAGGTAGCAACTAAGGAGGATAGCAAGTCAGAAGAAGGGCCCCAATCCGAAATATCAACTGTCTATTTTCCTCCACAGATGCTGTCTGACCCATTGAGTTACTTCAGCACTTCCTCTTTTGCTTGATTCCAGTATCTACAGTCTTGTGTGTAGCCATCAACTCATTCTCTATCCGGTTCTGTGATTGGCATCCTCAATTCTGAGAGATTTCCTAATAAAAGAAATGCAATGGGAAAAGTGACCATTTGATCCATCTTTTTAGTTTAGCTTTGTACTCCTGATTCTCAGAAGGATTTACTTCCTCTTTCTAAACACATCACTTGTCCTGATAATAAATACAACTGGATTTTACCTTCCCCTTTTCAAGTTTCCCCCTATCTGCTTTAAGAATGCACTTTCCCTGTTTGGTTTGGAATAGTCTATCAGTTTTACTCTCTGATATTTTCAGGATCTCTCAGTGAATTGTGGACCATCAATGTGTTTAAGTCCACTGTAGCATTGAGCTGACAGTATACACCTTAGTGTGTAGGAAAGAACTGCAGATGCTGGTTTAAATCGAAGTTAGACACAAAATTCTGGAATAACTCAGCGGGACAGGCAGCATCTCTGGAGAGAAGGAATGGGTGATGTTTTGGGTTGAGACCCTTCTTCAGGCTTCAGTTTAGTGTACATCTTAGATCGTGCTGTGGGTTTCAACTAGGTTTGGTTAACTTTGGTTTATTATTATTATTATTATTATGATTATTACGTGTTCCAAGATGTAGTGACAAACTTTTTTTTGTGTGCCATCCAGGTAAATCATACCTCACATGAGCACTTTGGATAGTGAAAAATAAAATAAACAGAGTGCAGAATATAGTGTTGCAGTTACAAAGATAGGACTGATTAAAAGTGTAATGTCTGCAACAATGAACACTGAAGATTTTAAGGACAGTCTATATTTGTAAGTGTACATGGTTTTACATCACAAGGGAACTTTTGGGGCCATTATATGGATTCAGGGCCATTATGGTCTGAAGTCATTGTGGGCTTTTTGGGATCACAGCATAATTATTGGGATCATTCTGGGTTATGAGTTTGATTCACCTTTTTAGTTTTCATTGTCAATTGGTATTTTCCAAGGATACTTTTTTTACTGTGTGTGTGTGTGGATCTGTTGGTTCACTGTTTGAGTGTCAGTCTGAGTTTTATAATCTCTGAGACTTTGTGGTTGATGTGTGGTTTCTGCATTGATCTTCTGGTTTCACGGCCATCCTGTTGGTGTTGGGGACACTTAAAGATTTTCAAGATCATTGTAGTTTTTGCGATCATTTGGGAATTTCAGGATTGCGGTGTAGGCTTCAAGTTTGTTCTGCTTGTCTTAGAGCCACTGTAGTCCCTTTTGTTTGTAGGGGGAATGGTTTGGACATCCATCCCTCTGGTTTTGCTTTGTGCATGTTTAGGATCCCACCTCATGGGATTACATGTTGATCAGAGGGTTGTATTACTGTGGTATGGATATCATTCACTAATCAGCATAATTTTGTGGTTTGGTGGGTTCCTCTATGGATTTTGAATCACCCTCTTGTTGGTGCCAGTTTGTGGACTGCAGGGTCAATCTGTAGTTTAACCCATATCTCTGCGGTCACTGTAGGAGACCTTAGATCACTGTCTTAGAATCATGGAGACTTATCACACCGAGAGGCAATTTGGCCCATTGTATCCATGCCAGCCAAAATTAGAAACGTGGGTTAATTTCAATAATGATCTATGGCGTTGCATTTTACAACGTCATTCTTCAAGCCCCACGATTACTAATTAGCATCGGCCTGATTGTTCCCGTGTTCGCCCTGCCCGGGCACTGAGGGTCGAGCTCACTCTGGCTCCGGGGTCTGAGAGCCAAGCTCACTCTGATTTCACTCAGTGGCGCTCGGGGGGGAGAACTGATCCGGGGGAGGAGTCCTGGTGCTGGGGAGAGCGAGTCGGTTTGACTGAGCTGAGATTGGCTGCCAACTCCAAGCGCGGGTAGCGCTATGAGATCTTTGGTGCCGCGCACACCGCGTCTATCGGAACGGCTCCCGATGGCTTCGTGCACCGGCCGGCTGCTCGCAACCTTGCTGCTCGGTAAGTTGCCTCGGGGCTCTCCAGCCTTCGGTTCCCTCTTTCCCTTTCAAAGGCAGCGGCGCCGGTGCTGGCCGGGGATTGTCTTCGGTCCCAGCTCACGGGGTCTTGGCGCTTTTCTCTGCTTCCACTCCGCTGTCGATTCCCCACGGTTCATGTGCTCTCCCTCCGCCTCGGTGGTGGCGCCGGGGAACACTGCCATGTACCGCGGGCTGGTGAGAGTGATGGCGACGGACGAAGGGGAAGAGACGAAGCACAGGAGACCTCAGAGGTAGAGTGCAGAGGAATGACGGTGCAGCCTGCAAAACAGGGCAGAGTTACAGCAACACAGGTTAAGACAGGTACTGGGAGGTATGGAGAGACAGCCTGAGGCACAGAGAACTAAATGAGGCACATGGACAGGGAGAGTTATGAAAACACAAGTTGACACACATATAGACACCCTAAAAAAATGAAATTGTACTGTGGAGACGCAACACGGGGAGAGAGTGCGCTGGAAAAACGCCTGGGATATGGTCACAGCAGCAGAGACAAAGAAGCACAAAGCTGCGAAAGTGAGGAGGAGGTTCGTCGCTGAAACGCAGGTGGATTGAGACGCTGTTTTACGTTGCTAATTAATGACATATCTCCGGAAACCTTCACTGATAGCCAAATTCCAGCGAAGACTGAAGCCAACCTTTTGACTATCATTGCTGGACATTTGTCCGCACAGTGCTGCCCGGTTCCTCGCTAAACTCAGCTGAGTGGACCCCGGACTCTGTTATTTGAGGCGATGAATCCTTGCAGGCTCCAACTAGCAATGGCGCCGCACGGGAGGCTTAAGAGAGGCCGGTCTCCCACATGCATTTGTATCAGTGTAATTCCTTGCACCGACAGCCACAGGAAACGATAAAAGGCTTATTTAGACGTACATATTCATCGTCCCAGTCTCAGTAGTTGTCCTTCGAAAAAGAAAATGAAAGGGGGTGTATCAGGCGTTGTTAAATAAATTCGGTGTCATTAACTCCGTGTTGCTGTTCGTCAGAGTGTTGGTTTTGAGAGTAGTTTGAAACATGAAAATCATGTAGCTAAAACTAATCGAGGTGACCACACAAACTCTTTGAGTGGTAATTGTGCATTCGTAGTTTGCAAATGCCACCGATCACTTGAAATTTAAAACAAATATGTAATACGCAGCAGGTCCGGCAGCCTCAGGAGAGAGTGTAACAGTTGATATTTCAGGTTGAAGTCCTTCCATCAGAATTAGGAGAGATAAAATAAATTACTTCTAAGTTGCAGAGGAACGGTTAGGACAAAGGAAACATTTCTGATAATATGAGGGTCAGGGTTGATATCATAATTTTTTGATTTAGCCATCCAGGCCTTATGAGGGAAGTTGACAAGAGACATGAAAGTTGACATGAAAATGTAAAAGCTGTGAATTGTGGAGCTGTAGGAAATGTCCAGCAGTTTGGACTTTATTAATGGGGCGAGAAAAAAATGGAATTAATATCAGATGTATAACCTGCAGAAATGAACAAATATGAAAGCAAGTTGCCTGAAATTGTTGAATTGGGAAGGCTGCAACATTTCCAAGGAAAAATGAGGTGTTCCTTAACCTTGCATTGAGCTTCATTATTGCTGCTCAGGCCAGAGTGGGAGAATGGAGAATTAAATTGACAGGTAACAGGACGTTCAGGGACACCACTTAGGACTGAACACAGATGTCCCTTGAGGCATCACCCAATCTTTTTCCACAACTGCTGTCAGCCATGTGATTATTTCTAGCATTTGTTTTTATTTCAAATTTTCCACCATTCGAGTTTTATAACATTTGCTCTTTAATTTACTTGACGATTAAAGCACGTTATGAATTTGTTAGCTTTCTGTAACCTTCAGTTGAACACTTATATAGAGCTAGTGTAAATCATCATGTAACATCTTGCAGTATCATTAAGGTTGGTCATACAGCACAGAAACTAGACCTCTGGCCCAACCAACATGCTTACCTAAGCTGGTCCCATATGGCTATGTGTGGACCATATCCCTTTAAACATTTTCTATCCATGCACTTGTCAAATATCGTTACATCTTAGTATTGTACTTCCAGAGCTCCTGTTTCCTCCCACATCCCAGAAATGTGCAGGTTTATAGATAACATAATTGGCTTCTGTAAATTGCCCCTAATGTGTAAAGAATGGATGAGAAAGTGACATAGAACTAGCAAGATTGGTTGATCGATGGTCAGTATGGACTTGATGGGCCGAAGGGCCCCATACCATGCTGCATCTCCAAACTAAACTAAAAGTACCATAGTCTCTTTCACCTTCGGCAGCTCGTTACATATATCCACTGTCACTATCCCTTATCCATTCTTCTATGATTTTATAAACCTCTCAATGACATCCCTCAATCTCCTTTGCTCAAGGGAAAACTGTCCCAGTCTATCCAGTGTCTCCTTATAATTCAAGTCCCTCCAATCCCAGCAAAATCCTTGTGAATTTTTTCATCACCCTCGCTAGCTTAATCTCATTCTTCCTACGGTATTGCAAATAGAATTACACACAGTACTCCATGTGTGGCCTTACCAATGCGTCTTGTACAGTTCGAAAATGATTGCTCAACTCTTGTACTCAGTGCCCTGACCAATTAAGTCAAATAGCTTCAGGTCAATTTCATACCCATTCTAATTCTGACCCCATTCCTTCTCACCAGAGATGCTGTCTGTCCCGCTAAGTTACTCCAGCATTTCGTGTCTCTAATTCTGACTGACCGCTGGGGGTAAGAATAAGACTTAGATTCACTGTCCTTCACAGTACAGCAGACCCGTGGTGTTTTAACTGGAGATCTACCATTTATTTTCTCATCACTTGCAATTTACTTGAACACTTTTTGAAAAAAGACCCGATTCCTTCTCTGAATCAACACTATTCTTGAATATTTAAGACCTGCACTGCCAACCATTTCCACTTTCAGTACACCAGTAGTTGTTTCTGTTTGGTGTTCTGTCATGGAAATTAGCTGGATAATGCACAATAATGTAAGCAAAATAATCGATACTGATAATACACTATTAGATCAAATGCTAACATAGACCAACATAGGAGCTTGTTTATGGAGACAGGCACGCACAAAGTTCTACACAATTGCTTTATGTCTGTTGTCACAGAATAGTGGAATGACATTAACACTAAAGATGAGGATTGTGAAGTGTTAGACATAATAAAAATATATATTAGAGATGGGGTAACATTAAGGGATCGAGCATCTTGAAGACAATATCCAATACATGCTCTAGAAGAGAGGGAGGAAACAGCCCATGCCTCCCACCAACATTTTCTGATATTTGGAAGACTGAGGTGGCTCATAAAATATAGAACAGGATGGGTCCTTCAGCCCACGATGTCTATGCCAAATTAAACTAATCTCTTCTGCCTGCACATGATCCATATTCCTCCATTATCTAAATATTCGTATTTCTGTGTAAAAGCCTCTTAAATACCACCATTGTATCTGCTTCCACCATCACCCCTGTCAGCAAATTATTGGAACAATTCATATGCATTATTTAGTCAAGAATGGCTAGGTTTGTTAAGGAAAGGTTGTGTCTAACCAACAAGTGAGTCAATGGGGACTATATTTGATGTAGTCTTTGTGGATATTAACAAGCCATTTGACAAAGTTCTTAATAACCGATCAGAAACGTAAAATTTAAGGATTCAAGAGAATGGTCCAATTTGGATTAAAAGTTATCTTCGATTAAATCAATATATGCAGTTCTTTCCTACACATTTTGTCTGCTCCACTGCTAAATCTCCAGGTGTGTCTACTTTGAAGTTCTCCTCTCTCGGATAAGTTCATCAACAACTTCAAGTAGCCCTTGCTTTCCCTCTCTCTCTCTATCCCCTCCCCCTTCCCAGTTCTACCAGTCTTACTGTCTCCGATTACGTTTTATCTCTGTACCGCCCATTTCCCAGACATCAGTCTGAAGGGTCTTGACCCAAAGCGTCGCCCATTCCTTCTCTCCAGAGATGCTGCCTGTCCCGCTGAGTTACTCCAGCATTTTGTCTATCTTTGATTTAAACCAGCATCTGCAGTTCTTTCCTACACATGGAGTAAAAGTCAGCTGGTTGGGAGAAAACAAGGTAATGGGCAACTGGGAGTTTCAGTAACTGGAGGATTGTGCGGAGTATGGTTCTGCGGGACCCAGTAATAGGCCCTATGTGATAATGATTGGGGCATAAATAGGGGTGATAACAATTTGCCAATTATACCAAATTGGCGATAGTTTTGATAATCAGGAAGGATGAGGCTGCAGGTATATATGTGGGCTAGTTTAGTTTGTTACGTACAATGAAAAGCTTTTTGTTGCGTGCTACCCAGTCAGCGGAAAGACTATACATGATTACAATCGAGCACTGTACAGATACATGACAAAGGGAATAACATTTAGTGGAAGATAAAGTCAGAGATTAAGAGCAGGTGTCGGGTGAAATTTAATGCTGAGATGTGACTTGATCCATTTTTTGAAGGTGATTAAAACATGGCATTAGTAATAAAACAATAGGAATAAATAGAGCGAGGTGAGAACACGACTAATTATCTACCTATCCTTGTTTTGTGCCTCTTATCAATCAATCAATCAATCTGTATCAGGTCACTTAAATCAACTCTTCACTGTTGCTTCATTTGTTATTTTAGATCTGTTCATTTCTGACACGTGAGAGTCAAGAGCCTTGCCTAAATTTCCAACAAATGTTAAACCGTTTCAAAGGGCCCTTAAGAGTCGAGCACGTTGATGTGAGACAAGTTCCAGCATATAGATTTACTTCCTTTGACCCAGATTCAACAATCCAAGTTTCATTGTTGCTGAAGTGATGCCAACTTGTAATTTATTTAATTGCTAATTGCGAGCTGTCCCTGTGGCAATCATAGCACTGGGATATGTTTCCAAATCAGGCTTGAGTGCAATATGGAAGGAAACCCTTAAGGTGATGTTTGGTGGAGAAACTGGGGTTTGGGAGATGCTTTCTAGTTGATCTACCACGATTGTGCTTTTTATTATGTTTTAAAATTGCTTCTCCAAATGCTCACAATTTCATCATACTATCTATCTGCTGTACTTTATTTACTGCAGTCTCTTTGTCTTTCTAATTTCCTTATCTTCTCCCAATATGACATACTCATTTAGTATTCAATTGACTTTGTTTTGCACCTATGGGGAGGTGGGGACAGAGAAGTTAAGGTACAGAATTCCAATTTCTGGTGGAACTAATTCAATCAGGAAACTTTTCAGGACAATGGGGAAGTAGGAGGGCTTATGTTTGGTTTGTAGTATTTTAGCAATGATCAAATGCAGAGATAATGAACTGAGTCTTCCAATGCTGAAATCTTCCATGACTCTACCATCCCTATTGCCTTTTTGATTTTCTGATGACAGATGCCCATTTGTTTTATAAGGATGGTATGTTTGTAAGTGAGCAACTGTTATCCATTATTATATAAATATTCTGAGTTAAACCATAATCCTTACCCAAAGTTAGACACAAAATGCTGGAGTAACAGGCAGCATCTCTAGAGAAGGAACAGGCAGCATCTCTAGAGAAGGAATGGGTGATGTTTCGGGTCGAGACCCTTCTTCAGACTGATGTCAGGGGAGAGGGAGATACATAGATAAGCAAGTGTGAAAATAGGACAAGGGGAATGGAGATCAAGGAAAATGTAGAATAGATCATTGTTAGCTGGGGGAAGGATCACAACAAAGCAAACAGAGATAAAATGTAGTCGGTGATAGTAAGACTGGTCGGAGAACTGGGATGAGGGAGGGATGGAGAGGAAAAGTTAGAAAAGTCAATGTTCATATCGCTGGGGTGCAAGGGGTGCTGTTCCTCCAATTTGCACTGGACCTCACTGACAATGCAGGAGGCTCGGGACAGAAAGGTCAGTGTGAGAATAGGAGGGGCCCTGTCCCACTTTCACAACCTAATTCACGACCTCTGCCGAGTTGGCCCTTGACTCGTATTCGCAGCATGGTCGTAGCAGGTCGTGATGCTAGTAGTAGGTACTCGTGGCATCAAGTAGGTCGCTGCATTTTTTCTAGCCTGATGAAAAACGTCCACGAGTAAAAAAGGTCAGGAATTAGGTCGTGAAAGTTGGACAGGCCCTTTAAAGTGTTTAGCAACCGGGATATCGGGTAGATTTAGGCGGACTGTTGTGAAAGTTAAAAGTTTACAAAGCTCGATTTGATTTACTAAAGTTGTTATCTATAATTTATTCACAGCACATCAACTTAATCTGCTTACTGCCTGCAATGAAGCCTATTACTCCTATCTCATTAAACACATTTGCTTGGAGGCTTACAGATTTCAGATGACAGATGTTGGACAAAAACTCTGGTGTGACTGGGGTGAAACATTAAGGTATGTTTGGGATTCACTAGGGAACATTGTAAAATAATCAATTATTTCACCACTTCCAAACTCCACTGTCCTCATTTTATGTTGCCATGTCTATGTGGTTGAACAGTGAAGCAGGAGGATAAAATGCAGTCCTGTGTTGAGCTCCAAAGCGCAGCAGGTCATATCCATCTGTATTGAGGTAAGTGCAACATCTCACCTACCTCAGATCTCTGCAATAAGGAGAAAAGTAATCAATCTTCATGGTACTCGGCGTGCTGATCAGGGCATTCACGTACTTGTATGTAGACACAAAATACTGGAGTAATTCAGCAGGACAGGCAGCATCTCTGGAGAGAAGGAATGGGTGACGTTTCGGGTCGAGACCCTTCTTCAGCATTCAGCCTTTGATTTAAACAAGCATCTGCAGTTCTTTCCTACACATACTTGTATGTGTCTGCATCTAGTACAGAGTGGGTGATGGCAGTGACAGGTTGGGATGCTCCTGCATGGTGAAACCACTTTCATCAGCTGAGGATATGCAAGCTACCAAAAGCTGCAAACCGTTGGTATCAGGCAGCTCCAGATGGGCAGCTGAAGGTTCTGGCCTCATTAACAGGCTTCAGGCAGCACAGCTACTGGGACTAGAGGGCAATAGACTATAGGTGCAGGAGTAGGCCATACAGCCCTTCAAGTCAGCACCGCCGTTCAATGTGATCATGGCTGATTATCCACAATCAGTACCCCGTTCCTGCCTTCTCCCCATATCCCCAGACTTTGCTATCTTCTAGAGCCCTATCTAGCTCTCTTGAAAGTTTCTAGAGAATCGGCCTCCACCTGCCTGAGGCAGAGAATTCCACAGACTCACAACTCTCTGTGTGGAAAAAGTGTTTCCTCATCTCCGTTCTAAATGGCCTACCCCTTATTCTTAAACTGTGGACTCTGGACTCCCCAACATCGGGAACATGTTTCCTGCCTCTAGCGTGTCCAAACCCTTAATAATCTTATATGTTTCAAAAGATCCCCTCTTATCCTTCTAAACTCCAGAGTATACAAACCCAGCCGCTCCATTCTCTCGGCATATGACGACCCCGCCATCCCGGGAATTAAACTTGTGAACCTACGCTGCACTCCCTCAATAGCAAGAATGTCCTTCCTCAAATTTGGAGACCAAAACTGCACACAATGCTCCAGGTGTGGTCTCACTAGGGCCCTGTACAACTGCAGAAGGACCTCCTTGCTCCTATACTCAACTAAAATGATTGGTGATTGCTGGAGTGGCTCTGAAGAGGGCAGGGAGCAGATGGAGAGAGATTGAGGGAAAAGAGGGAAGCAAGTAGAACGGAGTCAAGGGAGAGAAATGGTTTGGAGAAAGTTGGGAGAGGGAAGTCAACTGAAGATGGTCTGGCCAAAATTACGTGTCTATGCTCATACATTTGGATCAAAATATGTGTGCACGTGTTTACATTAGTACATTTGCAGAGCCTGGTCTCCAATTGTCTTAAGACCGAACCTTGCTCTGTCAAGGCAATGTGATAATTGGTAGGCAAGGGTAAGCCAAAATCAAATCTGTAAAACTGGATATGTGCGTGTGCGCACATATATATGCATGTGCCTCCTTGTACGTATGTGCACTTGTGTGGCATTAAAAACATACAGATTATAAAAGAGATTTGAATAATGGGTGTGTATATGTGAGTATCAGTACGAAAGCTTTGAGTGATTGATTGAGTGTAACATTTGTAACTAATCATTAAACCTGGTTGAGATTAGTAAAATACATAACCCATGGTATTCATGCCCTGAGCTGCTCAGTGCCGAGTTTTGTGATGTACATTAAGTCTCACAGCTTTTGAGTTAAAGCTTTGGAATGAGAATGAACACAGGCGAGCAAAATACAACAGCAAAGCAGACCGATCTGGACCTCTGACCATCAACGTTTCAAAAATTTGTCATTGTGTATTGTAAAATTGAAAGACCATTTATTCAGTACTACTTACAACCTTAAGTTGATCCAATGCTTTATGGGATAATGCAAGTACTCTTGAAGTACTGTTTAAGATTGGAAACACAGCAGCCAATAGCAAGCTCACAGTCTGTTTATCTGATAACTATTAGCTGGACCATGTACCAGATGGTGGTGAGTGTAAATATATACTTTTATATGGAGATCAATATACTTTCAGATGGGAAAGTGATCAGCATGTATTATGATCTCATTGACTAGCAGAGATGACCTGACGTTCCCTTGGCTACTCTTAGTAGTCCTGGTTACATTCTTATTTATTCTGTCCAGACTGAGCAGTTTAAATACCTCGTGCAGTTTCCTTGCCCTGAAATAACGTTAGTTTTGTACCATACATATTTTCGGCAACCTGTACTGTCTGCAATTCTCATGAAGAACCCCAATTTGCATTCATTTGGCACATCTCCATTTCCCTGTTCCATTTAAAGATTAATAACCAAATGTTGAACATTGACGGGAATCATTAATGTTTTGGCTGTAGCAATCCATGAGAACAGGAAACTGAGTCGCCCAAAAATACGTATTTGTCTTCATTGTATTTCTGTTTTCTTCACAGTGGATCATTAATCAGCTCTATTTTCATTCGTATGCAAATGTTTTCCAGGGCACCTTTGCACTGCACTTGCTGATGAATGTTCTCATTTTCTTTGTAGTTCCTATGGAGATCTCACAAACTGCACAATTTTGATTGCTAACAAGATGGATTGTTTCTGGCCAAATCAAGTAGTGGACCAGTTCTTCCTCACCATTCACAAGGAATACTTTGAAAACTGTTCCGTCTCCGGGAGAGCATTGGGAGATCCTCCAAACAACATTGTAGGGCCATTCATTGCCATCCCAGTGATGATTACTCTGTTCGTGACAGCACTGGTGGTGTGGAGAAGCAAACGGAATGAGGGGATTATATAACAACAATTGGTCAGAGAGCACATGATTTATCTATCTGGCTTGCAATTATATTGTTCTAGCTACCTTTGCATTGGAGGGGATAAACTGCGGCATCTGAAATTGAACAGTTGTTTGGTACATAAACAGTGAGTAAATAACATCTAGATTGCTACATTCTGGATTCTCTGTCAGTCGAATACAATCTGCACTGGGTTACTAAGCATGTAACTTTAGTGAATAAAAGTTTGACATTTTATTGCAGTTAGGTTGACTTCCTAACTCATGCATGGGAGACTATGTTAATGACTAAACCCTACACCAATCTACAAAACATACTCAAGCCATGTGTGCATCTATTTAAAACCCATTTATCTACTTTTGTGAACTTTTGATGTCCAGTCTGACGTATTTTTCCGAGGAGAATGAATTAGCCTCAAGGAATAAATAATAAATCAATTAAACAGTGAGCAATGAAATCACAGCATGAGGTTTTAATCTAGAACATTTCTCAGGATTTCAGATGTTAGAAATGCTGACATTTACCCAACCAACTGTGCAGGCTGCACCGCATTTTGGGGGAAAAAAGACTGCCCTTCGGCTCTGATGTTTTGGTCAGTGCTGAGCCAACGTGCAAGTAGGAGCAGCATTTGGACTATTTAAAAATAACTAATCAGGGATGGTCGATGGTTTCTTTCAGTATCTGGGCTCAAGGATGGAAAATTGGTTGAGTTCACGTTTAGTTCAGAAATACTGCTTGGAAACAGGCCCTTTCGCCCACCAAGTCCATGCAGACCTTCGATCATCTGTTCACACTGGTTCTTTGTTATCACATTCCCTACTCATTCGGGGCAATTTACAGAGACAAATAATTTCATGTCCTTGGGATGTGGGAGTAAACCCCTGCTGTCACAGGGAGAAGGTGCAAACTTCACTCAGATAGCACCTAAGGTCATGATCGAACCTGGTTCTCTGGCATTGTGAAACAGCAGCTCTACCAGCTGCCGCGACCATACCCATGTGGAGAGCAAGTTTGAACGTCTAGTGCCATCGGACTTGCCTCACACTGCATTCACTCGCACTTTCACCGTCCACAAAAAAGAATGCTTCCCAAAGTATTCAATATCTCCAAGGCATGAGAAAAGTAGAAATTGATATTTTGTAAAAGCACATCAATAAAAATATGGCCGTCAGATGATTAAAGAGATTGTAATAGAACCTAAAAAAAAATTGTTCTTTCTGATCTATAACACGTGCTAGATTAGCACTAGTGGCCTGGGCTGCAACTGCTAAACATTCATTCCTACCTTGCCGACAAGAAATGCAGAGTTTGGAGAAATATGAAATTGTGATGTATTGGGGTAAGGCGAGATGTAAATGGGGGATGTAGTTGGTTAATTAATCATTTTTTGACTTTAAAGTAACGATGAAGCAAGGCAAAAGGAGACAATAAAAATAGATAGGAAACAATATAGACCAGCTAGAGAGGGCGAGGAAAACAGAAAAGCTGCAGAGAGTTGGCCTGATCCAGAAACGTTGCAGAAGAAAAGGTATGAGGCTGTGGAGTTTTGGATGACCCGTCTGGTTCACCTCAAGAATCAGCTCACATCACTACTCCACACCGCCATTCACCAGTACAAAATGGAAGGAAAGCAGTACTCCAACAGGAAAGCTATCAATTCCTTGTGAGATTTCAGCTCCTCAAGATTTACTGGAACAAGATGGAGAACTAAAGTGAGGTGGGTGAGGGGTAAAGCTCAGTCACATTAGCAGACAACGTGGGAACTGAGTAGAGAAAACAACCAACCCGTGTGGCCCATGAAATCACTTGGGATGTGGGAGTAAACCCCTGCTGTCACAGGGAGAAGGTGCAAACTTCACTCAGATAGTACCTAAGGTCATGATCGAACCTGGTTCTCTGGCATTGTGCAAAGGACACGTGCAACAACCATGCAGCCAACCAATAGGGTGAAGTTTGAACAAATCCGACTGATCCATCTAGAAGCAGTTCCTGTGCTTATTTGATGATGGGATCACAGGAATTGAAAGAGCAGCTCCATCCTTGTGATTGAAAGCATACACCAGAAGATGGATATTGGCACTGGATTTGCAAAGTTTTAAGGATGAAACTACCACCAGAGATATTGGAAAGTGATGCATTACAAATAGTAGGCGACTTATAGTCACAAAGATCTTGGGTTGACCAGTCGTGAAAAGTTTCGTTTTTGTTTAGTTTATTGTCACGTGTACGGAGGTACAGTGAAAAGCATTTGTTGCGTGCTAACCAGTCAGCATAACAGAGCACAGTGGACAATAAATAACAGCCTTGCTGCCAATGTCCATCAAGGAATTAAAAAATGCCATAAGCTAGCAACAGAGTATGCAGTCTCAAGTAGTATTATACTTCCTGATGTGGTGACTAGGCATTCCGTATCAAGGATCATAGACCCGCATCTGCAATTCCTTCCTTCACATCATTGACTCTCACCTGAACTGGATGACGTAAATGATGCTTTGGTGATTAAAAAAATATACCATTAGCGTAATCCAGCACAGAAGGCACCTATTTAGCTTGTTATTAAGTCTGAGCTACCCCTTTTGAGGAGTGATCCAGGCTGTCCTATTCTCGCTCTTTCTTCCTATATTACTTCAATTAGTAGCAATGTGGATGGTGCAATTGTCTTTTAAATTTAATCTTTACTTGCAATGTGTGTAGTTTGCCTGTTCTCTCTGTGCCAAAGACATGGTTGGTGGGTTAATTTACGCTGTAATTTGCCCCGGTACAGTTGAGTGGTAGGAGAACAAACAGCGAGTTGACAGCATGTGACGGAGAATGGGTTACAAGGAAATAAGTGAGAGGATGGCTTTGTTTACACAGTGGGTGATTGGCTGCTTCCCAAATCATGGAATTAAAAATAGAAGCATTTTCCCAACTCTCTTAAGAATTAAGAGCATCCCCCATCTTTTAGGTGGCACTTTACAATCCTACCAACCTGTCAAGTTAAATATCTGCCTTATGTCACTTTGGGTCCTCTCTCCAAACACTGTAAAACGGTGCTGTCTGGTTATCAAGCCTTGAGATGTGACAATAGTGATCTGGAACAATGGCTGGGCTTACATTATTGCCTGTCTAGGAATAGAAACAGAGCTCACAGAATAATACATCATACACTAATAAATGCATATGAAGTATTATAAATCATGTGATATTAGACAATAGGTGCAGGAGTAGGCCATTCGGCCCAGCATCGCCATTCAATGTTATCATGGCTGATCATCCCCAATCAGTACCCCGTTCCAGCCACAATTCAAGGACAATAGATTACAAATGCTGGTTTTGTCAGTAATACGCATGTTGAAGCAGAATCACACTTCAGGAACTATAACTGAACAAGCAGTATCAAGAGCTAATGCTGCACAGGCATTATGTTGTATCAGATGTCAAGGACTAGAGATGTTTAATCCTCCTTCGAAAAAATCCATTGTCCTTATCTGGTCCATCATAAATGCAACTCTGGAGTTAAATCTTTCAATCAATTCTCTAGACGCCTCAATCACAAACCTTTTATGGGTCGTGTCTCATCAACACAACAAACTCATCACTCACTCCATCACGTAAAACACAGCAAGTAAACCTTATGATTACTACATTTTCTGTTGTTCCTCAGCTGATGAAGCAGTCCTATTTCAGAGTACATGTTATACCAAGGACGCAAAGTGCGCTCAAGACAATGACAATATCTATCACCAAGAGAGGCTTCATAGCATCATTACTTCCTGAGGAATAACATTCAGGCTGAGAGGTGAAAATCATGCAGAAAAAAATCTTAGGCAATTTACCAGTTATAGATGTTTGGTCATAAACAATATTCATGCAATAACCTTTGGAGATAATGTTCTATTCATTCATTGAACACCCCCGGATGTGTTGCACCACCACTGCACTAAATTGGATAGATTAAGAGAGGACCATCAGACAATACTGACGAACGATGACAAGTTATTGCCAAATCAGAAACGTATGCCACAAACATTTGGTCAAGCAAATTGACCATTCAACATGACCAAGTCAGGGCATTAACATTAGCTCAATTAGGAGCATGCAAAAGCATCACAATCCACATCTTTAATGAGGTATCAACACAGCTTCAATAACCAATGGATCCATTCCAATATTTGTAACCCTGTCACATCTAGTTATGAATGGTAGGAAATAATTATAAGTTTGGGGGAATTGAGGCCACAAGCTGGCCAGCATTTATTGTCCATCTACAGCAGAATCCACATACTTAATGATGGCACAACCCAACATGCCAGTACCAAAGACAAAGCTGAGCTATCTATAACAAATTTCAGCCAAGCAGCATCAAATTGGTAATCTTATTGCCTGAGTTTCCTCATTGCATAAACTTACCTTCTGCCAATCCACTGTGTCCAAAAACAAACAGTTGAGGGAAGCAAATGCAGCAAATGCTAAGTGATTGCCATGCTCCAGTTCAGACATGCCCAAGATCAAGCTGTTCCAGTTTCCAGGTTATCAGAAACTAATTCAGTTTATGTACTCTCCACAAATGAAAGACAAACCCAATGTTTGTCCATTATCAATCAACTACCATCGCATCAATTATCAATAATGATGGAGAGTCAACTGCGCTTTCAAGTGGGAATTACTTATTAAAGTACCGTTGAACTCTGCCAGATCTCATTCTGAAATATGGCAAGACCACAGCTGGAGGATTCCATAAACCATCTGAGAAAAAGCAAGCCTTCATTCCATCCTAATTTGATGTCTAGTTACAGCCAAATTTTATTTTTATTCTTTTATTGTAATATTTTCATTTAATGACCAAGTCAGAAAGCAGTTGGGCGCCAGCAACATTGGCCTTTGATTTTGTCATCAAAATTGATATACAATATCAATTGTATATTGATATATACATCAATATATGATCAAAATTGTCATAATGAAACTGGAACTCTGGGTCATTAGTTTGTAATGCACTGCTACATACATCTTTGTTTGTACATACTTCATCACACATGCGCACGATATCAGTCCATATTTCACAAAATATACGAGATGTATAACCAGATATTTTAGCCTAGTACTGTATCTTTATATGTCTATTATTGTTGTATAAAGCAGAGGATGATGTTCATATTGCTGCAAAGTCCATATGCATAGAGGTCACATCAAATACTTAACAACAGGTCATTTTGCATAATTTATAAACAGCTTTTCCGATAAGTGTCCCTCTATCAAAAGAACCGACCACCAATACAACTTAACCGCTTCCAGTAATGAGTTAGATTCCCCTTGGATAAAAAAGTTACTCGTCATTTCCTTAATGACTTTATTCACCACTTTCTTGTGTTCATTACTTTCGTTTCTACATCATCCCTGTAACTCTTTAATCATCTCCAAAGATCTCTATCAAATTGTCTTCACCCTACTCTTTTCAAGAGAGACAAAATCAAAGGTCAAACCTTCCTAGTTGGCACGAGACCTCAGTTCTAGTATTGTTCTTGGGAATCTTTTCTGAACCTTCTCCAGTGTCTCTAAATTATTCAAATAAAATGGAGAGCAGAATAACTTAGAAGCCTCTGTGATGATGCTAAACACACTTTTACGCCAATATAACACAACCTTTCTCTTTACAGTTTTGTCAGGCAGTTGTTGTACAGTAAAAACTGTTTTTCAGATAACATTGGAGTATTATTGTCTATTGCTGTTCAATAAATAATAAAAACTTCAATGCATAATGTGTTCATTATTTGACTGGATAATATATATTTTAAACAAAAACCTGAGTAGTATTAACTGATTAAAATTTAACAGTGCAATGGTATCAAATTAGCAGCATTTAAATTTCATTTACATAAACCATCTGCAGCCTGCCTAGATTGAATTACTTTTTACATTAGCAGTCACTTGCTGGTTTCCAGATGCCAAAACAACATCAGCACCCAGTATCAGATTTGTTCCTGTACCTAAATTTAGAAAATTACATGCATAAACACCTTCACAATTGGGCCACTCAACCCTAGTGAAGTGGTTTGCGTGCTTATATGCTATCCTGATCTAAATGCAAACTCAGTAACACCTTACGTCTTTCACACATCCCTCAAAAGTAAAAATGGCTTTGAACATGGAAGTAATTTCACAGCCTTCGGCTACAAGTTTTTTCGCACAATATTTAAGGCACTTACCAGCAGTATAGAATGCAGTTCAGTCACTTGGCCCATTGAAGTCAATCCTCCTATTCTACACCCCAGGACATTGGCTGATCAGGATCCTTTCACAAAATCCATCAACATTCTTATATTCCAAATATGTTGGAAATTCCTCCCCCACCATTAAATGACACGGTACTAAATGACAGTATAATGGTGCATGATCATCAAGAGAGATATGGTTTGTAATGCAGGGTGCTGAGTTGTGAGGGGACTGCTTAATGTGAGGGAGCTATAGCAAGGGACACGATGAGTAACATAGAGCTGTGGGTAAGGGGATTACAGAGGGAGGTGGAATAACATCAATGGCACTGTGAAATCACATATAAATTATATAATAAACACTTGGTAATATATATGCATACATGCAAGTACACAACATTTTCACATCTGGCAAGATATGTACTTATAGGTGCGCTATATATATCACAAAACAAACCTGAATTTTAGGTAGGGAATTACAATTCTCAAACAATTAACATCTTCACCAGACATACTTTAATTGACCAAGCGGAGCTGTGGGATCAAGAGTTGCGTCCATTTTAAGACAATGCCCCCTCCCGATGACAGAGACATTGGCTCAAGTGCTACTCTCTGCATTTTCCACAGTTGTTTAATATTTGCAAGCCGCATGCTGTTAATGCTTCAAACACATGTCTTAAGACCTTTTGTTGCAAGATATTGTGGTTTCCAAACAACACCCATATTACACTAGAAAAAATGTATTTTGTGACTCAATCAGTAAAGAGACAGACTCCAGGTGCTCTGTACAGTCCTTATAATTGAAGAAAACCCAACTATTTTGCCACAATAAGAGTAATTATTCTTGAATCTTAGCCCAAAGTTGCCCATCACTTGCTGTACTGACGCTGAATTCAAAGTAGCACCAACAGCTTCTCTTCATAACAACAGTGATACTGGACCGTCACAATCCAGTGTTTAATTGACGATCAACATCAGAAGGCAGAAGACTTGGCTTCCACAGCTTGGAGTAGTGTCCCATCAGACAGCTCATATGATCATCTTGCAAAGCGTCTAATATAATCCTGCACTTTACTCCGAAAGTCCTCCTGTAGGGACAACACAAAAACTGTCGGACATCGTTTTTATTTAAATATTAAATTGCTCACCCCTAGCAATGCAGACACATTTTAAAAATGAACCATTGATGAACTTGGCAATGATAGACTCGTCAAAAAGATATTGATGGAGAAGCGCTAGAGACCATCATTGGGAACAAAATTAATTTTCATATAGTGTCAGAGAGAGAGACAGCACAGAAGCAGGCCCTTCAGCCCACCGAGTCCATGCTGACCATCAAAGGCCTATTTACACAAATGTTAAATTGATCCCATTTTATTCTCTCCACATTCCCATCAACCCTTCCCAGAATCTACCCCTCACCCACATACTGGGGACAATTTACAATGACCAATCAATCAATTTAGCAAAGAATTTTAGCAAGACTTCAAGACAGACAAGAACCATGAGTGTTTGTACACCAAGCTGCAAGACAAGTCGAGCAGACTGTTCAAGTAGTACGCGGGATTCTTGGCTTTACAAATGCAAGTTTCACTGTCTTCATATAAAGACTGGTTAAGTCTCAGATAAATTATTATGTTCAATCCTGGTCATCATTCTTCAGCAGGAACATCGAAAACTCAAAGGAGATGCAGAACAATTTCATTAAGATGATAAAAAGCATGACATTTAATTATTTGGAAGCATTAGAGAAAATGGGATTGTTCTACTTATAATAGATTAAAGGCATATTTGAAGAAATGCTCACATTGACAAAATACTTTTCTTATAGAATAAATAAATAGTTAAGCTGCTCTATGTTGCAAAAGATCTGCAAAATATTACTGGGCTGAGAGCAGGGGAAGTGTGGTTAATATGATGATCTCACCATGGAACTCCTAGCATGATGGATCAATTTGATATGACTGGTGCGTGAGCCTCAAAAAGGTAGAGAGGAGTCAAGAGAAAGATGGCACCCAAACCCCTGACTTTAAACCCTCTGGTTAAGGACCGCCTCCGGACTGAACCACTCCCGGGCCGAGGGGTTCGACAGTATGATGGCGCGACCCTTGGGAGCCAGCACAGGACCCCCCCCCAGAACCCGAGGCACGGAACGCACCGGCGGGCGCACGACCTGGCCGGCCCGCGTGCGGAAGTCAGCAGATTGTGGGGCTGGCGGAGGCATAGGTGGAGGGACAGGTCGAGGGACCGGCGGGAGGACAGGCGGAGGGAGCCGTGAAGGGGGGCGCCCTCGAGGCCGAGGTTGGGCAACCAGCACCGGCTGGTCAATGTCCAGGTGCGCCGGCTTCTACCGGTCGATCGACACGGCCTCCGGCCGGCCCCCCATGTCCAGGACAAAAGTCGTCTGCCCATGTTCCAGCACCCGGAACGGGCCCTCGTACGGCCTCTGGAGTGGCGTCCGGTGGGCATCATGGCGCAGGACAGTCCCTGAGGGCAGATGACACATGCGGGCGAAATGTCCCATGGCGGGACGTCGGGACGGGTGCGAGCCTGCCAACTCGCTCACGAAGGCGCTTTAGGGTGGATGAGGGCGTCCCCTGCTGCCCCGGCGCCGACGGCACGAATTCCCCGGGCACCGTGAGTGAAGGGGGAAAGGGGGAGGGGAGAGAGATATGGGGGGGAAGGAGGAGGGGGAGAGGGAAAGGGGGAGAATGAAAGGGGGAGAGGGAAAGGGGGAGAGGGAAAGGGGGAGAGGGAAAGGGGGAGAGGGAAAGGGGGAGAGGGAAAGGGGGAGAGGGAAAGGGGGAGAGGGAAAGGGGGAGAGGGAGGGAGCAGCCACAACTCAGTAGTTTTGTTTGAGGCTAATTAGAGGCTGTATGGTAACTCACATTTCACTGTACCTTAATTGGTGCATGTGACAAATAAATAATTTGATTGATTGATTGTTGTATTGAGTTATTTGTGACACTGTATTCCAGGCACACACTGCACTGAACACACAATATGCATACCATGCAGGCTAGGCTACATCATATATGTGCACAGTGCATAATGCCTTGCATAACATTGTACAAGTGAGTAACAGAAGCAGGCAGCTACAGTGCAGTTACATAGATCTGTTTTGCCTTGTTCTTCTTTGTGTTGTTAACGTGTGCCCGCGAAAGAAAAACAACAACAAATAGCACGCAGGAAGCATTTCTGAAAATTTCAGGAAATACCATCAAATTCCAAGAAATTTGGGATTCTATTTCAGGGAATATTATTTTGAGGTGTGGAAGCACTGAGACAGAGATTCATTCAACATTTAAGAAGCAACTGGATGAGCGCTAGAATCGGCGAGGCATTGATGACTATAAACTCAATGTCGGAAAATGGGCTTTGTGCAAGTTAGTACAACGGGCAGAATGGATGCGGTGGGCTGAAGGACCTGTTTTTGTGTTGTATCACACTATTTCTGGACTATACGGAGTATGTTCCAAAATCCTCCACTGCCAGATTTATTATCCCCCCCACTGACATAATTCCATAATTCACCATGTTGAGTTTTCCCTCAAACCCACACATTCCATCTCATGTGCACATCTTTGTCCCATGGCCCCCGTATGTCTACAACCCTACAAGAGGCCTCACCTCTTGCCCCCAGTACCAACACTGCCCCAACTCCTACAACCCACCTCCCAGAAGCAGAATTTCCCTCATGCATGAGCAGTATACACAGCCATGAACAGGCAAAAAACTGCCCACACTTCAACCCTTGCCCATTGCAGCATTGCCCACGGCCCAGAAATCAGCAGTCATGCAGCAACCCACACCCAGAGCCCACATGCGAACAGCTTGCTCCCTGCATCATTCAGCCCATTACCCACCTACCTTGTCACGCAGGTGTTGCTCTGCAGCTTCGATATTCAGGGGATCATCAAAGTTCAAGAGATCCTGAAATACAGGAAGAGAGGAATGTTCAGAGCCAGCAACCCACTAACTAATCAAACTTATACCAAAACAGACAGAGAGCAGTTCTCCAAAGCACAGGGGAGGAGGAAGTAGTTGTGGCAGAGACAATTGCAACGTTTTAGAAGCAATAGGACAGGTATGGAGGGATAAGGGCCAAACACAGGCAGAATGGGACATGTTGGTCGATGTGGCAACTTAGGCCGAAGAGCCTGTTTCCACACTGTATGACTATGGCTCTATGACATAGTGCTTGAGAAACTGATGCAGGCTTCAAGTATTTGCTCTCTGCTTCTTGTCAAGTTTGTTATTCTCATTTGCTGTACATTCAGGGGAAAAAATAGCCTGGAGCTCTGCTAGCGAGGGAAAGTAACAACTCTGCCAAATTTTGACTGAGATATCCTCACTAAACAAGGATGGCGCACCAGGTGCAACGAGTTCCCACTCCAACCTCAGTCTGTAGTTCACTCCCATGTGGTACTCTATATATAAAAACCATCCCAACTTTTGTTTATGTTCCCACCGTTACTACACTCCCACATATCTTATTCTATTTTTAAACCACCAAATCACTTAATGAGATTTCAGTCTGTAGCTGTCCATTATACACATGAATAATTTAATGCAGAGGACATATTTGCTTAAACATTTTTATAAATGGCCGTTATTTTGATCAGTTTGATACTTACAGTAAATAAAGAATTCAATCCCCAGACCACATCCTGTAGGGGAAAAGATTGAGATGAAATACATTGTCAAGTACCAATGCAACAAACCAATAAGATGATTGTCGTAATAAGAGGATTCACAATGTATTCACACAAGGATTACACAAGGATGTAGGAAAAGTGACCATTACACCAGCATCTCTCACTCTTTTACTTTTATCCCCACAGTGACCATAATTATATTATATTTTGAATACTGGCAAGTTTTTTTATTTGAATCCAGTTACCAAAAAAATGTGAACAAGCAGTTCAGATGTAACAACCCCTTGCAATTAGAAGCAACTGAAGATCTTTCATCTTTCCCTCCATATCCACAAAACATCTTCACAATCCCAATCACTGCTTTCGTCCAACCTGACCTCTGCTCATCTGACAATGACCACAACTCCATACACTTACAGTGCCCTCCATGTTTGGGATAAAGACCCATCATTTATTTACTTGCCTCTATACTCCACAATTTGAGATTTGTAATAGAAAAAAATCACATGTGGTTTAAGTGCACATTGTCAGATTTTAATAAAGGCCATTTTTATATATTTTGGTTTCACCATGTAGAAATTACAGCAGTGTTTATACATAGTCCCCCGTTTCAGGGCACCATAATGTTTGGGACACAGCAATCTCATGTAAATGAAAGTAGTCATGTTTAGTATATTGTTGCATATCCTTTGCATGCAATGACTGCTTGAAGTCTGCAATTCATGGACATCACCAGTTGCTGGGCGTCTTCTCTGGTGAAGCTCTGGCAGGCCTGTATTGCAGCCATATTCAGCTTTTGGGGTTAGTCCCCTTCAGTTTTCTCTTCAGCATATAAAAGGCATGCTCAATTGGGTTCAGATCGGGTGATTGACTTGGCTACTCAAGAATTGACCATTTTATAGCTTTGACGCCAATGAGGGTAGCTTGACTTCTCCTGACGCGAGTGCTGTTGAGGTTGTCGCCAGGTGACGTAGGTTGTCGCCAGGTTAACGTAGGTTGTCGCCAGGTTAATGTAGGTTGTCGCCAGGTTAATGTAGGTTGTCGCCACGTTAACGTAGTTGTCGCCAGGTTAATGTAGGTTGTCGCCACGTTAACGTAGTTGTCGCCAGGTTAACGTAGGTTGTCGCCAGGTTAATGTAGGTTGTCGCCAGGTTAATGTAGGTTGTCGCCACGTTAACGTAGTTGTCGCCAGGTTAACGTAGGTTGTCGCCAGGTTAACGTAGGTTGTCGCCAGGTTAATGTAGGTTGTCGCCAGGTTAATGTAGGTTGTCGCCACGTTAACGTAGTTGTCGCCAGGTTAATGTAGGTTGTCGCCACGTTAACGTAGTTGTCGCCAGGTTAACGTAGGTTGTCGCCAGGTTAATGTAGGTTGTCGCCCGGTTAATGTAGGTTGTCGCCAGGTTAATGTAGGTTGTCGCCAGGTTAATGTAGGTTGTCGCCCGGTTAATGTAGGTTGTCGCCAGGTTAATGTAGGTTGTCGCCACGTTAACGTAGTTGTCGCCAGGTTAACGTAGTTGTCGCCAGGTGACGTAGGTTGTCGCCGGTGCTGACCGTTTTTTAAAATGTTAAAGTAATTATTTTATTTCAAATTTTATGTCTAAGGGGGGTCCAGTCGCTGTTTTTTTGGTGACCTGCTACGACTATGGCAGTCGCCGGCAGTCGCCTAAAATAGCCAAAGTGGGACAGGCCCATAAAAGTTTTATTCTTGTTTCTCATAATGGCTCCTTTGACTTTCATTGGCACAGCTTTGGTCCTCATGTTGACAAACAGCAATAAAACTTTCCAGAGGTGATGGAAAGACTGGAGGGAAGACTAGGTGCTGAGAGCTCTTTTATACCTACATTAAGGAGGCATTTAAACACACCTGAGCAATTACAAACACCTGTGAAGCCAAACATTATGGTGCCCTGAAATGGGGGGACTATGTATACACACAGCTGGAATTTCTACATGGTGAAACCAAAATGAATAAAAATACCCTTTAATAAAATCTGACAATGTGCACTTTATCCACATGTGATATTTTCTATTACAAATCTAAAATTGTGGAATACAGAGGCAAATAAATAAATGATGGGTCTGTGTCCCAAACATTATGTAGGGCACTGTACATCCCACAATGTGCTGATAATCTATCAGAGCCCCTTTGCTTCTCCCCCTCCTCTACTCTCTTTTAAACACCACTCTTCCCTTCTATCACGTTCCTTAATGCATTTTCCAATTTTGGTTGATTCTGCCTCTAGGAAGCACAGGTTAAAACAAGCCGTGGATACCAACCGTTTTGACTTGTAATTACTGCAACTGCCTTGGCGAGGGCAATGGTGCTTAGGGCTACATGGGAAAAGAAAATCAATTCCAAAGAAAGCCTTCCTTGCTTGTTCAACCATATGAAAGACAAGGTGGTTTCTGAACCTGCCTCATTTTCTACACCACTGCGCAAGGTTATTCATCATTCAATTCACTGTTGCGTGGGGTTGAACCTAGGATACGTCATTCTTCAGGAGCTGATGGCATCAGTGACTTGTATCTCAATTAGTGAATGCATGCTGATCACGAAGAAGTATTGACACTATCACAGTCACGTTACAGACATAAATCTACTTTGCGACTGCAATGGAGGTGGGTAGCAGAGGGAATCCAAGATGGCAAACAGGAGGGAGATAGGTACAAAAGAGCAAGTCAGAATGAGAGGGGTGATGGGAAGGGGGATAGAAAGAGAAGCGAGATATGTACAAAAGACCCTGTACCCGATCTATTCCTCATGATTTCATACACCTCTACAAGATTACCATCCACCCTCCTTTCTTGCAAGAAATCCATGCAGGCTGTCCCTGATTATTCTGTGTTCTTTCAAACATATATTTACGCTGTCCTTGTCAATGAATTCCAATAATTTTCCTACCCAAAGTCAAACTAACTTGTCTATAACTAATGGAGTTCAATTGTACTTTAAAAATAACCACACAAATTTAGCATCCACCAAAGCGGAATGGAAAATTGCAGACAGAGCCTCATATTCCTCCCTGGCTTGATTTACATTCTGGGATACATTTCAACTGGGCCTGGCTATTTACCCTTTTTCAGTGATAATAATCTCCTTAGTATTTCCTCATTTACTTTGTTTATCACTTTCAATATTTTACATTAATTTGACTGGTTTATAGCATTGGCAACATCCCTTGAATGTTCAGTAACTTATTTTGAAATAAGTTACTGAACATTCAAGAACCTTATCTACCTCTCCTGCATTCACTCATTTGCCTTTCTAAAAAGTATTACCAGTCGTCTCTTTATACACTTACAAAATGTCAATGCATTTTCGTCGATTTAACATTAGTACTTGTTCATGCCCTCTCTTTAATTTCCCAATTTCTCTTTTAATTTCACTCCTATTCTCTACTAGGTTCTTTGCTACATTAAGCCCTTGGTGTTAGATACAAACTTGTTTTGTTTGCCATCCTATTCCAGCAGTGAATGGTGGAATTACAGAAGGGAACCATTTAAAGCAGGAGTGGGGGCAGTAAAAGAGAGTCTGAAGAAGGGTCCCGACCCAAAAGATCACCTGTTCATGATCTCCAGAGATGCTGCTTGACCCAGAGTTACTTCAGCACTTTGAGTCTTTTTAAAGGAACAAGAGGTCTTCCCTTATGTTTACATTTATAATTATACAAAGACATTTCTGTTGGCTGAATATTTATTTAGTTGAAGTAGAGTGAGTGATGGGTTCAGTAAATGGAGAATAATGTGGTAGGTTGGGGCGAAAATAATTTTCCAGGACGACACGATACGATACGATATAACTTTATTTATACCAGGAGGGAAATTGGACTGCCACCAGTCACAAAACACAAGAAGATACTGGAAACATGAAATGAAAGTGATGAGCAGAAAATGATTGGGATGTGGGAATGATGTACATGGCCAACATTTATGGCCCAGCCCTCGTTTCCAGTGTGAAAGTAATAGTGAGAAACCTTCTTGAGTCATGTATTTATGGAGTCGCATATCACAGAAATGGGTCCTTAGCCCACCATGGCAATGCCAGCCTTTTTGCCCACTTACACTAGCGTCCACATTAAGACAGGAACTTCTATGTCTTGTCTATATAAATATGCTTAATTGCTTTTTAAACATAGTTATTGCATTTGATTCCACCACCACTTGTGGCAGCATATTCCTGAGATTAACCACTCTGAAAAAAATTATATCACACCCTTCAAAATTCCTAACTCTCATAAAAAACTCTCCTTTTTGTCTCCTCTTCCAGGGGGAAAAGATGTTGACTATCTATGCCTCTCATAATCTTATTTACTCCTACAGGTCATCGCTCAGCTTTGTTTGCTTCAAGGAAAACTCGGCCAGCCTATCTAATCTCTCCCAATAACTAAAATGCTCTAATCCAGGCAAATGGTGAATCTCCTTTGCACCAGCATAATTTCAAAAGAGCAAAGCCGTTGGAGATGTTCTGGTGAAAATACTTCCCAAACGGTGCTCTATGAGAAATTCCAGGATTTAGACCCAATGGAAGAAAAGCAACACATTTCCCAGTCAGGATGGTGCAAGACTTGGAAAAAATCTTGCATGAAGCAGTGCCCCTTGATGCCTGCTATAATAGAGATCCAGGTTTTGGCCGGATCCAGGCTGCCAGAGTAGCCACAGCTAGGATCAACAGTACATTTTGTGGATGGCACAGCCAGGTACTGATAAGTGAGGGAATGAATGTTTAGGATAGTGGTAGAACTTCCAATTCAGCAGTCAGCTTTGTGCTGGATGGAGTTGAGTTTATTGATGTTTTTTTAAGTTGCAAGTGAGGGGTGTTCATCATGTTCCTAATTGTCCTTGCAAATTGTGGGAGGTGGGTTATGAGGAGGAGAGTCACCCACTGAGGACTTGTAGCCACTGATTTTAAATGACTGAGCCAGTAGGATTTTTGGTTTGGAGTCAAATCATCCTCCATCATAGGAAATTCTAATACTTGAAAAATGTTTTGGAATAATAAAATCATGTGGTATCCGAAAATACAACTAAACTTAGCCTGAGCACACTTTGCAGTATGATGGATAGTAATGTTAATTGGAATTCTGGAGGGATACATTATATGGGAATTAACAAAGGGCATTAATAAACAAAGTAGGAATAGGATACTTGGCCGATCATTCCCGCTTTGTCATTCAAGCTCACGGCTGATCTTTTAGTTCAGTGCTATTTTTCAGCACCATATCCATTCACTTTGATTCCCTTAATATTTAGATAACTACCCATCTCAGCTTTGAACAACCACAATTCTCTGGCGTAGAGAATTCCAAAGGTTCACCATTCTCTGAGCAAAGACTTTCCTTCTCACCTTACTCCTAACCCCTTATTCTGAATTACATCTATCTGTTTTTAGACTCCAGCCAGAGGAAACATCCTCCCTGCATCCAGCCCTTGAAGCCCTTTTTGTAACTTTCAATGAGATCTGCTGACATCCTCCCAAACTATAAAGAGTAGGTTTCCAGTAAACTCAACTTCCCCTCGGACTGAAAACCCTTCACCTCTGGAATCAGTCCAGTGAACCTTTGTTTTACTTCCTCTATCGCGAGTACATCATTTCTTTCATAGAGGCAAGAATCATAGACACAATACTCCTGCAAGGCATGGCCTTGCTGACTCCCATTATCAAAATAAAGGCTACCAATCATCAATCATTCCACCACTGACATCCTCCCTTGTATTCATAATTCCACTAATCTGGCAAACATGGAAATATGACAGCCGGCTAAATCATTAATAATTGATTATATATGTGGGGCTGGCATACCAATCCCTGTTACCCCACTAGTAACAGCCTGTCCACCTGAGAAGGATCCCATTCTTTGCTTTCTGTTCAATAACAACCGCTCGAACCATGTCAATGCATCACCTCCACTTTCATGTTCTCTAATCAAGCTAACCAACCTCCTGAGTGGGACCTAATGAAAAGTCTTCCAGGGCCGCGGCTGTGGCCGCAGGTCTTTATCGAGGTGCCGCGGTCCCGATGCCTCCCGGATCGCCGCGTAGAAGCCCGGGTCGGGGCCCAGCCAGGGCCTCGCGGGTGGAAGCATGGGTCGGGCGAAGCGGCCAATGGAGCCCACGGTTGATGGTCGATGAGAGCATGGAGAACCACCGTGAGAGGGGATGGGGAAGAACAATGGAGGACCTGACGTGGAGGGGCCGCCGTGAGGGAGGTGGGGGGCGAACAATGGACAAAGGACAATGGGGACCCAGTGTGAGGGAACTGTTGCTATTTGTATACATTGTGTATGCAAGCAAAGAATTTCACTGTGCCCAGTCACATGTAACAATAAAGTATTCCTATTCCTAGATCCCCCCTTTCCTATTATACTCAATTATTGATTCTTGGATTTTCCCGACCACTGAGGTTAGGCTAACATCAGTTGTTCCCCTTTTTCTCTCTCACCTGTCTTGGTCAGTGGGGTTCACGATTGCTCCCCTCCAGTGTAAAGGAACAATTCTAGAATCTATAGAATACAAGAAGATAATTCCGAAAGCAAATTCTTTCAAAACATGGCTCATGGACCATTCATCAGCTTTCAAACTTATAAACCTCTGCAATGCTAATTTTTAACCAATATTTAATTGTTTGAGCTCCATATTCTCACTAGGTTCTTGGTTTCCTAATATATATCGCAGATTTTGTACATCTTCAATGAAGACAAATGTGGATTATTTGTTAAATGTATCTGCATTTCCTTATTCTCCCTTTTAAATCCCCCCCCCCCCAACCCTTTCTGTAGGGGCTCACAATGGCTCCCTGTTGGTCTTTTCCCTTTAAAAATCTAATGAAAAAATCTAAGTCTGCTTTTATTTTTATTTCCAAAATCCACTAATATTCTGTACTGCCTTTTTCTATCAATTTAAAAAATATACTTTGCTTAGTTCTACAATGTTCCCCTATGTTCAGACCTACTGCTAATTCTGGCAACTTTATAAGCCTTTTCTTTTGATTTCATGCTATCATTAATGTCTCAAGTCAACCACAGATGAATCACTTTTTTCTTTTGTTTTTATGTGACTTTAAGGATTTTTTTTGGCAACTCGTATATTATTTCTTTAGCTGCCAATCACTGCCTGCCCAATTGTGATTTTGCAGCCAACTCTACTGCTGTATCTACACCGTTTATTTGGTTTAGATTTAAAACTATAGTTTTGCACTGCACCTCACTGCTTTTAAACTGAATATAAAATGCAATATTATGGTAACTCTGCTTCAAAGGCTCCTTGACAGGAATATCAATCAAAACCCTTATCATTGCACTAAACAAGATTTTAAAAAGACTGTTCGCTCAAATCCTCAAATGTGACTGAAACCAGCAGTTTTCAGATTTAAGTAAAGATTCAGCTCGATAAGAGTGAAAACATTATCGAAGAATTCAAAAGGCACAAGACGCCCCATGACAAAGTTATCATATTATCAGAAATTACTGATTTTTTCTTCTCTTGCAAATCATTTTTAGGATACTGGAATGAGGTATATTCGAGAAAGCACATGATTCCGAGGCATTTAAAACTGGGCTCTGGCTTGTCAAACAGTGCTTTAGTAATTTACATCCGTCACACACTTGTGTGAAATTAGTGTTTCGGGTTAATGCTGTAATGCCGTCTATTTTATTTAGCCTAGTATCCTTTCTGCCATGCACACGTTCTCCTTTACACCCTCTTCTGTACTATCACATCCTTCCTATACCTTATTAAGGAGGAGAAAGATATTTTGACACCAGATTATTGTACAGGAAATTAACTTAAAACTATGATAAATCATCTGGCTGGCAAATTACAAAACGTCATGTATACACTCAAAGAAACAAAAGTGATATAAACATAGCATTAAAAAACCTGTGGAGAGAAACCAATCTGTTCAAGTTCTGGTATAAGAAATGTTACAATTCAGGAGTATACACTTCAACAGTACAGATAATGGGTATGTAACTAAAACATTAAACTGTGCTTTTTGACTATTTATTGAATAGATGAGCATTCCCAGAACAGAGAAGCCATATAAATACAAGCTTTGTGTTGGATGCTTAGCTGAATATATCATTAGGACTCTTTCTCAGCAAGAAATAACATTTAAAAAGGCAGAACTATTTTCCAATGAAATCTATGAACTGCCTGCATTGGAATGGCTCAGTTATTTCAGGCACAGGGTCATATATCATGACAGATGGTGCAATCAGCACTGCATACTCCATATGAGTTGCTTAAACAGTGGGTCTAATTCCAGTCTGTTAAGCTTTTGTGCATGATCATTTGAAAATAAATGAAAAGTCAACAACCCTTGTGCTCTGCATCTGGCACGTGACTCTGCCACAAACAAGATTACACTTGCCTGTCAACTATGGTGCATGTCTATCACAAGTGCTCACAAAACATAGTGGCCATAGTGACATGCCACGGTGACATTCAGCATGAAGCTATTTTTAGGGACCATACAACAGTTTACCAATGACAACATCAAATATACCCCCTACATCTTTATCAAGTAATGCACTCAAAGATACTGGCGATATTCCCACCAAAATTATATTTTCCAAATACCAGCTCAGATTCCAACAAGGGAATGGTCAGGGGCTTTTAATTTTAGTGAGACAAAAAGTAGTGGTCCAAAGGAATGGGTTTCTCATGTGTTTTTACAACCAAGGAGGCAGCTGTTCACAAATTATATCGGTTTTCACAGTAATGCCATTCTCTCACCTACCTGTAACATATTTTATCTCATTAACTCCCCTATGATTCTCCAACCACCCCGCTACACGATGGGCAATTTACAGTGGCCAATTAAGCTACCGATCAGCATGTCTGAGATGTGGAAGGAAACCAGACTCTCTGGGAAAAACCCAATGTGTCAAAGGGAAATGTACAAAGTGTGCACAGACAGCAGCCAAGGTCAGGGCCAAATCCAGATTACTAGAGCTAAGGGGGGAAGCATTTTGCTGCCTAGATCAATTACAAGCTTGGCCAAAGAAGTGGAGTAGGGTGAGGTAATTAAATTTAGGAACCCATAAAGGACGGTGATGGGTGCACAGGACTTAAGAAGACAAGACTTAAGATGAGTTAGGACAGCAACGTTTTAAATAAGTCAAAATTATCAATGATGCCGAGTGATAAGACAGTCAAGGGAACAGTTGTATAGTTGAATCAAAATGCAGCAAAGGCATGGATAAGAATATCAATGACATTTGACAGTGGCAGGAGAAGAGGTGAGTGCTGTTAAGGATGTGAAGCAGAGCATAAAAAGTCAGAAGTTTAACTCAAGATTAGCCAGCATGCTGAAAGTGAAAACATTTTTGTTGAGCTTTAGGCAATGACCAAGAGCATTCCTGAAGGGGGAAGCAAAAATCCAGGCTTATTGATAGGATTAACAATTTGGATTTCAGGTGCAGAGCTAGGTGTTGTCAATGAACAGTCAAGCCCAATGTTACATCTTTGAATGAAGTTGCCACAGTGCGGCATTCAGATAAAGAGAAGACCAATCCATGTCCCTTGGAGGGATCCAGATATATTGTTGCAAGCTCAGGGAAAGACAAAGTTGGGCTGAAGGGCCTATTTGCACACTGTATCACTCTATGACAAACGGCCATTGCTGGAAATGACTTCTACCCTATTTGGAAATGAGCAAATCATACAGAGTTGGACAGTGACTGTGAGACAAAGAAGGTGTTTGACCAGTCAATTTTTTCCAAGGCTTCAAAGGGGACAATGACAAGCAGACTAAGATAAGTCACAACATACGTAATTTGTAATTTTAGTTCAGTCCAGCCAGTGTTCTGGGGAATGCCAGAAATTTGACGGGAGTTTTAGGGAAGATTAGAATGTAAATATAAGGTGGCACAATGTTCTTGATATTGGAATGAATATGGAGGTGATAATGTAGGAGGGCAGAGGAATCAAAGGTGAAAATTTGGGACCTTGTCATTGTTGGTGAGTGGGATAGTTACAACCACCTTTTTAAGTTTAGTGGGACTGGGGCCAAAAGTGCAGGCTGTGTGCTATTAGATTGATTCCTCAAACTCTGGAGATGAGGTAATCCATTAGCTGCATATTTAAGAGTAAGCCAAGAAAGAACCTGTTCTCTCAGAGGGAGGGAACGTAACAGAAAACAAAACAAGTAGGGTCTGGGGAAGTACAGTTAGTGTTGAGAAAAACTGGATCATTTGAAGATCGGCAAACTGTAAGAACTAGGCACCACAGGGATAACTGTTAGGGCCTCAGTTACTTACTCATTGTTTTTAATTGAATGCCTTTGACGAAGGGACAGAGTGTTTTATATCCAAGTACGTTGACAGGTGAGCAAATTAAAATGCTAGAACTTAAGAGTCCGCAAAACGATCTAAAATGGATTATAAAGAAAGGAAATGGAAGATAATGGAGGGCAATAAGAAAATAACAGGATCATGCCGTTCAGTAGGAATAATAGGAAAGCAGAATATTATCAAAAGGCTGAAACTGACAAATACTCGTGTTCAGAACAATACAATACAATACAATACAAATTTATTGTCATTTGAGCCTCAGTGAGACTGGATGTCTTCACATACAAAGCACTGGGATTTAGCTGCAGACACAACAAACAACTAGGAAGAAAGATGAAACATTTACATTTATTGAAAGATCAAGTTCAAGCGTTATGTGGCTGCAACAGTACTGGGCCCTGATAAGTTCAGACTTGGTGTTTTGTACAATTTTGGCCTCTTCATTTGAAGGAGGACATATTTGCCCTGAAAGAAGTGCAGACACACTTCACTAGGTGACTCTTGGAATCAGGGATTGAGCACATTGGCTCATTGTGAGAACATTGCGAGGATGACTTTTGCTGGTGAGAAAATCTAGTAGGGAGCATGGTGTTGGTTTAAGGAATGACCCACTTCAGAGGTAGATGAGAAGATATTTCCTCTCTCAGATGGCTACAAATCTTTGGAAATCCTTAACCTAGACTGCAGTGGATGTGGAGTCATTCAAGCATATTCACAACTGAGAGATTTTTGAGGTGTACCGGTTTCAAGGGTTCTGAACATCAAGTGGGAAAGCGGAATCTGGATCAACAATCTGCCAACTCTGACCTCGTATAATTTATTGCATGCTTCTGATATTTATGATCCATGTAATATTTTTCATTTCATGCGTTTGCTCAATGTGAATTTACAGTACAAATTCAGTAAATTTCTACTGATCGCCCCATTTCAGTCTTGTAGTCTGTAGTTGCCTTTTTTAGAGATATTATGACCACTCTGCGCCAATCAGTAATCCTTCCTGCAGGACACGATGCCTGGTAGTCTACTACTTGGGTGCACATTATTTGTATCTGAAGTGGAATTTGGTCACTTCTAAAAGAACCACCTGCCATCCAGCAATGTTAAGGTGGTTCGCACAAGACTCGGGTGAATTTTATTGTACAGGACTTTGCCCAGGATTGAAAAAATTCCAATTTGACCAAAGGTTCACATAGTTCAACATTATCAGCTTGCTCAATAATGTCCGAGTAAATTTAATATATTTCAGCTGTTTTACCTGCTGGAAATTCAGTGAGGAAGGGGGAAATAACTGTAGTTCGCAATGAGAAGAATACCTTTAAGGTTCTTGTTGGCGCCCACCCAGTGCCATCAATCGAGTGTTCCCTCAGCAAGCTGCAAAACACAGAAAAGGTTTCAGCAGGGAGAAGATGCAGCAAGAAGTTGGCATTTTATTACAGGAGATCACAGCAAAACTTTACAAACTGAATTCACTGCATTTAGATTTTGGAATGAACCGTAACTATTTCCAACACACCATGATGCTTTAATCAGACATTAATGGAACCACTTGCCCGAGGTTTTGTTTAATGCTGCCAATCAAGTTTGTGTACAGGAATTAAAACGCATAGAAGCAAATGAATACAAGACACTGAACCCTTGAAAGAAATTGATTTGTCTGGAAGAGTTTAAACTATGTTATTCAGAACTGATTTATTTCAGACAAATAAGCCGAAAGACTGCCAACTGTAAACTTCCAGGCATAATGATCATACAAAGAAAATCAGATGTTCCTGCCTACGGCATAGAGGTCAAGTATCAATTACAGTAACAGAGTTGAAAGCTGCATCCATTAAACACTAATCAGCAGAGGAAATGCAGTGCATTGTATTTATAGCAGGTGTGCCTGTTAGAAAGAAGATTACAAACATGAGCCATTTTCTAACTTGCCTTCAAGAGACCCTGATGGTTAAATTGGATGTGATGAACCCATCTCATTCTGTCTGGAAATGTATCCATAATCAGAACCACTGCCACTGACTGAGAATTCCCACTATATTGCAGTTAGGATATTCTAGCCATGGAGGAAACTCACATAGATTCAATATGAGCAACAGGGTCAATTCTCTCAGGAGTATAGCCAGGGTGAACTCCAGGGTAGCGGAAATTTGTAAACCCCTTTTGGAAATGGCAGTTTGATGCAATCCATTGTGACCCAATTCATATTTTGTACTAAAGCAAGGCCAGGTACATGGAGATACAAGGACCTGCAGATGCTGGTTTACAAAAAAAGACACAAAGTGCAGCATCTGGAGAATATGGATGGGTGACATTTCAGATCCGGAATGACATTTGGAAGAAGGGCTTCGATCCAAAATGTCGCCCATTTCTTTTCTCCAGAGATGGTGCCTGACCCGCTGAGTTACTCCAGCATTTTGTGTCTATTTTGGGGTCAGGACACCTTTTTCAAACTGATTGTAATGGGGGAGGGAGGGGGGCTGGATGAGGGGCAGGGCAAAGCCTGGCAGGTAATAGGTGTTTACAGATGAGGTGGGTTTTGATGGGGGAGGGGAGATGGGCCACATGGAGGGGCGGGGGAGAGGGTTTTCTCCATTGCCAGAGTGAGGCCGAACGCAAACTGGAGGAACAACACCCCATATCCTTCTTGGGTAGCTTACAAGGTGAATTTTCGAATTTTAGATAACCACAAAAATTCCCTCTATCCCCTTCATCCCCCAAATCTCCCCCTTTCCCCGTGCCCCCCTGGACTGGCCCCTATTTTTCCACCCTTCCCTTCCACCTACATTTCTTCCTCTAGCTTCACAAATTCTTGAGTAAATGATATAGAAATATTACCTCCGGACAGCTTTCTTCTCATGAATTAGCGCAGTTCTTTTCAGACTCAATGGCTTTGAATTCATTAACAATGGTTAATGTGACAAAGACAATTAAAGTTTGAAGCAATATGTTGTTCTGTTTATGCTGCGTGTTCCCTCCATTTGAATTTGTTCTCCACGATCTACAATCCTAAATCTGACTTCAAAAATAACTTTTTAAGTTAAAAGTTTCAAAGTATTGCTACGCATCTGAGCACTGCTGCTTACCTGTACACAAACCCAATAGCTCAAGTATCAATTAATCAACATATTGTAGTGCGTGGGTCTCAGAATGAAGCACGAAGTCGTGTTTTGAGAGGCACTTTTTATTCTGTTCCTCCCGGTTGTAGGGAAGACCAAACGAGAGGAAGATGGCACCCAAACCCCTGCCTTTAAAGCCTCCGGCTAAGGGCCGCCTCCGGACTGAACCACTCCTGTGCCGAGGGGTTCAACAATATGGTGGCACGACCCTTGGGAGCCGCCACAATATCTGTATTTGGCCATCGAAAATATGCATAGAACATGACAGGTATTTGCAACTGATAAAACCTGAGCAGTAAACAAAAGTCATACCTTAAACAAATTTCTCCAGTCTCAGTAATATTGGGGTGCCAAATTCTGGTTAAACATTTTACCTTGGGAGGCTGAAGAAGAAGAAGAAAAAAATTAGATTAGCTGTTAAAAATTGTTAGCATCACACTGATTGACGTTCTGCAACCTTGAAGGTGAAATGGAGGAAAGAGTCAGCTGTGTTCATGGAATACTACTCAGGGAAAATCTATAAAATGCCAAGCGATTTAACAGCAGTAGATCATCAAAGTTGTGCGTTTAGGGATTGGAGAGATTAGGCAAGCTATAACCACCAGTGCACATGAACCAGTCAATAAACCAACATATGCGACCCATTGAATTCAAAAGGGTGCTTGATTAATCAAGAATAAACAGTGGTGCAGCAGGAGTGTTGCTGCCTTGTAGCACCAGATATCTGTATGGAGTTTGTATGTTCTCCCCTTGACCTCGTGGGTTTTCGCCAAGATCTTCAGTTGCCTCCCACATTCCAAAGACGTACAAGTTTGTAGGGTTAATGGGCTTGGTATAAATGTAAATTGTCCCTAGTGTGTGTTGGATGGTGTTAATGTGCGGGGATCGCTGGTCAGCACGGACTCGCTGGGCTGAAGGGCATGTTTCAGCTCTGTATCTCTAAACTAAACAAAACTAAAATCAGACAAGCTGAGGAATATAATGAATGCATTGAGTGATGCTTGATAAAATATTAATGGTGTCAGGCTATGAGTAACTGGAGCCTCCGCTGTACTGCACACCAGTCTCCTTGAAGCCCAACCACATGGCTGTTCTGGGACAAGTCTGTTGCACATCTGATTCCTGATATTAACAACAGGAAGTCAAGACTTAAGAGTGTTTACTTGTCATATGTACTGGCAACGGAACAATGAAATTCTTACTTGCTGCAGTTTTACAGCCCATCAATGCAATAACACACAAATATCTGGACGGCACAGTGGCAGTGGTACGAGTTGCTGCCTTACAGTGCTAGAGATCCGGGTGCTGTCTGTCCAGAACAAGGGGTCACAGTTTAAGGATAAGGGGGAAATCTTTTAGGACCGAGATGAGGAAAACTTTTTTCACACAGAGAGTGGTGAATCTCTGGAATTCTCTCCCGCAGAAGGTAGTTGAGGCCAGTTCACTGGCTATATTTAAGAGGGAGTTAGATGTGGCCCTTATGGCTAAAGGGATCAGGGGGTATGGAGAAGGCAGGTACAGGATACTGAGTTGGATGATCAGCCATGATCATATTGAATGGCGGTGCAGGCTCGAAGGGCCGAACGGCCTACTCCTGCACCTATTTTCTATGTTTCTATATTTCTATGTATGGAGTTTTCACGTTCTCCCTGTGGCTGCATGGGTTTTCTCCGGGTGCTCCGTTTCCTCCCACACTCCAAAAGACTGGAAGTTAATTGGCTTTGGTAAATTATTAAATTGTCCCTAGTGTGTAGATAGTGCTAGTGCTGGTTGGTGTGGACTCGGTTGGCGCTGTATCTTTCAAGTCTAAATAAATGAATTACAGTAATAATAGGTAATCAAACCAGAATGATGCAAAACCAAAATCCATAGTGCAACCCAAACAGTTGCTGAGGTATTCATTATTGTGCAATATTCAAAAGACTGATGGTTACTGGGAAGAAGCTGATCTCGAATGTGTTTTCAAGCTCCTGTAGCTTCTTCCTGATGAAAGTAGTGAGATGAGAGTATTGATCGGGCTGAAGCTGATAGGGAGTGAACCCAAGGATGTGCCTGATATAAGCAGCAAGCGGAACAGGATGTGGGAGCAGAGACCAAGATGTATGACCATACCTAGATGAAGGATGAGGTTAAGCCCCAACGGTCATACCAACAGATCGTCGGACCTCGACAGAACGGAATGTTAGCTGGCCTGTGACCCAGGAGTTAGAATAAAGCCTGCAGCAAACCTATATTAGTCAGTAGCAGGGGGCAGAAGCATCGTCTCCGGAGAACCAGCTAGTGAAGATAAAGAAAGAGCCGAGTAACTGCTAGAGAAAGGTCACAATAGTTTCAGGTCTCAAAGATCGCAAGCTGGGCCAGCTTGACTTTGGGAAATTATTATGTGTGTGTAAACTCTAATAATTTACCCTAAGCAAGAGGTTTGTGTATGTACAAAGAGAACTGCAGCTCTCTGTATCATTGTTGCCATATATCAAGAGGTTACCATCCTGGAGACTAAGAGTGCTAGGCGCTTGAGGCAAGAACGTGGTCAAAGTGGTTTGTGTCTTTGATGATATTGGATGCCAGTAGATCCCTTCGATGATGGGGAAGTTAGTACCCATGATGGACCAGACAATATCTACCACTTTCTGCAGCCTTCTTTGTTTCTGGGCATCCATACTACGAACCATGCCTTAGTGCAACCAGTAAGGAAATAGAAGCGTTTAGGAACTTTGTGATTGCATCAATATGCAAGGCACAGAACAGATTTTCAGAGATATGCATGCCCAAAAAAATGAAGCTCTTAACTCTGCACCACCTTCCTGCCGATGAAGATAGCTTCATGAATCGCTGGTTATATCCTCCTGAAGTCAACAATCAGATCCTTGGCCTTGCTAACGCTGCCATCTAGATTGTTCTTCTGGCACCATCCAATCAGTTTATCAAACTCCCTCCTATACCCTGACTCATTATTAACCACTATTTGTCCAACAATGGTGGTATCAACCGTAAATTTAAAGATGGCGTTAGAGCTGTCCCTGGCTAGAAAATCATGGGTCTAGAAAGAGTAGAGTAGGGGACTCGACACATGGCCTAAAGGTGCTCCTGTGTTGATGGTTATCAAAGAGGAAGTGTTGCCCATTTGTACTGAGTGTGATCTGTCAATGTGGAAGTTCCTCAAGCTGAGATAACAAGTATAGTTTGGTATGATTTGCTAGCCTCTCCATCACCAGGGACCTGCTACTTTGATGACGTGGTATTTAAGTGAGAAGTATAAATAGGCCTATTTATCAGATGATCGTTCTAGGTGTTAATAATCTCACGGAAAGTTTTCCAGAAAATGTCATTCAGACCCACCCCTCCCCCCACCAAAATGCAGTGAGGCAATTCTATTAGATATGAATACAGAGATCACACAAATGCTGCTAACATCCACAAAACATAGCTCAATCACATTTTCTCAGGAGTAACTAGTGCTAGATTAACAGCAATTACCCGTCACTTCCCGGAATCACAATGCAGAATTATTTCTTCACACTTCTCTACATCACAGAACAGAATCACCCACATCTTTCCCAAAATCACAATCCAGTCAGCCCCTCATGTTCTCCCATATCACAATCCAAAGTCACCCCTTAATCACTCTCTAGAGTTCCTACCAGACCCTTCCCTGGATTATGATAGTCAGTGTCACATATTTCCCACGTCCTGATGCAGAGTCGCTTTCAAACTTTGCACAGATCACCGCCCTATCCCCCTTCCACATCCCTCCCACATGACAATCTTCATGTTTCCTAGTTCCCTCACCTCATTACAGTCTGAGGTATTATAATTAGGTCATTGTCCCATAGAAGATGCAGGACCCAACCAGATGTGCATTGTCAAACTCTGGGCCCATCTCACAATCAGGAAACTAGTCTTAGGCTTAGTTTGATTAGTTCTAACTGCAGATTTATTCTGAAGAACTCGTCTGCCCCTGAATCTGAATCCCAATCAATAGTTAGGCTAGGAATGTACCAGATGTGATTGTAAAATTGAATGATATTCTAAAGCTGATGTCAGAATTTCTGAACTGTCAGTTTACTGGGCTTGGCAAATTATCTTGCACTGAACGAAGGGCCCCGATCCAAACAGTCACCTATCACTGCTTCCAGGCATGCTGCTTGACTCGCTGAGTTATTCCAGCATTTTGTGTCTTTCCTTGGACTGAACAAACCTGATCACAGATTTCTATCACTTGTTCCTTGCGTGAGAATTTGCAAGAAAATCTTCAACTTGCACCCATACATTTATAAATAATTTATTCTCTACGGTGTTTCCATAGCTTGGGTAGAGTACACAGGGTGTTGAAAAAAACGTTGAAATTTGCTGAACACGGTACCTGATCTCTCAAGCCCTGTCATAATAGATGACGTTTACAGTATCACAGTGTACACTCAATCTTGAAACCAAGGGTTTAAATGCCACTGTTAAAATGTGTGGAATTCAATACAACAGATTTAGTAAATCGTGTGATGGTGTGAAAATAAATCAGCATGGAAATATAATTCATTCCTCAGACTTTCAGATCCCACCTCTTACTCATATTCTGTCCTAATACCCTCCTCCACATTCTTTTATTTCACTGCTTCATACCTAGTCCTACTCTAGAGACTTGAACACATGGTTTACGTCAACTCCAGATTGGGTTCAAAGCAGAAGTGGAGCAGAGCCAAGACACGAGGTGAAGGCCCCGGACACCAATAGGATTTACAAACTCGTCAGGAAGGCTGGCTCCGTCCTGGAGGCAGAGTTAGATTCATGGGAGGTGGTCTTGGAGGGGAGGATGCTCCTCAAACTGTGGAGCATCTTGGAAAATAGCGCTCACCCCCTTCATGATACACTGGTCAACCTAAGGAGCACCTTCAGCAACAGACTGGTTCCATCTGGTTTATCAAGATGCAGTACAGAACGGCACAGGTGATCTGCCTTCCCTGTGGCTGTCAAACTGTACAACTTTGTACTCGTCACTTTACTTTAATGTTTAATGCAAAAATTTCCAAGACACTATTTAAAGGAGAGCGGGGCAGAATCTTGGCAAATATTTATCCCTCAACAAATACAGCAGAGTTGACCTAGTCAAGTTCACACTTTTAATTTAAACCTCCCTTTTCTCACCGAATGGCACGGTAAGTTTGAACTACACAGGATAATGTTTGCAGAATAAAAGAAGATTTGCATTTCCCTAGTGCTGGGTTTACCCAAGGCACCAATTACCATTTTGCCTATTTTCAATTGTTGTTAGGATTTCTAGCAGCTACCCAACGATGAGCTGTCACAATCTTGATGCTTCCAAGATGGCACCCAACCCAGGCGACTATTTGCGTGCTAGCCACAGAAGCAGATCTACAATCACATATTACAATCAATCATATTATAATTGCTGAAAAATACGTGAATTTTAATCTGACTGCAATCATAATATGATCAAGTACAAAGCATGGTAGGAATGAGAGTTGTAATGAGGATCCTAAAAACTCAATTAAGCATGTTGTAATGTTGTCAAATTGAGTTATATTATGCAAGAAAAGCACAATTTTTTTATGATGGTGAGAAACTAGTTTACAGAAAATGTACGTTAGCGCCATGGGATTTACTGCAGTGTGCTTGGTGTACAGGCGTAATGCAGTCTTGCTGTGATTGCACTGAGAACTGTTTTGTACTACAATGTGCAGTTTTTGGCTTTGTGTCCAAAAGAGGATAGAACACCGATTCCTGAGTTGAAGACATTGTACATGAAGAAAGTCCTCTAGTTGGACAGCTTGGAAACAGAGGACATAATCTCAGGATAGTGACCAACCATTAAGGACTTGAGATGAGAAGAGATTGTTTTCACTACCTTAGAGGGAAAATAATGATGTCAGAGAGTACATTCAAGGGTATTGAGTATAGATAGAGGTTGGGATATTATTCTTCATTCAAAATGTACAGCTGTATATGATGTTGGTGAGGCCACATTTGGAGTAACTGTGTTCAGTTTTGGTCACTCTACTATAGGGAGGATGCCGTTAAGCTGGAAAGAGTGCAGGGAAGATTTATGCGAATGTTTCAAGGACTTGAGGGCTAGAGCTATAGGGCAAGGTTGGGCAGACTAGGACCTGTTTTCATGCTGTTTGACTATGACTGAGATTTGAGAGCAATGTGGAACTCTCTTCTGCAAACTGCGATTGAGACATTTTTAGTGCCCAGATATACTGATTTACAACATTTTTTTTTGGAGACCCCTCCCCCAACCCCATGTGGCCATAGACCGTTAGAGTATTGTGTTCTGTTTTAGACACTCTTTTATAGGAAATATGCTGTTAAGCTGGAAAGGGTGCAGAGAAGATTTATAAGGATGTTGCCAGAATATGAAAGGCTGAGCTACTGGGAGCGGTTAAGAGGTTAGGACTTTATTCCTTGGAGCGCAGGGATGATCGTATAGAGGCGTATGATTATGAGAGAAATAGATAGCGTAAATGTACTGAGTCGTTTACCTAGAATAGGGGAATCAAGAACCAGAAGACATAGGTTTAAGGCGAGGGAGGAAAATAAAGATTTAATAGGAACCTGAGGGGGCAACATTTTTTATTTGCAAAATGGTGGATAGGTATATGGAATGAGTTGCCAGAGGAGGTAGTTGAGGTAGGTACAATCATAAAGCATTTGGACAGGTACTTGGGTAGGATAGGTTTAGTAGGATGTGGGCCAAATGCAGTCATGTGGGACTAGTGTAGATGGGGCATGTTGGTGAGAATGGGCAAGTTGGGCCGAAGGGCCCGTTTCCACGCTATGATTATGTAGCAATGTTACAAAATTTTGAGATTTTAAAAATCAAGTCTGTAATTTATCCCATCAGATAAAGCATAAAAATAAGTTTAATTTGACACCTAATTCACTTTCATATCTCAAGTATTTAAAAAGTTATGGCCATTTTCATACTGGGAAATGAGCATCTTGTTCCCTATTGATTTTCTATGGACATAACAAAAAAGCTGTGATCGTGAACAATCAAAAGCCCATAACTTTCTTAAAAATTAAGAGAACTGAATGAAATTTTCAGTTATCATAGATTGAAGCATTCTGAAACAAATATAAAATAATCTTACTTGGATGACCTGAAATTAAAGCATATAATTAGTTAGTTACCTAATTGTAGCTAATTTCAGACTTCAATTACTAGATCTAAACATCTATCCATTTCTTAATAAATGATTAACATTTTTAAATAGCCTAAATGTCCAAATAATATTCACAAATAATTCACAATAAAACATGATTTTTAAATCTCATTTACATTAATTTATAGACCAAATGGAAGGAATTTAGTGTTTAATTGCTGTAAATAAATGCCCATTTAAATCAGCTTTCCAGTGGATCCCTGTGGAACGCGCTGGTTTAGAACGTTCACATTGCGGTAGATTTGTGCCCCAAATGCCCAGAAAAATACTGCGCGATATAATAGACCCAAATTGAGCTACTCGCAATATTAAATTTTGTATAAAGGGATCTTTAGAAGCCCTATTTAATGTAAAAATATACAGCCAACCTTCTGCTATTTTCTTTATGAGACCCTGCGGTCGCTGGCGGTCGCGGGTTTAGAGATTGATTTTTAAACTACTATAACTATTATTCAAGGCCTTTAAACCTAATAATAGCTTTTGCGACGGGGTCTTCCAGCGATTTTTCGTTAATAATTAACTAGGCTGAACATTTTCGATTGGAACAGCTTAGAGAAAAGCGCGTTTTAAACCCGCCCCCTCTAAACGGCGCCAAAATCGCGCACAGCCTCAGCAGAAGATCTTCAACGACGCTTCAGGTACGCTTTGCAACATACCTAGATTATGACTGGTTTTCGATCCTCGGATTAGGTCAGCACAGCACACAGTATTCCAAATGCAATCTCAATGAAATTCAGTACAACAGCAGCAGCAATTGTTGCTTTCATACTCAAATCAAGTTGACATTACTAGCTGATAAAAAACTTCTTTCCTGATAGTTTATGAAACCTGCATGCTTGTCATTTCTGTACGAGGATACCCAAATGCTTTTGATTGCTCGCTTTTTCTGATATATCATCTTTAAAATAGTTTTTCTTTTTCAAACTTCCAACTTATTGACATTTTCACATTTACCCACATAATAATCCAACTGTAGCCTTCGTACTAAGTCATTCAATAAAGCAATATCCCTTTACAGCATTTTTGCACTTCCCACGACCTTTTCCTAACTATTTTGCTTTTAGTTCTAATGGGAAAAATAAATCAAAAGTGCTAACCATCATCTATATTCTGTCTCATCAAACACAGGCCAGAGAGACTTGTGGTAACTTATGCTTCTCATTCTTGGTTTCACCTGTCCTAAGACACTGTGGTTGCTTGTTCTAACTGCCAATATTATAACCATATAACCATATAACAATTACAGCACGGAAACAGGCCATCTCGACCCTTCTAGTCCGTGCCGAACACGTATTCTCTCCTAGTCCCATATACCTGCGCTCAGACCATAACCCTCCATTCCTTTCCCGTCCATATAACTATCCAATTTATTTTTAAATGATAAAAACGAACCTGCCTCCACCACCTTCACTGGAAGCTCATTCCACACAGCAACCACTCTCTGAGTAAAGAAGTTCCCCCTCATGTTACCCCTAAACTTCTGTCCCTTAATTCTCAAGTCATGACCCCTTGTTTGAATCTTCCCTACTCTCAGTGGGAAAAGCTTATCCACGTCAACTCTGTCTATCCCTCTCATCATTTTAAAGACCTCCTTCAAGTCCCCCCTTAACCTTCTGCGCTCCAAAGAATAAAGCCCTAACTTGTTCAACCTTTTACTGTAACTTAGTTGCTGAAACCCAGGCAACATTCTAGTAAATCTCCTCTGTACTCTCTCTATTTTGTTGACGTCCTTCCTATAATTAGGCGACCAAAATTGTACACCATACTCCAGAATTGGCCTCACCAATGCCTTGTGCAATTTTAACATTACATCCCAACTTCTATACTCAATGCTCTGATTTATAAAGGCCAGCACACCAAAAGCTTTCTTTACCACCCTATCTACATGAGATTCCACTTTCAGGGAACTGTGCACAGTTATTCCCAGATCCCTCTGTTCACCTGCATTCTTCAATTCCCTACCATTTACCATGTACGTCCTATTTTGATTTGTCCTGCCAAGATGTAGCACCTCACACTTATCAGCATTAAACTCCATCTGCCATCCTTCAGCCCACTCTTCCAACTGGCATAAATCTCTCTGTAGACTTTGAAAATCTATTTCATTATCCACAACCCCACCTATCTTAGTATCATCTGCATACTTACTAATCCAATTTACCACACCATCATCCAGATCATTGATGTACATGACAAACAACAGTGGACCCAACACAGATCCCTGTGGCACCCCACTAGTCACTGGCCTCCAACCTGACAAACAACCATCCACCATTACTCTCTGGCATCTCCCATTCAGCCACTGTTGAATCCATCTTGCTACTCCATCATTAATACCCAACAATTGAACCTTCTTAACCAACCTTCCGTGAGGAACCTTGTCAAAGGCCTTACTGAAGTCCATATATACAACATCCACTGCTTTACCCTCATCAATTTCCCGAGTAACCTCTTCAAAAAATTCAAGAAGATTAGTCAAACACGACCTGCCAGGCACAAATCCATGTTGACTGTTCCTAATCAGACCCTGTTTATCCAGATGCTTATATATATTATCTCTAAGCATCCTTTCCATTAATTTGCCCACCACTGACGTCAAACTAACAGGTCTATAATTGCTAGGTTTACTCTTAGACCCCTTTTTAAACAATGGAACAACATGCGCAGTACGCCAATCCTCCGGCACTATTCCCGTTTCTAATGACATTTGAAATATTTCTGTCATAGCCCCTGCTATTTCTACACTAACTTCCCTCAATGTCCTAGGGAATATCCTGTCCGGACCTGGAGACTTATCCACTTTTATATTTCTCAAAAGTGTCAGTACTTCCTCTTCTTTGAATCTCATAGTTTCCATAGCTACTCTACTTGTTTCCCTTACCTCACATAATTCAATATCCTTCTCCTTGGTGAATACCGAAGAAAATAAATTGTTCAATGTCTCCCCCATCTCTTTTGGCTCTGCAGATAGCTGTCCACTCTGACTCTCTAATGGACCAATTTTATCCCTCGTTATCCTTTTGCTATTAATATAGCTGTAGAAACCCTTTGGATTTACTTTCACCTTACTTGCCAAAGCAACCTCATATCTTCTTTTAGCTTTTCTAATTTATTTCTTAAGATTCTTTTTACATTCTTTATACTCCTCAAGCACCTCATTTACTCCATGCTGCCTATAATAATTGTAGATCTCTCTCTTTTTCCGAACCGTGTCCAATTTCCCTTGAAAACCATGGCTCTTTCCAATTTTTACTATTTCCTTTCAACCGAACAGGGACATAAAGATTCTGTACTCTTAAAATTTCACCTTTAAATGTCTTCCATTTCTCTTCCACATCTTTCCCATAAAACAAACTGTCCCAATTTACTTCTTTTAAATCCTTTCGCATCTCCTCAAAGTTAGCCTTTCTCCAATCAAAAATCTCAACCCTAGGTCCAGTTCTGACCCTCTCCATAATTATATTGAAACTAATGGTATTGTGATGACTGGTCCCGAACTGTTCCCCAACGTATACCTCTGCCACCTGACCCGTCTCATTTCCTAACAGGAGGTCCAGCACCGCCCCTTCTCTAGTAGGTACTTCTATGTATTGCTGCAAAAAACTATCCTGCACACATTTTACAAACTCCAACCCATCCAGCCCATTTACAGAATGTGTTTCCCAGTCTATGTGTGGAAAATTGAAATCTCCCACAATCACTACCTAGTGCTTACTACTAATATCTGCAATCTCCTTACATATTCCTCCTTACATCATTATGCACATAATCTACATAAAAACAGTAGAAATATGAATCATTTCCCTGATTAATTTCCTTGTGCTTTGCCCTCCAGACACTACAATAAATTGCAAAATAAAAGTCTGCAATAACCCTTCAACTCACCACCATATTGTAGGCTTCTGGAACATCCGTTTCAAACTGGAACTTGCCACCCTGGTAATACCCTTCATCTGTGGACAGAACAGGAAATAGGCTCGAGTGAAACACTTTGACAAAGGATACATGCACTTCCCCAAAGTTTTATTCTAGACAGACATAAATACACACCTGCTGGATGCAACACCTTCAACATTTCCTTCAACTACAGCTCTAACTTTCCCATAAGCATCTTGACTCAATTCCACATGCAACTGATCTGATCCAGCCTAATCCCACCCCTAAATTACAAGAACTCTAAAAGACCGCATGTCAACTAAATGATAACAGGATTTCAGGACCTAGCTCCATTGACAAAAATTAAAAAACATGGCACAGAAAAGCTTGTCATGAATCCATGAATTGATTGCCCACTTCCCAGAAGAAAAGGACAACCTCAGAGATAACCATGACAATCTTCAACACAGGAGTCAACCACAGAAGGGTGGTAACCACAGACAGGTGTCCCAAATGTCTGCCACAGGGAGAATCATTACAGGCTCCTTCTGAACTACATCCTTCTGGTAGCCAAAGAGCTGCTCTGAGAATAAGAGTGTGGATTCCTTCCATCTAGATGTACAGTGGACATAACTTTCATTGTACAACAACTCCAAGAAAAATGTAGCACCGGCCACCTCAAATCCAGCTACCCAACCCCGAGAAATCAAACTCCAAATGCCATTCGAGCCACGATACTAACCAACAGAGCTACAATAAGCCGTTGTCCCTGAAGACTAGTTTCAAACAATGCTGCTGCATTGCTCAGTTTTTTCCATTTTTCTTGCTGCAATGTTGCACCTCACCTCCAACAAATTTCTCACTACCTTTAGGACTAATGCTAAACTGCAGAAGCTATTGCAACTAAGCACCTGAGACAATGTCATCCAAATTTTGCCTGTAGCATGCAAACGATGCCTGCTTTATGCACACTCGATGGCTGACCTCAAGCTTCATCAACTCATTTAAGGAAGTGGCCAACAGCATGGATCTTGCATTCAGCATCCACAACGCAAAAGGCCTCTGCCAGCTTTCAACACAATGCTCACTGCAAATCCTAAAAAATGTGGAGCTCTACCCATATCTCGGGAGACACCTATCTACAAAGGTAAACATTGATCGCAAAATACCCCACCATCTTCAATGGACCACGTGGTCTTTAGTCAAATAAGGAAAGCAAATTTGAGGATCAAGACCACAGAATTGGCACAAAACTGTCTACCAGGCAACAGGGTTAACTATCTGCTATATACCGTATTTCCCGGTAATGAAGACGCTATTTTTTACCCAAAAATACGGCACGAAAATTTACCTGCGTCTAGGAGGCCAAAGGTTAGGTTATTAGCCAAGAAAGATAGACTTGGCTATCCCTCAGTACAGCAACATCAAGAACGATGTTGCTGTACTGAGGGATAGCCAAGTCTATCCCTCATTGCTGGCAGCTGATGGGAAGTGGCTGTAAAGTTGGAATCGGCTGTAAAAGGACAGCGCCGCTGGGGGGGGGGGGGGGGGAAGAGTTCCTTTCACAGCGGGTGGGGAGTCTGGCCCGGGTCAGCACAGCCTGGACTGCACAAATTGGCTGGTCCGCCAGGGGTAAAATTGCGGGGAGGGCAGGAGCGTTGAGAAGGAGGGGGTCGGGGATCATGCCAGCAACTCACTCACTGACCGCTGCCAGGGCACGGAGCCACCACATTGTGGCCGGGGAGAGAAGTAGCTCGGGTAGCCCCCAGGACCGGACAGCGGAACCAGCCGCCACCTAAGCACCTTCTGCCGGCCCGCCCACCAGCCAGCCACTTCAGCACAGGAGCAGCCGGTGAAGGTGGTGGTTGGCGAGTCGCTACTGGGCAGAAGGCTGGCTGCTCCGTCCCGGGCTTTCTCTCTCTCTCCCCATTATGTGATCTCTCTGAGCCAAGATGCCCCCATCCCTCAGACCTGAACTGCACAGCGCATTGTGGGACAGGCGAAGATGGAGGCTTCTTCATTGCCTCCTTGAAGGAGTTTCACATCTTCCTTTCTACTGACTAAACCAAACCCTTGATCCCGTCGTGCCTGCCTTTTTTCAAAATTTAATAACTCAAAATGGGGGTGCGTCTTCATTGCCGGGAAATACGGTACTTCTAAAACCTGGACTATTGACAGCAGGCTCCTCAAGGCACTCTAAACATGCTGACAATATTATCTGGGCAAAAATCTCTGACTTACTGGAAGAATAGTGAACCAATGTCAGTGTCCTCTCCCAGGCCAACATCCCAGTTACACGTAATCAGCTATGTTAGGCAGGATTAAGGAAGGCGGGTATGTGTGCATATGAAGCAATTTGATATAACTGTGAATGATATATACGATGAAAGATTTCATAAATGAATGAGAAATAGTGATATATGTGTGAGATTATATTAACTGTGAAAGATAGAGTGATGCAGATAAAATAGGTGCGCAGTAGATGGTTGATGCAAGTATATCTGCATGGTTGATGCAAGTATATCTTCTTTATCTTTCACACAGACAGATGCTCTATTCTGAGTTGTCAAAAAAAGGATTATGGGGAAAAGATTCAAGGAAGCCTCCTAGAAGAAATGCAACATCCCCATGTCAGAACCAAAACTCTGGATTGAAGGAATGGGTAACGTTTCGGATCGAGACCCTCCTTCAGAGTCAGTAGACACAGGTTACGGTGTGAAAACAAGACACCAAAGGAGACGAGGTTCAAGGAAAATGTAGAACAGATCATTGTTAGCTAGGGGAAGCTAACAACAAAGCATACTAAGATAAAATGTAATCAGGAAGACAATCAGACTGGTCGGAAAACTAGGATGGGGGAGGGATGGAGAGAGAGGGAAAATAAGGGTTATTTGAAGTTAGAGAAGTCGATATTCATACCGCTGGGTTGTATGCTGCCCAAGCAAAATACGAGGTGCTAGTCCTCCAATTTGCATTAGGCCTCACTCTGACAGTGGAGGAGGCCCAGGACAGAAAGATCAGTATGGAGATGGGAGAGGGAGTTGTAGTTTTTAGCAACCAGGAGATCATGTAGGTTTAGGCGGACTGGAAGTGTTCAGCGAAATGATCGCCGAGCCTTTAATATTACTCTCACTAGTGTATTGCACCATCCTGATCCTCACCTACAAAGCCCTCCACCATCCGGCCCCCCCCATATCTCACTGACCTCCTCTCCCCCTACCAACCCTCACGGTCCCTCAGATCCACATCAGCCGGTCTCCTCTCCAACCACAAGTCCAACCTCCGCAGTTTTGGGGACAGAGCCTTCTCCAGATTCAGATTCAGATCAGATTCAGATTCAACTTTAATTGTCATTGTCCGTGTACAGTACAGAGACAACGAAATGCATTTAGCATCTCCCTGGAAGAGCGACATAGCATATGATTTGAATAAATATTTACATTAGCATATATACAGACATAGTGTTTTTCCTGTGGGAGGAGTGTCCGGGGGGGGGGGGGGGGGGGGTGATTGGCAGTCACCGAGGTACGTTGTTGAGTAGAGTGACAGCCGCCGGGAAGAAGCTGTTCCTGGACCTGCTGGTCCGGCAACGGAGAGACCTGTAGCGCCTCCCGGATGGTAGGAGGGTAAACAGTCCATGGTTGGGGTGAGAGCAGTCCTTGGCGATGCTGAGCGCCCTCCGCAGACAACGCTTGCTTTGGACAGACTCAATGGAGGGGAGCGAGGAACCGGTGATGCGTTGGGCAATTTTCACCACCCACTGCAATGCCTTCTGGTCGGAGACAGAGCAGTTGCCATACCATACTGTGATACAGTTGGTAAGGATGCTCTCGATGGTGCAGCGGGAGAAGTTCACCAGGATCTGAGGAGATAGATGGACCTTCTTCAGTCTCCTCAGGAAGAAGAGACGCTGGTGAGCCTTCTTGATCAGAGTTGAGGTATTGTGGGTCCAAGAGAGGTCATTGGAGATGTCAACACCCAGGAACCTGAAGCTAGAAACACGTTCCACCTCCGTCCCGTTAATGTGGATGGGGGTGTGCGTGCCGCCCCTGGACTTCCTGAAGTCTAAAATGAGCTCCTTGGTCTTCTTGGAGTTAAGGGCCAGGTTGTTGTCAGCGCACCATGCTGCTAAGTGCTGGACCTCCTCCCTGTAGGCCGACTCATCGTTGTTGCTGATGAGGCCAATCACCGTTGTATCATCTGCATACTTGATGATGGTGTTAGTACCATGTACAGGTGTGCAGTCATAGGTGAAGCTCCAGGGCAGCTCCCAGGCTCTGGATCTCCCTCCCCCAACTTCCGCAATTCCGTGTCCCTCACCATCTTCCAGTCCCGCCTCAAGACCCATCTCTTCACCTCTGCCTATCCTTAGCCCCACGTCCCCCTCCCTTTTCATCTGTGCATTAATTGCCTCGTATTGTGTTTTGAATTATATTCTGTCTTTACTTTGTTTACTAGTCATGTCTCTACTATTTATTTCATTCCCCTTACATGTTTTTCCTCTACCTGCTAAATTTATGTAAGGTGTCCTTGAGACTCTCAAGCGCCCATAAATAAAATGTATTATTATTATTATTATTATTTGCCACATCTGTGAAATATTGCACATCTTACAAATACATAATACATTTTCTCTCTCAAACACACATATATATTTCAGTTTTAAAACAAATAACTACATAATATACAAGAAAATGTTGGTAATTGCTTAGTTCACATGTTCCACTCTGTTGAAGCTGGTGTTTATTGCCTATCTTAGTTGCCCTGAAAAGTGGCAATGGGGTTTCTCTTTGAATCACTGCAATCCCACATAGTGAATTGAGTCTTAATAAGAGATTGCTAGTGGATAGGTGCTTGATAGCATGATTGGAAGATGCCATCACTTTACTGATGATTGGACAAAGCCAGATAAAGGTCATTGTCAACCAGACGGATAGATGCAACAGGTTCCTTTCTTTAAATAATATCAGCAAACTAGCTACATTTGTACAATAATGTTTTCATGACAATGTTTAAAAATTAACAGATATAAAGAACTGGGGGTGTGAATTCACAACTCAAGACTGTTTCCAACATATCTTCTAATATATGCTCTCCTTGCCCTTTTACACCTTAAGTCGCTGCTTGATTAATCTACCACAGATCCCTGTTGCACTCAATGAGCGTAATCAGTTTTCATTTGCCGGCTTTGGCCTATTTGGCAAAACAAATTCTCAGTTCAACCAGATGAGTTTCATCCACTACTGCCTCTTTTCTATTTGCTTTGTGAGGAATTTTGCCCAATTACTTTCCGAAATCCCAAATAAACTGCATGTGTTGTATTAACATTGATCTATGTTGCTGCTTCGGTTTCAGTTGATTAATATTTTAAAGGTCAGGTTATTTATAGAAAAACAACCTGATCAACTAAAAATTCTGATAATCAGAACAAATGCCAATGCCAAATGAGACAAAAAGCAAGATTTAATTTATTCAATCACCATGAGTGCATGTTCACCATCCTTAAATCCAGAGGCCTTAGTTCCGCTTTAATGACCAGCAACCTCCTTGCATAGAGGCATTTGATTTTATAACACTTCACACTCGGGTGTCCCTAATTGGAGGTTATTATCACAAATTGAGGATGGATTTAGATGATGTGTTTAGCATCCATAATTAATGAAAACAATTGAAACAAAATATGGTAATTGAGGCTATGGTGTTGTGATGTGATCTTAAGCATATAGGGGCACAAAGGAGAATGCTTTGTTATATTTAGTACGCTGCAAGTAGCATATTTATTTTCCTTGGGGAGCTGGAAAGAGTTTTACCAAACGTTTCCTGAAATTAGATTTGAATTACCCTTAGTAGTTGATGTGGCTGGCAAGGGAGGAAGGGAAGGAGAGTCGGAAAAAACAAACAAATTAAGTATAGTACAGTAAAGAGAATAAGAAAGTGATGAAGAGGTTAGAGACTCTCACAGGGGGAGATGGAAACAGCAAATACAGATCCACAGTCAAAAAGGTAGAGGACCAAAAATAGTTAACATATGTAATTTGAGTGGCAGAGACAAAGGTGATATTTGTTTTAAATATTACTTTCAGAGTGAGAGAAACAGAGATAATACTTGTTTTGCATAAAACAAAAGCGGCATGGTGGCACACCAGTAGAGTTGCTGCCTTATAGTGCCCGAGACCCAGGTTCGATCCTGACTATGGGTGCTGTCTGCACGAGTTTCTAAGTTCTCCCCGTATCCACGTGGGTTTTCCCCAGCTGCTCCTGTTTCCTCCCACAATCCAAAGAAGTACAGGTTTGTAGGTTAATTGGCTTAGGTAAAGTTTGTAAATTGTCCCTAGTGTGTAGGATAGTGCTAGTGTACACGAGTCACTCGTTGGTGTGGACTAGGTGAGCCGAAGGACCCGTTTCTATGCTGTATCTCTAAACTAAAGTAAAAGTATTCAGTCTGAAAGGTCCTGGCCCGAGACGGTATCTGTCCATTTCCTCAACAGATGCTACCTGACATGTTGAGTTCCTCTATTAGATTATTTTTTGCTCAAGTATCATCTTTCTGTATACTCAGAGTATATTTTCAAGAAGACAAACAGGTCTGTGTTTTTGGCCTCTTGCTACGCACTCTTCTGAACACCAAGAAACACAGTTCCTGGCATAAGTCCTGAGAACTTCATTTTACACAACAAAAGGTTTAATATCAGAGCTATTTATTATGGTGACAAGCAGTTCTGAAAACCATGCAAATCATATAAACAAAATAATAACAATTTTAATTTGGATGAAAGATCAATTGAGGAACAATTAGACGCCTGAAAGGGAAAACAAATTAAAAAAGTTATAGTACAGAAGTCTCTAGCCATATAAAATGACCAGCTGCCCTCATGGTAGTCTTAAAGGGCTTTCTCACTGTGCGACCTGAAGCAAGACTTAACAAGATTTAACACCGTGGGAACCTTCTGCGATAGCAGTACGGCATTCGTGGACCACCGAGGACCTCCGTGGCGCTAACGGCTGGTAGTCGTGTGACTTGGTAAGGTCGGGAGAAAATCCAAACATTTTTGAATTTCTCCAAGAGTGACTTGAGCAGCGTTGCAACATTGTATGAACGCAGATGCCAGTGCGATATCCGTGCGATATCCGTAATGACACTTGCGGGTACCGTGGGAACTCCTGCGAACGGTAAACCTGGAAGCTTGACAGAAGGGACATAAGGTGAGTAAAAAAGGTGGTCTCAATATCGCCAATGGCACATGTGTCCATCGAGGACGTCCCACCTAATTGTCATTGTTTGATAATCTTTTTCGCAGTAAAAAGACTTGCAGAGATGCCTCTCAGAAAAGCGCAAAGAAAGGGGTCAAAGAAAGTCAGAAAGTTTTTAGCCATGCAGGTAAATGAGGAGGAAACTCAGCAAGAGAGACAGGTGGAGAGGCAAGAGGAGATGCCAGAGATACCACTGCCTGTGGGCTCCTTGGAGCAGGGAGAGGGTGATCAAGGTGGATTTAAGATTGCCTCCCCAGTAGCTGTTGCCTCCACAATATCCTCAGCAGACGATAACATAAAGGTTAGATGGTAGAAGGTAAGGCCATATAACTTCAACAGGGAACAAGAGGGGGAACTGGTGGAGTGGTACCAATGCAATGAGATTCTCTATGACAAATCCAGAGAGGATTATAGAAATAGGGAGAGAAAGCGCAACCTGCTGGAGACGAGGGCTGCTGAGTATCCCCGGTGCTCATGTGAGTAACTATAACAATACATTAGTTTATGTACAGGAGAACAATTTAATGTTATCCATGATTTAAAAACATACAATGCTACAGATGTAAAAGTGCTGTTTTTGCAGTCACCTTTAATTTATCTTATAAGTCTGTCTGTTCCCTGCAGCTGCAATGTAAAAGTAGTGGTGGACAGCTTTTACACCCTCTTTGTTTACACCCTATTCTGTCACATATTGAGAGGAGATGCATCACACAATACATTTGTCTGTAAAAGGGCCTCGCAAACACGAAATACAACAAATGAGGCACGCCAGATTATTTAAAACACATTATATCCATCAACCTCCGCTACAAGCGTTAACTCAGGCATTTAAAGGGACAATGCAATGTTCTAAACGGCAGGTTTTGCGGACGAACATCTTATAGGAAGCACTTTTCAGAGGACAACACTAGGAAGTCAGCTTATAACATGCAGTAGTGTTCCCGTGGTCGGCTACCCATCAATATAGCTGTCCTGCCACGGCACACTCCCCAATTGTGAATTGTAGTAAGCGCAGAGATGGTCTCTTTGCTCTTTCACACAGGATGTGCCCGAGTTACCTTTCAAATGCTCCAGTGAGACCATTTTCAACTTGTTCGCACCACTTCTCCAAGCACCTAGTGTTACTTCCCCTGTGTCACTGTCCACTATGTCACCGTCCTGGATGGATGTTGCTGATCCAGCAGCTGCACCTCTCATTCGGATCAGGTTGTGCAGAACACATGCTGCATATACTATACTCTCCACATTCTTGGACCTCTGCTCCATTGTCTTGAGCAAGCATCTAAATCTGTTTGCCAAGATGCCAAAATAATTTTCTACTACCCTCCTGGCCCTTGACAGCCTGTAATTGAAGATCCTCTGTTCCCTAGTTAGATTCCTCTGTGGATATGGCTTCATAATCCAGGGCCGTAGTGCAAAGGCTTCATCAGCAACCATCGCATATGGGATGTCCGGGCTGTCTTCTCCTGACAGAGGTTCTGGATCAGGCATGCCTGCTGTTCCACCTTCCATTTTATTTCCAAGCCAGGTTTCTTTCCAAATACGGCCATCACCAACACTTCCAGGTGTGCCCACATCCACATACAGGAAGTTGTAGTTATAATCAACCACCGCCATGAGTACAATTGAGTGGAATTTCTTGTAATTGAAATAATTTGAGCCACCTCCGGGTGGTTTACGGATTGCCACATGCTTGCCATCCAAAGCCCCACATGTGTCAGCAAAGTTCCAACTGTTTTCAAACCCCAGTGCAACTCTCTTCCACGCATCTGGTGTACTGGGGCATTCCATCACTTCAGATGAATAAAATTGGATGATCGCCTCACAGGTTTCTCTGACAATACCACAGATGCTGTTGGTGGCGACAAGAAAGTTGTAAGATAGACTTTTATAAGAATCGCCTGAGGCCAGGTAGCGGAGGGTGATTGCTATGCGCAACCCTGGTTCCAGTGCCTTTCTCATTACAGTGTCAGTCTTCTTCAGCAGAGATCCCAAATTATTCTTTAACTCATTAAAGAGCTCGGGTGAAATTCTGACAAGGTTTTTGAATGCACTTTTATCCTCTTCGCACAGCACATTAAGCAGTTGCTCATATTGTCCTAATTGAGGTCTCCGTTGAAACATGGGCTTAACCCAGTGAGACTTCCTCTTAATTCTCTTTTTAATTAATCTCACCCTTCTGCCTTCACGCAAGCGTTTTCGATGCACATGTTGCGCTAATGCATACAGCACGTCAATGAAAATAACAACCAGCCTGTACTCGAACCAACTTTGTATAGGCATGTCTGCAAATGAGCCAATTCTACGAACGGAGGATATTTATATAGTGTGTGAAAAAAAGTGACATCATTTGTGCCACGTGATTAACTACACTACAGTCCACGATGTTCATTCACGATTAACGGGAAAGATCGGGAGACGGACAAGTCACTCGCACAAATGACAGAATTGCCGAGTACCGTGGGAACTCTTTATCTACCCCCCTTATATCGTGCGGAACTCGTGCTGGACCACGACCACTTCACTCGGGTGACATCTTGCTTCAGGTCGCACTGTGAGAACTGGCCATTAGTCATCTTGCATCCTCATATATTTTGAGTAACTAATGTACTTGTGAAGACAATTAACCATTTTGCTGGGTGGATTATCAAGCAAAATCACTGATCTGACTCAAACACAGTTGTGATATGTATCAGCGTCATGATTTTAAGCACTTCAAACCTCCCCTCCAAGAATAGTGTGATGTATTATCCTCTGCATCAATCTTCGGTTACCATTTTCTTCCAATATTCAGAGCTTATGAATTAACAAAATTCTCATTCAACATAGCTTCCAAAACCAAGATTTAGGAATAAGCCTCCACAGACAGCTGTGGAGGCCAAGTAATTGGGTATTTTTAAGGCAGAGATTGACATGTTCTTGACAAGCACCCACTTTTGCATCATGTTTATCCAAAATATTGCTTTTTGCACAACAATAATTCCCCCAAATCATACTATCTATAACCTACTTCTGGAGTTGAGAAATACCTGATTACTGTTGGCATTGAATACTATTACCCTACACCTGGATGTGCATATTTAGCAATAATTTAGATTTTCCCATTGAGGACCTCAGTAAAAACACGACATAATTGGTCATGTTAACTCTGCACGTTTTGGTCCAGCCCAATGAAAAGCAAAATTAACCTCGGATCTTTTCAGCACTCAGCGATTCACTCAAAGTAAATCCACTCCCTCAGTAGTTCATTTACAATGCAAATCATTCATGAGAAACAGTCAAACTAACCAACAGAAAAGGCAATGATCCACAGCAGTAACGATCCACAGCAGTAATGATCCACAGCAGTGAAAACAGTAATTGTACCAGCATGATCTGTATGTAGAATGGTGAAACTAGATAAATTGCTGGAAAATTGGTGGTAGACGTCTACAACCAAACACGCTGGAAATAGTTGGTATGCGAGGGAACACGAGAAATATCGTGAAAAGTCAGTGAGCTGACAGTTGCTCTCTCCTGATCTGCTGATGTTTCCAATACTTTTACATCCAATTTGTACTGCCTCGATTAACAGCTAATTCTTAATCTTTCTATGATTTAATATCCTTTCTTTATTAGGATGCTTAATAAAAGCATTCCGTGCCTGATTTAGCTTGAGTTCTAACAACTGGTGACCTTCGAATAAATGCCTGGATACCATCTGGCTCAAGTCCAATGGTGTTTCTTCCAACACTACATTTTTAATATCAATGTTTTTCTTCCTTTACTGCTTATCATTTGCTTATATATTTTGATTACTGTTCTTTCCAATTTATACAATTTCCATTTTTTCTGCAATAAGCTATATCATGGGTATATGAAAATATCAGTGTAGACAAATTATTTTCTCAAAGTGCATTGCAACCCTTGATCATGTTCATGCCAGGTTTGAAGCTACAGTAATAAAATATAAGAAACCTTTTTAAGATACATCAATGCATGTTTAGCCAACAAAAATGATCACATGCTTCTCAAACCCATGACTGCTATTAAAAAAAGGACACATACATCTGCATTGTACTATTGAGCACTTTCCAAAGTCAATGAAGTACTTTTGAAAACTGGTTACTGCTGCACAGCACTCGACCTGTGTATGCAGAGATCCCAGAAACAACAAAGTGAAAATGATCACATAATCTGTAGTGATCCTAATGAAGGAATAAATATTGGCCGAACACCTGGCAGTATTACTCTTGAAATAATGCCATGGTATGTATGTATTCACGTGGAAGGTTTCAGCTACCTCTGTTATACAGCTGCTGTACATTTCATGAACAGTTCCTGTAGTAATTGGGTACATGGTTTGAAGATCCATAGCTAAACATCCAAGATTCAATAGTTTGAGCTGAAACTTTTCTAAATCATTTGCTACACTACTTTATTCAAAAGGCAGCACATAAATCAATGCTCTTCAAACTGGGCGGTACCGCCCACTAGTGGGCGATTTAAGCTTTCAGGTGGGGGCAGAATAATTACATGCTGTATTAAAAACATCCAAAAGATACAAACTCAAATCTGTGAGAGAATGTATGTGAAAAGAAAAAGTTGCTGTCATTTTAGAGAAAAGTATTTGAAATATGTTTTTTTAAATTTTCTGCTGCATTAATTTTTAACTATGTAAAATATTGTAATGTTTAACCGCCACCAAACCCCCCAGAATCCCAGAGCAGAGCTGGAGCCAGCGCTGAGCGCCTTCCGCACAGGCTGCAAGCCCAGCCGCCTCCGGACGGGGATGGCCTTAGCGGATCGGCGGCGCCCGAGACCGGCTCCCGCTCCGGGGCTGTCGGTTGGCCTGGCGGGGCGGCACTGCGTCTCCGCGCTGGCTGTGGGCCAACCGACAGCCTCCGGAGCGACAGGACAGTGGAACTCTCCTGCAGACACCCATCCAATAAAAGCCCCTCTCCCATTCCCCAGTCCTTGCATCCTCTCTCCTACCATCTATCCCGTTGACCGCCACTCATTTGCTGGAACCGCTACTCAGCGATTCCCACCGCTGCATCAACTGACTCCAGAGCTCCGGGTCTGTGGAGAATCGCACCTCCCCTCCCCCGTCGCTGCTCGGGCGCCGAGGGGGGCCAAACGACAGCCACTGGAAAAGGTGAGAGGTGCAGCGTACGGCCACCGGCCCGCAGAGGTCGCTCTATGACCTGCGAAGATGCCGAGGGATTCGGCAGCGATTCTCACAAAGGAGTGGCAGTCAACGGATAGATGGCAGGATAGAGGAGGCAGGGACTGGGGAACGGGAGAGGGGATGTCCCGTCCCCCCCCCCCCCGCGCCGACCAGTGGAGAAGGGAGAATTAGTGTCACTAACTCCAGTAACAATTCAACAGCGGTTGCAGCGCGGGAGACCCGGTTCGATCCAATGTTTTTCTTCAGTGATCTATGACCTAGGCATGCGCTGTCGGAATACAGAACTTGCTTATACGGGTATTGAACATACATAAAACAAGATTGTGCCAAAACGTTTTCATTCAACGCGCCACAATATTGGTTCACCGGTGCACACAGTCTCTGTGACTCAGTCGAAACGAATATTGCTGGTGCGTGAAATTGCCATTGATGAGATTTTTGATTTTTTTCGTATTATTATTATGGTTTTGTGACTTTGAATAATTTGTGCAACAAATATTAAAACCATGTCTCAAAAAAAGAAATATGCTCATGGCTATTTACCAGAGTATCTGAAGATGGGTTTCATCAAATCTATTACAAACAAACAGCTTCCAATGTGTTTACTGTGCCACAAGACATTTTCTAACGAAGCAATAAAACCAAGTCGATTGCGAGAACATCTTGCTACAAAGCATCCAAAATATAAAGATAAGCCCATTGAATATTTTCAAGAACTGTATGAAAGATTTCAAAATCGTTCAATAACTGCATCATTCAAGAAACAAAATGCAAAGAACGAAGATGGATTAATTGCAGCTTATCGTATATCACAATTAATTGCAAAAAGTGGTAAAAGCCATAGCATTGGAGAAACTTTGATAATACCCTCATCAAATAATTTATCTCAACAGTAATGCATCAGGATCCAACTGAAGTTATAAAAACATTGCCCCTTAGCGATACCACAGTAAGGCGACGCATTGACGAAATTGCGGTTATTGTTGAAAATAAACATTGCTATTCTCCAAAACTCATAATTTTCCATGCAGTTGGACGAATCTACCATTGCAGATAATAATGCTTTATTGATGGCATATGTATGGTACTTTGATGAAAACAGTACTTTGCAAGAAGAAATGTTATTCACTTTAAATCTTATTACAGATACAAAAGGATTATCAAAATTTACTGCTGTGAAATCATACTTTGCAAAAAATAATATACCCTTGAACAATATTGTTGCATGCGCTACCGATGGAACACCATCAATGATAGGTCGCTATCGTGGTTTTGTTGCTTATTTGAAGGAGGAAGTGCCAAACATTTTGTATATTCATAGGCAACATCTTGTCGGAAAACATTTGAGTACAAGCCTTCATTCAACATTAAGTATAATGACTAGGGCTATAAATAAGATCAAATCGAATGCCAAAAAATGATAGAATGTGCCAGGACAATAATGAGCAATTTATTAGGTTACTGTTACACACAGAAGTTCATTGGCTCTCAAAGGGTGCATGCTTGACTCATTTTGTTGAATCATGAGTGTCATACAGTTTTTTGAAAGTGAAAATGAGGCTGGTCTCTGTCAACAATCAAAAAACAATAAAGCATGATGCATTTTATTTGGCAGACATTTTTAAGAAATTTAATGAAATTAATTTGCAGCTTCAAGGAGCCAATATAACACTTATTAGTTGCAAAAATGTCGTGTCATTATTCATCGAAAAATGATCTTTTCCATCACAATCTTTTGAATAGGGAATTTCATCAGTTTCCGGAATTGTCATCAAAAGATGATGTAACTCCAGAGGAAATTGAAAGGTTCAGTAGTCACCTCAATGAACTTAAATTGGATATGGAAAAACAATTTAGTGATATTTTGAACTTGAAGGTGTGACTGGATGATGAATCCTTTTACTGTAAATGCTGCTGAGGCTGATATAACATGCCAAGAAGAACTATTAGAACTTAAATATGATGAAGAGAGCAAATCGAATTTCAATAGTCGTGGATACCAAAAACTCTGGCAAAATAAAAAAATGCCTGCCTTATATCCAAATATGTTGAAAATTATATTGAATTTACTGTTACATTTCCCTACCTCATATCTAGTGGAATCAGGATTTAGTGCTATGAATCATATTGTCACCAAACAGAGGAACTGTCTGAAAATCACTGAAAGAGACCTTCGCTTGTTCCTTGCGAAAATCAAACCAGATATCCAACATTTAGTTTCTCAGCATCAGGCTCAAGGATCTCATTATATTAAAAATAATTTCAATTAATTTTATTGTTTTATGCAGGATATGTAACTTTTTTTTCAATTTAAATATTAGTGGGTGGTATGAAAATTTTACCCTCATGAAAGTTACAAAAGTGGGCGGTAAGTATTAAAAGAGTGAAGAGCACTGATTTAAATGATTGGAAAATATTCTGAAAGCAAAAATGCTCCTTTGAACTGGTGGAACATTCTAAAACTTTTATTCGCTAACACAATGATAGCTTTAACTTAATGAAGACGAAATGGACTATATATATGCCAGGTAATGGTATTTCATGCATGTTGGGGTAACTAAATATGCCCAGGTTAATAGGCTCATGCTCAGATCGACAGGGAAGTACAAACTTAGTTCACAATGTCTCTCGTCTTGTGTGTGTGTGTCTGTATATGTGTTTTTTTTGTATATTCGTCAAAACGGTACGCGGTAGCGCTGAAAAATTTCCACATTTTTATTCACATTTTTCCCGCCCATGACATAACCAGGTTCCCTTCAGATTTGATGCTATATTTCACGTTATTGATGATTAAAGTTTTTTAAAAAAGCAAAATTTGAACAAAACCAACTGCTTCTGACACACCTCTAGCAGCTTCCACTGATGATGTCACAATGCCATCTCAGTCCACCAATCACAATGGGATAATTTACATAAGTTGCAGTCATCGTTGCCAACGGTAACAGTGAGTAGCAGAAGGGAACAAGAGAACAAGAAGAAATAACTGAACATGTCAAGGATCAATGAGAAAGAACACAGAAGAGAGCAAGAGACGCAACAAGAAAGAACTGAACATCGACGATCAACGACAAAGAAGGCAGAAACTGGCAGGTAAAAAAGAACCATTTGTATTGAGATTTATTTTATTTCAAACAAATAGATCGCCAATTTCTTCTTCTTCTTCAGAGTTCATTAATAGATAGAATTGTATTTAGAAGTTCATAAATATTTACATCCTGATAAATATCTACCTCTTTCTTACATCATGCCAAGAGGAGGGAGAAAACGAGTTGCAACATGGTCAAGGAAAGACGCAAAGAGACATTAAGAGGAAATGAAGAGCAGAAGGGAACAAGAGACGCAACAAGAATTAACTGAACATGTGGAGGAACAACGAGAAAGAACACAAAACAGAGTGGAGCAAGAGACGCAACAAGAAAGAACTGAATAAATCTCATTTTTAACGTTTAAATTGTTATATTTTAATAGTTATTCACATTTTAAGCTTTAATAAATCCCTTTTCCACTTGTCGTGCCAGTCAGGTAGTATAGGGGAGAGGTTTCATTTACAATTAAAAAACGTTTGATTGTTTGTGATCGAGCTTTTCATGATCTGAACTACGCCAAAATGGTACACGATAGCGCTAAAAGTTTTGCACCACCTTACTCACAATAGTCTTGTTGTGTAGTGTATCAAGTTTCGTTCAGATTTATGTTATATTTTATGTTATTAACATTTTTTAATTTACAAAACACCAATTTGAGAAAATTCCCCGTGTTTAAAGATACGTCACAATGGGATTGTAGCCATGCTCGCAACAATGTTGCTATCCAAGTACACTGAGTCCTTCTAGCCCTAACATGACCAATTGCATTTTTTTCAAATGAAGGAGACAGAGTCCTGCTAGCCCTAGCATGTGCAATTGCATTTTTCTTTAATTTAAAATGAGAGAGGGTGAATAAGGCAAAATGAGCAGCCTCTGCACAGTTGGGGGCTGTGGGTGGAATTTTGGTTTTTGGGAACGGGTTGCATTGGGAAAACGGGTGAGTGGTGGAATCTTACGTTAGGGAACGTGTTGTATTGAGGGACCAGACCTCCCGTGGGGGTTATGGGTGAGTGGTGGAATATTGCGCTGGGGGAACGGGTGAGTGGTGGAATCATACGTTGGGGAACGGGTTGTGTTTGGGGAACCAGGCCTCCCGTGGGGGCGATGGGTGAGTGGTGGAATATTGCGTTGGGGGACCAGACCTCCCGTGTGACAGGGACCCAACCCGGGGGGGGGGGGGGGGGGGGGGGGGGGGGGTGTGTGTGTGTGTGTGTGTGTGGGGGTGTGTGTGTGTGTGTGTGTGTGTGTGTGTGTGTGTGTGTGTGTGTGTGTGTGTGTGTGTGTGTGTGTGTGTGTGTGTGTGTGTGTGTGTGTGTGTGTCAGATTCGGCCTTTGATTCCTTGGTCCGCCTGCACTCCGTCATGAAACCCCGTCATTTTTTCCATTTCGCTAGCTCATTCACTTTTACATTCAATTATGCACACCTCAAAAAAAAACTTCTTGTTTACGTACCCATTTTTTAATAAGATCGTGATTTTAATTGAGAATTCAATTTTTTTTTCATTGTGGGGTGTGGGATGGGGGAGGTGAGGAGTGGGGGAGCAGGGGGATAGAGGGAGAGGAGGAAAGTAGGGAGGGGAGAGGGGTTATGGAGGGAGGGAAGGAGGGAGTGACTGAGGTTATCCGCGCGTGCGGATTTTAAAATAACTGAATGTCTCCCCACGCGTTCACAGTGGGCCTGGTATCCGCGCGTGCGGGATTTGAAATGACCTCGCCGCTGAAGCTGGGGCGAGTTCTGGGGGCGGCGGAGTCCGGGCCCGCAGAGAGGGAGAGGAGCGGGACCCGGGGCAAGGAATAGGCCGCAGCCTCAACCTCTCCCTCCCCCGGCTCTAGGCCGCTCGGCCCGTCCCCCCCACTGACAGCCCCCGCCTCAAGTAGGGGCTTTGAAATGATCGCAGTGCAGAGGCTGGGGCTAGGTCAGGGGGCAGCGGCGTTGCTCCTCCGGGCCGGCGGGGAGGGAGGGGAGCGGGACCCGGGGCAAGGACTAGGCCACAGCCTTGGCCTCTCCCTCCCTTTCACCCGGCTTCAGGCCTTTCGGCCCATCTCCCCCGACAGCTCCCGCCTCACGTACAACTTCATCGTCGACGTCGTGGAGAAAACGGGGCAGACGGTGGTTTACATCAAGATCCTGGGGAGGTGAGGAGAGGGGAGGGGGTAGGGAGGGGGGAGAGAGGGAAAGGAGGGGGGGGGGGTGCGCGAGGTAGGGAGTGGGGGATAGAGGGAGAGAAGGGCAGTGGGGGAGGTGAGGAGGGAGAGTGGGGGGGTGGGATAGGTGGGAGGTGAGGAGTGGGGGAGGAGGGGGATAGAGGGAAAGGAGGGTGTAGGGAGGGGAGAGGGGTTATGGAATGAGGGAGGGAGTGCCTGAGGGTAGGGGAAAGGAGAGGGAGGGAGAGGTGAGGGATGGAGTGGGGAGGGAAGGAGAGGGGAAAGAAGAGGGAGAGTGAGGAGGAGGGGGAAGGGGTGCTGGGGAATGAGGGGGAATGGAGGAGGATAGGGGTAGGAAGAGGGATGGTGAGGTAATGGAGGAGGGGAGGGGTCTTGTTTGTTTGTATGCCTGAGTGCATGCGTGTGCGTAATATCCCAAAACCCCACCAAATTGGTACACGATAGCACTAACATTTTTGGCCCACCCTACTCACCATTGTACTGTGATGTAAATGAAACTAGTTTTGTTCAGATTGATGGTATATTTTACAATTTATTGACATTTTAAACTTTGCAAAAACCACTTTTCAACATGCCCTGCCCATCAGCCGTGTTACAATGACGTTGCAATAGGATCCCAAATCTCATTTCCATTAAAAAATCGTGATTTCAAAAAAACTCAGTTTTAATCAAATTCTTCCGTTTTCATTAACCTAACATTGTTCTTAAGTTATTTTAAAGATAAAAAACGTGATTTTTATTGATAATTTAATTTCTAAAAAAAAAATCCCGATTGGACGGAGGGAGGGAGTATAGGGGTAGGGGAAAGGAGAGGGAGGGAGAGGTGAGGGAGGGAGTGAGGGAGGGGAGGAGGAGAGGGGAAGGAAGAGGGAGGGAGAAGTGTTGGGGGAGGGAGTGCTGGGGGATGAGTGGGAATGGAGGAGGATAGGAGTAGGAAGAGGGATGGCGAGGTAATGGAGGAGCGGAGGGGGAAGAGGGAGGAGGGGAGGGAGCAGGAGGGTTGGTGGAGGGTGGGGAGAGGGAGGAGGGGAATAGGGGACAGAAGAGGAAGAATGATATGCATTCACATTGATCTTATTTTTTACGTTGTTGCCATTTTGAACTTTAAAAACGTCGCAGCCGTGCTCCCACTTGCCGGCTGCGCCCGCACAGTTGGGGAAAGTTTGCCGTGACTCACGTCACAACGGGGATCACTGGCATCACAACGGGAACCCGTCAGCCATGCCTGCGCAGTTGGGTCAGTAGTGGAATATTGCCTTGGGGGACGGCCCCAACTGGTCTGTACCTGGTCTAGTTATACCCAAGATTGAGAACCACAATTTATTCAGCAATTTGGTTCCCTTTCCGACTCTCAGTCTGAAGAAGGGCCTCAACCTGAAATGTCACTTAATCCTTTTCTCCAGAGATGCTGTCTGACCGGCTAAGTTACTCCAGCTTTTTGTGCCTATCGTCGGTTTAAACCAGCATCTGCAGTTCCTTTCTACACATCTCGACAATCAACATTTTGTATTAAGCATACGTTTCATATGTGACAAATTCTGTGCTTGACTCAATAGTTTAATTGTTACTTTATTTGCATATATTCACTGCACAGTGAAATTGCTTTGGATAGATTATACATGCACGAGTTGACATCTTTTGGCGCCATTTACAATAAATGCAAAGTCTGGTCCATGTGCTCGATGTACTGGAGCAGTTTCCAATCTAGGTAAGCCCCAGGCTGCTGGAAGCGTTCCTCCGTCACCCTCGACCAGATGGGCCCGCGATCTGACATCTCCCTCCCCATCTGATCGCTCTTTGTGTTTCAAGGGTGCCTCCCGCAGCAGACCGTTAAGGCGCTGGAGGCAATAACTCCTCGTGTCCGATATTGCCACCCGCTAGACAGCCCTGCTGGAACATGTGTCTGCAGGAGGCTCGATGGCTTCCCCATACAGTCCGAGACCCAATGGGTCTTTCTTCGTTCAGCTGCGGGGCATGGCATCCCATGAGCCTTCCCGGTTGCCCGTTTCGTTAACACCTCTGTTTAAATCCACATCATTCTCCCACTAGAAATTCCTGTTCTTAATTCAAATCAGTATTACCCGAATAGAGCAACAAAGATGAGTCAGGAGTCTGATGCCAACAATGACTTTAGGAAAGAATACAAGAAGCAAATCTGAGGTGAATGCAAGTCTGTGACAGGATCTGTTAATTGTCGATCATTCTGAGATCTGATTGCTGTATTGTATATCTCTTGCATAAGTTATCATTAGCAAGCTGATGATCATTAATGTCCTCTAGACCCACCAACACAAGCTTAGTTTCATAAACCACAAGAGCAATTCACCTGCCCCATTCCATAAATTTGCAACCACCATGCCGACAACTTCAAAGGCACTAATAGAAACAAGACCAAAAGTGCAAATGCATAATTGAACAAACACTTTGCTTCCCATTTTAAATACAATATTTTCCCTTAATCAAAGATATGCTCCCCTCATCTTTATGTATTATCTACCAATGAGCAAGATAAGCGATTATTAGTTATGTCAGGAAATCAGTAAAAGCAAAAAAAACAGCCATGGTTTAAGAGTAATGATGACAGGAATCAACATTCAATGAAATGTGTTTGCAAAATAATAACAATAATTTCACTGCACTTATCATTATATTAAGTTTGCATTATATTTAGTCAGTGACGCCAGTCCCCCCGTCACAACCAACCTACACTAACAATGTTATCATCAATCACTGCACGAATAATGAGCTGATGCTTAACACATTAATGCTGCAACTCACCAGAGATGTGTTGGCTTAAGAGGTTTCATATAAAAATACTGTGATATTAGCAAGCTTAGAAATACAACGTCCCGTAATTTGAGGAAGGAGGTTAACGCTATTGAGGGAGTGCAGCGTAGGTTTATAAGGTTAATTCCTGGGATGGCGGGACTGTCATATGCGGAGAGAATGGAGCGGTTGGGCTTTATACTCTGTAGAGTTTAAAAGGATGAGAGGGCATCTTATTGAAACATGTAAGATTATTAAGGGTTTGGACGCGTTTGAGGCAGGAAACATGTTCCCGATGTTGGGGGCGTCCAGAACCAGGGGCCACTGTTTAAGAATAAGCGGTAAGCCATTTAGAACGGAGATAAGGAAACACTTTTTCACACAGAGAGTTATGAGTCTGTGGAATTCTCTGCCTCAGAGGGCGGTGGAGGCCGGTTCTCAGGATACTTTCAAGAGAGAGCTAGATAGGGCTCTTAAAGATAGCAGTCAGGTGATATGGGGAGTACTGATTGGGGATGATCAGCTATGATCACATTGAATGGCGGTGCTGGCTCGAAGGGCCGAATGGCGTACTCCTGCACCTATTGTCTATTTTCTATCTACAGTTTTTTTTTTTTGATTTTCACATACTCTGATTGCAGTTTTGTACTGGAGCATAAATTCCAGAGTTGTTTGCTAAACAATGGTGTTGAATCAGAGATTGTTAAACCTTCCAAAGTGTCTCAAAAGAATTTGCAATTATATAGCAACTTCCACAAAACCAAGTCTTCCAAAATACTATGAAGCCTATCAGGGAGATGCAATCTTACTATAATGTAGGGAATCTGACTAGGCATGTTGAGCGATACATGTCGGTCAGGATGCTTGGAAAACTATCCTGTAATTCAGTCATGGAATCTTTCGCATTTATCAGATGGGATGCAGGCTCTTGATTTCAAAAATCGAGTCAACGATTATAGCTCCAACAGGGCAGCACCTCTTTGGTACTCCATTAGGTTTATCAGTTAAGTTTGTGTATCCAAACCACAATTGTTGAAGCATCTAGCCATACTATACATGCACAGCTGGTAGAATTTGTAGCATAGAGACTACCCAACCTCTTAGTGCATCATTGGCTCATTAGTTCACACACTGATCCAATTTCCCTCAACCGTGCTCCATCTTTGGTACTCTATTAGTCGAATCATTTAAGTGTATGTGCTCAATTTTATAGGGGGATTCTTGAACCCATGTTTGATTCAGAGATGAAAGTATTATTTATACAATACAATTTTATTTGTCATTTGAACCTCATTGAGGTTCAAATAAATTGTTGTTTCTGCAGTCATACACACAATAAAAAGACCCAAGACACAACACAATTTACACAGACATCCATCACAGCGCATCTCCTTCTCGCTGTGATGGAAGGCAAAGACTTATCCCTCCCCTGCACTCCCCATTTCCCCTCCCGATGTCAGAGTCAAAGCCCCCGGCGGGCGATGGTAATTGTCCCGAGGCCATTAACGCCGCGCCGGATGATGCAAGGCCGCGCTCCGGGTCTTGGTGTTGGAGCCCCCGGCGTGCGCTAGCAAAGTCCCACAGCCATTCCAAGCCACGCCAGGCGATGTAAGGCCCCGCTCCAGGTACTCTGCGACCCCGCAACTCGGGCGGGAGAAGTCGCCGTTGCGGAAGCCCCGAAAAGCGGTTTCCCAGCAGGGACTCGCGGGCTCCCGGTATTACTGTCCACCAGACCTGCAGTAAGCCTCCAAATCTCCGGGAGTCCGGTCGCAGCAGCGCGCCACCACCGCTCCTCCCGCTCCGAACTCAGCCAGCTCTACGATGGTGAGTAGGTCCGCAGCTCCGTGGCTGGAGCCCTAGGTCGTTCCTGCTGGAGGCCGCTCCACGTTGCTCAACCCCAACGACAACGGAGACCCGACAAGGAAAAGGTCGGGTTCTCCGTGCAGGGGAAAGATTTTAAAAGATTCCCCACCCCCCCACCCCCCGCCCCCCCACACACACATACCCCGTCAAAAATAAATAAAAACTACATTGAAACAGGACAAAAAATAATAAAAAGACAGACGGACTGCAGAGGCCGCTGCGACGCGAGTCGCGCCGCCCACCCAGCTACTAATCTTTTAAATTATAGCATTATTGTATTCTTTAAATCATGTAGCAATTAAACAACTGTGGCACATATAACCCTAAAAAAAATACACATAAATGATTTGTTTTTTTTAAATATAAAACATCACAGCCAAGCAGTTTTATGACCAGGTTAGTAAAGATTACCTGGCATGACATTCAGCTGGAAGGAATGAAGTTTGTTTGCATCAGGAAAGTCCAGTTTGCATGTGCCTGCAGAAATAAAACCAATAATTGGAATGAATGGAATCAGTCAGGAAACATACGTCATGTCAAGCAAAAAAGCACTCAGATTGATTCAGATTCAAACTTTATTGTCATTGTGCAGTGTACAGTACAGAGACAATAACAAAATGCAGTTAGCATCTCCCTAGAAGAGCGACATAGAATATGAGCAATAAATAAATATATTTACGTGCATACAGTCATAGTAGTGCAATTATTTTTTTTCCTGGTGGAAGGAGTGTCCGGGGGGGGGGTGATTGGTAATCACCGAGGTACAGTGTTGAGTAATGTAACAGCCGCAGGGAAGAAGCTGTTCCTGGACCTGCTGGTCCGGCAACGGAGAGACCTGTAGCGCCTCCAGGATGGTAGGAGGGTAAACAGTCTGTGGTTGGGGTGAGAGCAGTCCTTGACGATGCTGAGCGCCCTTCGCAGACAACGCTTGCTTTGGACAGACTCAATGGAGGGGAGTCAGGAACCGGTGATGCGTTGGGCAATTTTCACCACCCTCTGCAGTGCTTTTCGGTCGGAGACAGAGCAGTTGCCATACCATACTGTGATACAGTTGGTAAGGATGCTCTCGATGGTGCAGCGGTAGAAGTTCACCAGAATCTGAGGAATCTGCCCATTACCCTTGCACAGCAACTCCATCAATGCTGACCTTCCTGGTACATTAACTCTCCCGATTCCCTTGTTACATCACCATTTCCAGTGAAGCCAAACCTTCCACCACATTAACTTACTTGTCAAATCGATCCCTCTCCCAGATTAAAACCCTACTGCCATCCCTCTGGTAGTAACTTTAAATATTAATGTATAATTATAGAAATAATAACCAATAAATATATAATCATAATTCAGAGTATCATTTACAAGTTAGGCATTATCAGTAAACATATTACCTGTACATAGAAACATAGAAACAAAGAAATTAGGTGCAGGAGTAGGCCATTCGGCCCTTCGAGCCTGCACTGCCATTCAATATGATCATGGCTGATCATCCAACTCAGTATCCTGTACCTGCCTTCTCTCCATACCCCCTGATCCCTTTAGCCACAAGGGCCACATCTAACTCCCTCTTAAATATAGCCAATGAACTGGCCTCAACTACCTTCTGTGGCAGAGAATTCCAGAGACTCACCACTCTGTGTGAAAAATGTTTTTCTCATCTCGGTCCTAAAAGATTTCCCCCTTATTTTTAAACTGTGACTCCTTGTTCTGGACTTCCCCAACATCGGGAACAATCTTCCTGCATCTAGCCTGTCCAACCCCTTAAGAATTTTGTAAGTTTCTATAAGATCCCCCCTCAATCTTCTAAATTCTAGCGAGTACAAGCCGAGTCTATCCAGTCTTTCTTCATATGAAAGTCCTGACATCCCAGAAATCAGTCTGGTGAACCTTCTCTGTACTCCCTCTATGGTAAGAATGTCTTTCCTCAGATTAGGAGACCAAAATTGTATGCAATACTCCAGGTGTGGTCTCACCAAGACCCTGTACAACTGCAGTAGAACCTCCCTGCTCTTATACTCAAATCCTTTTGCTATGAATGCTAACATACCATTCGCTTTCTTCACTGCCTGCTGCACCTGCATGCCTACTTTCAATGACTGGTGTACCATGACACCCAGGTCTCGTTGCATCTCCCCTTTTCCTAATCGGCCACCATTCAGATAATAGTCTACTTTTCTGTTTTTGCCACCATAGTGGATAACCTCACATTTATCCACATTATACTGCATCTGCCATGCATTTGTCCACTCACCCAGCCTATCCAAGTCACCTTGCAGCCTCCTAGCATCCTCCTCACAGCTAACGCTGCCCCCCAGCTTTGTGTCATCCGCAAACTTGGAGATGTTGCATTCAATTCCCTCATCCAAATCATTAATATATATTGTAAATAGCTGGGGTCACAGCACTGAGCCTTGCGGTACCCCACTAGTCACTGCCTGCCATTGTGAAAAGGACCCGTTTACTCCTACTCTTTGCTTCCTGTCTGCCAGTCAGTTCTCTATCCACATCAATACTGAACCCCCAATACCGTGTGCTTTAAGTTTGTATACTAATCTCTTATGTGGGACCTTGTCGAAAGCCATCTGAAAGTCTATAAGATTCGTCAGACATGATTTACCTTTCATAAATCCATGCTGACTTTGCCCAATGATTTCACCACTTTCCAAATGTGCTGCTATCCCATCTTTAATAACTGACTCTAGCAGTTTCCCCACTACCGATGTTAGACTAACTGGTCTGTAATTCCCCGTTTTCTCTCTCCCTCCCTTTTTAAAAAGTGGGGTTACATAAGCTACCCTCCAATCCTCAGGAACTACTCCAGAATCTAAAGAGTTTTGAAAAATTATCACTAATGCATCCACTATTTCTGCGGCTATTTCCTTAAGTACTCTGGGATGCAGCCTATCTGGCCCTGGGGGTTTATCGGCCTTTAATCCATTCAATTTACCTAACACTACTTCCCGGCTAACCTGGATTTCACTCAGTTCCTCCATCTCATTTGACCTCCGGTCCCCTGCTATTTCCAGCAGATTATTTATGTCTTCCTTAGTGAAGACAGAGCCAAAGTAGTTATTCAATTGGTCTGCCATGTCTTTGTTCCCCATGATCAATTCACCTATTTTTGACTGCAAGGGACCTACATTTGTTTGAACTAATCTTTTTCTCTTCACATATCTATAAAAGCTTTTGCAGTCAATTTTTATGTTCCCTGCCAGTTTTCTTTCATAATCTATTTTCCTTTTCCTAATTAAGCCCTTTGTCCTCCACTGCTGGACTCTGAATTTCTCCCAGTGCTCTGGTAGGCTGCTTTTTCTGGCTAATTTGTATGCTTCATCTTTTGTTTTGATACTATCCCTGATTTCCCTAGTTATCCACGGATGCACTACCTTCCCTGATTTATTATTTTGCCAAACTGGGATGAACAATTGTTGTAGTTCATCCATGCAGTCTTTAAATGCCTTCCATTGCATATCCACCGTCAATCCTGTTAAGAATCAATTGCCAGTCTATCTTGGCCAATTCACGTCTCATACCCTCAAAGTTACCTTTCTTTAAGTTCAGGACCCTTGTTTCTGAATTAACAATGTCACTCTCCATCCTAATGAAGAACTCAACCATATTATGGTCACTCTTGCCCAAGGGGCCACGCACAACAAGACTGCTAACTAACCCTTCCTCATTACTCAATACCCAATCTAGAATAGCCTGCTCTCTCATTGGTTTAGAAAACTATCCCGCATACATTCCAAGAAATCCTCTTCCTCTTACAGGATATGGCAGCAGTCAACTTGCATGCTATGGATCTCACAGTGAAACTGTAACCTGGAATAGTTTGATACATCAATCTACAGAAAAATCATGACATTTAGAGAAGCTCGATAGAACAAAATGTCGATAAAATAAGAGAGCAATTGGGTATTTATAACATTACCATTTGAGAACAGAATAGTATTGAGGATAAGAGTAGCAATGTTACAAAATTTTGAGATTTTAAAAATCAAATCTGTAATTTATCCCATCAGATAAAGCATAAAAATAAGTTTAATTTGACACCTAATTCACTTTCATATCTCAAGTATTTAAAAAGTTATGGCCATTTTCATACTGGGAAATGAGCATCTTGTTCCCTATTGATTTTCTATGGACATAACAAAAAAGCTGTGATCGTGAACAGTCAAAAGCCCATAACTTTCTTAAAAATTAAGAGAACTGAATGAAATTTTCAGTTATCATAGATTGAAGCATTCTGAAACAAATATAAAATAATCTTACTTGGATGACCTGAAATTAAAGCATATAATTAGTTAGTTACCTAATTGTAGCTAATTTCAGACTTCAATTACTAGATCTAAACATCTATCCATTTCTTAATAAATGATTAACATTTTTAAATAGCCTAAATGTCCAAATAATATTCACAAATAATTCACAATAAAACATGATTTTTAAATCTCATTTACATTAATTTATAGGCCAAATGGAAGGAATTTAGTGTTTAATTGCTGTAAATAAATGTCCATTTAAATCAGCTTTCCAGTGGGTCCCTGTGGAACGCGCTGGTTTAGAACGTTCACATTGCGGTAGATTTGTGCCCCAAATGCCGAGAAAAATACTGCGGGATATAATGGGCCCAAAATGAGCTGCTCGCAATATTAAACTTTGTATAAAGGGATCTTTAGAAGCCCTTTTTAATGTAAAAATATACAGCCTACCTTCTGTGGTTTGCTTTATGAGACCCTGCGGTTGCTGGCGGTCGCGGGTTTAGAGATTGATTTTTAAACTACTATAACTATTATTCAAGGCCTTTAAACCTAATAATAGCTTTTGCGACGGGGTCTTTCAGCGATTTTTCGTTAATAATTAACTAGGCTGAACATTTTCGATTGGAACAGCTTAGAGAAAATCGCGTTTTAAACCCGCCCCCTCTAAACGGCGCCAAAATCGCGCACACCCGCAGCGACAGATTTTCACCGACGCTTCAGGTAGGCTTTGCAACATACCTGATAAGAGTGCTAGATTGACAAAGGGCCAAACATCTGAGCAATAAACATCTGTCCTAAATTTAAGATCTTCAAACATGAGATGGATTGCCCACCAGATAAATATATTCTTAAAAGGTGAAAAAGTGAGCATCTAAGTACAGCAAACGATATAAAGAGTTATACAGCACATAAACAAACCCTTTGACCCAACTAATTTGTGCCAACCAAGATGCCTATCATTGCAAGTTGAATTTGCCTGCATTTGGCACATATCTCTCAACTTTACTATTCATGTACCTGTCTAAAAGTATTTTAAATACTATAATTGTACCCACCTCTACCACTTCTTCTGGCAGCTCATTCCATGTACTCACCACTCTTGAGAATATGTAGAACTGGGGATACTCTAGGACTAAAGGGTTAAGTATTCTGTCTCTTGAAGATCAGGGGATACCTCGTGGCTGACTGGAATTAAGATCCCATCTTATCCTAAATTTCAGTGAATACAAGTCCAGTTAACCCATTCTTTCATCATATGTCAGACCTGCCATCCCAGGAATTAACCTGGTTAACCTACGCAGCACTCCCTCAATAGCAATAATGTCCTTCATCAAATTAGGAGACCAAAATTGCACACAATACTCCAAATGGGGTCTCACCAGGACCCTGTACAACAACGTCTTATACAACTGCAACTTGACCTCCCAAACTCTACGCTCAATGCTCTGACTACCAATGTGCCAAAAACCTTTTTGAACACCCTATCTACCTGCGATTCCACCTTCAAGGAACCATGCACCAGCACTCCTGGATCACTCTGCTCTACAACACTCCTCGGAGCCTTACCATTCACTGTGTTGGTCCTGCCCATGTTAGACATCCCAAAATGCAACACCTCACATTTCTCTGTATTAAATTCCATCAACCATTCCTCAGCCCACCTGGGCAATCGATCAAGATCCTGCTGCAATTTTTCGCAACCGTCTTTACTATCTGCAAAACCACCCAATTTTGTATCTCAGCAAACTTGCTAATCTTGCCATGTATGTTCTCATCCAAATCATTGATATAGATGACAAACAGGAATGGGCCCAGCAAACCCTGAAGCACTTCACTAGTCACAGGCCTCCTATTCTGTTGTGCTGCAGCAAGTAAGAATTTCATTGTCCCATCCGGGACATATGACAATAAAACACTCTTGACATTCCAAGAAGCAACCTTCCACCATCACCTTTTCACCATCACCCTCTGCTTCCTCCCATGGAGCCAATTTTCCATTCATTCAGCCATCTCTCCTTGGATCCCATGCGATCTAACCTTCCAAAGCAGCCTACCATGCGGAACCTTGTCGAATGCTTTGCTGAAGCAATGAATTCCACAGATTCACCACCCTCTAGCTAAAGAAATTCTTCCTCATTTTATTTTAAAAGTACGTCCTTTTATTCTGAGGGTGCCCCCTCTGGTCCGAGACTCTCCCTGGAAACAAACTCTCCACATCCATTATCTAGGTCTTTCATTATTTGGTAAGTTTTAAAGAAAGAGATGGCCTGTTTCCGTGCTGTAATTGTTATATGGTTAAATCCCCTTCATTCTTCTAAACTCCAGCAAATACAGGTCCAGAGCCTTCAAACACTCCCCATACGTTAACCCAATCATCCCCTGGATCTCTCTCATAAACCTAACGGTGGCACATCCTTTGTCAGATAAGAGACCCAAAACGGCTCACAATATTCCAAATGTGGCCTGATCAGTGCCTTATGAAGCCTAAGCATTACATCCTTGCTTATCCTATTCTAGTCCTAGTCCTCTTGAAATGAATGCTAACAGTTGAACTCTAAAGAGGAACTCGATGACTTGAATAGCCAGGAAGCTATTTCCTCATTCTGTTTCAATTCCTTTCCTGTTATGAAGTTCATTGTACCGCAAGTTCACGTCTAGGGTTTGCTCTCGAGTCCGAACTTCCCTGCTCAGTAAAAGGTGGCAATGCCAAAGACAAAGTATGAAAATTCTATGGCTATAATGTACTATAAACACATGACCTTCAAATTTGGAAAATCTTAGACATCACTATTGTAAGTTTCAGGTTACTGAATAATAATAAAATTTACCAGTAAACAGAAAGGATCACCACAAAATGAGGTCTGGAATTTGTGTGGCCCATAATATCGGTAACTGCCGTGGATAAGAAGTGTGTTACAGTAAAGAAATAATATAGTTCAGAATCATAACCTGTTATATTATAGAAATAGTTCATTGAATAAGATTATTAAAATATGTAAATAGCCCACTGAATCACATTTATGTTCCGGAAGAGAATGGAAAGAGGCTAAAGAACATCATACTGCAGTAGTACAGAAACAATGCATCGAAACAAGCTGTAGGAGATCAACACACCGTTTAATGCAACGTAGACCACTGAACCGCCAATTGTTCCACTACAGAAAAAGACTATGGGATCACAATCCACTACAACACAGAAACAGGCAACCTGGCACCATATGGAAGATGTTACTGATTTAGATTGTTGAGTGAGTGCAAAAGCTGTGTCATCAAATCTGCTGCACAGAAGATAGACACAAAATACTGGAGTAACTCAGCGGGATAAGCAGCATCTCTGGATCTCTGCTGCTCAGAAACAGATTGACTCTCAGCACTGAAGCTGATCCAATCACAAACCACTACAACTCAGAAACACCCATTAAATCATCTATTCCAATACAGAGCCAGAAAAATCGAATCAGCCTGTTACAGAAAAATATAATCAAATAATATTGCTCACACACAGAACCCTTTTAACGATCAATTGTGACAGCACAAAAACAGCCCAAACACTATGGTCAAATAAGCTAACAACTCACACACTAGTGTAAGCAACAGTAAACAAGAGATGGGTTTGAGGGAATGGAGATCATCCCAAAATGAAGACAACCATTGAAATATAGAACATTAGCTCTCAAACCATTACATCAATCAGACTATTAAATCTCAGAAACAGCCCAGTGACTCTCAGTCAGCTGCAATGCAGAAGCAGCCCAGAAATACACTCTCAGTCAAGAAACAACTTGATCAGTCTGCTTATGAACAAAATGATCAGCTAATACAGTGCAGGAATCACCTATTGACTACTTCAGCACAAAAAGCTCAAAACAGTATGTTATAGCAGTAATATATATGCTTTGAGTGTTGCAACAGAGAAACAGGTCATCTAATCATGGAATGCCGTATCTTGGATGGAGATTGTTTGGTCCATTGGTCCTGCAGTGACTCACTGTATGAGCGAGCAATCCTGTCAGTTTCATCCCAGTTCATTCCCCACAGTCTTATATTCAGGAATAAATTCTTTCAGTATATATTTAATTCCTCTTTGAAAGCAACTATTGAATCTCCATCCATCATTCCATCAGGCAGTAAATTTCAGATGATCACTATTTGCTGCAAGTTATTTTTTCAACTTATCACCATGGCTCTTTAACCAATGTTTTAAATATATGTCCTAAGGATTTTTGTAGATAGAAACAATTTCTGAATCTGATTATGTCTTTTGAATCAATTACAGCAAAAAAAAAATTAGATGAGAGTAGGATTGAACACGGATCACTGGAGCGGCAAAGCATCTGTTCTACCAGCTGCACCACTGAGCTGCCATGTTAACCCATTTGTCTCAACCGAGAGAAGTGTCCTTTGTTCAACCCATTCCTCCCTTACTTTCTCTGCAACAAAAAACTACCTTGTATTCTCTATTTCCCAGTTCTGACAAACCTCAAAGCCAAAATGTTAATTATTTTTTCTCTTTTCATAGATACTGCCTGACCTGCTGAGTATTTCCAGCAGTTTTTGTTTTTATCTCATGTCTTTTCTCTTTGCTTTGTTTAGATTTAACGTCCTTGGATTTGGATTGGAGCAACTCACTTTCAATCTTAATGACATTCTATCATTCTACTATACACTGCAAGGGCCAGGAAGCGAGCGAGTAAGATGATCTCTGACCCCTCTCACCATGGCCACAAACTCTTATAATCACTTCCCTCTGGAAGGCGACTCCGGACTGTCAATGCTGCCACAGCCAGACATAAAACAGCTTTTTTCCACGAGTAGTAGCTCTACTCAACAACCAGAAATCTGTAGCCTTCTTTTGCTCTGGTGGTTTATTTAATTCACATGTTTAATAGTAAGATTAAATGAGAACTTACCAGTTTGAAGTTTGATCTTGATTTTATGAGGAGTTACGATGAGCGATTACGTGAAGAAGGGCTGTCCGTCTGCGTGCGCATCAATCTTCAAAGCAGCGGTGTTAAATCACAGATAAAAAGAAGACCTGAGAATAGTAAGATTGTGAAGAAACTAGAACTTCCATATGACCTTGATAGTATGAGGGTGGGAGCGGTGGGCACGTAATCGCTCATCGTAACTCCTCATAAAATCAAGATCAAACTTCAAACTGGTAAGTTCTCATTTAATCTTACTATTTTACTTCGGAGTCACGTGAGTGACTACGTGAAGATTTCAAAGCTATGTGATTTTACGCCGGTTACGAATCTAGGCGTCACACACTGAATGGATTGACCATGGATGCGTGTAATCATTAAAGCATTCAGACATTACGTAGTTAAGTAAAGAAACTGATGCTTTAAATGAAAGAAAAGTTTTAAAAAAAGTTACCCCTCCCAACCTTGGGGGGGAAACTAAGGGACAGAACTTAAAATGGTACGTGCAAACACCCCCAGTCCGGTTATGGGTTTGTTATAAAACCGGTGGACCGTTATTTCATTCGTCCATCCTGCAGCCACTAGGATGTCGTCAAGGGGCACGTCCATAGCTCTTGCTGCCGACATAGATGCAGCCCTGGTGGAGTGAGATTTAACCATATAAATGTTTACTCCTGCTACCGCCATTACCTCTTTTGACCATCTGGAGATGGTTTGAGTTGACACCTTTTGGTGTGGTTTTGTTTGTTTTTTTTTTGTTTTGTTTTTTATGGCTGATGAGGACCGATTGTTCTGAGCCTCTGAGGTTCTCCGTAACTCTCAGATAGTGGTGTTAGTATGTTGCCACCCACACAACCGATGGTCCTCTGGATATGCCAAGAACTGGATCTCCATCCCTGGCATTCATGTCCTGCTCTGTTTTATCAGGTTCCTGATTAGGAATGTTATGTTGTTCATATTGGTGGTCATGTAGTCCAACCGTAGCTTTTGCAGTGTCTGGACTCTTTGTCAGCATACCACCTTCAGGGTTAGTTATAGGCGGTCCCCACTGTCAAAGTAGGGTTTGTACCATGCTCACATCCCATGTGTCAGTGTACCTTGGCCTTGGAGGTCTTAAATTGCAAATTCCCTTCATGAATTTTGTTGTAAAGGGGTGCGTTCCTATCGAACTGTGCCCTGCTTCCGGCATCAGATTGGAGGAGAGTGCGCCTCTGGCACTATAGATGCACTATAACTTAGTTTATAGTTATAGTACAGTTGATAGGAACTCCAAGACATCCGTTATCCGAACTGTGTTGTATTTGTTCGGACAGTCCTATGCCTTGAAATGGCCTCCTCAGAATCTGCAGACCAACAAGTTATACGTTCATGTAGTGGATGATTGCTCCCTGTAACTGGGTTCACTAGGAGGTCCCTGCTCTTGTGTACAGCCATTACTGGCTGGACTATAATTCCCAAATTTTTGGGGACCAGGCTTGAGTAGGCCAATCTGGCACTACCAATATGCCTGTGGCTTAGTCTTGCTTGATTTTTGTCAAGCATCGGTTTGTGAGACAAATTGGCGGAAAGCATACATAAACATTCCTCCCCAATTGAGGGAGAAAGCATCCACTGCCTTGCTCCTGGATCCAGCTCGCAGGACACATATCTGGGTAACTAATGGTTAGTCTAGATGCAAACGGATCAACATCTGGTATGCCAAATCGTGTAGTTATTTTGTTAAATACTGTCTGATTCAACATCCATTCTGTGTTGTTATTAAACATTCGTGATCCAGCATCTGTCACCGTGTTATATCTACCTCGTAGATTTCCCAAATATTCCTCTCGATACACCAGTGCCAAATGAGATTCGACAATCTGTCGTAAGATACAGATTTTACACCACCCTTGTTAATGGATATATGCCACCGCAGTGGTGTTATCAATCTGAATTTGAACAAGCACCGGTTGCATATCGCTACAGAGAACCTTGAGTCCATATTGTGCCCCCAACAATTCTGGGTAATTGATTCCATGTGTTAGGGAATTACAGACTCCTGCTCATTCCATCTGCCCCCACAGCTTTAGACTGTGTTGGTGTCTCCCCATCCTTAGCCGCTTGCATAGGTCTGAAGAACCCTCGATGGCTTTCGAGCAAAATTTCCCTGAGCTGTCTCCCATTCGTTATCCACCATAGTTATTCAACAATGGCCTCTGCTGGCAATTCATAGTTTGCCAATTCGGCCTGCATGTAATCTGAGTGTTCGTTCTTTTGCTTGCTGTAAGTTCTGGTAATGCAAAGGCCCGTACTGCTGGGAATGCAGCTACTATTTGCCAATTACACTCGCTGTTTGCCTGATAGATGGCTAGAATTTGACTATCAGGTCATTGCAGGCTTAATTAATATTGTCGTTTGCCCCTAGGCAAAGTCACCAACACATTTACTGTTTTTGATAATCAATTACCCTTGTAGGTGTCAATTTTGATTTAACTGGATGGATGAGGTAACCAATTCTTTCAAACAGGGTTTTGGTTTGCTTGACTGATGCTTCTGCCAATTCTTGGTGACTCCAAAATGAAAATGTCCTCCAAATATGCCATTACTATGTGGTTTTGAGACCTTTGTAGTCCCAGAATTGGTTTCCGTAGTTTAGTCAATAGTCTAGGAGCTGATGTCAACCCATTTGGCAGAGCAATGCCATCCAGTTAAACTTCAAATATCTCCTGTTCTTAATGAATAGACACCGAATAGTATGCATCTTTGAGGTCGATGCATGCCATGTGACCATTTTATAGGAAGCTCCTATAAAACAGTAGTTAGACCGTAACAAAAAATTGCTGTTTCTAAAAGTCTGTACTGCACAAATGAGTTAAACCTGGATGAAGTGACATCCTCCATCTGTCACCTGTCCTGGAAGGCAATCCTGCCCAAAATACTGGGCCTGCCTTGAAGACAATTCCGGTCCGAGTTCCAAGTCTGCTTGGAACCTATGTATGTTGTGCAGTAAAAAATAATCACATGTTGTTATCTGTTTTTTAAAACCAGATCTGAAATTCATGTTATTGTCATTTTGAACAAAAACACAAGAGTAAAGTTACCAACATGTAACTGGTCCACAATCCCTTGTTTCAGTAAACCCAGACCCACCTACTGCCATGGCTACCGGTGGTCTTGTGGTAAGCCCAAAGGCCCCTGGTGCGGGTTCCTTTTCTCTCCTTGATTGGGAGTTGGACTGGTAGGAAGTGTGGATTCCATGTTTCTCCTGACCTCTGCTTGGGTCTTGGTCTGAAAACCTTATCATACTGAGCCTGCCTTGTCGGACAATTCTGGCCATAATTCTGAGTCTGCCTTGAAAGACGACTCTGATCATATTTCCGTGCCCAGCTTTCAAGCTATCACCGGCTTCAGTGAACTGCTTACCCCCTATGGAGGTGTGGGGTGTGTTGTCGCCTGCTGATGAAGTTTGCTTGTCGTTGGTACCTTGATTGGTCCGACAGCTTTTGCTTCCTTCTTCTGGTCTTACCTGAAGAGAGGATTCGGCGGCTGGTTTATCCAAAGTCACCCTGATAGCGCTGTTCCCTTGCCGGCATTTGTGCGGATATTCTGCCAACTGCTGTCTCTTGAGGCCATATGCATGTGCTTCAGTATGTTCATACTTTAATTCGAGATCAGTTACCTACTGATCTCGAAACCAAATTTCGTTTGAACGTTATGTGAGGTTCAAATTACAAATAAATGGTATTGTATAGTATTGTAATTCGAGATCAGTTACCTACTGATCACTTACACTCCCCTCCATTGAGAGTGAGATTTGTAGGTAGCACTGAAAACAGGTGCTGCCGCAGGCCCCTGAGGATACCTGCGCTGACATGGCCCCTCCAGCGGGCCTAAATGAGATTCTTGCTTTGGGTCAGACTGAAAACTGACCGTGAATGCTCCTCTCCTCAGAGCAGGAGACATTTTCTAGATCTCTATCCAGGGAAGCACCCAGTGGGGATGATTGCAGAAGTATTTCTTTTCTTTTGTGCTTATTATTTATTTTATGTAAAGCTCTTTGGTGCAAGTTAACTTAAACAGTGCTATATAAGTAAAAGTTACTTACTTACTTCCTTTCTTCTGCTTGTCCCTGGGAAGGTTTCCCCCGCCCTGCTTTTGTACTCTGATTCAGAGTGGTTTCTTCCATATGTACTTCCCCCTCCAATGGGGAAGACATTGGGTTGCCCCATTATGCGAGGCTCCCGGTACTGCTTGCTGTAGGCCCCGGGCTGACACAGCTCTCTCCTTAGAGCAGGTCATTGTTGGAGCAACTTCTCCAAAAAGTTGCTCCTATGTGGGAGAGTCGTCCTCAGACGCTCTCCGTTGAGGCAGGGTATCCCTTTCCCTCCCCGGACTCTTCTGAGTCAACGGGTTGTTTGACTTGCGGGTGGATTTTCCCGTACTGCAGGACCACCAACGGAGCTCTCCTCCTGCAACAAGTCTCCTGCCGGTTCAGCTGCCGGCGCTAAATGTCGGGAAACACCGTTGCCCGCTACTGGGAAATGTTGCGGTCTTCGGCAGCCGACTTCCCCACGGACCGTATCCTCGACATCTGGGCCCTGAAACTACAAAAAGTTTCAAGCCCGAAAGAACGCAGGTAAGTGATTCAACTTTCCTTACCTGCCCATCCTAATGGCCTGGGAGGACGCAGTGCCTCTGCCAGTCCGTCGCGCGTTGCGTTCAGACGTAATGACGCACACGCAGACGGACGGCCCTTCTTCACGTAGTCACTCACGTGACTCCGAAGTAAAATCAATAATGTTTTATTATTATTGTTTTATGTGTCATTCCTAACTGTCACTGTATGTCATGTTGACACTTGTGGGCGGAGCACCAAGGCAAATTCCTTGTATGTGAATTCTTGGCCAATAAAGTTATTCATTCATTCATTCATTCATATTATGATCAAACTTCTCAAAATGCCCCTTAAAATGTTCATCAATTAACTCTTTCTCATTGTACAGTAACTGATCGAATATAGCCTGTTCTCCAGCTGGGCCCTCAACAAATTGATCTGGAAAGCCATCCCGTACACAGTCTAGTAATTCATTCTCCATATTGCTACTGCTAATTTGGTCTGCCCAAATTAAACTGCTATATTTACTGTATGTTCTTGTAACATGCTTCTTTAATTTTCAGATTTCTACCATTTTCTACATCAGCACTATTGCTAGGGGAATATAGAAAATTCCCACCCATAATTTCTGCCCTTTGCTATTTCTTAACGCACTGATGCTGCTTCTTAATTTTCTTAGATAAGGTACAGTTTTCTTCACTGCCATCAATCCACTCTTAACTATCAATCTACCCAGTCCATTTTGCCTGTTTCCTATTTCCTCACTCACTTCCTAACATAGGTCACATTGCAGCATATTTATTTCTATTTGTGCCTTCACATTTGTCTATCTTATTATAAATGCGTCTACATTCTGAAGAGCTTTTAATTTTGTCTTTTTACCATTTTCCCTTCTCTGACGCCAATAAGAGATAAACTCTTCCATTTGTATGCTTTGCACACTTGTTCTCACTATTTATTTCCTTTCCCTGAACTGAGGCCAGTTCACCTCTCTCCCCCATCCTCTTCTCCCCCCCTCCCCCTCTCCCTCTCCACCCTCCTCCTCCCCTTCCTCACAAAATATTTTTTGTGGGGGCGGGTCCTCAGTGTGGGTGACTATTTGTGGAGGCGGCCACGCGCTCTCCATTCAAGATGACGCTCATCTGTTTGTGGAGGCGCGTGCTTAGTATGTGACCAAAGATCTTATAGCGGAGCTCTCCGCTACAAGATCTTTGTGTGTGACGACACACGCTCCCCCCCCCCCCCCCCCCCCCCTTTGGTGCAGGAGGCGCGCGCAGCATCTGAACGCTCAGCAAATATTCGAATTCTTCACTAACCGTCATTCTGACTTTGCTTGTGAAGTGAAAAGTCCTGAATTGCATTTGTCTGATGCAGGAAGATTGTTCCCGATGTTGGGGAAGTCCAGGACAAGCGGGTCACAGTTTAAGGATAAAGGGGAAATCCTTTAGTACTGAGATGAGGAAAACATTTTTCACACAGATAGTGGTGAGTCTCTGGAACTCTCTGCCACAGAAGGTAGTTGAGGCCAGTTCATTGGCTGTATTTAAGAGGGAGTTAGATGTGGCCCTTGTGGCTAAAAGGATCAGGGGGTAAGGAGAGAAGGCAGGTACAGGATACTGAGTTGGATGATCAGCCATGATCATATTGAATGGCGGTGCAGGCTCGAAGGGCCGAATGGTCTACTCCTGCACCTATTTTCTATGTTTCTATGTCTATGTTTCTAATGCCTTATCCTATAAATTTGTAAATTTCTCCTCCCCTGATTTCATTTAAAGCTTTATTTTTACACTCTGTGTCATTATCTTGTCCATAAGATATATTTTCTGTTCATTTGTTGACCATTCCTGCCTAATTGTATATGGAACATTTTTCTCCAGGTGTTATATGTTGACCTCATATTGTCCACAATACTTTGTTCAACAAATTTCCACTGTGCTCTGTGGGTCACATTCCTTCAAAGGCATTATTATTTAAGTTTAAACTTTGGTTTGTGTGGGAGTTCTTCTCAAAATTAAATGCATCATATTGTGGTTCTTGCAAGCCTTACACTTTGTCTAAGAAATTATTTCAGACTCATTATCTATTATGAAATCTGGCATTGTCTCTTTGCTCTGCGACGTGATTCTCAGTTATCTGTATTAATGAATTCCATTCTTGCTTCACTGCTGTCAGCGATCCTGTCAATGACTCACACTCACATTATATCATCTAGTTTAAAAAAAATTCCAATTAGATTGCTTCTCCTGTGCACTCACCCACAGAGTGCATTCCCTTTAACTACTGAGAAAGTGTCAGATAGCATTGTTTCACCTCCTCCCTTCCATATTTCCCAGTCCCTTCCAGGTGTCTTTATTTGGAGTATCAACCTTCCATCCACATTGTCAGCCCACTCAATACATCAGGCTGTACCAACAGCATTCACTGGCCTCACATCACATCAGAATGCTTCAAAGACCTTGCCCACCCTTTCGGCAGGTCTGGCTCTAATTCAGACATAATCCCTGGTTACACGAGTTACTATCTGTCGGGCTGACAGAGACACAGCCTCTTCGCCATGTAATTTGTATTAATAGCACAAAAGGCCTACCAACATGTATTGCATGCCCACATTTACAAAGTGCAATTCAGTACCACTCTGACAGAGCCATAGCTTTGGTTCCTAATTACAGCTGCAATGCTATTGAGGGACCTGCTTATAAGATCTGGCACTACTAATGGTTACAATGGGGATTGGGTAATGCAAAATGGGGCAACATGAGTCACATTAGCTTTTTCAAATAAACAAGTCTCTCATCTCTGGACAATCCACAGGTAAAATGAAGAGTGACAGGATTCCCTTCATCTTTGTGGCCCGTTATCAACTGTGATGTTCTAGTAATGTGTAGCTACTTAACGATTTTAACCTCCCCCAAATCGAATGTAGACAAAACATACAAAGCAACAACTGAGCTACAGTCACCATAAATTGCCAGATTAATTCACGCACTAATGGCTTCACTGTGTCCAAGATAATGAGAAAAGAAAAATCGCATGTGTGTTAGTTTGTTATCCAATGGAACAGGAGGAATGTGGATGTCTGCAACTTCAATAAGAAATAAGTTAACCAGAGCTGTCACTTTCTCGCTGGAGAAAAATTCCACTGAATGTTACTAACAAGGATACTACATGAAGATTGCAGCTTAGATGATGGATGGGAATGCAGCCACAGGTATTGGTCATATTTTATTATGAATTATCACCCAAGGACAACTGTAGCCACTGAACTATATCTCAGAAAAAGCTAGCATTTAGCAAAATAACAGCCTTTAAGCTGCACCCCAATAATCGACTAGCACCTACAGAAGGATAACAAAAAACAGTTTGCAAAATTTATAGTAATTGGGTCATTTCTATAATGTATGGGCAGCTGAGTTACATAATTGTCCAAAGATTACAAGAAGCATGTTCGTGGATGGTTGAGATGTGAAATTAACTAATGTTTTCCATCTGGTCAACTGACGTAAGACACTGGACAAGGACAGCATGAAATGATTTTTAAATTGCAATCAGATGTCTTCTCTGTCAGAAAGCTGCTCATGTGGAAGTTTGCGGAACCTTCACTGTGCTACCACAAGCATTCCATGTAATCAGAGGTTTAGCAAGTTTTTAGTAAGTTAAGGACCCTATGTGATCAAACACATGCACGTTGCATGCATCATTTCCACTGAAACAAATCCAGATTGTGTCTTGGCAAACCTCAGAAGACAGGACACAAACAATACTTACTCCCAGGGGACAGGGTCATGCAGACTCAGAATGCGATAAACCAATGAGAATAAAACTTGTCATCTCAAAAATGCAGGCAAATTATTGCAGTGTAAAAACAAGCATAATGGCCATGTATAGTTCTGAAGTTTATAGCTTTTGAACAAGCTCTTCTGTCACCAAGATTTACTTAATTTGTTTCCCCTGATGTGGGCATCACTGGGAACATTCCAACTCTTTTCCCCATGCATTGCCTGCCAAGCCATACTCCCCCACAGGTACTTACAGCTCACAGTCCCTGAAACTGTATACTTCCCTAAATTCCATCATACCCATATTTCTCCGATATTCTATTGAAGTTTATCTTATCCAAAAGATCAATTTCTTACTAGCATTTTCATTAACATGTTGACAACCAATTTTCTTCCTGACCTAGTAAAGGGACCTCCCTCTTCATGTACAATGTCCTCCCTTGAAAAACCATTCCATCACCACAAATAACTCTTCTTCTGTCTTGAACTCTTACAAACCATCACCCTGTTATACTCTCCCTTTCCTCTGGAAATCCCATTAATTTGTAGTTGCTCCACAAAAACATGTTACAGTGCATTCAAAAAGTATTCAGACCCCTTCAATTTTTCCACATTTTGTTACTTTACAGCCTTATTTCAAAATGGATTAAATTCTTTTTTTTTTATCATCAATCTACACACAATACTCCAGAATGAAGAAGCAAAAACAGGTGTTTAGAAATTGTTGCAAAGTAATTAAAAATCAATAACTGAAATATCACATCACATTTACATAAATATTCAGACCCTTTGCTATGTCACTCAAAATTGAGCGTAGTTTCATCCTGTTTCCATTGGTTATCCTTGAGATGTTTCTACAACTTGATTGGAGTCCACCAATGCTAAATTAAATTGATTAGACATGATTTGGAAAGGCACACACCTGTCTATACAAGGTCCCACAGTTGACAGGGCACATCAGAGCAAAAACCAAGTCATGAAGACGAAGGAATTGCCTGTAGACCTCCGAGACAGGATTGTGTCGAGACACAGATCTGGGGAAGGGTATAAAACAATTTCTGCAGAATTGCAAGTCCTGAAGAGCACAGTGGCCTCCGTCATTCTTAAATGGAAGAACTTTGGAACCACCAGGACTCTTCATAGAGCTGGCCGCCCGGCAAAACTGAGCCTTTGGGAGAAGGGCCTTGGTCAGGGAAGTGGCCAAGAACCCGATGGTTACTCTGACAGAGCCCCAGAGTTCCTCTGTGGAGATGGGAGAAACTTACAGAAGGACAACTATACCTGCAGCACTCCACCAATCAGGCCTTAATGGTAGAGTGGCCAGATGGAAGCCACTCCTCAGTAAAAGGCACATGACAGCCCGCTTGGAGTTTGCCAAAAGGCATGAGAAACAAGATTCTCTGGTCTGATGAAACCAAGATTGAACTCTTTGGCCTGAATGCCAAGCGTCACGTCTGAAGGAAACCAGGCACTGCTCATCACCTGGCCAATACCATACCTATGGTGAAGCATGGTGGTGGCAGCATCATGCTGTGGGGATGTTTTTCAGCGGCAGGAACTGGGAGACTTGTCAGGATCGAGGGAAAGATGAATGGAGCAAAGTACAGAGAGATCCTTGATGAAAACCTGCTCCAGAGCATTCTGGACCTCAGACTGGGGCAGAGGTTCACCTTCCAACAGGACGACGACCCTAAGTACACAGCCAAGACAACACAGGAGTGGTTTTGTGACAAGTCTGTGAATGTCCTTGAGTGGCCCAGCCAGAGCCCGGACTTGAACCCGATCGAACATATCTGGAGGGACCTGAAAATAGCTGTGCATCGACGCTCCCCATCCAACATGACAGAGCTTGAGAGGATCTGCAGGTTTAGAATGGGAGAAATTACCCAAATACAGGTGCCAAGCTTGTAGCGTCATACCCAAGACTTGAGGCTGTAATCGCTGTCAAAGGTGCCTCAACAAAGTGCTGAGTAAAGGGTCTGAATACTTACGTAAATGTGATATTTCGGTTATTTCTATTCAATTACTTTGCAAAAATTTCTAAACACCTGTTTTTGCTTTTTTATTATGGGGTATTGTGTGTAAATTGATGATAAAAAAAATGAAATTAATCAATTTTAGAATGAGGCTGTAACGTGACAAAATGCGGAAAAAGTGAAGGTGTCTGAATACACTGTATGTTCTCATAACTTTTCCCGGCACAGTCATTGTATCTGAAAGGCTGTTCCTATGCTGTACTAATTATATTCTAACTCTATTCTTGTACTTTTCAAACCATATCAACATTAAAACCCCCAAATTACATTCAGAAGGTTACTTGTTGAAATGCTAAATCCACAGCCCTAAAAGCCCCAACTATAATCCTGCAAATAGAGCTAGTCCTAAACTCCCAGCCGTCCAATGCAGAGCCATAAATTCTTAAATGAAAACCAATGCCCTAAAGGCATAGCCCCATGTTCAAACACATTACAAATACACCTTCCAATAGACCAACCTCATGCTCCCCAAAAAAAGCTCAAAATACAAAACTGGCCTTTACTCATAACCTTACTTAATAATTTAGCAATAATTTACACACTGCATTCATTCATAACGTATCCTGAAGCAGTGTTATTAAATATGCATTCTGGCAAAAAAGATATATGCTTAAAACTCTGCTGTAATTCCCAAACCCTTGCTTTGTAGCTAGTAATTTTCAAAATAAACTTTTTATTTTCTGTGTGACTCCCTTTCACTCATCCCATCCTTCCCCAGGCACTCTCCCCTATAACCAGAAGAGCCCGTCCAAGTGAGACAGAGTTTCACATACACCTCCTCCAATCTCATCTATTACATTAAGTGCTCTTGATGTGGCCTCCCCTACTTACGCAAGACCAAACACAAAGTAGGTGACTAATTCACTGAGTAATTCATAGAAACATAGAAACATAGAAATTAGGTGCAGGAGTAGGCCATTCGGCCCTTCGAGCCTGCACCGCCATTCAATATGATCATGGCTGATCATCCAACTCAGTATCCCGTACCTGCCTTCTCTCCATACCCTCTGATCCCCTTAGCCACAAGGGCCACATCTAACTCCCTCTTAAATATAGCCAATGAACTGGCCTCGACTACCCTCTGTGGCAGGGAGTTCCAGAGATTCACCACTCTCTGTGTGAAAAAAGTTCTTCTCATCTCGGTTTTAAAGGATTTCCCCCTTATCCTTAAGCTGTGACCCCTTGTCCTGGACTTCCCCAACATCGGGAGCAATCTTCCTGCATCTAGCCTGTCCAACCCCTTAAGAATTTTGTAAGTTTTGTATGCAATGTATGCAATGGTCATCTGGAACTCCCAGTTGCAAGCTTTTTAAATTCCGCTTTCCATTCCCACACCAATCTATCTGTTCTCGGGCCTCTACCGCTGCTGGGGGAAGCCAAAAGAAAAGCAAACTAGAATTCAGATTAGTTTATTGTCACATACGTCAGGGCACAATGAAATTCCCTGTCCACGTGAAGCTCAGAGTAAACAGTATATGTTCAGTCACGATAAATACAACAGTAAATAGGATGGGTGCAAAAGAGCAGAATTGGGAATTGCAGTACAAAAGCCAGATTGTGCAAAAGAATATTAAAATACAATGAAGTAGAGTTGAGAGTAGGAGGCAGCACCTCCGAGAATGGGATGCGACAGAAGTGATTGGTTCAGGACTCAGATAGCAGTGGGGAAGGAGTTGCTGTTAACTCTGGATGTTCGAGCTTTCAAGTTCCTGTATCTTCTCCCAGAAGGTAGCAGTAAGAAAGGAGAATGGTCACGGCAGCAGGCACCCGTGTCGATACTTCCAGCCTTTCTGTTGCAATGCACCACAAAGAAGGATTGGATGAAAGGAAGTGATGATGCCCATGATGGACTGATGTGTGTTCACCACTCTGTGCAAATTCAAACAGTCAAGAACAGAGTAGTTGCTATACCAGGTTGAGATGCATCCAGTAAGAAGAAAAGCACGTAATGTTCTGCTTGGGAAGTCTACAACCCAAAGCCATGAATATTGAATTCTCCAATTTCAGGTTACCCACACCCCTTCTGTTCATTTCCCTCTGCTGATCCACCCAGGTCTTTTCACACACTAACTTTTTTCCAAAACCACCATACTCCACCCCCTGTCATTCAGTTTATTTCCCTTCCCCACCTATCCCTTCTGCCCACACTTCTCCTATTAGGTTACCAAGTCCCTCTCCCTATTGTTCCCATCTGCCCACCACCCCAGCTTCATTTCATTCTGCTTTTCCTTTCTCAATAGATTATATCATTGGCAGCTCTTAGATGTCTCCTACTACCTCCCAGCCTTATGTAGGAAAGAACTGCAGATGCTGGTTTAAATCGAAGATAGACACAAAATGCTGGAGTAACTCAGCGGGACAGGCAGCATCTCTGGAGAGAAGTAATGTGTGACGTTTCGGGTGGAGTCCCGTTTGCAGTCTGAAGTGTCTCATAGAAACATAGAAAATAGGTGCAGGAGTAGGCCATTCAGCCCTTCGAGCCTGCACCGCCATTCAATATGATCATGGCTGATCATCCAACTCAGTATCCTGTACCTGCCCTCTCCATACCCCCTGATCCCATTAGCCACAAGGGCCACATCTAACTCCCTGTTAAATATAGCCAATGAACTGGTCTCGACCCGAAATGTCACCCATTCCTTCTCTTCAGAGACGCTGCCTGTCCCGCTGTTACTCCAGCATTTTGTGTCTACCTCCCAGCCTTTGTCCCTATCTCCACTCTTTTCTCCCCCATCTGATTCCGTCTGCCATTTAACCTCTTCTCATCTGGATCCACCTATTACCCTATTGTTCTGGACACACCCCTCTCCCTCACCTCTTTATACTGGCTACCTCCCCTCTAGAGAGTTAGATTTAGCTCTTAGGGCTAAGGGAATCAAGGGATATGGGGGAAAAAGCCGGAACAGGTTACTGATTTTGGATGATCAGCTATGATCATATTGAATGGCGGTGCAGGCTCGAAGGGACGAATGGCCTACTCCTGCATCTATTTTCTATGTTTCTATACTTTTAGTCCAGATGAAGGACCACATGTTCCTCCACACATGTTGCCTGATCTGCTGAGGTCTTCCAGTAATTTGATTTTTGCTCAAGAACCTAGCATCTGCAGTCTATTGAGTCTTTCTACCAACTGTTCAATTCAACAGAGGGCACGGAATTTAGCAAACAAAAATATTTGTGATAGCACATTAAGATATTTATTAATAAATGTTTTACTTACTGGGTAGGTTTGCTTCAAGTTCTGCAACTTCTAATGGAAGAGAGAGATACATAAGATTAGTATCCAGTAGAAATTAAACGACCCAAATAATCAATTACAGATGACAGCACATGATTCTTGAACTGATAATCAAACTCTCTCCAGATCTGGCTTCCCCAGGTTAATTTTCTATCAAATTTCATTTATTCATCTCTTTTACCAGTACTGAGTGCATCAGTTGGAAAGCAGCCTCTCACTTCTGTCCTTATCCTTGCCCTGTTGAGATCCCAGCCACTAATCAAAGTAGTCAAGTAAAGGAATTACATGCATAATATATCCAAGTTTGTTGCTGATACAAATTTAGATGGTCGTGTGGGCTTTAAGAACGGTACAGAGAGGCATAGAGAGACTTCACGGGGACATATGCAGACAGGAAATAGTAGATAGAATGTAATGTGAAAAAAATGTCAGGCCATTCACTTTGTTAGAAAATGTACTTTAAAAATGTATTTGAACCCAATCATTAATATTGTTTCGTCAACTTGCAAATTATCAGTAAGGCAAATAATATGTTGGCTTTTTACTTTAAAAGAGAAGACACCTTAATCCAATCACATGGAGCCCTCATGAGCTGCATCTGGAATACCGTGGACAATTTAATCTTTCCACACAAGGATTCATATTCTTGCAACTGAGGGAATGCAGCAAAGATTCACCACATTGATTCCCGAAATAGTAGGTTTGTCATATGAAACTAGATTAAGCAGACTGGCTCTTGTATTCTCTTGAGTTTAGAAAAATTAGAGAAATGTCATTTAACCATTAATAAATGTCAAGATTTAATGCAGCATTGACGTTTCCCTTGGCTGTGTGGTTAGAACCAGAGGTCACAATCCCAAAATAGAAAAGGGATATTCAATAAGCGAGTTCGGTATTCCGAAAAACGCAAGGAATCATGGGATTTTTCAAAGGTCATTCGAGAATTAAAAAAAGCAAATGGGGTGCCTGGTAATGGGGGAGAGCGGGGTATAACAGTGAGAGAGAGAGAGGGGGCAGATGCGAGTGGGAGACAGGGGAAGAGACTGGACTGGCAGAATGCAGAATGTAGTGTTACAGCTACAAAGAAAGTGCAGATTAAACAGGAAACAATTGTAAGGGCTGCGGCAAGGCAGATTGGAAGATCAGGAATACATCCTTTGCAAAGCATTGCAAGTAGAAGGGAAGGCAGAAGATTCCAAAGACCACCTGGGCAAGGAGACAGGAATTCAAAGTTCTCACTTAATAACTGCTAAATAATACGTAATGGTAAGTATAATAATGCTAATAATGTTAAGTACTAAATGTTACTCAAGATGTTGAATTTTGTTTGGTATGATTTCTGTGATGTGCCTAGGTCCTTCAAATTAAAGTGGTTATAAAACTGCAAATTAGGTTTGTTCTTACTTTCAAATAATAGCAGTTATTTGTCCATTAGCTAAAACCAGCAATGTATTTTTCTTGTCAGCATGTAAACAAACTTACCTACGGATCTCATTCAACAAATACGATCTATTTTGATCACATTGTCCAAATTACAGCCCTCTTATCTCTCTCTATCACCATTACTAAACAGCCAATAATAATCAAATTAATTCCACTCTCTCTTCATCTCAGGAAATGATTTAGATCAGAGCCACCAAAATAATTATGAAGTCCTTTCTGTATTTTAAACAAGGCTAGTGTTTGAGCCTTCTTGTATTTTGTGATGTTTGGTGGCGCTGCACAGGACAAAGGGAGATGTTTTGTACATAGTTATCTCTGTCTGTACAAAGTGTAAGTGTGCAGTCAGATCGTGTGGTTGCTGCCATTTTTCGTTGTCTTGCTGCCAGCATTGAGTTAATGTAATAAAGACTTCTGTTGTACCTTGAAGACTCTCAAGTTTTATACAGACATAGAAGAAGAACACAGAATATAGTTTATCCATAAGCAATGGAAAACTAAGCAACAACAGATAGACGAGGAGTTTAGATTGTTGGCTCACAGAAGGCTATTTTTTTCGTGGAGTACAAATAACAAAAATCTGCGTCAGTGAACAGAGGCACGCTTTCTTAGCTTCAAAGATCCCACTGTTTATTTCCTCCAATTCCAAATCACACCAGTGGCTCCAAAGGCCTGATTTCTGGTTGATGGGGCTGGGGTTTGCCACAAGCTGCATAGGTCAGAAATAGGAATATTATAATGATGGACATTTCACCAACATCTACACTCACTCAATAGGAGTTAATGGAAAGAACTTGGTAGCTTTTCCACATTCACTTACTGCAGGTGCATCTACCCCCCACATTAGCAAGACCACCAGGGGCGCCGGAGAGATGGCTGCCCTGCCGGCAGAGAGGGAGGGGTCGGGGCAGAGAGGGAGGGGGGCAGAGAGGGAGGAAGGGCAGAGAGGGAGGGGGGCAGAGAGGGAGGGGGGGGGCAGAGAGGGAGGGGGGGGCTGAGAGGGATGGGGGGGGCAGAGAGGGAGGGGGGGGCTGAGAGGAAGGGGGGGGCAGAGAGGGGGGGGCAGAGAGGGGGGGGCAGAGAGGGGGGGGCAGAGAGGGGGGGGGCAGAGAGGGAGGGGGGGGGCAGAGAGGGAGGAAGGGCAGAGAGGGAGGGGGGGGGCGAGAGGGAGGGGGGGGCGAGAGGGAGGGGGGAGAGAGGGAGGGGGGGCAGAGAGGGAGGGGGGGCAGAGAGGGAGGGGGGCAGAGAGGGAGGGGGGCAGAGAGGGAGGGGGGCAGAGAGGGAGGGGGGCAGAGAGGGAGGGGGGCAGACAGGGAGGGGGCAGACAGGGAGGGGGGGCAGACAGGGAGGGGGGCAGACAGGGAGGGGGGCAGACAGGGAGGGGGCAGACAGGGAGGGGGGCAGACAGGGAGGGGGCAGACAGGGAGGGGGGCAGAGAGGGAGGGGGCAGAGAGGGAGGGGGGCAGAGAGGGAGGGGGCAGAGAGGGAGGGGGCAGAGAGGGAGGGGGCAGAGAGGGGGGGGGGCAGAGAGGGAGGGGGGCAGAGAGGGAGGGGGGCAGAGAGGGAGGGGGGCAGAGAGGGAGGGGGCAGAGAGGGAGGGGGGCAGAGAGGGAGGGGGGCAGAGAGGGAGGGGGGCAGAGAGGGAGGGGGGCAGAGAGGAGGGGGCAGAGAGGGAGGGGGGGCAGAGAGGGAGGGGGGGCAGAGAGGGAGGAGGGGCAGAGAGGGAGGGGGGGGCAGAGATGGAGGGGGGGCAGAGAGGGAGGGGGGGCAGAGAGGGAGGGGGGGCAGAGAGGGAGGGGGGGCAGAGAGGGAGGGGGGCAGAGAGGGAGGGGGGGCAGATAGGGAGGGGGGGCAGAGAGGGAGGGGGGGCAGAGAGGGAGGGGGGCAGAGAGGGAGGGGGGCAGAGAGGGAGGGGGGCAGAGAGGGAGGGGGGCATAGAGGGAGGGGGGCAGAGAGGAGGGGGGCAGAGAGGAGGGGGGCAGAGAGGAGGGGGGGCAGAGAGGGGGGGCAGAGAGGGGGGGGCAGAGAGGGGGGGGCAGAGAGGGGGGGGGGGCAGAGAGGGGGGGGGGGGTGCAGAGAGGGGGGGGCAGAGAGGGGGGGGGTGCAGAGAGGGGGGGGGTGCAGAGAGGGAGGGCAGAGATAGAGGGAGGGGCAGAGGAAGAGCCCTCTCCTCCCCCTTCTCCACCCCCTCTCCTCCTCCCCTCTCCATCCCCCACTCCCTCTCCCCTCCCCCCCCCCCCCCGCCCTCTCCCCCGCCCTCTCCCCCCCCCCTCTTTCTTCGCCCCGAGGAGGGGGTAGAGGGAGGGAGAGGGGGTAGAGGCAGGTCTACCCAAGTCATAGAGCACAAGCCTCCCCATCAGGCGCCGGGCCCGAGTTAGGCGGAGGCCCTGCCGATCATGGCTTGCACGAGGGTAAGCGCATTCACCAGCGTGACAGACGATCGGGCGGGGGAGACGGAGATGAGGTCGTCCCCTGTGACGGGGCAGGTGAGATCGGGATCACCAGCGAGGAAAAGGCGTCACGATTCTCCGTGTCCCTGCGATCAACGGAGGAATCGCAGGTCTCCATAGACGACATCGCCCACAGGGAGTAATGTCCGCCAGGGCCACCTTGCCATCACGCTGCCCCACGCACGCGCGAAGATAACGGCAGCCACAATGTTCTAGAACCCGAGCCGAAGCGCGAGCGACCTTCTTTTTTAGCGGTTGGGCTGTGGGCGGGGATGGGCACTGCAGGAGCCGAGCAGATAAACGCTTTGATTCACTCAGTAATTTATTATACCACTAAATAAGGCACATACACTCGCGTATCCTAGAATATCCCCAAACGCACTCGAAAACCCCGAGTACACAGCAGAGCACGCCACAGGGTGTTTCTACATACACTCACGTAAACCGACATGCACTCGCAAACTCATAAGAGCACGCCACAGGATGTTTCGTTTGAGATCAGCTGGCACAGTCCGCAACACGGTCCTTGGCTGAGGTTCTCTCACTGAAAGGGTGCCCAACACCATCCTTTATGGCATTTCTTATCAGAGCAGACCACGCCACTGCCCCCTCCCCGAGCCAATCATAAACCCCCCTTGTCTGCAACGTTTCTGCGCCACTAGCAGCAGGGGGTGCGGCTGGTCTACCCAACTATTGCTGTTGTGTTGTGTTTGCTAATGTTTTGCTTTCCCATAGAATGGCCTTAAGCTGAAATTGTCAGTTTAACCCTTACACTACACAAAATAATAAAGAAATGCGTGTATTTGTTGAAGGACCATGCCAAGTGAGATCAGGCAAAATTTCCTAGTTTGATTCATGGTTAAGGATACAAAGTGAGACAGTGACTGGTGGACATTATCAAGACTGTAATTATGACAACACAGTCTCACGGAAGCTACAGCACGGATTAGCATGCAGTCAATAGTAACCGGTTTCAGAATCAATCATTGTCACAGATGAATCTGACCTTTGAAAGAGCACTGAAAATGGTCCAAGATGCAGCAAGTAAAAACATGCAGGACTTGCAAGTAGGACTAGCTGAATCACGCAACAGCAAGTGTGGTACAGACGCAACAAAATACAGTGCTGAAGCAAACAGTAATCATCCTATAAAAGGTAAACAAAGTTTGTTACTGCTGTAGAGAGAAACATATGCCATCTGAAGGTAGACACAAGGGTCTCGACCCGAAATGTCACCCATTCCTTCTCTGCCTGTCCCGCTGAGTTACTCCAGCATTTTATGTCTACCTCCGATTTAAACCAGCATCTGCAGTTCTTTCCCACACATATGCCATCTGAATGTAGGTTCGGATAATAAAAGTGCATTTTACAGCGAGGCCCCCACATATGTCACCCCTCACTATTGTTTTGCATTAACTTTGCAAACTGAGGACACTGTTGCTATACATAGTTGTGCACCTACTTTGGGTCAATAATTTAATCTTCAAGATTCTCCAGGAAATGTTTGGTCATGTTAAATAAGCAATCAACATCATGCAAAGATGTGACCACCTTTGTGACCGCTCAGCAAAGGTAACCAGAAGCAATATGAAATATTGAGAACTAAGTATCTCAAGCTGCCTTTTTCAAGAGAAGACAAACCACAACCACAATTCCAACCATCAAGTGGTGGAAGTAGAAGATGTGGACAACAAGCTGGAAGTCGAAAATCTTGCATACGTAGCTTCAATCTCTTCCTGCACATAATACACCCTTCCAATAATGATGAAAAGACTTGGTCTTTTTCACAGTATCTGGACACAGGTTAATCAGATTTACACACATGACCTAAGCCCTGCACAATCTTGTATTTATACAACACATTCTGTGCATATATTGGATAATTTTACACTGTATTTTGAACTGAACAAAAAACAAAGTGAATGCAGAGCGGATGCCTTTACATCGCATAACACAAATGTGGCATCACCTGGTGGTCAGACCACTTACTGTCGAACCCTCGTCAGTGGTTACGAGGACTGTCACGTGACGTTATGGGTTAAGGGGAGTATCCTGCTACATCAGCATATCTTACCTTGAGAACATGAGTCAACAGGTAGCTGAGCACAGGTCAACACCCTCACTCAGCAGCAGCAGCAGCAGCAATGATTCTTATGTTAGGGAGTCCCAAACACACATGTATGTTAAACTTATCTTGCTAATGAAGTATCCGTTTGATCACAAACTTTGCACTCGCTACATTGGTGACCCGCGAATATCCAAATTGGATTTTGGATTTCTCCCGACGACCCACCTCTACAGTGGTGATTTGATGTCTGCAACAGCAAAGCCCTGCTGAACAACGCTGCCGACGACCACTTCAATGCGCTCCTGTGACTGTTCTCGGCGATCGCAGGCCGCCTGGATCGATGGCCGTGATCCGGGCCTTGTTTGACGGCCGCTGATCTCTCCCACATGGCCCGCCCGGAGCCAACCACCGGGGCTGAGAAGCCACGGCTGCCGCTGCTCCCCCACCAGCTGCTGCAGGAGCTGCGAGTATATCAGCCCCCTGCCCCCAGCGGGGAGAGCGCAGGCCCGCCCGTCACCCCACCGGCCACTGCTCAAGGCCTAGCCTCCTGATCGAACGGGCCTACCTGGGGCCGCTGCTCCTCGCCGGTGCCGATTTCGACGATCCCGGCTGCTGGATGCCCATCCGGACGGGCTGTGGTCGGCTCAGCAGCGGGGTGGAGCCTCGGCCAGTCGTGTATCGGCGGTCCCGCAACGGATTCCCCGACAGCTTCCAGTCTTCGCCGGGGTGCGGCAGCGCTGCTGGTCTCCAACGACACCGGCGACGGTGTGTGGAGTTCCTACCTGCAGCGGTGGGGCGACTACACTTCTTCCCACCCTGCTCCCTGCAAGGACTCTATACCCTATTCCCAATGTCTCCGTCTACGGCGCATCTGCACCCAGAGAGGTGTTCCAGACCAGGGCATCGGAGATGTCCTCATTCTCCAGGAAACGTGGGTTCCCCTCTTCGACTATAGATGAGGCTCTCACCAAGGTCTCCTCTATATATGAATTGCCTCATATTGTGTCTTGAATTGAATTCTGTCTTTAATTTGTGTACTAGTCATGTCTCTACTATTTATTTCATTCCGCTTACATGTTTTTCCTCTACTTGCTAAATTTTTGTAAGGTGTCCTTGAGACTCTTGAAAGGCGCCCATAAATAAAATTTATTATTATATCCCGCAGCTCACTCCCCATCCCCCTACTCGCAACAAGGACTGAGTCCCCCTTGTCCTCACCTTCCACCCCATCAGCCGGCGCATACAAAATATAATCCTCCGACACTTTCGCCACCTCCGGCGAGATCCTACCACTGGCCACATCTTCCCATCTCCTCCCCTTTCAGCTTTCCGTAGAGACCGTTCCCTCCGTAACTCCCTGGTCAATTCGTCCCTTCCCACCCAGACCACCCCCTCCCCTGGTACTTTCCCCTTCAACCGCAGGAAATGCTGCACATGTAGCTTTACCTCCCCCCCTCAGCTCCATCCAAGGACCCAAACAGTCTTTCCAGGTGAAGCAGAGGTTCACCTGCACCTCTTCCAACCTCATCAACTGCATCCGCTGTCATAGGTGTCACCTTCTCTACATCGGCGAGACCAAGCGTTGGCTCGGCGACCGCTTCGCCGAATACCACCGCTCAGTCCGTACTAACCAACCTGATCTCCCGGTTGCCCAGCACTTCAACTCCCCCTCCCATTTTGAATCTGACCTTTCTATCCTGGGCCACCTCCATTGTAAGAGTGAGGCCCAGCGTAAATTGGAGGAACAACATCTCATATTTCGCTTGAGTAGTTTACACCCCAGCAGTACAAACATCGACTTCTCTAATTTCAGGTAGTCCTTGCTTTCTCCCTCCCCCTTCCCAGCTCTCCCGCAGCCTACTGTCTCCGCCTCTTCCTTTATTTTCCCAACCCCCCCCCCCCCCGACATCAGTCTGAAGAAGGGTCTCGACCCGAAACATCACCTACTCCTTTTCTCCATAGATGCTGCCTCACCCTCTGAGTTTCTCCAGCATTTTTTGTCCACTTTTATTGTCTACTTAGATTTTTCCAGCATTTGCAGTTCCTTCTTAAACAGTTTATTGTTATTCCTTTGTTGTGTTTTCTTTGGTTTGCATTGTTGCCGACGTCTCCAAGCCGTTGCCGGATGCCGTATTTCTCGGAACACGATCCCCTGCTGGTCGATGCGATGCGATTGTGTCTCGTCCATCCTGCGTTTTTTTGCATCTTTCGCCATGCCCCCACGGTCCACGTCCGACCTGGGCCAAGCAGTGCACCGACTGCGCCTGCGGACAAGTGGCCAGGAGCCCACGACCCATTGCAGGAGCCGCCTTCGACCATGCTTGCCCAACCTCCAGTAGAAGGTGAGTGCGCTCTATCCCTTTTCGCCTGTGGGTTTACGAGTTTTGGCTGCCGCGCTTCGTCGGCCTGCTCGTTTTCCTGCCTCCAGTTCTGGGGGGGGGGGAGGGTCCTGTGGCGTCACCTGGTGGTCAGACACTTACTGTCGAACCCTCTTCAGTGGTTATGAGGACTTTCACGTGACGTCAGGGTTAAGGGGGAGTGTCCTGCTACATCAGCAGATCTTACCTTGAGATCATGAGTCAACAGGTAACTGAGCACGAGTCAACACCCTCGCTCAGCAGCAACAACGACTCTTATGTTAGGGAGTCCCAAACACACGTGTATGTTAAACTTCTCTTGCTAATAAAGTAACCGTTTGATCACGAGGTTTGGACTCGCTACACAAGCACAAAATGAGCACCCGTACGCACCGTAGCCTGAAGAATGAACACACACTGAAAAACAGCAATCATGGCTCAAGAACAAATAATTTTCAAATCCCTTTAGAGCTGAAGATAAAACAATATAAGCATGCACGTCAAGAATATTAGCCAAGCTTCTGTGAGGGGAGCAATCTGTCAGAATCATTGACAACAATATGGAAAACTACTTATTGATTAATCCGCTGGACCACACTGCAACTCGTCATCCATCTCTCTATTTAGTTTAGTTTAGAAATACAGCGCGGAAACAGGCCCTTCGGCCGACGGAGTCCACACCGACCAGCGATCCCCGCACATTTACACTGTCCTACTACTTGGGACAATTTACACATACACCAAGCTAATTTACCATTATACCTGTACGTCTTGAGTGTGGGAGGAAACCGAAGATCTCGGAGAAAACCCACGTGGTCACGGGGAGAACGTACAAACTCCGTTCATACAGCACCCATAGTCGAGATCGAACCCGGGTCTCCGGCTGCAAGCTCTGTAAGTCAGCAACTCTACCGCTGCGCCACCGTGCCGCACTATTTGTCCTTTTAAATTTTATGTGAGAAAATAAATAATGATCTCATATTATGAGGGTAGACACAAAATGCTGGAGTCAGCGGGATAGGCACCATCTCTGGATAGAAGGAATGAGTGACGTTTCGGATCAAGACACTGCTTCAGGAGATGAGGGATCTATATTATTATGCAAGAGCAATAAGATTGAGTTCTTTCAAGAATTTTGGCAAAGGAACACACAGGGTAAACAAGGGAAATTACTTGCATTTGAACAAAAACACAAAGCTAGGAGAAGGAACATTTCAGAGGGCTTTGGAATGTAACATGTTTGCACGAGTGATGACTGAAGTCAATACATTGAATATCATTGAATGAAATCATTATAGATTGGATAATTAAGAATAAACAAAATTGGAGTCAGTTTAGGTCATGCAGCCCCTCACACCTGCCACCTAATTTTGAAGTGTGTCGCCCCGAAACGTCACCCATTCCTTCTCTCCAGAGATGCTGCCTGTCCCGCTGAGTTACTCCAGCTTTTTGTGTCTAAACTAATTTACTAACATTATGTTGATCACTACATCAACTCTATTTTCCCATCTTCTCTGCACATCTCTTGATTCGATAAGTCCCCAAAAATCTATTAATTACAATTTGAATATATTCAATGGCAGTCTTCTGGGTGTCACGGGTACACAAATTCCTTGCATGAAGCAATATCACTGTCACTCAGTCCTATGTAACTAACCAGGCACTTAAGGGCCTGTCCCACTGTACGAGGTAATTCAAGAGTTCTCCCGAGTTTTCCCCGATTCGAACTCGGAGAATGTCCTTAGCGGATCCGTAGGAGCTCGTGGATGTCTCGTAGCGGCTCGTACGAGTAACGGTAGGTACTCGGGTAATCCAGTAAAGTCGTGATGTTTTTTCAACACTGTGAAAAATCTCCATGAGTAAAAAAATACACGTGATGAAAAAAATTGTTCCTTTTTACTCGTACGAGCTGCTACGAGACATCCACGAACTCCTACGGACCCGCTACGGACATTCTCCGAGTTCGAATCAGGGGAAAACTCGGGAGAACTCTTGAATTACCTCGTACAGTAGGACAGACCCTTTAGGGCCCAGAGCCGGATGCCAAGGTCTGTTTTCAGTTGCATGTTGGGGCCTTAGTCAGCTCTAAGCCCGAAAGTCTGTGGAGCATTTCCATGTGAAATGCACAATGAACCTGTGCTGTGTATCTTTCCCCAGTTTGACCACAATACAGACTATGAACTGAACCCAGGATCTTACGACTGTAAAACTTATGTATTATGAGATTTCCAACATGCTCATCACTTCAGAAGATTCCACAACACTGTGTTGGATTACATCTTCCAGTAAAACCCAACGGCCGCGATGTTAAGATTCCATCAAGGACCATATCTCTGACACATTAATTCCTGAACTAAGCTTCCCCCTATGATATATTAACTTAATCAAAGTTCAATCTCACAGTATTCTAACTCCACTCGATAAGTGCTCTACAATATTGAAAGTTCAAGAAAGCACCTTAAAAAAACTTAAAAGTGCTGTGATAATATAACAGCAGGTTATGTTCAAAACTAAATCCACATAGGAGAGATGAAAACCCTTTGACTCAATTATAAACCATTAGTTCAATTCAAGTAATTCCTTTCCTTACCCTCTAATGTGTTATTGCGTTGACAAGGGTTTTTAGGGAAACTCAACTAGGAATAGAACTACATCGTCAAGTCACGCACCTTTGATGAGCAGCTTATCTCTAATGGATACACGTCGAGATGATTCAGTCCCTGTGTTTGTGTTGCTTCTCCCTTTCATACCATCTTCTCGTTTCAGCTTTTTTGCTAAAGTCAGCATGGCTAAAACACTTCCTTAAATCTGAGAATGAGCAAGCAAAAAATTCAGAAACATTCGCTTTTCACAAAAAATTTAAACATTTGAAATATTGTAAAATAAAAGACCACCACCTCATTATACTGCCTTCCAAGTCTACAAACCAATGGCATGATCATTGAATTTGCCAATTTCAGGCAATCCTTACCTCCTGCATTCCTCTCTCTCTTTCCAATCTACCTCTGGCCTTCTCTTTTTTGTCCCCTTTTCCATACCCTTCAGTCCATTCTCTTCCACCCCCCCCCCCCTCCCCTCACCACCCATTTTCATCCTGGATTCTATTCACCCACTATCCGTACAGTTTACTACCAACTCTCACCTCTATCCCATTTAATTCTGGTTTTATCTGCCAGTCACTTCTCCCGTAATGGTTCCCATTATCACCATTCTTACTTATCAGATTCCAGCATTGGAAGTCTTTATGTTCCTGCATCTGTTGTCTTCATTTTCACCCTCTCCTCTCCTCACATGGCTCCATCTTCCCTTTTTTTTGGCTGCTTCCACCTATCATTCACGCGTTTCTTCCCCCCCACCCCCCACTATTCCCCACGCCCCATTTGTCTCCATCTGCCTGTGGCCCTTCACCCTTTCTAAGTCCACCAACCACCAACTAGCCCTTGCCGAACCCCTCTCCTCTTTATGTTGGCCATTTTCCCTCTGCAATCTCAGTCTATATAAAGGATTTTAAGCCAAAACATCGACAATTCCTTTCCTTCCACAGATGCTGCTCAACCCACTGATTTCCGCCAGCTGATTATTTATTGTTTCACCATATTGATTCCTAGGATGGTGGATTTGCCATATGAAGACAGGTTAAGCAAAAGAGACCTGTGCTGGCTGTGGTGTTGAAGAATGAGAGGCACATATAAAATTTACCCTATAAACTGTTTTTATTAAACCTTTCTTCAATACGTTAACCTACACTTTTTTTAAACAATTAACTGTATCTATCCATCTCACCCACCTCTGTATATCCTCCTATAATCTTCTATGTTTCTCATTGAAATATACAACATTTTCAAGGTCAATGGAAGTTGACGTTTCCCCTGGTTGATTTGTCTACAACTGTTGGTCAATGTCACAAAATGATGAGTTAGACTTGAGGGCGGGCTTGGGAAGACGGTATGGCTCTTCGTAATTTCCTACCAAAGAGGCCTGTGGAGGTACACTCTGAGAATATTCAAGATATAAATCATTGACTTTTGGGGTATTAAGGGAATCAAAGGATATGGTATTAATCTAGGGAAATTACACCAAGGTAAAAGATCAACCATGATTTTACTGGGTGATGTAGCAGACATGAGGGACCAAATGGATCACCCCTGCTTTTATTTTCCAGTGAAAAGACCAAACTGCTCAATTTCTATAACCTCACTAAAATCCAACAGAATACACTCTTAATTGTTCCCATCTTCTTCTTCTTGTAATGAGACATCCAAAAGTACATAAAAGTCTTCAATTGCTATCTCTGATCTTGCATGTTTGGCAAGAACTCTTTTTTTTTCTGGGCCTCAACTCTTGGTGAGGTCAATTTATCCAGAGGTTTAAGACAGATTTACAGATTTTTGCTGGATATGGGAATTAAAGATTATGCAAAGAAGAATTTACCTTTATGTAGCACTTCCCACAATGTTCCAAATCACTTTACAGCCAATAATGCACTTCTGAAGTATAGTGACTCCTGAAAAGTGGAAAAACAACTCTTATAACACCTAAAATAGAAGATAAATGAAGACACAGATCACCTATAATCAAAGCAACTAATGGAGCAAGATAGAAATGTCGAACGTTCTCAAGATCCTCAAGTCTCTTTGATAGTTCAATAAATATTTTACCATAAAGATATTTCCACATTTTGCTGTATAGATATTTTCCACATTTTGCTGTACGTGGAACTCTACACTTTTTCCCCAATCCCATTCATTTTGTGTATGTCATGTACCTATTCATGATTCTTATTAAAATTTATATAATTTGGTGTCTACATCACTCTAAGCTACATAGGCAAAATACGAGATGTTGTTCCTCCAATTTGTGTGTGGCCTCACTCTGGCAATTCTGTAAGGTCATTAGTAGAATGGGAAGAGGAGTGAAAATGGTTAGCAACCAAGATCAGCAGACCGAGCGCATGTGTTCAGCAAAATGGTTGCCAACTCGATGCGTTGTCTATCCAAGCCACTCCCACTTGCTTTCCTTTGGCCCATATAATCATTTCTATCCATGCACCTGCCCCAATGTCTTGCAACCATTGTAATTATACTTACCTCTACACCTTCCTCTAGCAACTTGTTCCATATACGCACCACCACGTGTGAAAATCTTGCCCCTCAGGTCCCTTTTAAATCTTTTCTCACTAACTTTAAATCTACATTTAAGTTGTAGGGTCCCCTATCCTTGTTAAAAGGGAAAAGACCGTGACCATCCACCTTATCTTCACTCTGATATTTTACATATGTTACCCCTCACACTCCTATGTTCCAAGGAAAAGAAGTCCAGGCCTATCCTGCTTCACCTAATTATTCAAGCCCTACAGTTCCGTTCACATCCTCGTGAACCTTTTTCCACCCATTTCCAGTTTTCCGACATCCTTCCTATTGTTTTTTCAAGAGAAAATTCAACCACTGTGTAAATTCCGACTGGACTCAAAGATCTTTAATCTACTCCATTGTTAAGATTATTGGTGAACCCATTTCATAACTTCTCCTAGCTCTTGATAAAGGAAAATACGATGAATAGCGCTCAAATGATCCAGAATACTTATTCAGTCCCTTATCTGGAACTGTATTTATGCCTCATTTATACGCAGGCAGGCATGTGGTACTTTAAATCATCTGAACATGTAAAATAACACTTGGTGTAAACTCTATCTTCTGAACCACTCGTTTCATCACAACTTTTGTTTCTCAGTGTTTTATTGATGCAACAATTAATGCTCCAAGTTTGTTGCACTTCTAAATACTGACCGTGCCCAGGGGAATATGCCCTTACTTTCCTGTACCATCAAAGTTCATCACCTTGGCATCACTCTTCCCTAGGAGCTCAAACCATGGGATAACTCATTCCTTCAGTTTTCCCTTTTTCCTACAATTAATGCGCTTTGAAAACCAATGACATGTTGGAAATATAATTGTTACTTCCTCAGATAACTCTGTTCTTTCATTTGACATAGGCATTTGATTCTCACCATTGAAAGGCAATGCTTGTGCACACATCCAACTTAGAAATCCTTACTAGAGATAAACAGGATGCTGACAGATTCAGCAGGTCAAGCAGCATCTGCGGAAGCTAAAAGTTGATATTTCCAGTGGAGGCACTCCATCAGGACCCAAAATACCGATTTATAACACAAACCTTTTCAGATGCTGTTTAACCCGTTGAGTTCTTCCAGGATCCTGCTTTTTGGTCCAGATTCTATATGCAGTCTTTATTGTCATTCAGAAAGCTTAACACCTTTTTTTTTGCTTTAACTCTGTTCTTATAGACACCTCTTTAAGTCTCTACTGTGAATCAGGTTAGCATTCTTAACTGACTCAGAAGATGAGGTTCAAGTTTCACACCAGACCCTTTAAAAACAAAATAAAATCTAAACTGAGGGAGAGCACTGCACTGTCAAAAGAGGTGACTTTTGGATGAGATGGCTGCTGCAGTGAATGGGCAAGATTCCCACGACCAGAAAATATCAGGGGAATAATAATTTCCAAGCCAATTTCCATCAGTCAACATTAAAATAGATTTATTGGCTATCATATTTCAGTCTGTAGGAGCGTGATCTGTCCATATTGACTGTAAAAGTATAAAAGTGACTACAATTCTAAATTATTTCATTAGCTGTAGAGTTGTAATATAAAGGTACAACATAAAGGTAGAAAAATATTCTACATAAAGGTAGATTTCTTTTCCATAAAAACATCCTACGCTGACAGTCATGATACAAAGTACATTTATCGTATTTCCCAGCAATGAAGACGCTATTTTTAACCCAAACATAAGGCGCAAAAATTTACCTGCGTCTTGGAGGCCGAAGGTTAGGTTGTAAGAACGATGTTGCTGTACTGAGGGATAGCCAAATCTGTCCCTCATTGCTGGCAGCTGATGAGAAGCGACTGTAAAGTGGGAAGCGGCTGTAAAAGGACAGCACTGCTGTGGGGGGGGGGGGGGAAGAGTTCCTTTCACAGCGTGTGGCGAGTCTGGCCCGGGTCAGCACGGCCTGGGCTACACAAATTGGCTGGGCCGCCAGAGGTAAAGTTGCAGGGAGGGTAGGAGCGTTGAGAAGGAGGTCGGGGATCATGCCAGCAAGTCACTCACTCACCGCTGCCGCAGCGCTCCGGGCGCGGAGCCACGGCATTGTGGAACCGGCCGCCACCTCAGCGCCTTCTGCCGGCTGGCCCGACAGCCAGCCACGGTGTCCTTCAGCACAGGCGCAACCGGTGGAAGTAGTGGTTGGCAGGTAGCTACTGGGCAGAAGGCTGGCTGCTCCGTCCCAGGTTCTCTCTCTCTCTCTCTCTCTCTCTCTCTCTACTAGTCCCGGGGCAGGCAACCTGGGCGCTATAGCCAATCCAGGGGCAGGCGACCTGGGAATTGCAGCTAGTCCCGGGACTCGCAGGCGACCTGGGAACTGCAGCTAATCCCGGGGCTCGCAGGCGACCTGGGAACAGCAGCTAGTCCAGAGGGATCTGGAAACTGAAGACAGTCCCGTGGACGCGAGGGATCTGGGAACTGCAGCCAGTCCCAGGGCACGCAGGCGATGTTGCTGACCCCTGGACTAAACCAAACCCTTGGTCCTGTCCCGCTATCCTTTTCTCAAAATTTAGCAACCTAAATTGGGGGTGCGTTTTTGACGCGGGTGTGTCTTCATTACCGGGAAATACGGTAATTACATCTCCTTTGTTACAGTAGCACGATATCAGTGCAGTTTAGCAATTGTCTCAGCCTACACACGTAACAAATCCAAAGCTCCAAACAAAGTTGTTGATCCACTCTAATGTACCTTGAACCAATGAGGAAGAACTGGATGAACTAAAGTTGTTTTCTCTGGAGGACACTGAAATTAGGCTTATTTGAAATGTATAAACGTAGAGGGGGGCCGAAACAGAGAAATGCATTCTTCCTAATTGCTTCCAGCAGAGGGGGCAAAAACAGTATGAGGGGTTTAAAAAAAGTAATTGATAGCAGGATGAGAGAGGTGGCGAAGATCATACTAAATACAGAATGTAATCAGAGCTGAAAGTTATCGTTTGGAAGGATGTTGTTTACAGAAACTATTATGTTTAAAAATACTTAGTGTGTACTTGGAGAGCTGTGACCTGCATTTAGTGTTGGAAGATGACATTAGACTGGATAGCTCTTTTTCAATTGGCAGATACAATAGGCCGAATGGCTAACTGCTGTGCTGCAAATGCCCTATGATTCTCATCCAGCTCATTGCATCTCACATTGATTCTTGGTGTCAACTCTGTAGGAGATGGACTGGAATCTCTTCATACACACTTTGTCCAAATGGGTTTTCACCATCATTAATCTAGAGACAAAACAAAACGCTGAAGCTGAAATACAAAGGGAAAATGCTGGAAGCTCTCGGCAGATCAAACCACATGTGTGAAGAGAGAAACAGAGTTAAGTTTCAGGTCAATGACCTTTCACCTGCAGACAGCTAGACCTGCTGAGTAATTTCAGAGCTTATTAGAAACTGAATCGAAAATTCCTACAATTCATTCCTAAATATGTCATTCTACAAATACACCACCCCTCAACTGCATTCCATGCTATCTTGGATTTAGGATTTATGCTATCCGGTACATAAACCATGTTAACTACTTGATTACATTTCAACGTGCAATTCATTCCAAGTGCTTCATTGGTTGTAAAAAGGCCAACAGCTATATATAAGTCACACAAATTCCTCAGCTGGACCTCAGCTCATAATGCACTTATTGCAAAAGTGCATTGGACCTAAAATGTTAAGGAGACAAAAAACAAAGTGATGCAAGTAACTCAGCGTGTCAAGCAGACTCTCTGGGGAACATGGAAAGGTGAGGAATCAGCTCTGGACCCTTCAGGTTCTCCAAATATGCTGTATGACCTTCGGAGTTACTCTAGCACTTGTTTTTGTTTGCTCATGATTCCAGTTGCAGTTCCTTTTATCTACCTAAAATGCTAATTCTGTCACTCTCCAGAGGTGCTGCCTAAGCATCACCAGCTCAAAAACAAAAGAACTGAAGAAATCTCAAAAATAAAAACAAGAAATCTCCAAAATATTCAGCAGAATATGCAACACCTGAAGGGAGAGTCCATTTTTCAAAATAATAATTTTTCATCAGAACAAGAAAAAGTTTTAAACCGAGAATGTTTTAACTTGCGAGTAATGGGAGGGGCTGAAATCAAGGGAAATTGAACAAAGGTAGAGGGAGCAAAGTCTGCAATGAGCACAGACCACACAGAGTCACAGAGTGATACAGTGTGGAAATAGGCCCTTTGACCAAATGTGCCCACACCGTCAAACATGTCCCACCTACCCTAGTCCCACCTGCCCGCGTTTGGTCCATATCCCTCCAAACCTGTCCTATCCATGTACCCTATCCATGTACCTGTCTGACTGTTTCTTAAATGTTTGGATAATCCATGCTTCAACTACCCTCTCTGGCAGCTTGTTCCATACACCTACCGCCCTTTGTGTGAAAAAGTTACCTGAGATTCCTATTATGTTTAAGAAAGAACTGCAGATGCTGGAAAAATCGAACGTAGACAAAAATGCTGGAGAAACTCAGTGAGTGAGGCAGCATCTATGGAGCGAAGGAATAGGTGACGTTTCGGGTCGAGACCCTTCTTCAGACTGATGTGGGGGTTGCGGGAAGAAGAAAGGAAGAGGCGGAGACAGTGGGTTGTGGGAGAGCTGGGAAGGGGAGGGGAAAGAGGGAGAGAACTGCCTGAAATTGGAGAAGTCAATGTTCATACCGCTAGGGTGTAAACTACCCAAGCAAAATATGAGGAGCTGCTCCTCCAAGTTACGGTGGGACTCACTCTGGCCAGGGAGGAGGCCCAGGACAGAAAGGTCAGATTCGGAATGGGAGGGGGCGTTGAAGTGCTGAGCCACCAGGAGATCATGTTGGTTATTGCGAACTGAGCGGAGATGTTGGGCGAAGCGATCGCCAAGCCTATGCTTGGTCTCACCGATGTAGAGCAGCTGACACCTAGAGCAGCGGATGCAATAGATGAGGTTGGAGGAGATGCAGGTGAACCTCTGCCGCACCTGGAAAGACTGCTTAGGTCCTTGGATGGAGTCAAGGGAGGAGGTAAAATGACAAGTGTAGCATTTCCTGCGGTTGCAAGGGAAAGTACCAGGGGAGAGGGTGGTTTGGGTGTGAAGGGACGAATTGGCCATGGAGTTACGGAGGGAGCGGTCTCTACTTTCCCTTGCAACCGCAGGAAATGCTACACTTGCTGTTTTACCTCCTCCCTTGACTCCATCCAAGGACCTAAGCAGTCTTTCCAGGTGCTGCAGAGGTTCACCTACACCTCCTCCAACCTCATCTATTGCATCCGCTGCTCTAGGTGTCAGCTGCTCTACCTATGCAATCTTTCCAGATCAGTAGATCTACCTGATCTATTCCTCTCATGATTTTATACATCTCTATAAGATCACCGTCATCCTCCTGCATAGGAATAGAGTCCCAGTCGACTCAACCTCTCCCATAGCTCAGACCATCTAGTCCTGGCAACATTCTCATAAATCGTCTCTGTACCGTTGCCAGCTTGACAACATCTTTCCTACAACATGGTGCCCAGAACTGAACATAATACTGTAAATGCCTCACCAACCTCTTATAGAACTGTAACAAGGCCTCCTAACTTCTATACTCAATAGAAGATAGACACAAAAAGATGGAGTAACTCAGCGGGACTGGCAACATCTCTGGAGAGAAGGAATGGGTGACGTTTCGGGATGAGACCCTACTCACTACTTAATACTCTGACTGATGAAGCCCAATGTGCCAAATGCCCTTTTGACCATCCGATCTACCTGTGACTCCACCTTCAAGGAACCATACACCTGCATTCCTAGATCCCTCTGCTCTACAACACTCTCTACAAGATTCACTGTAGATCCTGCCCATGTTAGACTTCCCAAAATGCAACAGCTCACATTTCTCTGTATTAAATTCCATCAACCATTCCTCAACCCACCTAGCCAATCGATCAAGATCCGGCTGCAATCTTTCACAACTATCTTCACTATCTGCAAAACCACCCACTTTCGTATCATCTGCTCATCCACGATGGGATGAGCAAAATTACATTGTAATTACACCCTCTCTGAGCTGGCACCAGTTATTGCATCATACACTATGTTGCTTTCAGAACCTTTCATGGAAATTCCCTTTCTTCTCTCTTCCCCACCCCAGCATTGCAACTGAAAGCAAGATTGATTTTTAACTTTTCTTTGTTCTGATGAAAATTCATTGCAGAACTCGGATTCCCTCTCCACAGCTTCTGTGTGACCTGCAGAGCACTGAACATCTGCAGCTCATTGTTTTTATTTCTTGAATTTCTGGAAATGACCATTTCCTACAAACGAAAAGCATGTAACTGTAAATGACATCCAACTGTTTTACCCATCAGCGCATGACAGCATAAATTGATTAAAGAAACTGAAAACTCATTGGAGAACTTGTGACTGGTACAACCACAATAAAAATGTAGGTCATCAGACATCCTACACAAAATAAAAAAGGATACGGGAAATCCCCTGAACAGTCAACATTGCGGGATATCAGAGCAGCCAATTGTTAGTACAAGCCAAATATCCAGAGGGTGCAAAGGTGATTCACCAGGATTTTGCCTGGATGGAGTGAGAAAACTGACTGGGCTTGATTGCCTGTTCCTGGAGGCCAAGGCATGATATACAAAAATATCTTTGGCATATATACCGCAGTTGGCAGAAATCTTTACCCCATCGCAGAGGTGTCTAAAACTAGAGGGCATAGGTCTAGGGTAAGGACTAAAAGGTTTAGAGGGCATTTGAGACAGATTTTATTTACCCAGAAGGTGGATGGAATCTGGAACACACTGCTCAAGTGTGGCACAAGTCAGATGCATCACAACATTAAGTAGGATCCAGATGAGCACTTCAATCACGACAGAATGCTACAGTATAAGTGCTGCAAATAGGAATTAGTATAGATGGGTACTTAATGGTCAGCAGGACCTGTTTCTGTGCAGTATAAACTTAGAAGATAGAACAGTACAGCACAGAAACCCTTGCACCATTAAACTTTGCCCCTCTGAAATCTGCCCATTTAACTAACTTTCTGTGACTGCCTCTACAGGTTAATAGACGTTGATGGGAGATGCACTTTGTATTTACTAACTCAACGTCCAAACTTAAGCAGTAAAATGCTCAACAATTGCATAGGTACCTTAAGTGAAAATAAAAGATTCTGTGACAACATTCTGAAGCGGGACGGGGAAGTATTGGCAGCAAGCTGGCCAATATCCAACTAACCAAACATAGATTTGATACCCATTATCATGCTATTTGTGGAAGCTTGCTATACACAAATCAGTGCCCACTACAAAATAGTTTAGGAACAAACTGAGATCATGAAATGGTAGAGAAAAAAAGTCCTTTTCCCACTACACAAGATTACCGAATGGAGAAAGGCCAATTAGATCATTGTCCCAACAATGAACATAAAATTAATCCTATTACTCTGGACTCTCGGAATCTCGTTGTTGTGCTTTGCCTTAGTTGATGCAGTGGTCTCTGAATAATACCAAGCAGTAGGGCAAATCTAAGCTCCATCAACTTCCTGCATGCAAAGGTTCTCCAAGCCCCTTTCATCACCAACTTATTGAACACCTTCTACACACAAACTGACTTTATCTTCCCGACGTTAGGAAATTATCTTTTCTTGTATACAGTGAAAATTGCAGAGAATTCTGGACGTAGCCCAGTCCACCACACATTGACTCCATCTATACTTCACTTTGCCTAGGCAAGACCACCAGCATAATCAAGGATGATTCTCACCCCTCACACACTCACTTCTCCCCTTTCCCATCAGGCAAAACACATCCTTCCAGATTCAGAGACAGTTTCTTCCCAGCTGTTATCAGGCAACTGAACTGTTCTCTCACCAACTAGAGAGCGGTCCTGACCGACCATCTACCACATTAGGGACCCTCGGACTATGTTTAAATTGGACTTACTTTATTTTATCTTGCTAAACGTTATTCCCTTTATCCTGCATCTGTACATTGTGGACGACTTGATTGTAATCATGTATAGTCTTTCTGCTGACTAGATAGCATGCAAGGAAAAAGCTTTATCAAAGCATCTGTCCTTTCCTGGAGCCTATGCTGTTTCATCTCTTGCATCTTCCAATGATCTAAGCTGCACCTTCTCGGGCTTAGATGGTTGAACCATTTATTAAAATGTAATTCTTGGGAATACAGGAATGGCTGTCAATGCCAGCATCAATTGCACATTCCCAGTTGCATTCAGTACTTGGAGCAGTAAGCTTAATAAATTACACAATATGGCTTTCTGCTTCCAGTTCAACAACTTTCTCCAGTGTCATTACATGAGGTGTAATTTCATTTCTTATTCCCACCAAAATGCATTTGATCATATACCCCGACTGCATCTACTTAGCATTTCACTAACTCATAAATACATCGTCCTGGCATTTTTGTATAGCTCCCATCACAAATGATTCTGAAAATAGTATTTTGACCATATTAATTTAACCTTGAAATAATTACTCTAAGTGCATATTGACATATAGCATGTAATACCCTTTAGACCACAACATGTCCCCTGGGACCATGTTTTACTCTACCAATTGAAAGGGTGAAAAAAATCAACAGAAACAGACGAGGACACAAAGTGTTGGAGGAACTCAGCGGGTCAGACAGCATCGCTGGAGAACACGGATAGGTGACGTTTTGGGTCGGAACCCTTCTTCAGACCGATTGCCAGGATGGGAAGAATGGAACGTAAGCTGGATGAGAGGAGAGGCAGGGTAAAGCATGGTAGGCGATAGGTAGACACAATCAAGTGGTGGTTTTAATAGGCAGATGGTTGGATATAAGAGCCCATGTCGGGAACACCGGATGCAGTAGATGAGATTAGAGGAAGTGCAGGTGAACATCTGTCTCACTTGGACAGACTGCTGGGGTCCCTGGATGGTGGCAAGGGAGGGGGTATAGGTACAGGTGCTACATCTCCTGTGGTTGCAGGGGAAAGTATCTGCGAGGGGTGGTTTGGGTGGGAAGGGATGAGTGTACCAAGGTGTTGTTTCGGGAGTGGTTTTTACGGAAGGCAGAAAGGGGTGGAGATGTGAAGATGCGACTGGTGGTGGGATCACTTTGGAGGTGGCGGAAATGACGGATGAAGATGTGTTGGATGCGGAGACTGATAGGCAAAAGGTGAGGACCAGGGAACTCTATCTTTGTTCTGTCTGGGGAAAGGGGAGCAAGAGAGGAACTACCTTCTCAGTTGCTAACGATTTTAACTCCCATTCCCATACTGACCGTTCTTTCCTTGGCTTTCTCCATTGCCAGGGTGATGTCACACACAATCTGGAAGAACAGCACATCATATTCTGCTTGGGTAGCCTCTAACTCAAAGGTATGAATATCGAATTCTCCAATATCCCTAACTCAGGTGCACACTCATTTCTCCCACCATCTCCTTTCACCCTAGTCACCCTGCTTCTTTACCCTGGCAAGAGGGCCAGACATGCAGGTGGAACTACAGTGGGAATAATAAAAATAAATCAACTTGACCTCATGTCATCTGTCTGGCATCCTATTAGCACAATAATGATGCAATCACCATGCCCATATAATCAAATGAGGGTGATGAATATTCCAACAAGCTATGTCACATTGTGTGCTAAATATGAACTCGAACACAAATCAGAATGACCAGTACAATTTTGTTCTCATTAACTGCATTATAAAACAGATTTGCATTCTGCACTGCTGGCAAAGAATTGCTGCAAAACTCAGAGAACTGCGGAATTAGAAACAGAGCATTTTTTTCAGCTGGTGTATCACCACATTTATATCCACAGAAGCATTTTCTCACTAAAACATCTCGCATTTTCATTCAATTTCTCACTCCATTAATCAAGCCTTTCGTTAATTGTAAAAGTGCCCCTTATTTCAATCACTACATGTGGCAGCAAGTTTGCAATTTAACCACTTTATGCAATGAATTACTTCCCAAATTGTTTTTACCTGAGCATTTTAGAGTTGCTCCCATATTCTTGACTCACCTGTGAGGAAAGGGTTTGTTTTCTCTCATTCACCTTATCAAACTCTCTTCATAATTTTAGATGGCTTGATCCCATCTCTTCCAAATCTTAACTTTTTAAAAAAGATTCCCAGCCAATCTAATCTTCCCTGATCAGATCAATTCTAGCAATAGGCGTGCAAATCTATTTCGCACTTTTTCTTACATCTTCAGATTCAAAACAAACAAAGTCAGTCCAAGCAACAAGCATAAATTTAATTAAATCGATAAAATATTAGATTTTCTCTGTAAATCACCACTAAAATTTAGTTTTCATACCTTGCGAGCATGAATTTGCATTGCAACTTACAATGATTATGTTTTAATGTACACAGTGCCCCACTCCGAGTAAACATACTGATTTTGACATTGATGCTGTCCCTGACCACTAAACCTGTAAGAAATCAATTACATTGGCAGGAAATACAGAGCCTACTTGATATTCACTGCTGATAACTACCACCTTGAGAATTAAAGACACAAGGCAATTCATGTCTGAAGAAGGGTCTCGACCCGAAACGTCACCTATTCCTTGATCCATAGATGCTGCCTCGCCCACTGAGTTTCTCCAGCATTTTTATCTAGGCAATTCATATGCTAGTTAGAATGGTTATCTTCACCAAGGGAACAGATGGCACTGTGCCATCAGTAAAGGATAATAAACATTGATAATTTAGCAAATCCTGCCAGCCTTACTGTACTGATCACTGTTTCTTGCACAAAGAGGTACCATTCATTACAGCAAGTTGTCAGTTTTGCAAATGGCTGACAAACATCTTTGTATATAGTATGCGCCTAGTTGAGATTAATTGAATTATAATATAGTCCATTCAGTCTTTCAACAGAATGAATATTGATTTTTCTAACACTAAACTGGGTTTTAAATAATATAAATTAATATAGTTTAATATACACCAAAAATGTCTGCACTATATAAACCAGACAGAAAAAGACAAGAGCCATTGACAGACAACAAGAGCACAACATGACAGATCTGTATACAAACCATTGGTACGTTATTAATTTCACTTAAATCAAGGATTCTGTAACTGTGAAGCTGTAACCCGTACAACAATGAACAAATTAACATTCAATAAAGATCACAGTTTTAAAGATTGTTCCATTGCTTAACCAGTGCCAAATCCATTTGTTCAATCAAGTACATCACCTTAGAGTGGGGGAGGAGTATCAAAATATTTAGCAAAATGAGTCATCTCACAATGGTAGTGCAGACAAAAACTCAAGAGCCATTGTATCTGCAACCTCCTCACCCTCCTGCCCAGCTGTCCGAAGCATCCGACTCCATATTATAATCACCAATAAAAAAGCAAGCTCTTCAAAATAATGGTCCAAGTACTAGGCGTTCTAATGGGACTGCCAACTTGAGTAAACACTGAACCCTTACCCCCGAAGACCAGGTCCTACGATTGTTGATGACGGAAATAAGGAAGGCAAGTTGCGAGAGCATAAGGGAACCAGAAAGGGACATGGATAGGTTGAGTGACTATTTTACATTTTTTCCGCACTTATAACCATATAACCATATAACAATTACAGCACGGAAACAGGCCATCTCGGCCCTACAAGTCCGAGCCGAACAATTTTTTTTCCCTTAGTCCCACCTGCCTGCACTCATACCATAACCCTCCATTCCCTTCTCATCTCTTGGCAGACAAAGTCAAAGGCATTTGCAAAATGAATAAAAGTCATGTTGTAGTTTACCACATGATAAATTTAGGAAAAATGTTCAAGATCATGTTAGTTGTACGTCTTGGTATATAATTCTGATTGCAACTCTGGAACTAGTTCCTCATCCTCTGGGAGGCAGTATTTCAGGAGGATCCTTGCAAAGACTTTGGCCATGGCAGAGAGGCACACCTCTCTGTAATTATCACTATCAGACCAACTCCTTTCTTGAAGAGGCTCATGACTAAGTCATCCCCTCGCATGCTTGTCTCTTTCTGGATAAGGTCACCATTTCATCCGAGAGATACACCTCCACCATGTTTCAGAAGGTCAGAGGTCATTTCAGGTGCTCATTGCCGTTTTCAAATACTTAGTGTTCAACTTTGATTGAACAATATTCAATTTATAATAATAACAATTTAGGGCAGTACAGTGGCGCCGCAGTAGAGTTGCTGCCTTACAGCGTTTGTCGTACCGGAGACCCGGGTTCGATCCCGACTTCTAGTGCTATCTGTACGGAGTCTGTACGTTCTCCCCGTGACTGCATGGGTTTTCTCCGGGAACTTCGGTTTCCTCCCACAATCCAAAGACATAGAGGTTTGTAGGTAAATTGGCTTGGTATAAGTGTAAATTGTCCCTAGGGTGTAGGATGGTGTAACTTGCGGGGATCGCTGGTCGATGTGGACTTGGTGAGCCGAAGACCCTGTTTCCGTGCTGTATCTCAAAACTAAACTAAAAATATTTGAGATGAGATTCAATAGCAGTATACAAAATTATGACTGGCTTAGAAAAGGTAGAAAGAAGTTGCCTGCTTTTGTAGATGTGTTAAAGTACTCAAACTTAAAGAAAAAGGTAGGTGTGAGAGAAGTTTTTTCTTTAATATGCAAACTGGTTATGATCTAGAGCTCATTGCCTATAAAAAGTAGAAACATTGAAAGCTATCGCCAATCCCTGTGCGCCAAAGATTGATTGCAAAACTATCAAGAGAGAAGGGGAATAGGATTAACAATATTGTACTGTAAAGAGATGGCACAAAAGGAATGTGTGACGTTTCAGGACGAGACCCTTCTTCAGATTGAAGAAGGGTCTCGGCCCAAAACATCACCGATTCCTTCTCTCCAGAGATGCTGCCTGTCCCGTTGAGTTACTCCAGCATTTTGTGTCTACCTTCAATTTAAACCAGCATCTGCAGTTCTTTCTTACACAAGAAATGGCATAAACTTGATAGACAAAAGTCTTTGTGCCTTAATAATTTTAAAATGTTATGATTCTAAAGCTCCTCTCCATCAGAATATTCCCACCATACTTTCTTTTGATCAGAAATTCCCATCATGCTCCTCTCGATTAGAACTTCCCAACAATTAGTCTGTCAGAAAAGAGAACACTGACATGATGTTTCCACCCAAAAGAATGCCCTTCCTGACAAAACTAGGTACCATCCCACTAGCTGCCCTCTGAAAGAATAGGTTATATCCATCTTGCATAATTTTATTTTTTTTGATTGGAAACTCGCATCCACATTGACTCGCATCCACTCTTCTTCCCAATAAAACCAAGACACCCATTCTCACCTAACATAAATCTCCGCCCTTACACACCCCAACTACAGAACTGCCTATCCACTTACATGATAAAGGGAGCCCACTCACACTGTTTTGATGCAAGATAGTCATGGCCCATTCATGTCGCTACTTTCCTCCAGGTCTACTAATGTTGAATAAGGCTGTCTTCTAGTAAAGGACTAGAAAGTGGAGGAAGCGGTGGGAAATAGTTTAATTGTATCTATTTACCTTGAGTCACCTCATAAATGTTTTAGGAATGGTAATCCAAAATAAATTCGACAGGAATTGCAAGACCTAGACGTCCTCAGCCAAATCATCTCCATCTGATGACGTTGGTAAGATTGTCATTTGTTATTTCCCTATATTCAATTGTAGCTCGTCAACTGCAAACAATGGAATTATTGCTTGCATTGGTGGAACACAAAATATTAATCTTACTCAAAAGTCCCTGAGCAACTCATTTATTGCTGTACAAAAACCTTCTCTGTTGCATTAATTAGAAATTATTAATTCTGCACACAGAAGAAAGGCTGTATCCTGGAGCTAAGTATCATTGCTGATATGTCTGTATAACATGACATTTAGGATTCAACAGAGAGTTTTGAATGACAATTTCAGTCTGTGCCGTCATTTTCATCCAATAACCTCCAGTCACTATTAGAAAGTCTGACTTATTATGTCTTATATTTTCAAGGTTTTAATAAGATTAGCTTTGTTAAGTTCATAAATATTGGCTCACATTCTAAACATCGCATTCCACTTATATCAGCTATTCATTTCTTTGCAATAGTCTATGTTAATGTTTGTATATTTTTGCATACACAATATTCTAAAAGGTCTTTAAAAGTGAGCAGAACTGAACCAAGATACTTTCACTGCATACAGATCTCCACATTCAGAAAACCACGCAAGTAAAACAGATATCCGCTGAATTGCTCCAGCATTTTGTGTCTAGCAGATATTTTTCTCATTGGTAATAGTTGAGAATTTTCCAAATTTAAAACAGTTGTGTATAAAGACGTTCAGGAGATTTATATCAATAACCCAAAGCACAATTCCGTGGCACCATAACACAATTCTGTGGCAGCAATCATACATCAGTCTCCTATACAATAAATAGATCTACATAATAAATATATGGGGGGGGGGGGGGATGCGATCTCGCTGGCTTTCCTCTTTGCACAAAAATCATCCCTGAAACCATTGTACATATCCGTTCTGTTGCACAGCACCAAGTAACAAATGTACAGGCAATCTCTGCATATCTAATCAAAAAACATTACAAAAATAGCTTGCATTACTAAATCTACGGAAACCATAGTGATTACCATGGCAAGACCATAACACTGGTGTTGCTTTAAGACCAAATCGGCAAAACCTATGGCCGGGCAGGAGTGCTGAATTGCTGCCACTGACCCGACTCACAGAGCTCAATGCCCACCCTAAAGCTGCTTGCAGTGCTCAATGGCAGAACCTATGTTTGTGGCATTCAATCCACAACACTTACCACCCTTGCATTTCTAAATCCACAGTACTGATCAGATTGCATGACATCCACACACCAACATTGTCACCACATGAATTACTAAATCCACAGCATTAATTAGCCTCAAATATGAAAACCAAAGCACAAGCCGTATTTGACAATCACAAAACCTTTAGAAATTGCTGGAGCTAAAGCTATAAACATTAATAATATTGTTCCTGCATTCAACATAGTATCAAGAGCAAAATACATTGCCTTACAGTAAATTATTGGTTAATGTTAAAGTACAAATTATTTTTGTGTGTAATCCTTCCTTGGACTTTGTGCAGTGGAGATGGCAGATGGGATAGTGGAAGGCTCCTCATGTAGGATGTTGAAGTCAGGGAGAGTTCCAGCGCCCCTAAGGACTACACCTGCAGGAAGTGCGTTCAACTGCAGCTCCTTATTGACGGCACTGCAGCTGGACGACCTCAGGATTCTCTGGGGGTGTGAGAGTGTTACAGTGAGATGGTCACGCCTAAGGTACAGGCAGAAAGCAGATGGGTGACCACCGAGAAAAGGAGTAGGCAGACTGTGCAGGAATCTCCCAGGGACATTCTCCTCAAGTATGTTCCTTTGGATAGTGTTTGGTGGGATATCCGACCAGGGGAGAGCAGCAGCAGCAGCAACAACAACAACAATCACATCTGTGGAGCAGACCTGGCTCTGTGAGGGAAGGGAAAAGTCAGACAAAGCCACAGTGACCGGAAACTGATCAGTTAGAACAGGCAAGAGATTCTGAGGCAGTAAACAAGACTCCGGGATGGTGTGTTGCCCCTCTAGTGCCAGGGTCCAGAATGTCTCGGAGCAGCTGCAGAAAATTCTCAAGGACAAGCATGAGCACCTGGAATTCATTGTGTACGTTGCCACAAATTACATAAGTAAGAAACGGGATGAGGTCCTGCGGAGTGAATACAGAGAGATAGGCAAAAGATTAAAAAGTAGGACCTCAAGGGCAGTGATATCTGGATTACTCCTGGTGGCACATGCTGGTGAGGGTAGGAATAGGAAGATGGGACTGATGAATGCACGGTTCAGGAATTGGCACGGGGGCAGTATTTCAGAATTTTAGTCAATTTGCAGGCAAAGGTGACCTGTACAAGAAGGGCAAGTTGCACCTGAACTGGAAGGGGACAAAAGGATCCTTGCAGGGAAGACGCAAGAAGGGTCTCGACCCAAAAAGTCACCCATTCTCCAGAGATGCTGCCTGTTCCGAGGCAGGGGTGTGGAAACCGGAGTAGTAGGAGAGAAACTGGAAGAAGAGATTGGAATTTAGAGATTGGGAACTGCAAGTCTCAAAGGTAGGACAGACAGGAAGAAGTGAAGGAATATGCTGAAGTTGATGGGCTGATGTGTGTTTATTTCAATGCGAGGAGTATTGTGGGCATAACAAATGAACTTAGAGCCTGGATCAGTGTTGGGACTATGATGTTTTGGCCATTGCGAAAAGATGGCTAAGAAGGGGACACAACTGACAGCTCAATGTTTCGGGGTTTTGATACTTCATACGTCATAGAGAGGGAGGGAAAAGAGTTGGAGGAATTGCTCTACTAATCAGGGAGACTGTCACTTAGAGAAGACATACTGGAATGTATGTCTGCTGAGGCGATATGGGTACAGTTTAAAAATAAGAAAGGAGCAAACACTCTAATGGGATTCTTCTATAGGCCCTCCAATATCAAGGAGGACATAGAGGAATAGTGAATAGTTATGCAGACAGATCACAGGATGATACCAAAGCAACACCGAGTTGTCTTAGTGGGTGACTATAACTTCCCCAATATTGACTGGGACTTGCACAGTGCCAAAGAGTTTGAGGGGGCAGATAAAAGTCCAGAACAGTGCTTGCATTATTTTCCACTTTCTCATCCTTCAGTGCCATTTTAACGACATACCGTCAGATCGCTCTGCTCCTGCACTCCTTTTCAAGCTGGATTATTTCTATACAATTAACATAATTTTCTGATATGATCATTACCTACTAAATGTAACCCTATGGAAAAAAATTGGTGTCCTTGAGCCTTCTCAATTACAAGACGCAGATCATTGTAGCAACACCCCATTCCTCTTTGGGCCAAAAACTTACTGCTCTAGAAATTGATGCTGGTTACATTTTAGGAACTCTTAGACCGCTCAACTTTCCGTTCCAGTTTACATTATATTCCAGGCATTGCACACATCCTACAGGACAAATCCCACCTCTGACCAGTCTTGTTCTCAAATATCTTTATTTTGCTTGCTTTCAGGTTTTAAAAATATAACCCCTCCAAAGCTAACTTGTTTCAACATTAAGCGTATTGTATGTTAAATACTCTCGTACACAGTACCTCAGCATGTTGTTATGGACACTTATGTCGTATTCTTCAATATTTGCATGAATGCAATATAATCAAGCTAGTGTTTATTGTATTTTGTACTGAAAATATTTGGATTTGAACAAAGGGCAAAATAAGATTTTTAGTCTCATCGACTATGAGTACATATGTTGTGACTCATTCTTTATATGCACCAAGTCAGACCAAAAGTCAGAAAAAAGGAGAAAAGCTAAAAGACAGAAAAAATAAAAGACAAAAAGTTATTACCAGGAAGAAAAGTAGTTCTGACAATAAAAGATGGGATAAAGTCAGTAGAAAGAATTGATTTTGGCTCTGGGTCAATAAATAGAATCATTTAGGTAAAATTAAGGAACAGTAAGGGGCAGGAGTTATCAACAGTCGTAACACAAGGCAAAACATGCACTGAGAAATAAGCAGCACGTCACATGGTAACAGTGATTTGAAGAGACTTTATGTATAGACAACGTAAACAAAAGTGGCACTATAAAGATATAACTCATGGACTGTTTTCAAGATGGTTTTCCTGATTATTATGTTAAAGAGTCAATCATAGAACAGGTTATTTTAATCTTGAATTCTGCAATATGAAAGATTTATTAATAATCCTGTATCAAAAGACTACTATGGAAAGAAATTATATAATAATTTGATCTGAACATTTAAAGTGATTTGGTTTAATTCAAAACCAGGATCTTAAATCTAAACAAAGCAAACTATCAAGGTTAACATGAAGATGTTGGTTATAGAAGATTGGGAAACTATATTAAAAGGATGACAGTAGATAAACAACAGCTACCATTTAAAGAATAATTTACAACAAAATAAAAGCCTAAAAGTAATTGCATTCTAACCAGTCAACAACCTAATTTCAATATGTTATGAAATCAAAGGAATGGCTTATAACATTGTTTGACTATTGGGAAAGTTTCAGAATTCACAAAAAGAGTTCTAAAGTGTTAGATAAGGAAAAGGAAAGTAGAACATAAGAGTAATCTAGCAAGAAATTCAAAAATAGTTTATTAATACTTCTATAGGTATAAGGAGGAAAGTATTAGCCATGGTTAATGTGGATCTTTTACAGACTTGGACAGGAGAAATTACACTGCAAAAAAATGAATTTTCCAGTCTTTTCATTGCAGGTACAAAATAATCGCCCCCCCCCCCCCAAACCCCCACCCCCAAAATAGAGCCATAGACACAGAGGGAAAGAAATAAGAAATAAATGATTTTAAATGATCTCAAAAAGTTAACACAACTGAACATTAAAATACCTTGGACCTGAGTATCTGTATCGCAAGGCTTTCAAAACAATGGCTATAGGAATGTTTCACATACACAGGAAGGTAGCAAACACATTCCCACCATAAAAGATTGGAGGGAGTTGAGAATGACAGACCAATTGGTCTGATAGAAGTAGCAAGAAAATGTTAAAATCCATAATTTAAAAGATAGCAGAACATTTAGAAAACAACAATGGAATTGTGCAGAGGATTGAAGAGGAATTGTCAACATGAAGAGGAATGAGGAATTGTTTTGACAAATATGACACGTTTTTTGAGGTAAGAAGGAACAGGACCGACAAAGAGCTGGGGTGCATTTGGATTTTGAAAGGGCATTAGAGCAGGTGCCACGCGAGGGGTTACTGAACGAAAGTAGATTGACGACGACGTGCCGGTAATCCCAGTGTCGGTTAACGGACAGAAAACAATGAGCAAGAATAAAACGAGGACCGGGTGATGTGACCGCTGGCGCAACGAGGAGACCAGTACTGCAACCCAGACCCGGCCCCCCTGGTGCCCTTGGCAGTGGTTATCCATCGCCGCGAGTCGGGCAGACGCCGGTGCCGTGCGACTGTCCGCCCGTCTCCTGACACCGGTTAGAGGTTGGGAACCGCGCTCTCCGGCCTACCTCGTCTTCCCCCCGCCGCAGAACGCACCAGACGCTCATGCACCATTCCGGCCCGAGCCGGCGACCCTCTGCCTGCCACCAGCCGCGGCAGCGGATACACGACTAGCCAGCGTCCCCTTTGCCAACCCGTTCCCTGGCTCCGGCCGTACGACAGGCCGCTGCCGGAAGACCATGCCGGTCCCACTAGAAAATACTTCCCTCCACTTCCGTGTGGCCGCCGTTTGACGTCTGAGCACCGGGACGAGGATAGTTGAGGCCGCAGCCATTAGCCACCCCGGGTCAGTAGTGGGCTCGAGTGGACGAGAAGCCGTGGTAGCGCCAGGAATCCGGACAGCCACTCAGGGGTCCCTGGTACCGATCCGCTTCTGATTTGCACTTGGGGGAAGGGGAAAGAAACCGGACCTGTGAGCGCGCGTCCGGCGGTTGCCAGCCAGTGGAGGGCGCGGGGTTAGAGACCCTAGGCTGCAGCCGATGGATGTACCCAGGACATGACCAGTCCTGTAACCTCCCTCCCTCCCATAAACGATCCGATGTACGGTAAATCGCATGAGACGCGAAGATGAACACAAGCATCTCTGGAGAGAAGGAGTGGGTAAACGTTTCGGGTTGGAATGTCACCTCTTCCTTCTCTCCAGAGATGCTGCCTGGCCCGCTGAGTTACTCTAGCATCTGCAGTTCTCACACAACTGAGGCGCAAACTTTGTTTATTTCCCCTCAGACGCTGTCTGGCCTGCTGAGTGTGTGCAGTACCTTTCACTTTTATTTCTGTGTCCTGTTTGGTTCCGCGTTTAGATCGAAGAGAGGGTTCGGACAATCTAACCCGACAATAAATGGAAGTCAAAAACTTGCAGACGTTGGAACATTGAACTATGAACAAAAAAAATCGGGAAAAAGGCAAAATTGTCAGGTTTTATTGGACAGCATCTGTGGAAAAGGAAGCTTAATGTTTCAGGTTGACGACCCTTAATCACAATTGACAAATAATCATAATTTACAAATCGAACACTGGAGAGGATGGAGAAGAGGTTTACCTGAATGCTGCCTGAATTAGAGCACATTAGCTGTAAGGAGAAGTTGGACAAACTTGGATTGTTTTCTCTGGAGCTTCGGAGATTGACGAAAAATCTGATGGAAGTATGTAAAATTATGAAAGGCATAGATAGAGTAGACAGTGAGAATGTTTTTACCTGGGATGGAAATGCGAAAACTAGAGGAAATAGCTTTGTCAGAGAGGGAAAACCTAAAGGAAATGTATGGGGCAATTTTTCTTTTACACCAAGTTGGGGATGCCTGGAACAGGCTGCCAGAGCTGGTAGTGAACACAATAGTGGCATTTTAAAAGGTTTTAGATAAGCACATGGAGGGAATAATTCAGGGAATAGAGTAATATTGATTGTGTGCAAACAGATGAGATTAGTTTAACTTGATATTTTAGGCACAGACATTGGGGGCCGAAAGGCTATGCCTGTCATGTGCTGTTCTATGTTCTTTGTTTAGCAGCAGTGAGAGTGAAGAATATGATGGGAGAGATGGACTGGTTGTGCCTAAGTTTAAGGAATAAACACTGCCAGGGTGTGGAGATTGTCACGTGCCATGTATGTAAAGGAGAAGGAACTGGAGAAGGAGAGAAAGGACAGAGTCCAGATAGGAAGAAATAGGTTCTGTGAGGCAAGACCTGACTGAAGCAATGGCAGAGCAGAACTGGTTAAGGATCTTGGAGAGGAAGAGAAATAGACAATATGGATTTGGCAGGCTACCAGCTGTTAAGGCTGTAGAGGGAAGATCTCCCGATGAAATATGTTCAGTAATGGGAGAGACAATGGTTTGATGGCTAGTGGTGGGTTCATGGTCTGAAAAGCATTTAAGGAGGTATCTAGAACGGAAACAATTTACCAAATCACAACAGCATTGCCTTTGTCACCAAGAGGATAATTGGTGGAATGGAAGATACCGGGTGAAAAGGGGATTCTGGAAACTGGAGAAAAGATCCACAGACTGGATAAAGCCCGTGACCAAAGAAATGAGCATAGAGCTGAAGGCAGAAGAAGGAGTGCTCTTGTCATGCTGGGCATGGAATTTGTTGATATGGGCCAAGTCAGTGTATATTTTGAAGGCAGAAATAGATAGATTCTTGATTAGTACAGGTGTCAGAGGTTATGGGGAGAAGGCAGGAGAATGGGGTTAGGAGGGAGAGATAGATGATGATGATGATTGAATGGCGGAGTGGACTTGATTGGCCGAATTGCCTAATTTTACCCCTATTCCTTTTAACCTTATGACACGGGGGAAGAGTTAGGAAGAGTTATCCTCAGGTTAGGATTCATAGTTCGAGATCTAACAGGTGAAAATTAGAATGGTGAAATCTTGGGAGGGAATGGAATGGGGGGGGGGGGGGGGGGGGGGGGGTGCTGTGATGTCAGAGGAATAAACAGAGGAAGAGAGATCGTGACTGAGTATTAGAATTCAAGAGCTGTTGACCAGCTAAATTCATTCTCCCATTGAACAACTTCAACTCGTCTTCAAATCAAATGTATCATTATGGAAACACATGGGCTAAGTCATGTCTGTCTGGATACATAGAACAGTCTTTGTTTCAGACCAATTCAGGCCCTCCTCCTCAGCTTTTTTATGATTACTGTGTTGGTGCTGCTACCAGCACTTGTACAGAACTCAAAACTATAATTTCCCAGGCTGTCGATTTACACCCTGCCAACACTTTCACAACATTCATACCTGACTTCCTTATGTCCATCTCAGGGGGATCTAACAGTAAATAGTATCCATTGGAAATCCACAGACACCCACAGCTATCTCAACCTCCTTCCAGCCCGCCTTTTGTGAACCTGCAACTTGCTCCCAGTTTCCCTGTCTATTCTATCTACAGGTATTCTGATTATGAGGATTTTCACATTACATCACTTCTTCTGTGACATCTTTCATTATCTTTAACTGTGGCTTCCATTCTACCTTGGTTAACAGAGCTCTCAACCTCATCACTATTTCCTGCACTTTTACTTTCTTTCACCCTCTATCCTCTCAGCCAGAGTCAGGATAGGATTCCTATTGACCTCATTCTCCACCACATTAGTCTCCACATTCAACCTCTGTAATGGCCTCCACCTTCAATTAGATTTCGCCATTAGCCATGTTATCACCAACACTTCTCCCCACACCCCATGCCCCCCTTTCAGCATTCTAATGGGACAGTTATTGCTGCAACTTCCTGGTTCACTCATCCACCTCTATAACGTCTCACCTTTTCAAAGCAGGTTCTCATGCAACTGCAGGGGTTGCAACATTTGTCCTTTCACCTCTTCTCTTCCCACCATCCAAAGGTCAAAACAGTCCTGCCAGCTGCAGCAACAATTCTTCCATCTAGTGTATTGCACTTAGTGCTCACATGGGGTCTATTCTAAAACGAGGAAGACAAATGCAGATTGGACAATGTCTTTGCAGAACACTTATTCAGTTTGTAATGGTGACCCTGAGCTTCTGGTTGCTTGCTAACTTAGAGTCATAAAGTTATACTGCACAGAAACAGGCTCTTTGGCTCAACTTATCCCTACTAACCAAGATGCCTATCTAAGCTAGTCCCATTTGCATGCAGGTACCCCATATCCTTCCAACTCATTCCCATCCCTGTACCTGTCAAAATGTCTTATAAATGTTGTTATTGCATCTACCTCAACCACTTTCTCTGGCAGCTCGTTTCACATATCCACTGCACTCTGTGTGAAAAAACTTGTTCCCTCAGTTCCACTTTAAATCCATCCCCTCTCACCTTGAACCTATGCCCTTTACATAGAAACGTAGAAAATAGGTGCAGGAGTAGGCCATTCGGTCCTTCGAGCCTGCACAGTACTTGGCCCACACCTATTTTTGCTTTACATAAATGACATCCATGAAAAAGTCGCAAGTACGACCAGACTATTCGCTGATGATTGTTTGCTGTACCGTCCAATTAAGTCAACTGATGATGAAGATGCTCTCCAAAAGGATCTCGATACTATGCTCGAGTGGTCACAACAATGGGGCATGCAGTTCAACCCTTCCAAATGTGAAACCATGCGCGTCACCAGAAAGAGGAATCCAGGCGTCACATCCTACAACATACTTGGTGTCACCCTTGAAGAATCCAAACAAACCAAGTATCTTGGCATCAAATTGCAGAATGATCTGCGTTGGAATGGTCAGACTCATCATGCAACAGTGAAAGCAACAGGTGTCCTAAACTTCCTGAGGCGCAACTTTCATCATTGTTCAGCTTCTGTCAAGGAGAAGCTGTATTTCACCCTCGTTAGACCTCATTTGGACTACGCAGTTGCAGCTTGGGACCCATACACAGATAAAAACATTTCATCCATCGAACGTGTCCAAAGACAGGCCGCTCGATTTGTTACTAACACCTAAGAGAGAAGCGAGTGTCACCAAACTTCTGAATTCTCTGGGGTGGAACCCTCTCCAAGACAGACGTGAAGCTCACCGTTTGACCTGTTTTTACAAAATGTTAAATGGTCAGCTAGACATAGATCACAAGACCTACACCAAACCCAAACCCATTAGGAGCAGACGAGCGCATTCGTGATCCCAGCTACAAAGACAGATGTGTACAGCAATTCGTTCTTCCCACGCACAATTAAAGCATGGAATAATCTCCACCAAACTATAGTTACCCAACCAGATGCAACTAAATTTAAAGTAGCACTTTCTTCCCAATAACCCTTTCTGGCTTAATCCCTCCCTTCACCACCTCCAGTTTAAATTCCAGTTGGAATATTTTGGAGGATCAAGTAACCAAGAACCAAGAACCGCCATTCAATATGATCATGGCTGATCATCCAACTCAGTATCCTGTACCTGCCTTCTCTCCATACCCCCTGATCCCTTTAGCCACAAGGGCCACATCTAACTCCCTCTTAAATATAGCCAATGAACTGGCCTCAACTACCTTCTGTGGCAGAGAGTTCCAGAGATTCACCACTCTCTGTGTGAAAAATGTTTTTCTCATCTCGGTCCTAAAGGATTTCCCCTTTATCCTTAAACTGACTCCTTGTCCTGGACTTCCCCAACATCGGGAACAATCTTCCTGCATCTAGCCTGTCCAACCCCTTAAGAATTTTGTAAGTTTCTATAAGAACCCCCCTCAATCTTCTAAATTCTAGCTAGTACAAGCCGAGTCTATCCAGTCTTTCTTCATATGAAAGTCCTGACATCCCAGGAATCAGTCTGGTGAACCTTCTCTGTCCCCCCTCTATGGCAAGAATGTCTTTCCTCAGATTAGGAGACCAAAACTGTACACAATACTCCAGGTGTGGTCTCACCAAGACCCTGTACAACTGCAGTAGAACCACCCTGCTCATATACTCAAATCCTTTTGCTATGAATGCTAACATACCATTCGCTTTCTTCACTGCCTGCTGCACCTGCATACCTACTTTCAATGACTGTACCATGACACCCAGGTCTCGTTGCATCTCCCCTTTTCCTAATAGGCCACCATTTAGATAATAGCCTACTTTCCTGTTTTTGCCACCAAAGTGGATAACCTCACATTTATCCACAGTATACTGCATCTGCCATGCATTTGCCCACTCACCCAGCCTATCCAAGTCACCTTGCAGCCTCCTAGCATCCTCCTCACAGCTAACACTGCCCCCCAGCTTTGTGTCATCCGCAAACCTGGAGATGTTGCATTCAAGTCCCTCGTCCAAATCATTAATATATATTGTAAATAGCTGGGGTCCCAGCACTGAGCCTTCCGGTACCCCACTAGTCGGTCCACCTCCAGTTAAGGTGTAACCTGTCCCTTTTGTACAGGTCACCCCTACCCCAGAAGAGATCCCAGTGGTCGATAAATCTAAATCCTTGCTCCCTGCACCAGCCCCTCAGCCACACATTCAGATCCCCTATCTAACTGTTCCTGTCCTCACTAGCACGAGGTACTGGAAGCAATCCAGAGATAACCACCCTTGAAGTCCTGCTTTTCAATACGCCTCTCCTCTTTGAATAAATCAAGATCTCTCCTCTATGAATAAATCCTCTTTGGGCTTATACTTTCCTGACAGGTTTCCTGGTTAGATTATCACCGCAGGAACTAATTAACCACTGTATCCAATTGATTGATGACATCTAGCTATTCAACTCCATACGCCTCCACGGTTCGAAGTGGGACCGGCCCCGTGCAGCCGTACGCCTCAAGTGACCACGTTTGGTCGCGCTAGACGCATGCAATTGCATGCTGGTGGGACAGGCCCTTAACTCTGAACTCGCGTTGCAGAACCCCCTTCCTCCTCTTCCCGATGTCGTTTGTGCCTACGTGCACAACTACTGCCGACATTGTAAACAGATCAGCAGCTGAGTGCAGCAACGTATGAGGTTTGAGTCTGGCACATGTCACTGAAATTAAGCCGGACACTGGGCCTGTACTTGCTGGAGTTTAGAAGAATGAGGGGGGGACCTCATTGAAACATACAGAATAGTGACAACCTTGGATAGAGTGGTTGTGGAGATGTACAAAAACACTTGTTTAAAAGGATATTGGGATGAGGATAGGTGATTGTGAGTGGGATATTTGTTATGCTGATTGTATTGGGAAGGGTGATTATAGAGTGATGGGTTTTATATATGACTAAGATACTGTATAGAATGAGGGTTTTTTCTTTTTCTTTTTTGTATGGCTTTGTAAATATTTGATTGGTGTATAAATGTAAATAATTTGGTGTACATATAGTGGCTGGTGTACATATGGTGTACATATAGCTGCTAAATTTGTATAAGATAATTACAAGCAGTTGAATAAGGGGTGGGAATTTTAAGCTTTGGCTTCTTCCTGCTCCTTTTCGGACACATACGATTTAATTTATTTATAGATATTGTTTATGACACTTTATAAATATTTTTGTTTTGTTTTTTGTATGCTGTTTCACACTTGCTTTTTATTCTTTTATTCTGTTCGAAATAAATAATTAAAAAATATATATATAAAAAAGATGTTTCCACTAATGGGAGAGTCCAGGACGAGAGGTCATAGTGGTCCCAGTGGTCTATAAATCTAAATCCTTGCTCCCTGCACCAACCCCTCAGCCACACATTCAGATCCCCTATCTAACTGTTCCTGTCCTCACTAGCACGAGGTACTGGAAGCAATCCAGAGATAACCACCCTTGAAGTCCTGCTTTTCAATACGCCTCTCCTCTTTGAATAAATCAAGATCTCTCCTCTTTGAATAAATCCTCTTTGGGTTTATACTTTCCTGATAGATTAGATTAGATTAGATTATACCTTTAATAATCCTTTTCAGGAAATTACAGTGCCACGACAGCTTCAAGACAGACATAACACCACACATTTCCTCAAGTGGCTTCCATACTTAACAAGTTAAAATACAAGTTAAAATACAATTAATTTAAAAAAAAGTGCAGTTATTTATGCGCATTATATAATCTTATAGCAGCTGGTAAACAGGACTTCCTATGTCTCTCAGTTTTGCACATTGGTGCAATCAGCCTCTGACTGAAGATGCTGCTCTTGATCACCTTCAGGGCATGGAGTGGGTGATAGGTTTCCTGGTTAGATTATCACCGCAAGAACTAATTATCACTGTATCCAATTGATGACATATAGCTATTCAACTCCATACGCCTCCACGGTTCGAAGTGGGACCGGCCCCGCGCGGCCGTACGCCTCAAGCGACCATGTTTGGTCGCGCTAGACGCATGCTATTGCATGCTGGTGGGACAGGCCCTTAACTCTCTGAACTCACATTGCAGAACCCCCTTCCTCCTCTTCCCGATGTCGTTTGTGCCTACGTGCACAACTACTGCCGACATTGTAAACAGATCAGCAGCTGAGTGCAGCAACGTATGAGGTTTGAGTCTGGCACATGTCACTGAAATTAAGCCGGACACTTTCTATAACCAGACATAGGGAAAATATGAGTCAGTTAGCTTGAGCACTGATTGGTATTGTCAATTTCAAAATAGTGTATTAATAATTTAATTGAATAAGACCGTAAGAAACAGAGTATCATCTCTTTAATACGGTGTGTGCAATGTCCTAAGCTACCGAGTGAGGATGTAATTCAGTTACAATTGCAAATATAAATCAAGATCTCCCCTCTTTGAATAAATCCTCTTTGGGCTTATACTTTCCTGATAGGTTTCCTGCTTAGATTATGACCACAGGAACTAATTAACTGCAGTATCAATTGATTGATGACATATAGCTATTGATCCACGAATGCCCGGCTCACACATCTTCCTTGTTCAATAATGGCTCTATCTGCTATTTTTGATGACCTGCCCTTTTGTAGTGAAGATCACCTTGCGAGTCCCATTAATAACCAAATAAAAATCGTTGGTTCATTTGCAATGCTGACCCATCAAATACTGCCACTGTTACATTAAGTGATGAGTGAACTGTAACAGCAAGTGGGTATGATTTGAATTGCTATGTTGGTCAACAGAGGAGAAGTGTTAGATAGAATGACGTGATAAACCTTGTCATAGGCCGGAGACACAGCAAGGATACATCACAGTCACTAGTCACAGAGGATTTTGTAGGAGACATTTTGTAGCCACTTACTGCATCAGAGATAGAAACATGATTGGTTGATATTACTATTGTATTATTAGTATTATTATGTGTGATATAGTAAAACAAAATTGGTTAGATTCAAACATTCAGTTGCAGAAATTATGGGTACCAAATCAGATACTTTGGAGAGTTAAAAGCGACTGCAGATAGGCCATTGGAATCAATGATGCTTAATAGAAAAGGGGTATGATTCGTGGAATGTGAGCATCACTGACAAGACCAAGATTTATTATCCCTCCCTAAATGGAACCACTCCTAGTGAACGTACTCCCACTGCATAATTGGGTAGGGCATTTCAGGATTTTAATCCAAAGGTGAGGTAAAACAGGATTATAATTGTAAATCAGAATGGTGTGTGACTTGGAGGGAAGCTTGCAAGTAGTGGTGACTTTATGTACCTGCTGCTTGTACATTTGGTTGGAGAGGTTGCAGATTTGGGATGTGCTATTGAAGTAGCCTAGGGAAGTAGTTGGCAGCCAGAATGTAGCAATGGTGGAAAATAATAGAGCGGATACATAACTCAGTATTCCATCACAGTCAGGAAATGCCCTGATGGTGGAAGGATTTTTCGCACATCTCTGTACTCTTCCCCTTCTCTGGAAACATTGGTTTCTGGGGCTGCTCCTTACTGTGGTTTCCCTTTCATTAGCTGTCTTTGTCGTGACCATTAAATGTTGAAAGCCAATTTTACCTTCGGATCCCTGCTCTGTTTCCAATCTCTTGCTATTATCAACATTTTCCAGGCCTGTGATAAGACCATCTCCTGAGGAAGCATGCTTCAGGAACATTCAGATTTCTGAATGTGGGGGCCTTTCTCCAGCTGCAACCTTCATACCACATCCCCCGAGGCATCACACAGGTTCTGTATGACACACTGCAGATTTTGGCTACTCTTTAAATCTATTTTCTCGTTTGTGCACTTCTCCAAACTGAAGTGCAAGTCTGCAAACTTCCTGCCAATTGTTCCTTATTTCCTATGGGTGGCTTTCAGCCTTTGAAGTGAGACCCTCCTGGTTATTGCTGCACTTAAAGCTGCTCTGACAATTATATGCACATGGTGCATACTACTACCACCAGGAATGTGATTTTGTTCTGAACTTGTAATTTGATGAGTTGTTAGTGATATTAATAGTTAACTAGTATTAATGACAAATCATGTGACAGTTGTTCTGGTAAGATATTGCCCTCAAGTGGAAGTACAGCTCGTTGCTACATTATCCCATGATAACATGAACAGTGTGATGCTCCCAAGAGACAAAGTTAATTACTGGAATGTTGTAGCCTTTACACAAAGATCACCTTTCGTTTTTAATATGGTAAAATGGCAAAAGACATTTACATATGTATTTTCAAATGAAAATGAACACAAAACCGCACATTATAATCAAGAACAGGAAATACTGGATTTGATCCTCAGATCCTGAAGACGGCTACAACTGCTCCAGTCTTACCTTTATCACAAGAGCTCAACTACCAAATATGCTGAAGACTTCCAACCAGAATAAACTTTATCGTTCTAACACTCTGTTCTTTTCCCATGACATTTAAATGAAGGTGCACTAATTAGTCACTGATCCCAGGAATGAGTAGGTTAACCTTGGCCTCCACTGCCACAGAGGGCAGTGGAGGCCAAGTCACTGGATGGATTTAAGAGAGAGTTAGATAGAGCTCTAGGGGCCAGTGGAGTCAAGGGATATGGGGAGAAGGCAGGCACGGGTTATTGATTGGGGCTGATCAGCCATGATCACAATGAATGGCGGTGCTGCTCGAAGGGCCGAATGGCCTCCTCCTGCACCTATTTTCTATGTTTCTATGTAACCTATGGTCAGCGTTTGTCAGCACTGGGCCTGTACTTGCTGGAGTTTAGAAGAATGAGGGGGGGGACATCATTGAAACATACAGAATAGTGAAAAGCTTGAATATAGTGGATGTGGAGAGGATGTTTCCACTAGTGGGAGAGTCCAGGACGAGAGGTCATAGCCTCAGAATGAAAGGATGTTCTTTTAGGAAAGAGATGAAATTTTTATTTAGTCAGAGGGTGGTGAATCTGTGGAATTATTTGCCACAGAAGGCTGTGGAGGCCAAATCAGTGGATATTTTTAAGGTAGAGATAGATGGATTCTCGATTAGTACAGGTGTCAGAGATTAAGGGGAGAAGTCAGGAGAATGGGATTAGGAAGGAGAGATAATCAGCCATGATGGAATGGTGGAGTATATTTGATGGGCTGAATGGCCTAATTCCACTCCAATCCCTTATGACCATTGAGAGATACAGTACACAAACAAGCCCTGCAGTTCATGGATTCCATGCTGATCAACCATCTATTTACACTAATTCTACATTTTTCTCCCATATTTTTTTCGTTCCACATTCGCATGAACTCCCTCCAGATTCTACCACCAAACTATATATTAAGAGCATTTCACAGTGCCCGTAGAATTTGGGATGCGAGAGGAAACCCACATTCATAATATGAGCGTGCAACTTCGCAGACCAGAGGTCAGGATTGAAGCCCCGTCTCTGGAGCAATGAGGCAACAATTCTACTAGCTGTGCCACAATGCTGCCACCTCAGCTAATGGAGGGCAGTAGGTGACAATTAGCAGCAAATTGTTTTGCCCATATTTGTGAGGGATTTTTGGACTTTGGGAGCAGGTTATAATGCAGAGAATCCGATCACTTGTCGCTTGTCCATGGGACACATCTCCGAGTGGGCATGTTCTAAATTATGTTGGGAATCTTTGCAAGGTTGGTTGCACTTAGCCATCTTCAAACTTGATACTGAGGTTGATGCTATATGTAACATCTATTTTAAATCTTGTGTCAATGCAAGTTTGATTCAATGCAGTGACTTGCTGCTTCATTTCAGAGGGGTGTGACGAGACAACCAGATTATTGTACATTTGGAGTCATGTATGAGGCAGATTTCCTACAGCCTCACAGCGCCAAAGTCCCAGGTTCAATCCTGACCTCGGGTGCTGTCTGTGTGGAATTTGCACATTGTCCCTGTGATCGTGTGGGTTTCCTCCGGATGCTCCAGTTTCCTCCTAAATCCCAATGATGCACCGGCTTGTAGGTTAATTGACTTCTGTAAAACTGGCCCTAAAAAAGTAGGATAGCATAGAATTAGTGAGAACAGGTGACCAATGGTCGGTGCGGACTCGATGGGACAAAATGCCTGTTTCCATGCTGCATCTCCAAACTAAACTATTCATGGTAGATAGATAGATAGATAGATAGATAGATAGATAGATAGATAGATACTTTATTAATCCCTTTCTCAGGGAAATTCAGATTTTTTTGCAGCACACCAATAAAAGTAAGACACCACATTAAAAAAGAATTGAACATAAAACATAAAAACATCTCCCCACAATGGTTCCCACTTGAGGGAAAGCACAAAGTCCAGTCATCTTCCCCTTGTTCACCCACAGTCGGGCCTATTGAGGCCTCCGCAGTCGCCATAACGGCAGCCTGATGTTCAGGCCCTCTCGCCGGATGATGGGGCTTCGGCGTCGGGAGAACACTCTTCAGCGGCTTGGAGCGTCTGGAACGGCCTCCTGCCAGAGACCGTGGCTCCCAAAGTCCACAGGCCGCGCTGGTCGGAGCTCCGACACTGGCGATCACGGCGAGAGATCCCAGGCTCCGCGGTGTTCAGAGCCAGCGCCGCCGAGGCTGGAAGCTCCGCAACGACAGCTGGAGTCGGCGGTCTCAGCACTCCGGAGCCCACCGCACGGCGACCCGGGCAAGGCCCCAGCGCTGCGCCACCGCCGAAGCCGAAGTTCATTGGTAGGCCCCGAAGAGGGGGCAAAGACACGGCACGGAGAAAAGCCGCATCTCCGACCAGGTATGGACTGAGAAATGCAGTTTCCCCCTTCCCACACCCCCCCCCCCCCCCACATAAAAAAGATTAGACCTCCAAACGAGCTTTTAACGTACTAAAATATAAAAAAAAGTGTTAAAAGGACGGACAGCTACAGGCTGGGCAGCCATACTCGACGGCGCCCCCTAGATGTCGAGGTTTGTGATACCAGGTTTCTAATTCCAGACTGTCTTAATTTAATTTAAATTCGTTGTCTAAACCAATATAGGTCAGCAAAACAAAAGGGATTTGGGGTGAATGGAACAAACAATAGGAAGTTTGAATAAATTCAGGCAGCAATTTTGAGATCAATCAGGAGATAAACAGAAATATTTAAGACTGTAAGTGTCCAGGATGAGGAAATGTGAAGGGCTGCAAGGGTTTGGACAAGGTCAGGAAGCAATGAGATGGAAACAGGAGATGGTTCAATAGGAGTTAACAGAAGCAAATGAATAAGGTCGAAACTACAGATGGTGGAGTCAAATAGCTTTAATAGAATTTTTCTTTACAAAATTCTGAAAAGGATAGTAGTACCATCAACAGGAAGATGAACAATTGGTTTCTGAGGTACAGAGGAGACAGCATCGACCATCTCATCCAACAGACAGCCATATAATCATCCAAGCACTGAGTGAGAAAGAACAGAAGTCTTGGATTGCCATGACCACAAATTTCCACTTCACCCATCCATGACAGAGGATCTTGCACCACAAGAACTTGCAGTCAGCTGAGGATAAACTGGATATTAATCACTTCGGCAATAAATAGATGGACCAGCACATCTGAGGTTGCAGTTAAAGTTACAAAAGGATGCAAGATCTTTTCATACAATCCATCCCAGGACACAGCAAGATCTGAACTTATTTGAGCGATTGATGTCTGAAGTTCTCCTGTAACTCTGTTCAATATCCCTCTTCAGTCTAGGCCTCTCTTTCAAGGTAGTCGTTCAGCATTGCAAAGTCAACAGGGATGACAAGATATTCAACACCATCAGGACCCTGAAAGATAAATAAAGTGACTGCTTGACCAAGCACTGTCCAGAACAGCAAATCCCAACGATTAATTAAGATGACTCTACAATTGTAAAGAAGACCAACTATCCATCTTTAAAAAGTGTCAGAATCCACCCAATTCATTCACAACCCTCAGTCGGAACATCAGTTGGACTTATGATTGGCCGCAGTATCTCTCAATTGACAGAAGTGGAGGCCAATTTCAATGGGATGAGACTGGATCTGCCCCAGATCAATTAGACTACAAGTTGATAAGTAAAATTCTAACAGACAATTAGCTACCTGTAACTGAGAGCTGGTTCAGGTACAGTTAGGTACATTCCCATGAGGGACAGTGTACCTGGATAACAAACTAAGATAAAGAAAAAAATGCAACTTAGACAAGTATCATATTCATAAATACTAGCAAGAAGCAGGCTGATTGTAAACAAATTAGAGGAATAGTGAAAAATAGGAAAGGCAAAGGGAAGGAAATCTAAAAGTATTCTATGGACATTTAAGTTAGAAAAGGACAGCACATGGAGGGGTGGTACCTATTGAAGACATAAATAGGAACTTGTTCGTAGATGCTGCAGGCATAGTTAAGATACTAAATGAGCATATTGTATCTGCCTTCACTAGGAAAAAATAGTGAAAGAGGAGATAGTTGAGACACTGGATGTATTAAAAATTGACAGTATGTAGGTTGTAAAAAAATGGATGAACTGAGTTTTTTTTTTAAACAGTGATGGGTGCCTGGAAAGCGCTTCCCAAAGTAGTGGCGGGAGCAGATTCAACGGTGGCATTTGAGGCTTTTAGAAGAGGGTCAAGAGTGTTTTAATCTTCATTTGTACCAACAACGGAAACATGAGATTCTTACTAGCAGTCTGGTTATGAATTCTTAAGGCTTCTGGATATGCAGAGAATGGATCACATGCAGGGAAACAAGATTAGTTTACCCAGGCACCATATTCGGCGCTATTCTTTGTTTTATGTGTCTTGGGATTTTGAGGGAAGTGCAGGAGAAATTTGAGGCGCACTAACCACAATCTTTCAAAGCTTTTT